>NC_134688.1:407305356-407995356 GCF_050947455.1 Rhinoderma darwinii
TCCCCTTTATCACTTTGTCATCAGTTTTGAGGCCTCAAAACTGCTGACAGATTGCCTTAATTTAAGGCTGTAATGTCTCCTCATTTGGCAGAGGGGCATTCGGGTCCACTCAGGTAATGGGGCCCAAGTGCGACTGCTACCTGTAATCTTCCTATATCTATGCTTCTTTGCAGGTCTGTACAGCCTGCACAGTCAACGTTCCCCTCTTGAATACAGTAGCTTTGCTATACGACTCAAATTACAAAGAAAAAAAGCTTTACGGCAAAATATTCTTTAAGGGGGATTAAACTGTAATTGATAGTTCTGGCTGATTTTCTTTCTAACTAAACTTACACCGTAAAGTGTTCATTTATGAGCTTGCACTTAATATTAATAAATAAATATTCAATGCCTTGCGAAAGTGTTCACTCCTTTTCTGTTTTTCCTGCTTTGTTGCATTAGTATTATAAATGGCACCCGGTAGGTGGAAAGTCCTGTTACAGCCTTTGCATTTGGACCCAGGGGCATCAAGGTACACCCCTGTTTCTATAATATCTTTAAACAGAAAAAGTCAGACAAATCTGCGGCCATAAAAAGGTATGGAGGATTAATCAGTTATTGTAAGTTTTCTGAAATTGTATTTTTCATTCTTCTGTTTTTAAATTGGAGATAAACTTAATACAATTTTTAAAAAAGCTCAATTCTTCGATGTACCAATTTTTTGCTCTGCTTATTTTTAATGAATGATGAATAAAATTTATACATTTGTGTGTCCCCTGTAAACAGTGTATTTTCTAGTTCTGTCTGTAAATAATACATAATATAAGAGATTTTTCAGAGACGCCAGTTATATAACTCTGCGACTCCTTAAATTGATCATATTCCAGCATCAATTGGATTTTTTAGCTTGAATGGAGCTGAGCTGCAATACTAGAAACAACCAATAGACAGGTGTGGCGCTGTTTCTGGGAGAACAGTTTTATATTTTTCTAATCCTGTACAACCCTTTTAATGAAAGACCTGACACCTTTCTCGCTTCACTCCAGTTACAAAGATAAGTCTTTTTGTTCTGGCATCAAAATATTTCAGTCAGAGACCAAGCTAGCAACCTTACTCACCTCCCTAAACATTCCCTTAAAGTTTTATGTAACATGAGATTTTGAATATATTTTCCAACATTTCCATTTCTACTGACTTGGATTTCACTAGAGAAGAAGCTGCACGTTCCAAACACCATCTCTGAAGAGGTCGTCCAAGTGTTGTGTTAAAAATTGAGGCACCTGATAGATAGATAGATAGATAGATAGATAGATAGATAGATAGATAGATAGATCGATCGATCTGAGGTCGATAGATAGATAGATCGATCTGAGGTCGATAGATAGATCGATCTGAGGTTGCTAGATAGATAGATCTGAGATAGATAGATAGATAGATAGATAGATAGATAGATAGATAGATAGATAGATAGATAGATAGATAGATAGATAGATAGATAGATAGATATGAGATAGATAGATAGATATGAGATAGATAGATAGATAGATCTAAGATAGATAGATAGATAGATAGATATGAGATAGATAGATAGATAGATCTAAGATAGATAGATAGATCTAAGATAGATAGATAGATCTAAGATAGATAGATCTAAGATAGGTAGATAGATAGATAGATAGATAGATAGATAGATAGATAGATAGATATGAGATAGATAGATAGATAGATCTAAGATAGATAGATAGATCTAAGATAGATAGATAGATCTAAGATAGGTAGATAGATCTATGATAGATAGATAGATAGATAATAGATAGATAGATAGATAGATCGATCTGAGGTCGATAGATAGATAGATCGATCTGAGTTCGATAGATAGATAGATCGATCTGAGGTCGATAGATAGATAGATCGATCTGAGGTCGATAGATAGATAGATCGATCTGAGGTCGATAGATAGATAGATCTGAGATAGATAGATAGATAGATCTGAGATAGATAGATCTAAGATAGGTAGATAGATCTAAGATAGGTAGATAGATATATAGATCTATGATAGATAGATAGATCTATGATAGATAGATAGATAGATAGATAGATAGATAGATCTATGATAGATAGATCTACAGGGTGGGCCATTTATATGGATACACCTAAATAAAATGGGAATGGTTGGTGATATTAACTTCCTGTTTGTGGCACATTAGTATATTGGAGGGGGGAAACTTTTCAAGCTGGGTGTTGACCATGGCGGCCATTTTGAAGTCGGCCATTTTGTATCCAACTTTAGTTTTTTAGTTTTTTCAATGGGAAGAGGGTCATGTGACACATCAAACTTATCGAGAATTTCACAAGAAAAACAATGGTGTGCTTGGTTTTAACGTTACTTTATTCTTTCATGAGTTATTTACACGTTTCTGACCACTTATAAAATGTGTTCAAAGTGCTGCCCATTGTGTTGGATTGTTAATGCAACCCTCTTCTTCCACTCTTCACACACTGATAGCAACACCGCAGAAGAAATCCCTCCCAATCTGACCCCCTTAGACTTTTATCTTTGGGGTCATCTGAAGGCAATTGTCTATGCTGTGAAGATACGAGATGTGCAGCAACTGAAACTACGGATGCTGGAAGCCTGTGCTAGCATTTCTTCTGCGGTGTTAGGTGTTCTGGTTAGGGTATGTTCACAGGGCCGAAAAATCGGAAGCAGAACGCCTCCAAACATCTGCCCATTGATTTCAATGGGAAAAACGGAGCTCTGTTCCGACGGGCCGTTTTTTTTTACGCGGGCGTAAAAAAACGGCCGTGAAAAAGAAGTGCAGGTTACTTCTTGGGACGTTTTTGGAGCTGTTTTTCATAGACTATTGAAAACAGCTTCAAAAAGGGGCGGCAAAAATCGCCGGGAATATCGTGAGTGGCTTAAATAACGTCTGAAAATCAGGAGCTGTTTTCCCTTGAAAACAGCTCCGTATTTTCAGACTTCTTGAGTTTGCGTGTGAACATACCCTTAATAAAGAAGGTGAGAGCGATGAATGTTTTGCCTTTCATACATATGGACCATCATTACAATTTCTTGAATGGTTCCATAATATAGGACTGGGGCAATAATTTAGAACCGTTATCTATTCTATCTATCCAAGTGTATTTTATGTTGTTTGTTAAAAGATTTTATTGTATTTTATGAGATTCCTTTTATTCTGTGAAAGCATCTTTTACCTTTAACATTCTACCGTATAGTGTACTTTACCAAGGGTTACAAAAAAAAGTCACTGAAATGTACCAACATGTATACTGTGGTTGCAGCTAATAGAAAACTCACTTTTTAAAAAGACCATGACAAAAAAAAAACCAAAGACTTTTTTAAACTGCTCCTATAAAGCAATTGTTGGTTTCATAATTGTAACATTCTCTCTTGAATTGATTAATTTTCTATAGAGATATTTATTGTAAAAATCAGATCCTAAACTTTCCCAAGGTGAAGACTGAAATCATTATATTTTTTATGTTTGCATCCCTATAAGATATAAAGAGAATGTGAGCTGTCTCAATAGCTAATATTCAAGAGAAAACAATTATAAATTGAAAACCTCAATTATGAGAAAATATCTTTTTTTTAAATTTTTTTTAATTTTTTTTAGGTTTTGAGAAAACGGTGGGGAAAAATAATTAACTACTTTACTCTGCCGTCACCATAAAACAGACTACAGGCTATCCCCTCTGGCTAGAGGAAAAAAAGGTTCAGTATCCAGTTTTGAAAAATGATTCTTTGCTGTAAGAGCTGTGAAATAGTCTACCTCGGGAAGTGGTCTTAGCAGAAACAGCGGATTGCTTCAAGAAAGTTCGGATACTTTTGTATGAGAAAACAATATAAAGTGTTATAGAAATGTATAAATGTACATTGACCAATCTGATGGCCACTAGAGATCGGGAAGAATTTTTTTTCCCTTTTTTAAGGGTTCATTCACACTTCCATATTTCTGATCTGTTTTAATTCCTTCTTTGTTTTTTTCATTGAAAACGTTTTGGTTTTTTTATGTGCATGACGTTTTTTTCCAATACTCAGCATGTGCCAACGGATCTATATGTTGGTACCGTTTTTAGCCCATAGAAGTCAACAGATTTAATTTAAAAACGCATGTTCCAGTTTTGCATTCTTCTCTTGTGCATATTTATTCCATTTTTGACATCCGTATTTCAGCAACATTGCAAAAACATTTGTATCCTTTAACAAACATGGATGAAAAACGTTCAACTCCTAATAAAATGCGCAACAAAAACAAAGACAATACAGAAAAAAAAATACAAACAGATTGCAAAAAATAAATAATTGACGTATTTTTATACGCCACTCCTTGCGCGGCAGATTTCCCTGTACCCTACATCCCATATATTCTAATATTTCACCTTCCTCTGGATCAACCAGGGCTAATTCTTTTTTTTACCCCTTCAAAACTTTTTCAGCGGTTGCGACGCACTTGCTTGACCTTTGGTGGTCCTACGTTAAGGTTTAGGATCTAATTGTTCTAGGAAAGGCAATATCTCTACCAGAAACCACCTACAAACAGGTGGTCGTGGCTGTTAAACCTGGCATCCGTGCTTATTTTCCCCAGAGCTTCTGCGTGGAAAACACAGAAATGTATTAAGTAAAACATTACAACTCTTTTCAACAGGCTTTGTTGTTCAAGCCAGAGCTCCAGCCCAGAGACTTTTTTTTTTGCAGTAAACATGTTGTTCTAAACATTTTCAGAAGAGATGTTCCGACAATAGACAACCCCGGTATGCTATGGTACATAAGATGATGTCCAGTGTTATTACAGGGTTAACAAACGGGTGATGGAAAATAATTCTACCGAATGTTATTATGTTATGGGGGTCCATAACATAATTTTCGAATTTTAAAATTTTCTGATGCTACAAAGCGCAGAATGTTTTTTTTTTGTTTTTTAAATGGACATGTACCACTCATGGTCAGTATTTATGACATTTGCCTTGAGCCTCATTTGCCCTCTATATATATATGTATAGATTTCTTTACTGTAAACAATGTATTAGAATGAAGTGTTTCATATAAAAGTGGCCTCAAAACCACAATACCTGCAAAATGTTTGTATGAGCGAAATTGATCTGTCTTGCTGAGGAAATTAATAATTTGCAGTGGCTTCATATTTCCTTCTGTTACTTTCCTGAAATGATGATGCTGTCCCATCCACGTGCACCCTTGGCCTCGTGACATGAGTGGACAGGTCACTGCCTCCCACCTCCTCCTGCTCCTGTCTATATTCTAATCATGTTTGCTCTCTGATCATTGTAAAAGTTAAAGGGGTTTTGGGAGTTGTCAAATTTTGCAGGAGGACAGGGAAGAGGATAAAATAATAAACTAACAAGTTTCCGGCGCTGACACACCGTTCGCAGCCGGGTTTGTCCCGGAAGCTCCTGCAGTTGTTACATCCCATTCATGGCAGCATCCCCGCTGCAGCAGCACATGACCGATGAAAGCGGGAGTACCTGTTAATTCATTACCTAATACCCTCCAGAGCTAAATGTGAAAACTCCCAGATAACCCATTTACAGCATCTTGCAGAGACAGGAGGTGAATACCGAACATAATGGCCCATACTGATATTTTCTTTTTACGCCAGTCTACGTAAAGATGGTCGTTGTAGTGAGTCCTGCGAAAATGTATAAAAAGGTGCACACCTCTTAAAAAATGATAACTGTCTAAAAATGGGGAAATTAAATGTACACCTGCTATGAGCAGACATAGTTTTGCACCAAAATTGGTGACATTTCCTTCTATTTCACATCATAAATATGGTCTAAACTACTCCTCCTTTGTAAACCATGCTGGCTTTGCCGAAATTTGGCGAGCAACAAGAAAAGTCGGGAAGTGGGAAAATTTCCGTTAGATTCTGAAAATTGCCTTTTGCCTGATGGGGTGTTTTGCCTTCCTCTGGATCAACATTGAGGAATATAGGTTGAACTGGGTGGACTTGTGCCTTAGTTAACCTAACAAACTATGTTACTGTGTATGTAGCGCATTGTATGCCAAAACCTGGCACTCACTGCTTAATAAATGTAGGCCAATAATTGACTTATTACATATGACACTATATACGTGTAGCTGTTTGTTGGTTGAGCCAGTATATAGGATACATTTTTACTAGGAATCAGGGACTGCTCATAAATTGATCACGAAACATCTCTTTACTTCTTTCTCGGAGCCTCAGCTGTCCGATGCGCTCTTCCATCCAGTCACTACTCGGCACAGACCAGCAGGGGAACTGCTTTCTGCTCTGCTGGAACTATTATGGAAACACTGGTTGCCACCTATGGCAGCATTGTGGCTCTTCAGTCCTGGACCTCATGCACACTACTGTATTGCCAATCTGTGCTATACGGATCCCTAACACTGTACCTTTTTGTGCCTCCAGTTTTATACTAGGCACACAGAGATTTTTTTCTAATGGATTCTGTATGAGTTGTGGCACGTAGTATTATGCATGCATTATCCCCTAGGAGCATTGCTTTTAGGGGAGAATACAGTGCCTCACTGTGGCACCATAAGGGATGACATGGAGTGCCTAAGGACCCATAATGTGGCTTTGCCCTTAGACATAACACGAGGGTCACCTGTCCCATAACCTGTGGGGAGGTTGAAGGATATGTCACTGCACTACTAAAAATCACCATGTAGCTTTGGGCAGCTCCGCATAAAGCCCGAAATCAGCAGTGAAATAAAATAGTTGACGTTTGTTCACATTTTCAGATTCACACATGCAGTTTTTTTTTGGTAGGGACATTTATTTTATGATCAATTATCGTTTCTATAGCACCAACACATTATGTAGCACTTTATATTTACATGTTTCCACCAACGATAGGGAGCGTGTGCTTCAAGCAGTACATCAAACCCTCCAGTGACCACACACAGAGAACAGATCTATTGGTTTTCCAATATGCTTTTTTATTCGTTGTTGTTTTACAAGTATTAATCATCATTTATCTACATTTCCCGTAATCCTCAAGTGCCGGGTATAACTTCATATCAGCTGTAAAATAAACAGTCACAAATAAAACAAAAACACTAAAAATGAGTTAAAACTTTTTTTATTAATTCTTTTTTTTCTGGTTAGACATTATTGGAAACTTTAACAATTAAAAAAAAAACACATCCAGCAAAAAAACATTTTATACAGATATGTGCAAGTAAAAACAACACATGGCCATGCAATAAATAAATTCATGTACTAAAAGTACTATAGAAAATGTTAAAAAAATACTGTTTGTCTTGTCAACCAGGGGATATGGTGAGTACTCCTTTTCCAGATGTGCGTTTCGCACCTGCGGGTGGGCATTGCACACATTTTTTTCAGGGGATTTCATATTTTTACTCTTCTAACCCACAGTAGTGAAGCTGGTAATATTATTAAATGTTCTACAGGCATCTTCTACCTGTGAGCATGGGACATCAGCAAGATGATGGGCCTCATACATGTAAACCCTCGGGGCGTAGTTTCTCATAGCATCCAATCAGAATTCACCTTTTAGTTAACTAGTTTGGGTTAAAAAATCAAAACTGAAATCTGATTGGCTGCTTTGGGTAACGTCTCGTTTTTTGTTGTTTTTTTGCACAAGCTTTAAATGGGTTGCCCTCTTTGCGCAAGCACTTTAGGGGATATGGAGGTAATAGAGGGGATCCCCATACTCCCACCATAGTGGCCAACCCCTTTAATATTAGAGATTTGACATAATTTGAATGCAGAACTGATGGCATTTGTAGTAAACTATCTCTGCTTGTATGGTTATACAGGGTTTTACAGTCTGCAGTGGCAGCGCAGGGTTAACGTGCATTTCTTCGGAGAAGTCTTCACTCAGCATATTGCATATATCTCAACCAACATGAATTAGGAGAAAGTGTATTATGTGTCTGCTCAGTTTCTCCTCTACAGGTCTGGACACAGGAGGTGAGACTGAACGCCTTTTTTTTTTTTTTAAGTATTCCTGCTGGATGCCTCCCCCCACAAACCAGTGTGGTTCCCTGAAGCCATAAAACTGGCCTGCACCTGGCAATCTGTGACTGCAATTAGCTGTGAAATGTGAGCCCTGTGATTGCTTCAAGAGCTCTCACATAGGAGCAATGCGGGCATCCTCCGAGCCCAAGAAATGGTCTACACCTGCACATCACCTCCCTGCACTGCTCCCCTGGGATACCACTCACCACCACTAGAGGCGCTGATGAGCAGTGCAGAGGTGAAAACCTCCCGTGTGAGGGGTTACACTGGCCTAATCCTGGTACACAGCACCAATCACATGACCTTGTGGCTTACACCCCATGTGTTAATTAGGTCTCACTTTCTCCACATTCAGGGTGGTTTAACCCCATCAATACTGGAGAGGAGAGCAGGCTGGTTCTGAGGGGGGGGGGGGGGGCGCTGCAAAATCCCTCTGACTGGGAGTGGAAGCAGCTGGTATTTGTGTTTGGTGACATATATGGCTTTATTTACATGGATTTCAAGTCAACACTAGAAATTCTTGAATCAGCTCCGGCAATGGGTGGGAGGGGTGGGTGTAAAGGGCCAACTCATGGGCTCTATGCCGTAGTCCATTTCCTGGGAAGACTTGGATACGCTCCAGGTGCAGATACTAACCAACACTTGGTGGAGGGGGGGGGGGGGGTTATCTTATCATTTAAATTATTTCCAACTTACTATTTTTGGGGTGAAGCTTCCTGTGGCCATAACCTCCTGTATCCAACACATACACACACACACACACACACACACACACAAGTTTTTGTTATAAGAAAATAAAAAAATATAATCTTTTTGGACGCTGTAAGGAAACCACAAAGATTTTCTTTATTTCCTTCAACCTCAATCTACCGTGTAAAATGATGATCTAATTGAGATTATGAGAACGATTTCCTTCCATTTGATAGACATTCTGCTTAGATACCCCCCCAGTATGAACATGTCGCTAAGGATATATATATATCTGATCCGTTTCTCTTGGCAAACGTTCGAGGCTATAATGAGTGGTTTAACCTTAATTGGCACCTCTATAAGGGATGCCCAGTGCTCACATAACACGTTAGTTCGGGTTCCCACAAGGCTGTGATTTACATTTGCAATTTTTCCTATTAAACTTAATATGACAAAATATCCACCCAGCAGGGATGGAGCCTGTAACAAAAAATCCAGCAGGGGCTCAAAAATACACAGTGCACTATTACCGTGTGTGGATAGAAATGTATAATCCCCCATTGTTTTACGTATATGTAACATGTGGCTGGTGCAATATTTTATGTGCAAAATACTACACCGAATCCCACACAAATGCCCTGTGTGAACCCGTCCTTAACTACAATTCAGCTAAACAAGAACTATATACAAAATCCCAACAACATTTCACAATGAAGAATACACTAAAGACGTGAAAAATGTTGTTGAGGGTAGTGGTCACAAATCCTGAAGATGACAAAACCTTATACCAGCCATGGAGGTAATCATTATTTATTTATTTTATTATTTTTTTGCTTATTTTAATAAAAAAAATTGGACTGTAGGATTTTTTTGATTATTAAAACCCAAATGAAATAAATTGAAAGAAGATCTTAGAAAAATGCCATCAATGTCGGTACTGAAACAACTACTTTAGGGTGCAGTCACACGTTGCGGTCGTGTCACAATTTTAGCAGCGAAGTTCGTAAAAACCAAGCCTAAAAAGAGCCCATTTCCACAGCTACAGGCAAAAAATAAAAATTGACATCACTTCTTAATCATGTCCTGTGCTGTCTTCATCAAACTTTATTAACACAGTCCGCCCTTATTGTGACAGTGTAGACACAACCATCCTGGAGGTCCAGATCCATTATGATTGACGGGCCTGACGGTCACTTGTCACATTGACCAATATATGTCACAATTACATCATTACAACTGATCATAATTAGTATTAATATAATACATTGACCCAATGATTCAGGATTTCAATTCATCATCTTCCCATAGATGCAGTGATAATTGTTACGAGGGCTCATTACTAGTCATTTTAACAAAAACTACTCATAATTAATTGTCAATGACTAATATCAATTTTACTACTTCTGTTACGGTATTTAAATATTATTACAAACAGGGCGCCTGAATTCCGAATATCACATTGTGGAATAAGGACGAGATGTGCCAAAGGACAAACTCCGCTCTGCTACATTTTGCTATGATTGTACTCCTCATTTAGAACCAGCGATTTGCTCTCGGTAAAGGTCTTGTGTTATATATTACAGACACATTATTAGCACAGATCTGGCATAGTGTTGGTTAAATCTGGCTTTTTGTGTCTTCCTGTAAGCTCTGGGCCCTCTCCTCCTCCCTGAGTTGGGAAGTACCACTGCTGCCTGCACGTCCCCATCCCTGTCTGTGACTCCAGCTGAACATCCTCACTTTGGTGGAATCTGCTCTTTTTCAAAGATTCTGTTTCCATTGTTTGTCACACAATGCAGGACGTCCTGCTGATGCCAAGTTCTGGCCCGCTGCTCTTCCTCCCTCAGTCCTGCCTGACATGAGATGGGGAGAGGTGACACTGAGCAGCCGCTGCTCCCATCTCCGCGTTCAGACTACTACTAGATAAGGAGGCAATGGATTGTGATAGGTTGTAGCGGTAACTATTGTGCGTGAATGGAAAATTGATCTGATGGAAATCCATCTCAACTGCCAGAAAATTGATTTGATCTGCCTAAAATATTTTCTCATGACATCACCATTATCACTAGAATAATGAAACCATTCCTAACAAAATATATGTGTACAGCAAATAACACTCCTGATATTGATCTCATTACGCCAAGTGCAACACACTTATTGTAATGGCTATATGGGATAGACTAGAATCCTTCAATTTTACAATTAGTGTTACAATTTTCTATAAATTTGTTAGCTCTAATTTCTACTTCTGTCCCTTTTGTTGTCTTCTAACATTGGGATCTATATGATTGTTAATTATTGGTTGTTAACACATAGTTACATAGGCTGGTAAAAGACACCAGAGACATAACTAGTAACTCTAATATTGATATTGTGAGCTAAAATTCAGTTATTCACTATGGGAAATATTTATTAATACTGTCTTAAAGTTAGACAGGACAACACTAGACCAGACAGGCCGAAAATGTGCCAAATTAAAAAGTGGTGCACACTATATAAGATGTATTTGGTGTATCTTGCTAGACACTTTTCTGTTCCTTACACCGCCTCATGCTGGCATACTTTATACCAATATTTTGTGCCAAAAGAATAGCGCGCACTATTATGGCATATTTTACAACTACTCTTAGCCGTGCCCCTTTTTAGCCATGCCCCTAGGCACTACGAATAAGGTGTAAAAAGTGTCTAAAACACATAAGAAATTTGATACGCAGCATATAAGCAAGTTTTCTTGCACAATTTCAGCCAGAATTCTGGTGGATTTTGCTATTATATTAATGATAATAATTACTATTTATACAGCACCAACATATTCCACAGCGCTTTACAATTGGAAAATCTCCCTCTTTGTGTTTTATCTGGTTTAAATGGCGGAAATAATAATTAAAAATAAGTTCAAAGATAAAGATGAAAAGGAAATAAAATCTTTGTAGAATATCTTCACCTTTATGTAAATATTAGGTAAAAACAATCTATCTAATATCTATATATTATGTACCTATTAGTCTAGTCTATCTATCTATCTATCTATCTATCTATCTATCTATCTATCTATCTATCTATCTATCTATCTATCTATCTATCTATCATCTATCTATCTATCTATCTATCTATCTATCATCTATCTATCTATCTATCTATCTATCTATCTATCTATCTATCTATCTATCTATCTATCTATCTATCTATCTATCTATCTATCTATCTGTCTCCTATCTATCTATCTATCTATCTATCTATCTATCTATCTATCTATCTATCTATCTATCATCTATCTATCTATCTATCTATCTATCTATCTATCTATCTATCTATCTATCTATCTATCTATCTATCTATCTATCATCTATCTATCTATCTATCTATCTATCTATCTATCTATCTATCTATCTATCTATCTATCTAATATATATCATCCATCAATCTATCTGTCATATCGATCGATCGATCTCTAGTGCTTTGAAATGGTGTAAATTGTAAAATATTTAATAGCTCAGTTCTGCTAAAAATCATACAAATACCTTACACTGTGGGGTTCTTCTAGAAATTAATATTAACCCATTATGATTATCTTGTACAGAGCTCCAATTCCTCTGCTTCCCTTCACATAGCCATAGAGTTAAATGACAAAATTCTATCTGTTTTCAGCCACCACGTGGGGGAGCTCACTGTATACATATTTATACAGCTCCTGTTGAACTCAATAATAACTCCATCTTCAGTGAGCTAACCTAAGCTCCCCCTAGTGGTGGCTGTTGGCAGTCTCATCATTTATTTCTATGGCAGGGGATGTGGGGTTCTGTAGCAGCCTGTATTCACTGGGCAGTTTTTCAATGTGTTTTCTTTAGCCAAAACTGGGTTGGGATCCAAAAATGTAGAGAATAATAAGTATTTGCTTTATACGTCTCCCTTTATGATCTAAATTTGGTTTGCTTTGTGTGAATAAGGCCAAACAGAAAACTTTATAAAGATATTTTATGAAATTAATCTGCACAGAACTTTGGACCGATTTAGAGTAAACAATAAAAAAAATTAGACTTTGTTGTAATGGTGACGATCACTGCAAAGCTCAGTCATTGAGTTACATTCAGAAATCCTGTATCTTAGAAACCTGCTCTTATTAACCTGAAATTGTCACAATATTAAAATAATAGAAGTTGGGACTGACTTTGTACTGATCGTTTTTATCATGGGTTTTTGGTTGATTTAGAACTGCTGATAGTCACCTCTGGAATGTAATGTTTAAAGGGGTTGTCTAGTTTCAACAAATACATTTTATTTTTCATATAGTGAAAAGTTCTAACATTTTCCAATATACTTTCTGTATCAATTCTCAGTTATTTTAAATATCTCTGCTTGCAGTCATTCAATAGGAATCATCATTGTTTACTCCCTGGGGATAAAATTCTGTCCATGATCATGTGATGGACACGCAGGTGCACGGCTCGTTAC
Source organism: Rhinoderma darwinii (assembly GCF_050947455.1). Classification (NCBI taxonomy): domain Eukaryota; kingdom Metazoa; phylum Chordata; class Amphibia; order Anura; family Rhinodermatidae; genus Rhinoderma; species Rhinoderma darwinii. The sequence continues at coordinate 407,318,490 of NC_134688.1, forward strand.
AAGACATATTTCTCATACACATAATATAACTACTAAGTCCTGCACCTTTGTGATCATCACAGGACTATGAAGATTCCTATTGAATAACAAAAGCAAGCAGAGAATTTGAAAACCTTGAGGAATTGATACAGAAAGTATATTGAAAAACTTTTCATTATACAAAGAGTAACAATTAGTTGCTGAAACGGGTCTATCCCTTTAATTTTATATATATATATATATATATATATATATATATATATATATATATATATATATATATATACATATATATATATTCCGATAGATTGCAAACTCTTTAAACAATGGTCTCTATCTAATGTATAAGGTGACTTGTTATATATCCTGTAAGGCACTATAAGGCTATGTTCACACGGGGTATTTTGCCGAGTTTTTTGACGCGGAAACCGCGTCGCAAAACTCTGCAAAAACGGCCCGAGAACGCCTCCCATTGATTTCAATGGGAGGCGTCGGCGTCTATTTCGCGCGAGCAGTAAAACTGCCTCGCTGGAAAAAGAAGCGACATGCCCTATCTTCGGGCGCTTCCGCCTCTGACCTCCCATTGACTTCAATGGCCGCGGGCGAAAAACGGCGCGAAAATCGGCGTGCAGGGAGAGGAAAATCTGCCTCAAAGTTCCAAACTGAATTTTGAGGCAGATATTCCTCCCCCAAAATACTCCGTGTGAACATAGCCTAAGACTGGGCGTATCTAGGAGTGGGAGCAGCATGTAGAATGTAGAGAGGGCACAGCATGGGCATTGATACGCTGTAAAAAAAATAATAGGTGTTATCTGTTGAATTAATCCAATAAAGATATGTATACTTATCCTCGTTCCCTGCTGGAAGGCGTCAGGAGCAAGAGCAGCGGCGCCCGTCACTGAACAGGAGTCGGGAGAGTTGAAGGTAAGTATATAATCTGGTCTGCGGTCTGAATATATAATTTTTTTTATCTGAATTGGTTTCTGAATTTAGTTAGGGGGCCTAAAATTAATATTGGGAGTATGGGATCTGAATATGTTTAGGGGGCTGCTCTGGGGTCTGATAACAATGTAGGCGTCTCGTCTTGGGTCTGATATTAATATAGGCTTTGGTCTGGGGTCTGAATTAAGTTAGGGGTATGGGGTTCTGAATATATTTAGAGGGTCTGGGATCTGATATTAATATAGGCAACTGGTCTAGGGTCTGATGTTACTATAGAGGTCTGAAAATATTTAGAGGGTCTAATCTGGGACTAAGATTAATTTAGGGGGTGTGGGGTCTAATGAATTTAGGGGTCTAATCTGGGCTCTGAATCTGTTCCCTGGTTGAAGTAAAGCTCCAGCTCTCCTACTGGGGAGACCTATCTACGGGCTGCGGCTTTATGTCCATGATATCTAAGACACTTTTTAATTCTGTCTTTCTAAAGGGGTGTGATGGGTGTGCGAAGGGGGGATGGTTTCCTTGTTGCAAGTATGAAGATTTAATAAGACTGGTGTACCATCTGTCAGGTATGCCATAACATTTTCAGAGTAGAGTGCGCCATATCCTCCAGTTGGTGCCATTCGGACAGAAGGTTGAGGCAATTACATTAGACCTGACTCTTTTGAGAATTTGAGACTTTCCTACATTATAAGCACTGAGCATTGTGGAGGTTGCAGGCGTGTAGGCCGGGAATTTTCAGGCAGGGCTCAGTGTAGCGCTAGTAAGAGAAATCACGTGTATTCTACAGAAAAACTGCAGATAAAGCATTTCATTATAATGACACCACTAAGGCCTTATTCACACGAGCGTATTTCACGTCCGTGTCACGCGTGTTAAAACAACGGACGTCACACGGACCTATGCAATTCAATGGAGCCATTCAGACATTGTGTTTTTCACGCAGCGTGTCCGCCGCATGAAACTTACTGCATGTCCTATTCTTCTGCGTTTTTTGCGAATCACGCACCCATTGAAGTCAATGTGTGCGTGAAAATCACGGACAGCACACGGACGTCAATAAGGCCTAAGACTGTGCGCTAAACTCACGTTAGCACATTGACGATCACAGGGGGCACTTTACTGCATGGAAATGAGGGCAAATAATGGAGAATTTAACTGGGATTTTTTTTATAATAGCTTTTGATATTGGTGTATGGGTAACACCAGCCTGGTATACAACGCTTGTGATAAATGTCTCCCATTATAGGCGGGATATTACTTGTGCGCTGACTAGATTTCTACATAGAAACTAATGTTACAGGATATCAAGATGCCAGTTTACTTTAAGGCTGGGTTCACACTGTACGTTTTTGTTGCGTTTTTTTGTTTTGGTTGATGAACTCCCATTGAAAAACATGGCAGTTTATCTACAAACAGAAAAACGCATGCTAAAAACGCAAAAGAAATGCTCATGGTAAACCCAGCCTTATACATTACTGAAAATGAACACTCCTCAATATCTTGTGTGCAACGTACAAGGTAATTTGGGATAAATGATCTATGGTCTTTGCAGTAGAAAATAATGTGTGATGAGGTACAAGTGTCACTTCATATATATCAGATTTGTATTGAAGAGATGTCTGAGGTATGTTCACACGTAGCGGCAAAAAAACCAACGCACTAAAAACACATAGTTGAACGCATTGCAATACTGCATGCATTTGTGTCAAATCCATGCGTTTTTAATTACCGCACATAAATGTTATTTTTTTTTAATACGTTTTTGTTACAATTATTAATACGCGATTCCGTTTTTTTTTCAAATATAATTGAATAATATTAATATTTATTACATCACCGCCTATGCAAAATTGCAAAGAAAAATAGTCAGAACTGCACATTTAAATACGATGCGGTTTCCGATGCGGTTGTGGATTTTTCCATTCATATCAATGGGATAAATCACAAATAAACCACATAATAAACTCAACAGAAATGACATGCAGCAGGTTTTTTTTAATCGCAACCGCAGTGGAAACTCGCATGGTGTGAAAATACGACGTTCGACCTAATCAATTCCATTACATAAAGTTTTGGTCTTTGTCCAGGGCATAAAACCGCGACAGATGTAAAGCACATATGGCAAGGTATATGTTTTTATGTGAAAAAAATATAACGTATAGGTTGCCACAAATGTGTCTAAAAATAATCATATCGCGATTTTTTCCCTTTCATCAGTAATAAATAACGGCTGTTTGGCTTATTTTATGCAAATTAAACAAATGTCTGCCAAAAACGTATGTAAACGTTTGCCAAACTATGGCAAAAGTTGCCGCATGGACTCCAATTATAGAAAAATTACAAGTTGTGTATACTGTTTTTTTCAGAATTAACAATAACATTAAGCCCTATATTCAAAATATATGCCAAAGTGACCCTTTGTTTATACATTTGGCCTATAGAAAAAAAATGGGATACTTGAAAATGTTCTTATATGTTTTTTCACCAAAAAAAAAACAAACTACAAAAAGCTTTCAAAAGAATGGGAAAAAAAAAACATCGGGCAGATTTATAAATACTGTCCTAAATTTAGACAGATTAAACTAAACCAGAAGAGTAGAAGATGTACAACATTTACATTAGAGGCGCGCACTGTGTAAAAGATTTGGCATGTTAGACACTTTTCTCTCCCTTACGCCACCTCTTGGCTTGTTTACTTTATTTAGATATTTAGCGCCAAAATTGTGGCGCATGCCATAAAAAAAATCGGGTGCATTTTAGAACTCTAACTTTAGGAGACACTTTTTAAAACTACTTAGTGAGGAGCAAAAACTGCCTAAATAACATTTAAATCTGGCACCAGATTTTTTTGTCGCAATTTCAGCCAGAATTCTGGCGCATTTGGCGTAGTAAATTGGCCCCGTTGTGTAGAAGGGACCTAAGACACCTTGTTATGTATACAGACTCCCCTTTATGGATCTTTGATCCTATCCTCAATACACTCATCATAATAAACATGTCAGTTATTAAGATGATGACGCTGAATGTGACCCCATGAAGTGATGACAATTCCATTATGAAGCACAGTCTGTTTTATTTTATATTTTCTCTTAAATAAGGCAAATTGATCAAATTGGATTAGATGAGTACTAGAAGTTCATGTGGCTCCCAAGAAAATACAGGGGCTGATATATGATCAAGAAAAATCTGCTCTAGTTTCTCCCAAGCTGCAATGAAAAGTCATTTACACGTTCCGGCACTGGTTACAGCAGGAGCAGAACTTGATACTTACAATGGGTTAGAATAACAATCCTGGAACTTTGTCAACTCCAAGTTGATGGCTGAGGTTCCTACTGGAGGTGAATGAGCTATTGCACAAAGGTTTAACCTGAAGAATAGTCTTGGATAAGCATGTCTGACACAATATTGTATTCATATGTTTATTTCAGGTTGTGATTTGTTGATGTGGTCTCTGCTTATCACCAGTATAACATTCATCAATATGTGTGACACAGTGACTGACTGTACAATACAAAGCATAGTCCTCAATCCCAGCAAGAATCATAGTGTGACCTGTGAGAACCAGACACCAGAGTCAGCTCCAGACACCAGAGTCAGCTCAGCAGCTGTGTAATGCCATGGGTTGTAGACCTGGTTATTACAGACATATGCAGGTACCCACATCTTCACAGTTGGCACATGATATAATATATTGGATGATTGCCTATCTACAGTCAGCACATTAACTTACACATAAACCGTCCTTGCCCCCCTCCCGTCAGTGGTTATTGTGTTGGCTCTTACAGGAGAGCAGGCTTTAGTCTCAGCATAAGGCACTGTACCAAGAGGGTTGGGGTTTATTTGGTTTTGACACTGCTCCAATATAATAATGTCTTTGGTGTAGGGTTAGGGTTGTGGGGGCAATGGGGGATTGCACATGTAATAAAGCATAGATGCTCAGCTCCTGATTCTGGAAACCTGAGCTTATTGCTGTAAAGCACTGCAGCAGCAGTTAACCCCTGCTCGACTGGTGGCTCGCTGCTTTTCAACATACTGGGCATCAAGTGGTATAATGGTTAAGGCACAATAGTCTCCAGGAGACCTCATTATAATACAAAAATATTCATATAACACATTGTGCAGACAGCACAAATCAGTATTCCCATATCACACACCCAGAGCCTTATTGCTTTGGTCCCCCCCAATGTGGAGGCGAGGAAGAGTTGGGAAATAATGACTGAGAAGGGAGGTGTCATTTCTAGGAACTGAACACCCACACTTCACATCTATAGTAGGTGTGAGTGGACCCTGAGGCAATTCACAGTGCCCCAACCTGGCAAGCGACAGCCCTCTTTGTGTTCTACATGTGGTAGTCATAAGCTTCTATGGTACACTATGAAGTGCCACATCCCTTGTCACAGGATCAAAGTGCTTCCCATGTCCCTTTGGCAGATATTAGCTACTTGCCTCCTGACTTTTAATGACAGTAAACTGGGGATGGTTGGCTCATGATCTGGAATGCATTGTTGTGGCTCAGTGAAGGCGTTGAGATTGCACAGCAAGCTATTGAGTCACGACTGTTCTTCAGAAATGGACACATAAGGAGTAATCCTCTGGACTTGTAGGAAGTCAGTGTCAGGGTCTTCTACCAACACATTGCATAGAGAGTCCAGATGAAATACATCTTGTTCCAATCATCCCCACTTCATTGTCACTAGTGTAAGTCAAGGGCAGCTCATACAAACACTGCCCTGGTATTACTACTCATTGCTAGTATTCTGCTGACAGATCCTGGGAAAGCCTCTTCACATCTTTACAGGGCATTTAATATTGCATAGTTACTGTACATTTGGGAAATACTGATTTCTGCATCTGATTGTCCTTACAATACAAAAAAATATAATATTACTTCTATATAAACGTCCACCATTTATAGGACAATAAGCAGCAACTCTCACCACTACCTTGGGCAGAGGAAAGGTTGTCTACAAAGTGGAGGGATTCTCTTTTCTTGTTCCCGTGGCATAGTGCACCAGAGCCTTTGCACAAGTCCCTCTGAAAGTGCTTCAACATTCTGGCAACCCTGCCTGGTCACTCAGTGATTCACAGGTTCAAGCTGCCACTTCATAGTCTTTGGCAATCACGGTTTGGTAGCCCAGAATCTGCAGCCAAGTAATGGACATTAGGGTAATAAATTGTCTGTATTGTCTTTGTTGGTGCACATGATTTGGATTCTGGGACACCTTTGATCTCTAGACCCAGAAATTAAGGAGGTCATTAAGGAGAAGAGAACCGGTCAATGATCCTGCTGTCACTGCCCAGGTGCTGACTTTGGGTTAAGACCTCAGCAGCTTTTTCATGGGTTAGTCCAAACTGTTCTGCTGTGAATTTGGCCAAAGGGTAGAGGCTCTCTATGGTTTTGGGATCATTGAGAAAGTGGGAGGTCTGGGAGAGGATTTCAGCTGCTTTCTCTTGTTTAAGGCCTAGCTGATCTGCAGTGAACTTGGCCATGGCATAGACACTTTCGGGAAAGTCCAGCTTGGGCTTTCCATCTGGTCCCGTGGTGTGCATTTTCATGTGGCTGATGAGGTTCCTCTGCTGAGCAAACTTCCCCCCACATACTTGACATTCATAGGGTTTTTCACCAGAATGGATCCTCATGTGCTCTGTCAGGCGATACTGTCGAGTAAAACGCATCCCACAAGCGTCACAGGCAAAGGGCTTGAGCCCCAGGTGACTTCTCATGTGACGGGTCATTGTTCCTCTCTGGGTGAATTTCTTTCCACAAATACTACAAGGGTAAGGCCGGGTGAGCCAATGGGTCTTCTCATGCTGGCGCAGGGTGGCTGGGTCTTTGTAGGACTTTTCACAGGAAGAGCAGCGGTAGGGCCTGATGATGTCACCCAAACTCTGGCTGGTCTTATCTAGGAATGGCACTGGTGGGTCCATGTTATCCTTGTGGTACAGCTCTTCTTCATTGTGCGCTTCCACATGGGCATTGAGTTGCTCGCTGCTTGGGAATCCTTTCCCACAAGGAATGCAGACATACAGGTTGTCTCCATAGCTCTCTGGATCATACAGGTGGTTACAATGGTACCTCTCAAGGTTGGAAGAGGGTGAGGGGTCCCCACTGCTGCCAGTCTCCTCGCTGGTGCTTTTATCATCATCTGGCTCATTACTCTCAATGCTGGGATACCTGGGTTGCTGAGATAAAGGAGAACTCTCCCCTTTCTCCTCTCTGTCCAAGTCTTTCTCTCGATCACTTTCATCTACATAATTTCCAATTGGCTCAGGCTTCATCCAGTCAAACATCAGATCACGACTATCAGTCCTAAGGTGGCTGTTTCTAAAGGGTTCAGGGTGTGGGGCTGGTGGGGTGCTTCTGTTGTCCAGCTTGGAGTAACCATGGGTTTGGTCTTTATAAGAGCTGTTGTTGGTCAGAACGCTGGCACTTACTGGGGAGCTGTCCGTTCTGCCTGGTATGGGGGGCTCCCTGATTTCATTGGGATCTGAGTGGTGCTTATTAGAAGGTCGGCTGGGGCTTTTCTTGGAAAGATCTAGTCCGCACAAAGGAGAGCAATGCCTTTCTGGTGGGCAGAGCCCATGCTGGTGCAACTGATTCCCCTGAGCTATAGAGGCATAGAGCTCTCCACAGTGTGTATTGAGGGGGTTCACTGGTTCTCCAGGTGGTATGTCTACTGGTCTTGGAGTTGAATTGAAACATGATTGAATGACAGGAGTTGTTGCTCTCAGTCCCCTTCCAAGACTCCCATAACCTGGGTAACCTGCTGTCCTTACATGGCAGTATTTTCCATTTCTCTTCAGCTTCTTCTTGCATAGAGATACCAGGTCAGCGATCTGCAGGTAGCTGGCAGCTGCCAGCACAGCCCCAAACAGCTGCTCACTAGTTGGTTCAGCATCTCCAAGTCTTCCTGTGTAAATGAAGTCCAGGATGATTCTGAAGATACTGGGGCTGACCATCTCGTGGTCCAGGTTGATCAAGTTATCGTGGACAACCAGTGATTTCAAGTAGACACTGCTAGCAGCTAAAATGTTCTTGTGTGCCCTGAACAGGGCGTTCTGTACCACAATGATCACATCACACAGGAAGCCTTTAGTCCTCTGGCTGTTGAGCTGCAGAAGAAGTTGTCTCGAGTGACTTGGCACCTCCATGGCATCCAGCATCGTGTTCAGTTGTCCACCTTCAGAAACACAGACACATCATCATAAGTGACTCAGTTCTCAATATTAAATGCTTACGATTTAAGAGACAGAGGAACAATTTAGGAAAGGGAAGATCAAGTGACCTAGTGAATAAGGTGGGCACTGGGCACAATTATCATTAGCTTGGTGCACTGACCAGAATATCTATGATCATGCCACAGATCTAAAGCATCGATGCTAGAACATCCAGACTCTAGAGTACGGGTGTGCTGAGACTTGTAGTTCCACATGTTCCAGGCAATGTAAACCTATGGTGCATCTCTTAATTGTTACATTATAACAATAATATATATGTGCCCTCGGTGACTATTTTAGATCTTTTACAGCGTCTCCCGCAGCTTGTATTCTTCACATTGGAATATCTACAATCCCTGGTATTATTCTCTAGTATTATCTTCTCCCCAATATCCCAATTAACAGGTCGCCCTCAGCAGAGCAAGCTAGTGGGGTTAGTGGAGTCATGCACAGTTCTCTTGTACCCAGCCAAGTGCCCACAGCATACACTGCTGCCCTGCCAGTGCTTTACACGCACCCCCATACGGAGCGGAACAGGCGCAGGGAGAGCTGCGATTTGTTATAAATGCCTCTATTTTATTGTAGTGACAAACCAACAACTCAGGCCGTCATCGCTCACCCCAAACTTCACTACAGCCCTTTACTAGAACACAACTTATTTCATTTATGTGGAAAAATATAATTATACTTCTGCTAAGTGTCGAGGTTAGGAAATAAGTCCAGGTATTGGAATAAAAGTGCTGCTCATGAGTAAGCGAGGGCCATAGTAGCGCTGAGGAGTAAGTGATAAGCCGGATAATGTGTGTATGGAACAGCGCTAACGAGCCGTAACTGTACGGGCCGATGTGTGGAGCCGTGGAATAAATGTGTGTGGGTAGACTAGTGTGAGGAGCAGGGCTGCTGTCTGCTGAGGAGTACGTGTAAGGGGCTGAGGAGTACGTGTAAGGAAGGGGCTGAGGAGTACGTGTAAGGAAGGGGCTGAGGAGTACGTGTAAGGAAGGGGCTGAGGAGTACGTGTAAGGGGCTGAGGAGTACGTGTAAGGGGCTGAGGAGTACGTGTAAGGAAGGGGCTGAGGAGTAAGTGTAAGGAAGGGGCTGAGGAGTACGTGTAAGGAAGGGGCTGAGGAGTACGTGTAAGGAAGGGGCTGAGGAGTAAGTGTGAGAAGCAGTGAAGTACCTTGCTGAGAGGCGGCAGCATGCAGTATGACAGAGACTCTGCTGTCAGTGGTAGATAGTAAGTGCGGAGCTTCCCAACCTTTCCTCCTCATCATGGTGTCCAATGCCTTGTGCCACCTGATCTCCTATACATACAGCTTTTATCCCCTGCACATGTGGGGCTGGGGGTGGCTACAATCCCTTGTAGGCATTAATACAATGACATCATCAGCCCAGATCAGGAACCAGCAGCTTCACATCACCCCACCTTCCTGCAGATCTGACAGGTGTCCCCCACACAAAAATATCTATGTATACTCATCTCTGTCACCTCCCTATCTATCTATCTATCTATCTATCTATCTATCTATCTATCTATCTATCTATCTATCTATCTATCTATCTATCTATCATCTATCTATCTGTGTATCTATCTATCTATCTATCTATCTATCTATCTATCTATCTATCTATCTATCTATCTATCTATCTATCTATCTGTCTCATATCTATCTATCTATCTATCTATCTATCTATCTATCTATCTATCTATCTATCTATCTATCTATCTATCTATCTGTCTCATATCTATCTATCTGTCTATCTATCTATCTATCTATCTATCTATCTATCTATCTATCTATCTATCTATCTATCTATCTATCTATCTATCTATCTATCTATCTATCTGTGTATCTATCTATCTATCTATCTATCTATCTATCTATCTATCTATCTATCTATCTATCTATCTATCTATCTATCTATCTATCTATCTATCTATCTATCTATCTATCTGTGTATCTATCTATCTATCTATCTATCTATCTATCTATCTATCTATCTATCTATCTATCTATCTATCTATCTATCTATCTATCTATCTATCTATCTATCTATCTATCTATCTCTATCTATCTCTTCTGTATTGTACATTATTTGAGCCCCCTGAGGTTTGGCTGTAGTTTATGACAATTCCCTTGCAGAATATAATAATGACGTCCCCGTGTTGTCACTTGCACCGCTGCTGTCACATATAATGAGGTGCTAAGAAGCGTTAGCCGGGGTATAATCCATGTCCAGTGTTATTACATGAAGGGAGGGAGCCCCAGCGCTGGGAATGGCTGCTGGGTGTGATCCCTCGCTTTTTCCTGCCTGTACAAGAGGATTTATGGCTGGAATCGGTAATCTGCTCTTAGATATTGATCTGATAAGCAGAACAGAGCAGGGAAAGTGAGATCGCAGAGGAAACACTTACATGACTAATAAACTCTATGGGGACACAAGATTTACCTCCTATTCTTATATATGACATAACTGCTAATTATACGCATCCTCCGGATTATACGGACCATGGATATGAGTATTAATAGTAGAGGACACATGGAGGAAGCCTCTAATGTGTCTTCTAATATCCAATATTAATAATCATGGTCAGACCTTGCGATTATTATTTTTTCTTTACTTTAGTAGTTAAGATTTGTCTGGAACGAGATTTTAATTACTGTAGTGTTAACAAATGATTGTGCTTTTGCATGGCGATAAATAATAATAATTGTAATGTTATAATTCATAAAAACAATAACTATTATTTTTATTACTATTATTATTCGTTTCCCGAGATTTTATTATCTACTTACATACAGGGTTAAACTGATCATCCCTTCTATCACACACTATATCATCTCAAGATAATAACTTTCTGTAAAAATGTATTTATTATTTTTGTGTTTTGTTTTTTTACCTTTTAGCATTATTTTATCATTATTTTATCATTATTTTATCATTATTTTAATCATCGAAGTTCGCCTTCGTCTGAGGAGTTCTGCTCTGGGAGCTCAGACTATTTCACTGGCAATAACTTTGTTGTTATTACATTAATTGTTTATAACATTTTATAAAATTATTTGTAAACACTTTGTATGTTGTTTTTTAATTATTTGCAACGGTCTCACTGTTAATACAGTAGACATACACGTACATTTGGGGGGGGGGGGGGGATATTTAGCTTTTCTTTATTACTTTTTTTTATCACTCCTGGATCCACCAATCAATGTGTTCACAGTACAGGAATAATAATAATAATAATAATTAATAATTAATAATAATAGTAATAATTATAATAGATTAAATATTTAGCGTTTTGTCATGCGTTTTTACAGCTGCTCCCTGCATTCTATTCTTCATTCTGTCCAGCTCTCTGTAGTTTTGACGATTGACATTTACTCAATCATCATAATTAAATGTTTTAATTTTTCTTTCGATTTATTTTATTCCAGTGTTTTTTTTCTAGTTTTTGTTTATTTTTTAAGTTTACATTTGTCTACATACAATGCGATCACCCCATTTAAATAGTGATGTCAAATATTAGTACGGCTAGAGGGTGACAAGTTCATTATTATTATCATCATTATTATATTCTCTCTGTATATAGAGATTTTCAGGCCGCCGGCATTAACCCCTTCCATGCTGTGCAGTTGTGCTGTACTGGAGAGCCAGGCTGTGTTATTAGAAACAGCTGCTCTGTACTGGGGCGTTGACTGCCCGGATTGTGCCCGGTGGCCGCAGAGTCCAGCGCCGTGTCATCAGCTTCAAGCCCTATAGTATGTATAAAATATATGGCTATCACACTGGGCACAAAGCGGAGGTTGGTTGGTGGCACCATCTAATGTCTGTACCCTGCCTGCAGCCACTTATGTGATGAGGATCACGGACTATATGATTGTGATAATTACTACACTGTCACTAGACTGGCACATCTGTGTGACAGGCGGCGGGTGGCATCTATACACCCTGGGTACTGAGTGTCATATTCGCTGTCGTCTGCTCCGGTTCATTGAAAGTGACACCAGTCTCGGTTGTGAGGGTGCTACCACCTTCAAGGCTGAGCTGAGACCAGTCTAAGGGCATCTCCTTGTAGTTGGCACCAGTTATGTGTCTAATATCAATGGCATTGATCATTCATTTGTGAGCTACAAGTCACGTTCTTCAATTATTCTAACTTTCCCACATGCTCTGATGCCATTATGCCCCCAGCATCTTGTCACCTTGTGCCACCAAATGCCAGCAAGATATGCCTCTAGCGCCCTAATATTTGAACACCGGACCTCAAGCTTCATGCAGCCCCCTCCCAGCTTTATGCTAGCCGTCCCCAGCATCATGCCCATCCTGACCCACCAGCATTATGCCACCCCAATCCATTAGCTCCCATTACCTGGCAGCCCAGTGGTGTTCACACAACTGATCTGTGAGTGAGTGACCATCCCCGGGCAGTGGCAGGGCGGTGTGGATGTGAGATTCCAGCTGCCAGCCTCCCCTGCACTGTGCCAGCACCGCTGGGCTCCTCTCTTCCCCGTGTTGGAGTGCTGAGCGGGGATGTTGGGGAGATAATGGAGCCTCTGTGAGCGGAGGCTGTTAGCGCCCCATGTGATGTGTAGCTATATTAAACTACAAGGTAAAATCCAGGGCAGGAACTTCAAGTGACCCCAACGTGAACTTCACACACAGCGAAACTGCTTCTTAAAGAGACAGTGCGCTCTATTTCCTACTGGTGTCATATGATGGAGGAGAGGAGTCCCCCAGGACCAGCACAAAGATATTATTAACCCACACAGGACAGAGCGGTATACAGGGAGATGGAGTCCTCTCCTCCAATATCACATGCACCGGACTGATCAGAACCCATTATAATGACCCAACAGATCTCTCATCATGTTCTCATCATCGTCATCATCATCATCATCATCATCATCATCATCATCATCATTATCATCATCATATTCGGTCTGACTTTAATTAGTTATAAACCAGACAAGCAGAGGAACAGAACACATGGATTCTACTAGACATACAACATCCATTCATCATAATGGGAAATCCACTCAATCTTATGTGTACAATCCCAAACACAGCATTTCATACAATCTCATACATACATGTACGATCTATCATATATAATCTCATACATACAATCTCTGTGTACAATTTCGTACACCCAATGTCATACATACAATCTCATGCATACAATCTGTGTACGATCTCTTATATACAATCTCAAACATACAATCTGTATACGGATACAATTTCGCACCAACGTCATACATACAATCTCATGCACACGATCTCTGTGTACGATCTGCTATATACAATCTCGTAATCTAATGTCATACATACAATCTCATGCACACGATCCCTCGGTACGATCTGCTATATACAATCTCGTAATCTAATGTCATACATACAATCTCATGCACACGATCCCTGGGTACGATCTGCTATATACAATCTCGTAATCTAATGTCATACATACAATCTCATGCACACGATCCCTGGGTACGATCTGCTATATACAATCTCGTATATCCAATGACAATGTCATCCGTCCAATCTCATACCTAGAGTCTCGGTATAAAGTGTTAATACACGTAATTGGATTTCTAGGAATGTCTGTGACTACAGTCGGAGTGATCGGGGATCTAGTGACATTTAACCCCTGACTTGCTAGAGGACAGACTGCGCCTATGTATTTCGTATACAAACTGAAGATACTAACAAATCTACTAATGACAGCAGATAATAATTTGTCATCCATGCCATGTCCTCAGGAAAGGGACAGATACGAGATAACAGAGATCCCATGTGCCAACATCTAATAGTAACCCCTGTCATCATAGCTGTGCATCTTCAGTACCAGGATAGTGCGCCAGGAGGTGCCACCCCGTGCCTCAGATGACAACGATCTAGAGTCGCCACTGTATGCTGTCACCTGAGGCAGGGGTGGCACCTCCTGGCACACTATCCTGGTACTGAAGATGCACTGCTATGATGACAAGGATTTCTATAAAATGGCATAACCTGGAATGCGATGGTATCAGCTGGCATAGAGTGTGCATCATACCTTGGGGGTCCTCTCTGAACCCCATTCCCCGCTGGAGATGTTCCTAGTAAGGTGTCGTCCTGGACAGCTGTGCCCCGCTCCTCTCCTCCCGTGCCTCTGGTACTGCTGCCTCCTTCCTCTGCTCTCACACTGCCACCTTGTGCTCACCAGCCCGGCTCTGCCTTGTTATCACATACACCCAGCCCGGAGAGCTCTGCCCTGTGTGAGGGGCCGGGGAGGACCCTGCGGCCCCTCCCCCTCCGCAGTCACACACTGACCGGTCCAGAACCCGCAGACAGGGTATGTACACCGCCGGCCGCAGCACACGACGCCCTCAGTCACACAGCGTCAGAGTCTGGTGCTGCACAGCCGCGTCACCTCCAGTCCACAAGTCCCTCCAGCAGCAGCAGCAGCTCATGGCATCAGCAGTTCTGTAGTATTGTACAGGTGGTAGTATTGCCAGAGCATCGGGACGTGCCACAGGTTTTGTCTCTATGGGAAACCCTCAAATAATTGTGAGAACCTTAGGGCAGAAGGTGGAAACACTTATAATGTATTATAGACATTAGCAATGTGATGTCCCTAATGATGGATAGAGATCTATCCATCTATCTATCTATCTATCTATCTATCTATCTATCTATCTATCTATCTATCTATCTATCTATCTATCTATCTATCTATCTATCTATCTGTCTATCTGTCTATCTGTCTATCTGTCTGTCTGTCTGTCTGTCTGTCTGTCTGTCTGTCTGTCTATCTATCTATCTATCTATCTATCTACCTACCTAGTGGCGTAACTACCGCGGTAAAAGCCGTAGCGGCTTCTACAGGGCCCGCGGCTTGAGGGGGCCAGTACCGCCAGCCGACACGCCCCCCACATATGCCCGGTGGCGCCGCTAGCAGCTTTTATGGCTGCTACAGCGGTAGCGCCGCTACTATGGGGCCTGCGCTGCCGAGCCTCCAACAAGTATGGGCCCGGCGACACAGGCCTTCTCATGTCTGTAGGCGTCGCTGACACCAGAGGGGGCCCCGGTGCTAGCGACAGCCAAATACATGCATTAGCGACCATTCAGCACCTTACAATGACGCTGATTGGCTAGCGGCTCAATGACGTCATCACACCGCTTCCATGCTTGAAAGGCGCAGATTGACGGGGCAAGTCATTCTGCCCCGCCAATCAGCGTCATTGGACGACGCTCGTTCAGCTCCAGCAGACCTACCACAGCGTGGGAACGGGATCATGTGAGTATGTAAAGTTTTTTTCTCATAAAAACTGTGAGTGCCATTATCTATAGTGGGGACTCTATCTACAGGGGGGGGGTCGTCTGAATGTGGGCCACTATATACAGGGGGGGTCTATATGTGGGGATGTGGGGCACTAGCTACAGGGGGGTCTATATGTGGGGATGTGGGGCACAATCTACAGGGGGGCTCTATATGTGGGGATGTGGGCCACTATATACAGTGGGGTCTATATGTGGGCCACTATCTACAGTGGGGTCTATATGTGGGGCACTATCTACAGGGGGATCTATATGTGGGCACTATATACAGGGGGAGCTATATGTGAGACACTATACAGGGGTGGGCTATATGTAGAGCACTATCTATAAGGGAGCTATATTTTAGGGCACTTTCTATAGGGGTGGGCTATATGTGGGACACTATATACAAGGGTGGGTTACCTGTGGGGCACTGTCTACAGGGGTGGGCTATATGTGGGACACTATATACAAGGGGAGCTATATGTGAGACACCATCTACAGAGGTGGGCTATACGTGGAGCACTATCTATATGTTAAGCTATATGTAGGGCAGCACGGTGGCTCAGTGGTTAGCACTATTGCCTTGCAGCTCTGGAGTCCATATGTGGGCACTATCTACAGAGGGTTGTTTGTGGGACACTATCTACAGGGGCTTCTATGTAGGTCACTATCTACAAAGGCTTTAGGGGGTCACTATCTACAGGGGGCTATGGGGGCACTATCTACAGGGGGCACGGTGTGTGTGTGACAGTGTATGGTACTATTATAATCAGGGACACAGTGTATGGCGCTATTATAGTTAGAGGTGCAGTGTATGGTGCTTTATTATATTTAAAGGTTTTGAGAATTTTATCTTTGTTTATAGGTGCAGAAATGTTTTAAAAGTGAGAAGCTGAAAACATCTGAGCTGAAAACTGCAGAAATGGGTCATGGCCGGTAGAAATCCATCATAGATGTCTGGACTGGAGGGAGAAGAAAAGAACTAGAATCTGAGACGTCACTGGTGAGTTTCCTAATGTAAATATTTATTCTGCCTCTAATCAGTAAAGTAGTCACTGTATGATCTGCAGCGAGATGATAGGTGGTATGATTTTTTTTTGTCAAACAGCATCTCCCAGCATATCCTTACCATTGTTCGGGCCATGCTGGGAGCTGTAGTTTTACGCCATACAAACCTATACGGAAGGGGTTGCACTAAATTGAGCTGTATTTGTTATGGTGTTGTATATATGTACTGATCTTGGTTCTGATGCTGTATGTAAGTACTGAGCTTGGTTCTGGTGCTGTATATACGTATGAGATTGGTTTTGGTGCTGTGTATATATGTAATGAATTTGTTCTGGTGCTGTATATATGTACTGAGCTTTGTTCTGGTGCTGTATATATGTACTGAGCTTGGTTCTAGTGCTGTATTTATGTACTGAGGTTTGTTCTGGTGCTGTATTTATGTACTGAGGTTGGTTCTGGTGCTGTATATATATGTATGGGCTTGGTTCTAGTGCTGTATTTATGTTCTGAGGTTGGTTCTGGTGCTGTATTTATGTACTGAGGTTTGTTCTGGTCCTTTATATATGTATGGGCTTGGTTCTAGTGCTGTATTTATGTACTGAGCTTGGTTCTAGTGCTGTATATATTTGTACTGAGCTTTGTTCTGGTGCTGTATATATGTACCGAGTTTGGTTCTAGTGCTGTATTTATGTACTGAGGTTGGTTCTAGTGCTGTATATATGCACTGAGCTTGGTTGTGGTACTGTATATATGTACTGAGCTTTATTCTGGTGCTGTATATATATACTGAGCTTGGTTCTGGAGCTGTATATGTCAGAGCTTGGTTCTAGTGCTGTATTTATGTACTGAGCTTTGTTCTGGTGCTGCATATATGTACTTAGCTTTGTTCTAGTGCTGTATTTATGTACTGAGCTTGGTTGTGGTACTGTATATGTGTCAGAGCTTGTTTCTGGATCTGTAGTTATATAGGATATATTTATAATAACAAAATTGCAGGGCAGATGGAATTGTTCTCAATTCATTGTATATTTAATGGGAATCTGTCAGGTAGTTTTAACCCCTTGAACCACCACGTTGCGGTAATACATGACCTGACAATATTTGCAAACATTCCCTTGTATGTTTTTTTCAGATGCAGCAAAATCCTTAAAATCCACTTTTAAACGGTGCACACTATATGCTAATTACTCATTAGAGGGTCATGGGGCGGTGCCGCTATCCTGAAGAGTCACATAGTCCTTCTTCCAAACCCACTTTTCCATGTTTGAGTGACATCTCCCTGGCTGATACAACTTTCTCGGACGCGTCGTTTCCTTGTGGCACTATACACAAGGGGGGGGGGGGGCTGTGTGGCACTATTCACAAGGGGGAGCTGTGTGGCACTATGCACAAGGGGGAGCTGTGTGGCACTATGCACAAGGGGGAGCTGTGTGGCACTATACACATGGAGAAATGTATGGCACTAATTACAAGGGGGAGGGCTGTGGCTCTATGTACAGGGGGCTGAGTATGGCGCAATCTACAGGGGTCTGTGTGTGGCACTTTCTACTAAGGGGGGGCTGTGCTGCACTTTCCACTAAGGGGGGCTGTGTGGCACTATATACAAGGGAGGGGGGCTGTGTGGCACTATATACAGTGGGAGCTGTATAGCGCTATATACGGTGGGGGCTTTATGGCGATATCTACAAGGGGCTGTATGGCACTATATACAAGGGGGATGTGGGTGGCGCTATCTACAAATGGGGTGTGACACTGTCTATAGGCGTGGCTATATAGCACTGTCCAGTGGCGTAACTACCGCTATAGCAGCCGTAGCGGCTGCTACGGGGCCCGCAGCATGAGGGGGCCCGTGCGACCCGCCAGCACGGCCCCCCTCATGGCCGGAGGCTCCGCTAACAGCTGCTATGGCTGCTACAGCGCGATGCCACTGAAGGGGTTGTTCCTACAAAAGACATGCATCCCCTATCCACAGGATAGGGGATACATGTGTGATCGCTGGGACGCCCAGTGATAAGGAGAACGGGGGACCAAAAGTCCCCCGAAGTTCTCCATGACAAACCTCTGACTTCCGGGGTCTGTCTGCAGCTCCATAGAAATGACTTGCGCACCGGTCGCGCTTGTGCGCATGCGTGACCAGCGCTCCTTTCATTTTTATTTAAAGAGGCTCTGTCACCAGATTTTGCAGCCCCTATCTGCTATTGCAGCAGATAGGCGCTGCAATGTAGATTACAGTAACGTTTTTATTTTTAAAAAACGAGCATTTTTGGCCAAGTTATGACCATTTTTGTAGTTATGCAAATGAGGCTTGCAAAAGTCCAAGTAGGCGTGTTTAAAGTAAAAGTCCAACTGGGCGTGTATTATGTGCGTACATCGGGGCGTTTTGAATACTTTTACTAGCTGGGCGTTCTGATGAGAAGTATCATCCACTTCTCTTCAGAACGCCCAGCTTCTGGCAGTGCAGACACAGCCGTGTTCTCGAGAGATCACGCTGTGTCGTCACTCACAGGTCCTGCATCGTGTCGGACGAGCGAGGACACATCGGCACCAGAGGCTACAGTTGATTCTGCAGCAGCATCAGCGTTTGCAGGTAAGTAGCTACATCGACTTACCTGCAAACGCCGATGCTGCTGCAGAATCAACTGTAGCCTCTGGTGCCGATGTGGCCGACACGATGCAGGACCTGTTAGTGACGTCACAGATCTGCACTGCCAGAAGCTGGGCGTTCTGAAGAGAAGTGGATGATACTTCTCGTCAGAAAGCCCAGCTAGTAAAAGTAGTAAACACGCCCCGATGTACGCACATAATACACGCCCACTTGGACTTTTACTTTTAAACACACCCACTTGTACTTTTGCAAGCCTCATTTGCATAACTACAAAAATGGTCATAACTTGGCCAAAAATGCTCGTTTTTTAAAAATAAAAACGTTACTGTAATCTACATTGCAGCGCCGATCTGCTGCAATAGCAGATAGGGGTTGCAAAATCTGGTGACAGAGCCTCTTTAACTGCGCAGACGCCAGAAGTCCGGTTTGTCATGGAGAACTTCGGGGGACTTTCGGTCCCCCGTTCTCCTTATCGCTGCCAGCGATCACACATGTATCCCCTATCCTGTGGATAGGGGATACATCTCTTTTGTAGGACAAACTATAGGCCATTTTTTTTTGGGGGGGGCTATATGGCGGTATCTATGGAGGGGGGGGGTCTGTATGGCGTTATCTACAGGGAGGGGGTCTGTATGGTGTTATCTATATGGGGGGGTCTGTATGGTGTTATTTACAGGGGGTCTGTATGGCATTATCTACAGGGGGGCTGTATGGCGTTATCTACAGGGGGGCTGTATGGCGTTATCTACAGGGGGCTGTATGGCGTTATCTACAGGGGGGATTTGGGTCTGTATGGCGTTATCTACAGGGGGGCTGTATGGCGTTATCTACAGGGGGGCTGTATGGTGTCAACTACAGGGGGGGCTGTATGGCGTTATCTACAGGGGGGCTGTAAGGCGTTATCTATCTATCTATCTATCTATCTATCTATCTATCTATCTATCTATCTATCTATCTATTATCTTCTCTCTCAGTTAGATATCTGGTAAGGTACAGTGGTGAACTTCAATCAACATTTGTGTCCACGTTCTACCCTAAAACCACCAGGATGGATCCCGTCTTGTACGGCCCCACTGAAGTCATCAGTAAGATGTTCTGTAATAATGTTGTTGTTTCAAATACTTTGTAACTAAACAGCAGGGAAATGGGTTTGTGAACGGGATGACTTCAGACTGACTAGAAGAGGGGGAGAGGGGCCTAGAGATAGAGGCGGCCTTTGGATAGACTGTCGAGTTGAATTCCAGCTGTACATCTTTCCATTCTCCAAACCACAAGATGATGTGCCAACTTCATTTGTCAGATTATCCCAGCTCTGAATTACAGGGAGAGGATCAGGGGATCCAGCTTGCTGCAATTTAGCCGCCTGACTTTTAATTAATTCAAAATTTGTATTCAATTAGTAGCCCTCGGAGGTGGATATACAACCCAGCTGAACTTTATACCATCCCCACTCCAGAGACCCCATAATTAAATGCAAGTTTGTAAATGAAACATCTTCTCATGGATGGGCGGAATACCAGAGCCAGTCAGGAAATGGATGATGCCAGATCCCTAAATCAAGAGGCAGGGGGAATTCCAAGAGGGGTCTTTATTCATAGGAGCCCTGCCACATAGACACACTCAGGATAAGAAGTTATGGGGTACAAAAGATGCGCTCATTCTCTATGCAATATGCAACAACTTACTGCCATGTAGTCCATATGTGCTTCATATGTGTCTGATCATCCAATGTCATTTCTTCCACTTAAATTGACCAAAGGCATAATCATCACCGGTGCTTCTACAGGTCTAGAGAAATGATCAGATGCCATCAATGGAAATTCTGTGTATTTTTTAGGAAACGGGTTAAAATTTTAATTTGATAATAAATCATAATCATGTCATTATACACACTATTTTGTGTAATGCAGAAAATTCCGTCACTAAAAACAGGAAGACTGAAAGAAAAAAAAATATATATATATTTATAGACGTACAAATCATTTTATTGCATGTAGGTTAGAATTACATTTATACCACCTCTCAGGCCAGGGCTCCATGGCAAATACTAGTATATTCTTCTGTAAGAAGTTGCAAAGACGAAACTCGAGTGGGGCCACTTGTATGTGGACTTCTGATGTCTCATGTTGTTTTATGTGATCTGTTCATTTAGATTGCAATCTCTTGGAAGTACGACAAATGAACGCTCTTCGAGAAGCAGGCGTCGCAGTGCTTCTCTATTGGAGGCCGGAGTCCCAACTTTTTTGTTTCAGAAAGAGTCCGGCTGTAACCAACCAAAGTATTGCTGAAGTGAAGTTTCCAGTAGCAACCTGCAAGTTGTAGATGTACAACCGGTTCATAGAGAGTGAGAAACGTTTTTTTCCGTGAATGTTAAGATTGATTATTCCCTGGTGCCTCACCAAGATCCTAAGTTAGGTTCTCAGACTGCTCCTATCAATATTTTACTATTAAAGGCTATGTTCACACGGAGTATTTTGGGGGAGGAATATCTGCCTCAAAATTCCGTTTGGAACTTTGAGGCAGATATTCCTCTCCCTGCACGACGATTTTCGCGGCAATTATCGCGCCGTTTTTCGCCCGCGACCATTGAGCGCCGCGGGCATAAAACAGCGAAATATACGCTTTCTCTGCCTCCCATTGAAGTCAATGGGAGGTCCGAGGCGGAAGCGCCCGAAGATAGGGCATGTCGCTTCTTTTTCCCGCGAGGCAGTTTTACTGCTCGCGGGAAAAAGACGCCGACGCCTCCCATTGAAATCAATGGGAGGCGTTCTCGGGCCGTTTCTGCCGAGTTTTGCGACGCGGTTTCCGCGTCAAAAAACTCGGTAAAATACCCCGTGTGAACATAGCCAAAAGGCTAGTTGGAAGCCTGAGCAGATTTAACTACGCCTGAGACTTCAGGGCAGATATACTATTTTAAATGCAACACAATTCTGGCTCAAATGAAGACAGGATTCTACCGCCTGTCATCTGAATAGGGCCTTAGGCTGAGTTCATACGGGGCGGATACGCCACGTAAAGTTACACAGCGTATCCACCTTGGTGGCCGCTGGGAATTGCAGCCAAAAAGCTGCACCAAACTATGGTGGGGTTTTTCGGACGGAATATCCCCTGCAGAAAATTGCAGCATTAGCCGGCCTGCTAGCATGCCTGTCTCCTGGGATGACGTTTCATCCCATGTGACCTCCCCTACAGCTTGTGATTGGCTGCAGTGGTCACATGGGATGAAACGTCCCATTGCTGCCATTCCGCTGGAAAAAAACGCAACAACTGCTATTTGTTGCAGGTTTTACCACCCCATTGAATTCAATAGGGATAACCTGCAACAAATAAGTAACGTTTATGTAAATACAATTGACATGCTGCGGATTAAAAAACCGCAACGCCATGTCAATTTCTGAGCATTTTTTATGCTCAGTATTTACGCAGCGTGTGGATGAAATTTGTTCTGTCTCATCCACTTTGCTGCTACTGTATTATGCTGCGGATGTTTTGCAACTAATTCCGTTGCGGAAAATCCGCAGTATTTACACAATGTGTGAACTTAGGTTATGTGCACACGCAAACTCAAAAACAGCCCCTTGGAACAAAACGCAGTTTTTCTCATTGAAATCAATGGGCAGATGTTTGGAGGCGTTCTGCTTCCGATTTTTCGGCCATTTTTCTGGGGAGTTTACGGCCCGAAAAACGGTCGAAAATAAGCTGTGTGAACATACCCTTACCCTTTAGTGTGAAAAGGTGATTTACATTAACAAACATATAGATCAGATACAAGGCCGGATTCACTTCTAGAACAGCACAGCACATGATGACGGGTAAGGAACAAAAGGAGATGTAAATAGTCTTTTCTTTATACCTTTCCTTCCTTTTGAATTAACTTTTGGCTCTGGCTCAAAAAACGGACCCAAAAAATGCACCAAAAACGGCATCAGAACTGTGTGTGTGATCCTGTCCGTAGGCTGGCCACACACATTAGATGTATGCCGGTCGAATCCACCGATTTCGGCGGCACTGGCCGACCATCTAATTTGTATGGTGGGGGACTGGCTCTTCCCCGACAGCAGATGTTGGCGGAGAGATGAGTCAGGCATGTTGAATTTCCTTTAGTTTGCAAATTTACAAGCCGCTGCCAGAGATACTACTTCTCCTATGGAAATGTATATCGGAGGAATAATTGTCGGCCAAACGATGTATTTAGGGTTGTTTTACTCATAGCATTTTTGGAAGGGCTTCTCTGTCGGACTTAAAAAACACCAGAAAAAGGCATTTTAAAATGTAATAAATAAAAAAAAACACCACCGAAAACGCTTGTAAAGAATGCATTTAAAGAGACTAAAAATTCATAACGTTTTTTAGAAGCAAAAGAAAAGAAAGTAGAAAACAAGTATTTGTGGAGGAGCCTTTATACTCTTGTTTACTAACATTGCGGGGCTTGTAGAAAGATGATCCCTCACAGCTTCTTACCCATTGAAATAAGGGATGAGGTCAACATGGGCCGGACCCACATTCTCTAGCCGCATGGCCAGTGTCTATGGAACCATGCCTTTGGTCACAGGACATTTTCATTAATATTCAGTATTTAGTATTCAGTTACTTTTTAGTATTTCATTTTTATGTCATTTAAGAGGAAAAATAAATGATATCGTTCATATAAGTGAAACAGTTATAAAATGCTGGAAAGTAAAATTTCTTTAACAAAATCTGCCGCCTGTGACTGCATCCTTACTGAACAACTGGCCTTGTTATCCATAACAACCAATTACAGCACTGCTTACATTTTCCAGAGCAGTTTAAGAAATTAAAGCTGTGCTGTGATTGGTGGCTACGGGCAACAAAGACAGTTTTCTTGCATTTCCCACAAATTCTTTACTGCAACATTGTTAGTTATTTAGTTGCATTCAACATCATTACTACATGTGAGGACGAACATTTCATGTGATACCAAGTTATGGCCACAGTTGCAGCAGTCTACCTTCTGTGGTGACAGCGGAGTGCTTATTCCTATAAAATGTAATAAATACCGACTGTACAAAATGTTACAATTCTATACAAAGATACAATATAGAATAACCATGCCATAGCAGCAATGTCTATTTTTACCTTCTTGAGTTACACTCCAATTGAAATGACTGGGAAAAATGACATGCGCATGTTGTGGTCCCTTTTATCTTCCATTAGAGTGTTGTGAGTCTGCTGCTTCAGTACCACCCAGTGTCACATTCACATTGATACACTCAGAAGACTAGAGACTGATAATGGGACACGTATGGTGATCTATGTCCGATTCAGTAGAACCATGGGAGGTCTGGGAATTGCCGCTATAATTCGGATGCTAAAATGTGCCCTTATTATGGCAATGTGAAAGCGACATAAGGCTGAATTCACACATGCCATTTTTATGCCGTTTTTGGTTTATTGAGTCAAAGAGAGGAGATTATTTTTTTTAAATACTTTTCCTTTTTTTAATTATTATCCACTCCTGGTTTTGGCTAAAAAAAACAACTGCATCGAAAACTGCATGTATAAATCCAGCCCAATGAACTTGGGCATCAAAACTTAGAAGTAGTCAAATTAATTGTCAAGTAATGCGTTTTTTTTTTTTGTAGAGAAGGTTTGTAGAGCCCCCGTAGCATGCAGCTAAATTACTTTATTCTTTATAATGATATCTTTTTTTTTATGTTTTCATGTTTGAAACTGTCCCCGGGCATACAACATTTTGAATAATATTAAGCCCCTCTGGTTAGGAAGTTTAATATATATATTTTTTATCCATATTGTATAAATTCCTGCAAAAACGCGCTACTTTTATACCCCGGGCTTGCTTCTTGTGTAACTGCCTGCAGACAATAAACTCATCAGGACATAGGAACAAACTTGTGATCACCTATCACCCTAGCATAATAAGTTTGCATCTGTAGGTTCACAGACAGTGCACACCAACTAAGGCTTCATTCAGACGAACGGGAATTACGTCCGTGCAACGCGCGTGAATTTCACGCGCGTCGCACGGACCTATATTAGTCTATGGGGCCGTGCGGACATGTGCGTGATTTTTACTCAGCGTGAGTCCGCTGAAAAAAAGTCACGACATGTCCGTTCTTTCGGCGTTTTGCGCGATTCACGCACCCATTGAAGTCAACGGGTGCGTGAAAACCATGCATACCGCACGGAAGCACTTCTGTGCGAACTGCGTGATTTGCGCAACAGCTGTCAAAAGGATGAATGTAAACAGAAAAGCACCACGTGCTTTTCTGTTTACAAACATCCAAATGGAGTGTCATAATGATGGCGGCTGCGCGAAAAGCACGCAGCCGCGCATCATATGCTAATGCCCCACGGAGCTGTTAAGTGGTTTTTGCGCACGCAAAACGCCGCGTTTTTGCGTGCGCAAAAACGCCACGCTCGTGTGAACCCAGCCTAAGTCACACTCAACAAAACACTGTACAGGGAATTCTGGGAAGAATAAGGGCATGGCCACACGTGGCGGATTTCCTCCGCAACTGTCCGCATCAATGCCGCACCTAATCCGGGTTGCGGATTACGGCTGCGGATCTGCCCAAAATGTGCAGAAAATTGATGCGGACTAGCTGCTGCGGACTGCGGGAAAAGTGCTTCCCTTCTCCCTATCAGTGCAGGATAGAGAGAAGGGACAGCACTTTCCCTAGTGAAAGTAAACAAATTTCATACTTACCGGCCGTTGTCTTGGTGACGCGTCCCTCTTTTGGCATCCAGCCCGACCTCCCTGGATGACGCGCCAGTCCATGTGACCGCTGCAGCCTGTGCTTGGCCTGTGATTGGCTGCAGCCGTCACTTAGACTGAAACGTCATCCTGGGAGGCCGGACTGGAGACAGAAGCAGGGAGTTCTCGGTAAGTATGAACTTCTATTTTTTTACAGGTTGCTGTATATTGGGATCGGTAGTCACTGTCCCGGGTGCAGAAACAGTTACTGCCGATCGCTTAACTCTTTCAGCACCCTGGACAGTGACTATTTACAGACATCTCCTAGCAACGCTCCCGTCATTACGGGAGCCCCATTGACTTCCTCAGTCTGGCTGTAGACCTAGAAATACCTAGGTCCAGCCAGAATGAAGAAATGTCAAGTTAAAAAAGCAAGACGCATCCGCAGCACACATAACATGTGCATGACATCTGCGGACTTCATTGCGGAAATTAGAATCTCCATTGAAGTCAATGGAGAAATTCCGCCATGAGTCCGCCACTGCTCCGCAACAGACAGAGCATGCTGCGGACACCAAATTCCGCTCCGCAGCCTATGCTCCGCAGCGGAATTTTACGCATCGTCTAAACGAACACTGATAAATTAAAGTGGAAGTCAATGGAGAAACGGCTCCACTGCGGATTAACGCTGCGGAGTGTCCGCAGCGTAATTTAAGTGAAATTCCGCCACGTGTGAACCCAGCCTAAGGCCATGTTCAGACGTGGCTGAATTTTTCCGCTGCAAATGTTGGTGCAGATTTGGGGCAATTACGCAACTAATCTGCAGCAACATTTGCATATTTGACAGGTAATTCAGACGTTGTAGATATCACAGCGGACTTGCCACAGATTTCAGTTTTTGCATTGCAAAGGCTGAAATCCGCAGTGAAATTCCGCTTCTTCTCCGCAATGTAATGAGCATGCTGCGGAGGGAAAAATCTGCACCGCAGCCTGATTTGCGCACAGTTATTTTCCGCAACGTCTGAACTAACTTTCCTAAAAATGTATAGAAGCAAATGTAAAAAACGGCTGTTGCAGAATTCCACTGCGGACTGTCCTCAGCAGAATTCAACAGCAATTCCGCCACGTGTGAATGTGCCCTAATGCTATCCAGGACTGTAAGGGTATGTTCACACACACTAATTACGGACGTAAATCGGGCGTATTAACCCCCGAATTACGTCCGAAATTACGGCTTGAATGCGTTGACAAACATCTGCCCATTGAAAGCAATCTTTTGTCTGTTCACACGAGGCGTATATTTACGTCACTTCTTGGGGCGTAATTGGAGCCGTTATTCATTGACTCCAATGAAAAGCAGCGCCAATTACGTCCGTAATGGACGCGGCGTTCAAGCGCCTGCACATGCCGTTACGGCTGAAATGACGGGGCTGTTTTCTCCTGAAAACAGCCCCGTAATTTCGGCCGTTACGGACGCTGTCGTGTGAACATACCGTAACACGTAACTTTTTCCATTGGAGAAGGTTTTTGCAGCGCAGTCACTGTAGGGTAGACTCATACATACATTCAGATAAAGATGCAGACCTATTGCTCCAACTTGAAGACAGATGTTTCAATCTTATTAGCAGTTTCTGGCTTCTGCGGAGTAAGACTTGGAGTACACTACTTACTAGTGTTTTATGATTCTACTCCATGAAGTTGTACAGATTTGCTCTTCTGTCCTCTCACACCCTGTACAATCCCACTTCAAACGGCAGAAAGCTCAACTTGGGATTTAAAGACTCAATGGGACATGTATTGAGGAAGAGGGATATCCCCCGGAAATATTTATAATATCCTCAGCTAGAATTCCTATCTAATAAGTTACAGGCGGACAACTGCAGTGATATGTGAGTGAATGTCGTCTTTTTGTGGATCTCTTAACTGGTGAGAATGAGCAGGTTTCGTTGACCTCTTGCCCACCTGTGTAAATACTTTACCTCACCAGGATCAGTCGTCATTTGGTTAATAATAACCATTTATCTGATAGATGCATTCCCCCCGGAGCAATTTCTGGGGAAAAAATCCTCAATAATAATTATCCAATGTAATAGGTTAGGAAGGGTCAGCTCATTCCCTATTACCATTTGCACATATGAAGAGATACCCTAAAAAAGAACGTTTGCAAATTTAAGCAACTATGATTCAAATTCATATGACATTACATTCGTCCCGTGGCTCATGACTTTTAGACATGAATTTATTTACATGACATTTTATTTCTAAGCCAAATTATACATGAGAAACATCTGATTTGTTTATAAAGTGTTTTTTTTTTAAAAAGAAAAGTGCAAAAATTCTGTGAAAAACGACACTGAAAACGCAAACGATGTGTGTGAATCCAGCCTAGCACTCCTATCACCCATGTGGAAAAGTAATTGACCTATTAAATGTAATAACTAATTGCACCAAATTGAGCAGCAATGTGTGCGATTATATTTAAGGAATAGTTTAGCTCAATTCACTAATGTGTCATGTTCGCCAGTCCATAGATACAATTTGAATCAGTTTGTCTATTATTCCATTAAAAATGTAAAAAGTGAATCTGAAACCTAGCAAATCAATTATTCCTTAAAGGGTTATTCCCAAATCAGGCATTTATGGCATGTCCACAGGATATACCATAAGGCTGGGTTCACACGTGGCGGAATTTCACTTAAATTCCGCTGCGGACACTCCGCAGCGTTAATCCGCAGCGGAGCCGTTTGTCCATTGACTTACACTTTAATTTAGCAGTGTTCGTTTAGACGAGGCGTAAAATTCCGCTGCGGAGCATAGGCTGCGGAGCGGAATTTGGTGTCCGCAGCATGCTCTGTCTGTTGCGGAGCAGTGGCGGACTCATGGCGGAATTTCTCCATTGACTTCAATGGAGAGTCAAAATTCCGCAATGAAGTCCGCAGATCTTATGTGTGCTGCGGAGCGTATTGGTTTTACTACCATGACATTTCTTCATTCTGGCTGGACCTATGTATTTCTAGGTCTACAGCCAGACTGAGGAAGTCAATGGGGCTCCCGTAATGACGGGAGCGTTGCTAGGAGACGTCTGTAAATAGTCACTGTCCAGGGTGCTGAAAGAGTTAAGCGATCGGCAGTAACTGTTTCTGCACCCGGGACAGTGACTACCGATCTCAATATGTATCTGTAAAAAAATATATAAGTTCATACTTACCGAGAACTCCCTGCGTCTGTCTCCAGTCCGGCCTCCCAGGATGACGTTTCAGTCTAAGTGACGGCTGCAGCCAATCACAGGCCAAGCACAGGCTGCAGCGGTCACATGGACTGGCGCGTCATCCAGGGAGGTCGGGCTGGATGCCGAAAGAGGGACGCGTCACCAAGACAACGGCCGGTAAGTATGAAAATCGTTTACTTTCACTAGGGAAAGTGCTGTCCCTTCTCTCTATCCTGCACTGATAGGGAGAAGGGAAGCACTTTTCCCGCAGTCCGCAGCAGCTAGTCCGCATCAATGTACTGCACATTTTGTGCAGATCCGCAGCAGAATCTGCAACGCAGATTCTGTGCGGCATTGATGCGGACAGTTGCGGAGGAAATCCGCCACGTGTGGTCATGCCCTAAATGTCTGACAGATGCAGTTCCCATCTCTGGCACCTGCACGTTCTATGTACACTTGTTTGCCTGATAATTGGGCAGTATAAAAGGGCCCTAATGCAGGACAGGACAGGTTCTCCAGAGTGAGGGTATGTTCACACGAGGGCGTCCGTTACGGCTGAAATTACGGGGATGTTTCAGCCTGAAAACATCCCCGTAATTTCAGCCGTAACGGCATGTGCAGGCGCTTGAACGCCGCGTCCATTACGGACGTAATTGGCGCTGCTATTCATTGGAGTCAATGAATAACGGCTCCAAATATGGCCAAAGAAGTGACAGGTCACTTTTTTGACGCGGGCGTCTATTTACGCGCCGTCATTTGACAGTGGCGCGTAAATTACGCCTCGTGTGAACAGACAAACGTCTGCCCATTGCTTTCAATGGGCAGATGTTTGTCAGCGCTATTGAGGCGCTATTTTCGGATGTAATTCGGGGCAAAAACGCCCGAATTACGTCCGTAAATAGGCCGTGTGAACATACCCTGAGAGTCACACGACCCCTGTTTTACCTGGCTGACGAATACAGATGGGGACTACGTGCAGAGGTGGCCACACATTTGCGCCACTCTCCCCATTAGTTTCTATGGGAGTTATAGAGCCAGCCGAGCCAGCAGCAGCCACACCAAGCGAGACAGGGGTCTAGTGACCCCCATTCCCAATAAAGGTGCGGGTCCCTGAGCTGGGAAACGCATTTATCAGACATTTATGGCATATACTGTGGATATGCCATAAATGTCTGAGTTGGGAATAACCCTTTAAAGAGACTCTGTCACCACATTATAAGTGCCCTATCTCCTACATAAGGAGATGGGCGCTATAATGTAGGTGACAGCAGTGCTTTTTATTTAATAAAACAATCTGTTTTCACCACTTTATTAGCGATTTTAGATTTATGCTAATGAGTTGCTTAATGCCCAACTGGGCGTATTTTTACTTTAGACCAAGTGGGCGTTGTACAGGGTAGTGTATGACGCTGACCAATCGGCATCATGCACTCCTCTCCATTCATTTACACAGCGCATAGGGATCCTGCTAGATCCTTATGTGCGGTCTTATACTTACACATTAACAATACTGAAGTGTTTAGACAGTGAATAGACATTCCACGGGATGTCTATTCACAATCTCTGCACTTCGTTACTCTGTCTGTGGTAGTTACAGCAGAGAAAGCGTGATCTCGCAAGATCTCGCTGTAAATGACAGGTTACAGCGAGATTACGCTTTGCTCTGCTGTAACTACCACAGACAGAGTAACGAAGTGCAGAGATTGTAAATAGACATTCCGTGGAATGTCTATTCACTGTCTAAACACTTCAGTATTGTTAATATGTAAGTATAAGACAGCACATAAGGATCTAGCAGGATCCCTATGTGCTGCCTAAATGAATGGAGAGGAGTGCAGGACGCTGATTGGTCAGCGTCATACACTCCTCTGTACAACGCCCACTTGGTCTAAAGTAAAAATACGCCCAGTTGGGCATTAAGCAACTCATTAGCATAAATCTAAAATCGCTAATAAAGTGGTGAAAAGAGATCGTTTTATTAAATAAAAAGCACTACTGTCACCTACATTATAGCGCCCATCTCCTTATATAGGAGATAGGGCACTTATAATGTGGTGACAGAGCCTCTTTAAGCTAAATTCACACATTGGAATGGGTAAAAAAAATTGCGGTTTTTGACGATTCATCATCAAAATTCGAATCAGGTGATTTCTAATTTAAACTAAATTGTCAGGAGGGTCCCTTGTCAATAAGCAGATCACAAAGTGTCCCCATGCTGGGCCCGCCAGCAATCAGCTGTAATCTGTGGGGAAATCTGGCAGCAAGTATTCAATATCCTTACATAGCCACTACAGGAGATATTAATTATTACACAGTGTCCATTAACATCAATGGGTTGTATGTGTAAGGGTCCTCTTACAGGGCCCGACGTGGGCCGTATATACAAGTGCCGATCAACGAGACAGCCCATTGATCGGCTCTCATTTGCTAGTATGGGGATGAGCGCTCATTACTCTGATCGCTCGTCCCCATACATTTCTATCATGTCGGCAACATATCTCCCTGTTTACACAGGGAGATGTGCTGCCGGCAACGATAATATTTTGGGCATTTAAAAAGATACAATCAGCCGATGAACGAGCGTTTGCTCGTTCATTGGCTGATCCTTGCCCTGGGCAATTATCGCGAATGAGCGTCCTGTGTACGCTTGTTTTCCCGATAATTGGCCAGTATAAAAGGGACCTAATGCAAGACAGGACAGGTTCTCCAGAGCGAAAGACAGTTTGTTAAGGTACATTCACACGACAGTGAAAAATATGGCTATTAAAAACTGATCAACTATCAGTTTTTCATGGCCATTTAGCATCAGTGAGTTTCCAAATTTGCATCCATTTCCAGTCCGTCTGTACATTTTTAATGGCCGTCTATTATCCTTTTGCCATCCGTTTTTAATAGGTGTTAAAAAAACGGATGGATTTCATTTGTCAGGTTTTTTTTGTCCCAACCCCCTGAAAACACCACAGTGCCCATGTAGATATTGCCGCAATGTCCCTGTAGGTAGTGCCACAGTGCCCACTGTAGATAATCCCCACATAGTACCACAGTGCCCACATAGTACCACAGTGCCCATATATAACGTGACATAGTGCCCACATATAAAGTGTCAGTGCCCACATAGTGCCACAGTGGCCACTATAGATAGTGCCACAGTGCCCACATATAAAGTGACATAGTGCCATGGTGCCCACATATAAAGTGCCAGTGCCCACATAGTGCCACAGTGCCCATTGTAGATAGTGCCACAGTGCCCACATAGTATCACAGTGCCCACATATAAAGTGACATAGTGCCCACATACAAAGTGCCAGAGCCCAAATAGTGCCACAGTGCTTATGTAGATAGTGCCACACCCCCATATAGTGCCACAGTGCGCATGCAGATAGCGCCATGCCCCCTTTAGATAGCACCAACCCTCCTGTAGATAACACCAACCCCCCTGTAGATAGCACCCCCTGTCAATAGCACCCCATTGTAGATAGCAACCCCCTGTAGATAGCACCCGCCCTTGCAGATAGCATTCCCCTGTAGTTAGCACCAACCCCAGAAGATAGCACCAACCACCCATGTAGATACCACCAACCCACACTGTAGATAGCACCCCCTTGTAGATATCACCCCTTGTAGTTAGCACCAGCCCCTGTAGACAGCACCCCCCCCTGTACATAGCACCACTGTAGCTCCCTGTAGGAGCAGAATCCCTCCGGCTGGGGATTCCGCTCATAGACGGAGCCCTTGATGTCTCTGTCTATATATGGACAGTGACGTCAGGGGCTTCCTCTAAGAGCGGAATCCCCTGCCAGATCATCGGCAGCGCCCCTAGAGGGAGCCCCTGATGTCTCTGCCTATATATGGACAGTGACGTCAGGGGCTCACCCTAAGGCTGAGTTCACACGAGCATGTTACGTCCGTAATGGACGGAACGTATTTCGGCCGCAAGTCCCGGACCGAACACACTGCAGGGAGCCGGTCTCCTTGCATCATAGTTATGTACGATGCTAGGAGTCCCTGCCTCGCTGCAGGACAACTGTCCCGTACTGTAATCATGTTTTCAGTACGGGACAGTAGTTCCACAGAGAGGCAGGGACTCCTAGCATCGTACATAACTATGATGCTAGGAGCCCGGCTCCCTGCAGTGTGTTCGGTCCGGGACTTGCGGCCGAAATACGTTCCGTCCATTACGGACATAACATGCTCGTGTGAACCCAGCCTAAGAGTGGAATCCCCTGCCAAAGCGTCGGCAGCGATGATCTGGCCGGCGACTAAATTGTTGAAAGCCCTGACTTCACTGTCCTAATATGGACAGAAATGTCAAGGGCTTCCCCGGCTCAGCAATCAAAGTAGCGCAATGTCCGTGGAGTCCTCTGCCATGGTCAGTTTTTACTGGCCGTTACAAGGATTGATTCCTGAAAAACAGCTGGTAAAAACGGATCCATTGAGTTCTATGGGAGCTGTCTGGCTGTGATAATTGCCCAAAATAGAACATGTTCTATTTTTTGACAGCCAGTATTCACGAGCCGTAAAAAAAGCAGCCGTGTGAATACACCCATAGAACTTCACTGTCCTGAAAACGTCCATGTGACGGTCGTTAAAAAAAAAATTGTGTGAATGTAGCCTAACCGCTCACCACTTTGGGCGAAAATATGAGGATCTTGAACAGAGGACCCCTCTATTAACTCATAATTCTGTAATAAGGTATATGAAAATGGGTTTTCTAAATTGGACAACCCCTTCGAGGCTATATTGAGACGTCAATTGTAAAACTTGCCTATGTTTCTTCAGGGAAAAACGGATATCAGAGTTAGTCAGTTTTTACACACGGATTTAAACTACGCTTGTCTCAATAGGCCCTAACACTCATTGGTAGGTTTTCAGGCAAAAACTGCTGGTTTAAGGTTCAGCTTGAGAATTATCAAAGACTTTTTCCTCATTTTAATTTCTCAAATGTGAGATGTGCATAGGATAGTTGAGATGTCCACCTTTCTACTCTCTCATGAATAAAATTTTTGCTCAATCTCTTTCTTATTGTAAAGTCATGAACATTGACCTTAGGTAAGGCCAGAGTGTCTTGCAGTTTTATTTGTGCTCTTCTGGGATGTATTGTGATGTCCTGGATGAGTTCTTGCTGTGGAGTAGTTTTGAAGGCCACTCAATATTGAGAAGTTAACCAACAGTATTCATTTAGTTTTTTCTCAACATTTCATTAGCAACTGTTGCGTGAAATACGGACAGCACACAGATTACATAGACTTCAATGGGTGAGGTGGTCCACAAAAACGGACCAGAATAGGACATGCAGTGAAACGGAAACACGCTGCGTGAAAAGTCACGGACGTCTGAATAGCCCCAGTGAATTGCATAGGTCCATTGCAGTTGGTTTCCATTGTTTTTGTTCCGTAAGGGTTGCGTTTTTTTCACAGAAACAATAGCGTAGTCTACTGTTTCCGCTCAAAAACGTAAACCTTACGGAACGGAGACAAACGGAATCATTACCATTTAAATCAATAACAATGCAAACGGAAGCTATGGTTTCCGTTTGTCTTTCCGTTCATTGGTTCCTCCAACGGAAAGCTGCAATGGAACCCATGAACGGAAACCAACGCTGATGTGAACAGGCCCTTACTTGGGATTGCTGACTGCTCTGACCTGTATCTGTCTATCGTGTTTCAGGATCTCTGCCAGCCCTGACTTCAGATCTTTATGTTCACACATCTGTCGATCAATTCTGGTAACTCACTTCGGTAATACCATCTGCAAGCTGTCAGTCATTGCTATTGGAGACTACTCTGGGGTAACAACCTGGGGATTTCCTGCACAAAGTCCATACACCTTAGAGAGTCGTTTTAAGGTGAACACTACAAAATCCCTTAGGGTATGTTCACACGTAGTCAACAAAAACGTCTGAAAATCCAGAGCTGTTTTCAAGGGAAAACAGACCCTGCCTTTCAGACGTTTTTTTACCAACTCGCATTTTTCGTGGCGTTTTTCGCGCCGTTTTTGCAGCGTTTTTTACGTCCGTTTTTGGAGCTGTTTTCATTGGAGTCTATGAGAAAACAGCTCCAAAAACGTCCAAAGAAGTGTCCTGCACTTCTTTTGACGAGGCTGTATTTTTACGCGTCGTCGTTTGACAGCTGTCAAACGACGACGCGTAAATAACAGGTCGTCTGCACAGTACGTCGGCAAACCCATTCAAATGAATGGGCAGATGTTTGCCGACGTATTGGAGCCGTATTTTCAGACGTAAAACGAGGCATAATACGCCTCGTATACGTCTGAAATTTGGCCGTGTGAACATACCCTTAGACTTCTGGTTCAGCATTAGCCATATCTATAAGGGTATGTTCACACGAGGTCATTACGTTCGTAATTGACGGACGTATTTCGGCCGCAAGTACCGGACCGAACACAGTGCTGGGAGCCGGGCTCCTAGCATCATAGTTATGTACGACACTAGGAGTCCCTGCCTCGATGCGGGACAACTGTCCCGTACTGTAATCATGTTTTCAGTACGGGACAGTTGTCCGGCAGCGAGGCAGTGACTCCTAGCGTCGTACATAACTATGATGCTTAGGAGCCCGGCTCCCTGCACTGTGTTCGGTCCGGTACTTGCGGCAGAAATACGTCCGTCAATTACGGACGTAATGACCTCGTGTGAACATACCCTAATAGTGACACAGTGGATCCTCACTCCTTTTCGTGGCCTTACCATGACATATATAAAGTGAACATATTTTCGAATGTATTTTTAATATTCATTTGCTTTTGAAGTTTACCAAACTCAACACTGACCAGAAAACAGTGGCCCTCCTCACAACTATACATAGTCCACAGGCACAATAGACCAACTGAGGCCAGCCAGGAGTGTTCTTTTGATGCAAGATATTCGTTTTGTGGATGTAGATGACGCGGTCCATACAGACCATGAAAGATACTGTCAGGGACGCCTTAGGCTACAGGGTGCCCTGTGCGGAATTGCCCTTTGGTGCCCCCCACTCCATTTATCATTGTTATGTTTTGTCAGCATTTGGTGCTTTTGTTTGTGCTTTTGTGACGCCGAAAAATGCGTAAAAAATGCTTGGTTTAAGCGTCCCATTGACATCAATGATATAGCGCGCCGTGAGTGCATACGACACGTTTTGTTTAAAAATGTGTAGCGTATAAAAAGTAGTGTCAGGTCAATTCTTTGGCGCGTAAAACGTGCTGTAAATGTGCCAAAATCGCACCTAATTTCTATAGTCAATGGGAGTTCTGATTGAGCGGCAAAAAACGCGATGAATATGCGTCAAAAGCGCCTTTAGTTTAAATAGAACTTTACAAAAACACTAGTGTTTTTAAGGGTATGTGCACGCACAAAGTAAAAAACGTCTCAAAATATGGAGCTGATTTCAAGTCTATGAAAAATGGCCCGAAAAACGGCTGAAGATTTCTTTTTCGGGGCCGTATTTTTCCGCTGCCGTTTTTTCTAAAACGGCCATATAAAAAACGCCCCGTCGGAACATAACACCGTTTTCCCAATCGGCAGATGTTTGGAGGCGTTCTGCTTCCGATTTTTCAGATGTTTTTAGCACAGTGTGAACAAGGCCTATGTTTTGGTAAGGCTGTTTTCACATTAGGTCCTGCCTGTCCATTTATCATACATTAAATGGACACAAAAAACATGCAGTATCATTTTTTTTTACTGGACGCCACTGCATAAAATAGCACAGTCCCACCCGCAGGGAATTTGGGGCGTAAAACCGCACCAAACTGTGGGGCAGTTTCTCGCCTGGAATATCTGCTGCGAAAAACTCCAGCAATTTCGCCAGCCTACTTGCAGGCCGGATCTCTGACATCATCCAGGCCGGCCTCCTGGGATGACGTTTCATCCATGTGACCGCCGCTACAGCCTGTGATTGGCTGCAGCGGAGGTCACATGAGATGAAGCCTCATCCCAGGAGGATAAAACACAGATTCCTAGGTAAGTATAATATATTGTGTGTTTTCTGAGTGGCGTTTTTTGCGGCGGGATCGCTGCGAACACGCCGCAAAAAACACAACTGCTATTTGTTGTGGAATTTACCTCCCATTGAATACAATGGGGAAAACCCGCAACAAATAAGGCGCGTTTACGCAAATACAATTGACATGCTGCAGAATAAAACTCTGCACCGCCGGTCAGCTTTTTCTGCTCAGTATTTGCGCAGCGTGTGGATGAGATTTGTTTTATCTCATCTACTTTGCTGTTACTGTATTTGCTGCGGATTTTCTGTAACGAATTCCGTTGCGGAAAATCCACAGTATTTACGCAACGTGTGAACTGACCCTTACTCCGTTTACTCAAAGGCTATCTTTTGTATAACAGAAAAAAATATTAAAACTGCTGTCCACGTGGGCAATGTTGGTACTTTTTATTACTTCTTATTTAACTCACACTGTGAAGGCCGTAAAAAAAAAAAGTAAATAGCCAAAATCGCAGTTTTTTTGTTCACATTAGCTCTAAAAAAAATGTCATAAAAAATGATCAAAAAGTCGCATGTACCACAATATTGTGCAAATAAAAGCTACAGCTCGTCCTGCAAAAAATAAGCCCTCGCACCGCTTAGGCTGGGTTCACACACACTACTTACGGGCGTAATTCGGGCGTTTTAGCCCCGAATTACGTCAGAAAATGCGGCTCAATAGCGTCGGCAAACATCTGCCCATTCATTTGAATGGGTCTTACGATGTTCTGCTCCGACGTTCATTTTTTTTACGCCCCGCTGGCAAAAGGCGGGGCGTAAAAAAGACGCCCGCGTCAAAGAAGTGCCTGTCACTTCTTCAGACGCAAATGGAGCCGTTTTCCATTGACTCCATAGAAAACCAGCTCCATTTACGTCCGTAATGGACGCAGCGAAAAGCGCCTCAACCTGCCATGACGGCTGAAATTACGGAGCTGTTTTCTCCTTAAAACAGCCCCATAATTTCAGCCCGAACGGACGCTGCCGTGTGAACATACCCTTAGATGAAAATATAAAAAAAGTTATGTCTCTTAGAATGCCGTGAAAACAAAATTTTTTTAACAAATAGTTTTCGTTGTAAAAGTAGTAAAATATATAAAAAACCTATATAAATTTGGTATCACCGTAATCGTATTGAGCCGCAGAATAAAGTTAAGTTGTCGTTTTTACCGCACGATGAAAGCCGTAAAATCGAAACCCAAAAAACTATGGAGGAATCACAGTTTTTTTCTAATTTCAGCCCACAAAGAATTTTTTTCCATTTCCCAGTACATTACATGGTACTTTAAATGCTGCCAATAGAAACTACAACTTATGCCGCAAAAAATAACCACCATCCTATTGACGGAAAAATAAAAAAAAGTTATGGCTCTAGGAAGGCGGGTAGTGAAAAACTTAAATGAAAAAGCAATAAACGTCTCAGTAATGAAAGGGTTAAAATAAGAAAGCAGCCCATACTTACCTCTCTCTTCCCAGACGTTCCTGCGTTGGGGGCTCCCGTCACCTCTGTTCTCGGTTTGTATACAGAGCGGCTGCAGTGGTGACATCACGTCGACAGTACATCACCGCTGCAGTTGCTCTGTATACAAACAGTGACAGAGGTGACGGGAGCCCCCAACGCAGGAACATTTGGGAGGAGAGAGGTAAGTATAAGTTATATTTTATTTTAACTTCTCCTCTACTGCTTCAACAGAATTTATTTTGAACCTCTTTAATGTAATGTGTACAGGGTCTAAAAAGGCAACAAATGGTAAATGTGCACTATGAAGCAACTGAACAATGTGGCCATCTGCCATTTATTAACAGTGTCGTTCAGTGCCACCTTAGAGCCCATTTTCCACTTATTTCCCCTTTAGTGTCCTTATGTTCAGTGCCTCCTTGATGCATATTTGCCATTTACTGCCCCTTTAGCACCCTCTGTCACAGAACAATAAATGGGCAATAAATGGAAAATGGGCATCGAAGGGGCACTGAACAGGACACTAAAGGTGCAATAAGTGGCAAATGGGCACCAAGATGGCACTGAATCCTCTGCCCATTTGCCATTTTACACCCTCATCAGTGCCCCCATACAACCAAAGCCCACAGTCTGACTGACCTACTGGGCTTCTTAGTGCACTGCGTCTGCTGATGCTGCTGGAACGGAGCCCTGGGGAAATAGCCAGAGCAGGACCGCATGGTAAGATAGTCTCCTCCCTGTCTTGCTTCCCGAGTGATGTCATGACGCCTGATCATCACTCAGGACGTAAGATGAGGAGGGGGAGCGGTAGTCGCGGCGCGAGGAAGCCAGGAGTGAGGTCAGTGAGTGACACCTGACCCGCTGGCGCACCAAACAGTAGCCGCAGAGCGGCAGAGGGGGTTACAGAATGGCGGCCGGTGCTCTGTGCGACCGCACGTGTCGCATGTAGCTAAGGCCGGCCGTGGATACTGTAATGTCTATGGCCGAGACAGTACACTCAGGCCATGGACCCCGCTGGTCAATTCAAGGGCCTGTCACCCTCCCAAGCCATGCAGGCGTAACTGCAGGATCTGCGAGCATGACAGGATCAACTTCTTGTGGTAGTAGACTCGATGGCACAGCAGCTAGGGGCGCTAGCTACTTCCTTCTCCGCTCCTATTCAAGCTCCTGCGATCGACCTTCCTGCTACACCTCCTGGCAGCTCCAGTTCGGATCCTCGGTTCTCGCAGCCATTGCCACCTAGGTTCCATGGAGACGCAAGTACGTGCAGGGGGTTTCTGAACCGATGCGATATCCACTTCACTCTGACTTCCAGGGGTTCGTGCGGTTATTCCGTACTGTATTCGAGGAGCCTGGACGAGTCTCGTCGGCAGCCACTGCTATCTTTAACCTTCGCAAGGAGGACGCCTTCGTGGGCGAATACACCATCCAGTTCCGGACCCTGGCAGGAGAACTGTCCTGGAAAAATGAGGCCTTGGTAGCATCCTTCTGGCATGGCCTATCGCCCGGGATCAAGGACAAACTTGCTGCTCGAGATCTACCAGCTGCCTTGGATGACGGCTTCCTAGACTGGCGCCCAACTTCCAGCAACCCCTCTTGCCTTCTTCTACTGCTCCACCCGAGGTACCGATGGAGGTGGATCGGCTTAAACTGTCCGTTCAAGAGAAACAGCGCAGGCGCACCTGTGGACTTTATATTGTGGCCTAGCTGGCCATGTTGTGCATCTGTGTCCCCAGAAGCCAAAAAACCCAAACGCCTAGGATTGGTTGGAGAGACAACCCTGGGCGATACTGCATTTAATAGAGAACTCTCCTCCAAACTGTTCATTCCTGTGACCATCGTCGCTGGCGAGAGGTCCCATCCAGTCTCTGCCTACCTGGACTCTGGCTCTGCAGCCAATTTCATCTACCAAGACCTTGTGGATCTTCTTCAGTTGCCCACTGTTCTGCTGGAAACGCCGTCCATCGTTTCCTCGGTAGATGGACTGCCTTTGCCTGACCCAGTTTTGTCTGTGACCAAGCCGTTAAGACTCCAAGTGGGAGTCCTTCACTCTGAACTCATCTTCCTGTTTTTCCTGCCCAAGGCCTTCAACCCCGTGCTGCAGGGTTTGCCTTGGGTCCGTCTACACACCCCAGTCCTGGATTGGAACTCTGGAGAAGTTCTCCAGTGGGGTCCCAAGTATCTCGACCGCTGTCTGGTGCAGGTCCATCCGCTTCAGTCTCCTCCGCATCAGTCACTGGCATGGTTGCCTCCTTGTTACTCTCTGTTCTCAGATGTCTTCAACAAGAAGGAGACATTGCCACCACATCGAGCGTATGATTTCTCTATCGACTTGGTTCCTGATTTGTCCCCTCCTCGCGGTAGAGTATACCCTCTCTCCTTGCCTGAGACCCAGTCTATGTCAGCCTACATTAAGGAGAATCTGGAGAGGGGCTTCATACGTAAATCCTCATCCCTGGCCGGAGCCGGGTTTTTCTTTGTCAAGAAGAAAGATGGATCCCTCCGACCCTGCATTGACTACCGAGGCCTCAACCAGATCACGGTGAAGAAAAGGTACCCATTGCCTTTCATTTTAGAACTGTTTGATCGCATACGGGGGGCAACATTTTTTTCTAAACTAGACCTGCGGGGGGCCTACAATATAATCCGGACTCATCAGGGTGACGAGTGGAAAACTGCATTTAATACACGTGATGGGCACTACAAATATCTGGTCATGCCCTTCGACCTGTGTAACGCTCCCGCAGTGTTTCAAGAATATGTCATTGACATTTTTCGTGATCTCCTCTATGTCTCTGTTGTGGTGTATCTCAATGACATTTTGATTTTTTCCCCAGATCTTGTGACTCATCAGGGTCATGTCCGCCAGGTGTTGCTTCGATTAAGGGAGAATCATCTTTATGCCAAGCTGGAGAAGTGAGTGTTTGAAAAGAAGTCTCTATCCTTTCTGGGCTATATCATCTCCGATCAGGGTCTCAAGATGGACCCTGAGAATGTAAAGGCTGTCCTGGAATGGCCACGCCCTCAAGGCTTAAGGGCCTTACAACGCATCCTGGGGTTCGCCAACTTCTACCGGCTATTCATTCCCAACTTCTCTTCATTAACAGCTCCCATCTCCACCCTCACTAAAAAGGACATGAATGCCAAGGAGTGGACTCCAGAAGCAGAAGTCGCATTTAAAACTTTAAAAAAGGCCTTCACGTCAGCCTCTATTCTTTATCACCCTGATGTATTCCTACAGTTTTCAATAGAGGTGGACGCTTCCTCTGTTGGTGCCGGAGCACTTTTGTTCCAGAGAGGTTCGAAAGGCAAGACTGTGGTATGTGGCTACTACTCCTAAGCTGTTTTCTCCTGCAGAGCTCAACTACTCGATTGGGGCTCGGGAGTTACTGGCCATCAAGCTGGACCTGCAGGAGTGGAGACACCTACTGGAAGGCGCAGCTCATCCTATCCTGGTCTTCACGGACCACAAGAACATGACCTATCTACAGATGGCTCAATGGCTGAATCCTCGTCAAGCCAGGTGGTCGTTGTTCTTTGCTCGGTTCTGGTTCGAATTCCACTACCGACCTGCCGACAAGAATGTGAGGGCCGATGCCTTGTCTAGGTCATTTGAAACAGAGGACACTGTGGAGTCCCCACAGTATAATATCGACCCTTCCTGCATCTATTCTGTTAACCCTCTGCAAGTTAGAGATATTCCTCCGGGAAGGACTTTTGCACGTCTGGCAGACAGAGGAAGAATCCTTCGCTGGAGTCACAGTTCCAAGCTAGCAGGTCACGCGGGTGCCCGTAAGACCCGAGACCTAATTGCCCATCAATTCTGGTGGCCCACGCTGCCCAAAGACCTCATGGACTTTGTCTCCTCCTGTACGGTGTGCGCAGCAAACAAAGTTGCCCACTGCAGACCAGCCGGTCTACTCCAACCACTGCCTGTGCCCGATGCCCCCTGGCAGCATGTTGCTATGGACTTTGTCACAGATCTGCCTCTCTCTGTGGGCTAGCCTATAAATGAAGGTCAATTAACACTTAATTTAATAGAAATATGAAAAAAGCTTTATTTGACATGAATAAACATACAAAGTACATGAATAAAAATAGAACCATGCAGTGCAAACAGATGTCCTGCAGGCGGAAGCAACATGGGAAAAAAGGAATACCATATAATAAATAGATATATTGACATAAAGTGACGTAATGCTGTTTCTATGTTCCTACCTAAAAATCAATGTGTATAAATGTAATGACATAGAAAAGAGCCAGATGTATGGCCACAGAACAGCTTACCCATGTATGTATGCTCCAGCAGCCTGCAGAGTGATCTGGGTGGTGGTGGATCGATTTTCTAAAATGTCTCATTTTGTTCCCCTGACTGGTCTGCCTTCTGCTGCTCAACTGGCCGACCTTTTCGTTCAACACATCTTCCGTCTGCACGGCTTGCCTGTACATATTGTCTCGGATCGAGGGGTCCAGTTCACCTTGAAGTTCTGGAGAGCAATCTGCGGCATCCTCGGTGTAAAGTTGGACTTCTCCACGGCTTATCATCCTCAGTCCAATGGACAA
Organism: Rhinoderma darwinii; assembly: GCF_050947455.1. Classification (NCBI taxonomy): domain Eukaryota; kingdom Metazoa; phylum Chordata; class Amphibia; order Anura; family Rhinodermatidae; genus Rhinoderma; species Rhinoderma darwinii. Next base: position 407,361,420 of record NC_134688.1, read on the forward strand.
GTCGAAAGAGTTAACCAGATTATGGAGAACTATCTGCGGCACTTTGTCTCCAGACGACATGATGACTGGGCACAGCTGCTTCCGTGGGCTGAGTTCTCCTATAATAAGTATACTACATATTGTCTCGGATCGAGGGTCCAGTTCACCTCGAATTTCTGGAGTGCACTCTGCGGCCTCCTCGGTGTAAAGTTGGACTTCTCCTCGGCTTATCATCCTCAGTCCAATGGACAAGTCGAAAGGGTTAACCAAATAATGGAGAACTATCTGCGGCACTTTGTCTCCAGACGACATGATGACTGGGTGCAGCTGCTCCTGTGGGCTGAGTTCTCCTATAATAACCATACTAGTGAGTCCACCACCTCCAGTTCGTTCTTCATCGTCTACGGCCAACATCCTCGTATACCTCTTCTTCCTGTCTCTACTATGTCCCAGGTGCCTGTAGCTGACTCTACCTTCAGGGACTTTCTGCAGATATGGCAACAGACACGATCTTCTATTCTGCTGGCGGTGGACCGCATGAAGGGAAAGGCAGACACTAGAAGACGAGAACCTCCCCAGCTTCTTCCAGGTACGAAGGTCTGGCTGTCTTCCAAGAATATCTGGCTGAGGGTGCTGTCTTGCAAGTTTGCTCCCAGGTTCCTCGGACACTTCGACATTCTGCTACAAATCAATCCTGTGTCTTACAAGCTTCGGCTGCCTCCTACCCTCAAGATCCCTAACTCCTTCCATGTCTCCTTGCTGAAGCCCGTGGTCCTGAGCCGCTACTCTAGGACTCCTAGTTCCGCAGTGGCTCCTGGCGGTTCGTCAGGGACTTTCGAAGTGAGGAAGATCCTGGCCACCAAGAAAGTGGGAGGAAGGACATTTTATTTGGTGGATTGGAGGGTATTTGGTCCAGAGGAGAGGTCTTGGGAGCCAGAGGAGAACATCGGTGCCCCTGTCCTCGTGAAGAGATTACTCTCCCGCTCTGGCCCCAAGAAGAGGGGGCGTAAGAGGGGGGATACTGTAATGTCCCTGGCCTAGGGCCGTCGTTTAGACTTACCCTCTGATGGCCCCGGCCATGGACATCTGTGTTCTTGGCGGCATCTCCCTCCAGGGAGATGCCGGCACTTACTTCCAAGTTCTGGGACTGTTTCCCGCAGGGTGCGCGCGCCCGCGCGTGCACGGCTTTAAAGGGCCAGTACGTGTCCAGCTGTCATTAATCATTAATTATCCCAGAATGCTGCTGGACTATAAAAGGGGCTCTGCCCACTTGATCCTTGCCTGAGCATTGTTGTATACCTAAAGTTTGTCTTGCAAATGGTCTCCTAGTGTTTTACAGTTCCCAGTGTTACACGTTCCTGCTGCCTGTACCCTGTATCCCGTGCTACCGTGTCTCTGTGCCATCTACAGTGATAGTTCAGTTGTGTCTTCCGCTGCATCTACTGTGTCATCTACAGTGAAAGTCAAGTCGTGTTTTCCGCTGCATCTACTGTGCCATCTGCAATGTAAGTCAAGTTGTGTCACCGCTACTGTCTACATTGCCTCAGGTACCCTTTCTGGACTATAGACATTGTTTTGTACCTAGTTGGCCAGCTGCAATCCCACTACGCGGTACGGCCCAGTGGGTCCACATCCCGCGCCGTGACAGATACTACATTCATGCTCAAGAGCACACATAAACTATATGGCCAATGGCACCTGAACTTCACACATATATGAGCTTGTTGGACATCCCATTCCATACCATGGGCTTTAATATGATGTTGAACCCCCTTTTGCGGCTACAACAGCCTCTCAGGAAAGGACCTTCCCCAAACAAATGCCAAGTTGGAAGCATACAATTGTCTAAAATGTATTTGTATGCTGTAGTATTAATATTACCCTTACAGGAAATAAGAGACCTAGCCCAAACCCTGAAGAACATCCCGGACCATTATCCCTCCTCCATCAATTTTACAGTAGGCACTATGCATTCTGACAGGCATCCGCCAAACCCAGATTAATCCATCAGACTGCCAGAAAGTGAAACATGATACATTACTCCTGAGAACACCTTTTTACTGTAATGCAGTGGTGGTGGCTTTACACCACCGCAGTCGACATTTGGCATTGCACATGGTGATTTGGTGTGCAGCTGCTCGACCTTGGAAAGCCATTCCATGAAGCTCCCGACGCACAGTTTTTGGTTGATCTCGCTTCTAGAGGCAGTTTGGAATTCTCCAGTGAGTGATGCAACAGATAGGAGATTATACGTACCATGTACTTTAGCGCTCACTGGCCCCACTCTTTGTGTAGTCTACCACTTCGTAACTGAGCTTTTCTTACTCCTAGACGCTTCCACTTCACAATAATAGCACTTACAGTTGACGGGGATAGAACTAGCAAATCAGAAATTTCACAAACTGCCAAACTTGTGGCAAATGGCAGTGATCCTATGACAGTGTCACGTTTAAAGTTGCTGAGCTCTGCAGTACAACCCATACTACTAGCAATGTTTATGTATGGAGATTGCATGGCTGTGTGCTTGATTTTATATACATGTTTGCAATGGGTGTTAGGAGGGATGTCCACATACCTTATATAGTCATATACTGTATGCAAGGTCCACAGATTTGTCTGGATTACAAATACCACTCCAACTGGTGCATCTTTACTTCAATCTTAGCCAATGTGCTCTGTAGCGCCTTCAAAGTGATTGTTGGCATCTTTGTGGCTTCCCTCTCAAGTCTCCTTCTTGCTCTGACATTGACATCTGAGGGACGGCCTTGTCTAGGCAGTGCCTGGGTGGTTTGATGCAGATTCAATTTTCTCACAATTGAACCAACCGTGCTCTACTGGAATATTCAAACACTTGGATATTATTTTGTAGCCTTTTCGTACATTGTGCAAGTCTATAACTTGATCTTTACTTTTCTTGCTCTTTGGTTTTCATTTTATCAGTTTAAAAAAATAAATAAATGTCTGATCAATAGTACTTGAATTAGGGGTCTTTTAGCCAGAAATAACTGACCATTTTAATGATTCACAGGTGAGCCATTTCTTCAGCCAATATATTTCATCTATACAAACTTGCAGCTTCTGCAGCACAGTGGTTGAATACAAGCAGCATTTTTCAGTTTTTAATTTTATTTGTAAAAATCTGATGACAAAAAATGAATTGGGAGATTGAAAATTGACTTTAAAAGCATACTGGTAGGGTAGCATGGAGTCTCAGTGGTTGGCATTGTTGAGGTCCTGGATTTAAATCCAAACAAAACAAGAGTAACATCTGCATGGAGTTTGGCTGTTTCCCCTATGTTTGTGTGGGTTTCCTTTAGGTTCTCTGATTTCTTCCCACACTCCACTGATTGGTTAATTGGCTTCCTATATAACTGGCCCTAGGGAGCTATTGAGATAGGGATGTGAATGGTGATGTACAGTGCGGCAGAATATGTTGGCTCTATATAAGCACCATGAAATAAAAATTACATTTCAATAAAATGTATCCCTGGAACACGGAGTACTGTGCTGACATGCCACTGCTGATGCACTGATTCTGGGCTGATGATGGTGATATAACAATGCTGGCGCATCTGTCACGGGGACAAAGTACAGCCACCAAAGCTGTTGCCACAAAGCCGCCAAAGCAGAGCTACTGCTAGGAGATCATATACCAGACTATAAGGGAGGTTGCTACAAATCTGGAATAGTGATATTTCTGCTGAATTAATGGAATTTCCATTTTTTTTTCTATCATTTCATGAAGAATTCATATACATGAGTCATATCACCAAAGCAAAAGATGAAAAAGAAAGAGAGTGAAGATGAAAGATGGCATATATGTACTGAATTTAGCTTCTCATTAATATGAATTAACATAAAAGCTGAATGTGTCCAATAAATACAAGGCACGAATGACACAATGTGCTGTCCAGATATAAAATGATTCCATCTTTACCCCTCCTGTCATCACAGTGTCTCACCCTTTCCATTTATAATCTCTCGGACTCTTTTCGTTGCTCCTTCCTTGTAGATCAGAATCTCTCCTCCCCGTCTATGTGTCCCCGTCTCTTCCTGCCAATATGGTTTTTATATTCTCAGCATTGGAATGTCATTCAATTATCTTGAGGGCGAGTGGTTGCACGATATTGGTACCCTGGTGCCACCCAGGCTGGTTGAAGATCATGGGATGTGTGCTGTGAGCCAAACCCCAGCTGCACACATCTGGTACACATGAAGAACAGACACAAAACAGAACCACAGTGCTTTCAGCATGAGATGTGCGGGGTCCCTCCCAGCTCCCTCGACCTGTGGATGACACTCTCTGGCCCAATGTCTGAGCAATGACTGAACATGGAAACACTTAGCTAGGCATCATTTTACTGAAATAATTGGTAAAATAAATATCTTTTTTTAATTATTGTTGATTATTTACTCATCACCAAACATTCTGCAGTGCTTCATAGTCCGAGTTGTACTTATATACTGTACATTATTCTTTGTGCCAGTGAAAGCTAAAGCGTAAAGGCATATTTACTCAGATCAATTGTTTTGTCCAGTATGAAGGGTAACTAAACTTTTAAAAAACTTTTTACATGTGCCAAGTTTTGATCGGTGGAGGTCCAAGCACTGAAACTCCCACCGATCGCTAAAACAAAGCTGCAGAAGCGCTCGGGTGGGCAATGTGCCACTTTGTTTTCTGATCGGCTTTCCTTGGAAAGTTGAGTGAGCGGTGTACAGACTCGAGCCCGTACACCACTCCGAGGAAAATCTGGGGAAAGCCAATCAGAAACGATGCTGCACATTGCCCACCCGAGCACTTCTGCCGCTTCGTTTTAGAGATCGATGGGAGTCTCGAAATTGTTATTTTTAATATTTGCTTCTGCACACTATGTTCAGTCTGGCAAAGAGGTGGTGTGTAAATGATAATGATATAAAACATTGCTTCCTCCTCCCCGATGACAGGAATCCTATGACCTTCCCCAGGGCACCTTTCTTTCTGTCACCTCTCCTGACATGACTGTTTTAGTGAGTAATTATATTCCAGTAAGTTTATATGACCAATATGGTCTGGTGGATTTATTTGGGGCTTGTGCTTGGATCTGACGGCATTAAGGTTGATATGACAACTGGCACAACTACAGGATCTGGTAAGCCTCAACTCTACCTGTATACCGATAGAGCACATCTATGTAAAGTATGTTTCAATTGCCGAAATATACTTTACATAGATGCGCTCTATCTGTGTGATGAAGTTCCACAGAATTTTTTAACCTTGGAGGAAGGCAGCGCCCCCTAGTAGATATTTTAACCACTATTCTGACTTTGGCAAATATCCTGTTAGGTCATCGGTAAAACCTAGTGATTGTAATGTATAGTTACCAACCCATCCAGATAGTCCAGGATGTGGATTGTCCTGAAATAGGGGATATATCCCAGATCCCCAAGAACGCAGGCATGTCTCTCGCAAAGCCAGGAAGTCAGTAACCACTACTGCTCGACATAAAGCAGGGGATTTGGAGCTCTGTAACGGTAAAAAAGGCAACTCTGAGGTCAATAGTTATTTTATTAAAGTTATCAGCACAGGAATTTGGACCTATATTAGTTAAGAAAAAAAAAGGATCAACCTAGGCCACCAAGGATTCACCCATCAATCCCTTCGCCACCCTAAACAACCAGATAGTATCATAATTTTCTGCACTACTCTATACCAGCAGGAACATTAGGTGTTAACTCTTATCACTGTATTCACTCTAGAGCTCCATATTCGGTTTTGATGTAATAGTGTGTTAGATCCCCTGATGATCAATAATCCCAGTATGGCTTATGATCGCAGAGAGAGGGTTCCAACAGATTGAGCCGTAGGACCCAGTTTTGTCAATACTTTGGGTTTAGATACTCTGGCCACAGGATATTAAAGCGAGCTGGTTCTCCGGGGGTTAATTCACTAGATACATATAAAGTCAGGAAAAATCACCAGAACAAGTGGTTGCTAGTGGCAACAGTAATGCCTGTATTCTTCTACACATGGTACAGAGTCAGGCAGAATGAGAAACATGAATGGTGGTCAGGCAGGCCGCGGTCACTGACTGAGGAGCAGGAATATCAAATGCAGTACCAAGAAAGGAGGGCGTTAGATGCTTCCTTTGGTTTTCTTCAAATTCTTGAAGGTGAAGGTGACAGGCAGATGCAGGAGGCCTTAAAGGGGTTGTCCGAGATTTTTTTTTAAAGTACAGTTAGAAATACATTACACATATTAAAAATTGCATAATATACTTACCTGTGCAATCTTGCTTCTGTTCTCCGCTCTGGCTGCTTCTTCCTTCTGGTCACTTGAGCGCTGACGTCACCTTTTCAGCCGCCTCCACTGTCGTGTCGTATCCCGATTACATGGTCTCGCACCAGAGAGACCTCGGATGGTATATGACACGTCACTTGTCACGTGGTGTAGATCGGCTTCTTCTGCTTCACATGCAGTAACGCGCATGCGCTGTCACTGCTGTTCTCGCAGTCCCTGCTGTTCTCGAGATAACAGCAGGGGCCGCGCATGCGCGTTACAACAGAACAAGCCGATACACATCACGTCACAAGTGACGTGTCGTGTACCCGGCAAGAATTCAAGATCAACAATACGGCAGAGCCGGAGCAGAGAGAGACGTCAACAATCAAGATCCCGACGGCAGGATCTGGAAACGGGGCCACTTTGGAAAACGTAAGTATATTACAAATGTATTTATTTTTTTAACTTAAATGATTTAATGGTGTTATTTAAAATATTATGTTATCTCGGACAACCCCTTTAAGAACTCAGCGTCCCACATTAAATAAAGCACAAGCAATTGGCATATATCAGATGATTCATGGTGGATGGACTAGGCAATGTATTGGTGTGTCACGTGTGAAGTCATCAACACATGGTGAACCTGACATGGCCGTGAGAATCCAATCTTAGGCCCTGTTCACACACAGTTTTTTTACACGTTTTTTGACGCGGAAACCGTGTTGGAAAACGCGCCAAAAAACGTCCGAAAATGCCCTAAAAAGAAGCGACATGCCCTATATTCGAGCGTTTACGCCTCTGACCTCCCATTGACATGAAGGGGAGGCAGAGAAAGCGTATTTCACGACAATTTTGCCCGTGGCGCTCAATGTGCGCGGGCGAAAAACGCGGCAAACGGCGTGCAGGCAGATCAAAATCTGCCTCAAAATTCCAAACTGAATTTTGAGACAGAATTTTCGGCCTGCAAAAAACTCAGTGTGAACTCAGCCTTAGGCCTTATTCACACGAACGTTCCGTGTGTTATCAGTGAATACTGCGTGGCTGCATGATTTTCACGCATATGCCATTCTTATGACACGCGGTTTTGATTATAGAAAAATAAATTATGGAAGTGCTTTTATTTTTTCCTTCATTTCTTTATCTACTGTTGCATGAAGTGCTTCCGTGTGCTGTGCGTGATTTTCATGCACCCATTAACTTCAATGGGTGCCCGATGCGCGAAAAACGGCCAAGTATAGGACATGTCGTGAGTTTTACGCAGCGGACGTACGCTGCGTGAAAATCACGGACTGTCTGAACGGCCCCATCGACTAACATAGGTCCGTGCGACGCGCGTGAAAATACACTCCTCTGTACAACGCCCACTTGGTCTAAAGTAAAACACGCCCACTTGGGCATTAAGAAACTCATTAGCATAAAGCTAAAAATCGCTCATAAAGTGGTAAAAATAGATCGTTTTTCTAAATAAAAAGCATTACTGTCACCTACATTATAGCGCCGATCTCCTTATGTAGGAGACAGGGCACTTATAATGTGGTGACAGAGCCTCTTTAAAACAGAAACAAAGTAAGAATAATACATCATAGAATATTTTCAGCATGATGGGAATGATAGTCTTTAGTTACATCATTTTAAAGTGTCTACTGACATCTAGTGGTAGATATTAAGTATAACAACAGTCTTTTTACGTTTTTTGACATAGCTACTTAAATGAAAATGTGTTTTTTCCCCCCAAATAAAAATGTGTATCAGTGTGATTGGTGCAACATTGTAATTACATTTTATTAAAAATTATTTTAACTTTTTCAGATATCTTGTATACAGAGCAGCTGTATCTTGTGCTGAGACCTGAATCCATCAGGTCAGAACTTAGATGTGATCGATAACAGGTGACTCCTGCGTGTCAGACACACAGGACCTGCTGTCACTGAACTCGTCAGTCCCACTGACCTGATGGATACAGGATTCAGTGCAAGATACAACTGCTCTGTGTACAGAAATCAAAGGAGCTGTATCTGATAAAGTAAAAATAAATTTGAATAAGAAGTAATTACAAAATTGCACCAATCCTACTGATAGACATTTTTAATAAAAAAAAAAACAACAACTTTTTCGAAGGTGTACATGGCCTTTAAAGGCTTATTCCCATATAAAACATTTATGACATATCCACAGGATAAAACACAATCTCCTGGACAACTGCAGCACAATTTACCTCAATCTATTATGTACAATGCTTTCTGAAAAGCACACGGGGCTGTGTGGCGTTATATACAAGCGGGGGCTGTGTGTGGCATTATCTACAGGTGGCTATGTGTGGTTTTATAGTGCCACACAGCCCACAGCCCCCTTGTAGATAGCAACCCCCCCTTCCTGTAGATAGCGCCACTGTAGCTCCCTGAAGGATTCTGCTTCAGGAGTTTCCCCTGATGTCACTGTCCATATATGGACAGAGACAGTGGCGGATTAAGTAAATAATGGGCCCTGGGCTGTTCCACAAGCTTGGGCCCCCTTGTCCACCACCGCCCTGCCACGTCATGTCTATATTAAACACCACCTTTCTGTGTGAGCATTGACAAATGAGTGCTACGATTCCCCTTGTCAAAGGGCTGTGTCCCTACATATTGACAGTCTCCAACCATCGCTGACAGTATCACACTGTGTAGGGACACATCCTCCTGACAAGGGGAATGGTAACACGCATTTGTCTATTAGTCCTGGGTACACAAAGACTTTATGTGGAATACAAGGATTTCCGATAACTGACATGTCAGGAGAGGTGACAGATCTATAAATGCAATGACTCACAGGAGATGTCTTCACTGATGGGTCGTTCTCTTTTCTTCTCCATCTGACACAGACCGTTATGGCGACTTCTCCTGATGACTGCAGAGTTTCCTGATGAGAAATCTTTTCCCCTTGATTCTGTAGCCATTTTCAGCGTCTATAGCAACATTGTGATGCATGAAGATAATTTTGCTACGGAAGGCACGGTTCTTCCTTTTGTACCACGGAAGAAAGTGGTCAGTCATAAGCTCTACGTACTTTGCAGAGGTCATTTTCACACCGTCAGGGACCCTAAAGGGGCTTACCAGCTCTCTCCCCATGATTCCAGCCCAAAACATGACTCCGCCACCTCCTTGCTGACGTCACAGCCTTGTTGGGACATGGTAGCCATTCACCAACCATCCACTACTCCATCCATCTGGACCATCCAGGGTTGCATGGCACTCATCAGTAAACAACACGGTTTGAAAATTAGTCTTCATGTATTTCTGAGCCCACTGCATCCGTTTCTGCTTGTGAGCATTGTTTAGGGGTGGCTGAATAATAGCTTTATGCACACTTGCAAACCTCTGGAGGATCCCACACCTTGAGGTTTGCGGGACTCCAGAGGCACCAGCGGCTTCAAATACCTGTTTGCTGCTTTGCAATGGCATTTTAGCAGCTGCTCTCCTAATCCTATTAATTTGTCTGGCAGAAACCTTCCTCATTATTCCTTTATCTGAACAAACCCGTCTGTGCTCTGAATCAGCCACAAATCTTTTCACAGTACGATGATCACGCTTAAGTTTTCTTGAAATATCCAATGTTTTCATAGCCTGTCCAAGGTATTACACTATTTCACGCTTTTCGGCAGCAGAGAGATCCTTTTTCTTTCCCATATTGCTTGAAACCTGTGGCCTGCTTAATAATGTGGAACGTCCTTCTTAAGTAGTTTTCCTTTGGTTGGGCACACCTGGCAAACTAATTATCACAGGTGTCTGAGATTGATTACAATGATCCAAAGAGCCCTAAGACACAATACCATCCATGAGTTTCATTGAAAAACGAATAATTAAACGTTTGACACTTAAATCCAATATGCATAATAATTTGGAACACGGTGTAGTAAGTGATCCATCAAGTACTTCGCTCACAGTCTTAATGGGCAACATTGGGTTAATGTGTGAGGTACATGATGGGGTTAATTACTATTAATGTGTGTCGCATGGAGGTTCAAAATTGGTAACGCCACGTGTCTCACATCAGAAAAGGGAAGGACATTTTTGAGGGTTTTTTATTGTTGGGAAAGTATCGTTTTGGTATCGAGTATCCCAATACTAGCAAAAAAAGAAAAGAAGGACCCAGCTGGCTGGCAGGCAGGGCCGGCCTTAGGGTAGATGGCGCCCCGTGCGAAATTATCTTTCGGCGTCCCACGCCATTATAAAAAATGCTCCATAAAAAAGCATAATTCCTCCCCACAGTATAATACCCTATATAGTGCCCCCACACAGTGTAATGCCCCTTTAGTGCCCCACACACAGTATAATAATAATATTTAATAATGTAATATATTATAACGACTTCAAGGACACAGTATTTTGTCCTCTAATTGTGCCCACACAGTGTTATGCCCCCTAAGTGCCACACACATTATATTTCCCCCTGTAGTGCCCCTACACAGTATGATGTCCTCCACAGAGTATAATGCCCCCACAGCCCCCCTAGTAGAAAGTGCCCCCTGTAGATTGTGCCGTACAGCCTCCCTGTAGACAGTGCCATAATCCCCCACCTCCTCCTTGTAGACAGTGCCATACAGCCCCCATCTGCCCCTTGTAGTGTCATACAGCCCCCATCTGCCCCTTGTAGTGCCATACAGCCCCCATCTGTCCCTTGTAGTGTCATACAGCCCCACCTCCCTCTTGTACACAGTGCCCCCCACCGCCCCCTTGTAGACAGTGTCATACAGCACCCACCTCCCCATTGTAGAAAGTGACATACAGCCCCCACCTCCCCCTTGTAGACAGTGCCATACTGCCCCCCACCTCCACCTGACAGGATCCTTGCGTAGGCCGGCTTGATCCAGAGATATCATCACGCCGACTGCGCAGGGATCCTGTCCCTGCGCCTCATAGGCTGCAGGCGCCTCTGTAGCCTGCTACAGAGTTTCCCAACCTTTTCGGACTTGAGCCACGCCTGGAAAAAAAAAATCCTCAGGGCCCCCCTACCAAAAATTGTTTAGAGAAAGACAGAAAATAGCTAAAAATAAGCACTACATTCTTAGGGTATGTTCACACAGCGTTTTTTGTAAGGCAGAAAAAATCTGCTTTTGAATTGACAGCGTTATTTGATGGGGTTTTTTTAGCGGTTTTTTTTAAGCCGTTGAAGCGAATGCAAAAGACGCAGCAAAAAAAGCTCCAAAAGAGCGCCAAAGCTATTTTCTTCCTACTATTAATTTCAATTGGAGGTCAGAGGTGGAAACCACTTGAAGACCATCAGCCCCCCTCCCCACTCACAGTAAAATGACCATCAGCCCCCCCCCCCACTCACAGTAAGGCTGGGTTCACACACACTTTTTTCACGCGTTTTAGCCCCGAATTACGTCCGAAAATGCGGCTCAAAAGCGTCGGCAAACATCTGCCCATTCATTTGAATGGGTCTTACGATATTCTGTGCCGACGGTCATTTTTTTTACGCGCCGCTGTCAAAAGACGGCACGTAAAAGAGACGCCCGCGTCAAAGAAAAGCCTGTCACTTCTTGAGACGTAATTGGAGCCGTTTTCCCTTGACTCCATGGAAAAACAGCTCCAATTACGTCCGTAATGGACGCAGCGAATAGCGCCTGCGTTGTGAATAGAAGTGTATGATGCTGACGAATCAGTATCATCCACTTCTCTTCACAACACCCAGCTTCTGGCAGTGCAGACACACAGCGTGTTCTCGAGAGATCACGCTGTGACGTCACTCACTTCCTGCCCCAGGTCCTGCATCGTGTCGGACGAGCGAGGACACATCGGCACCAGAGGCTACATTTGATTCTGCAGCATCGGCGTTTGCAGGTAAGTTGATGTAGCTACTTACCTGCAAACGCTGATGCTGCTGCAGAATCAACTGTAGCCTCTGGTGCCGATGTGTCCTCGCTCGTCCGACACGATGCAGGACCTGGGGCAGGAAGTGAGTGACGTCACAGCGTGATCTCTCGAGAACATGCTGTGTCTGCACTGCCAGAAGCAGTAAAAGAAGTAAAAACGCCCCGATGTACATACACAATACACGCCCACTTGTACATAACTTTAAACACGCCCAGTTGTACTTTAGAAAGCCTCATTTGCATAAATATAAAAATGGTCATAACTTGGCCAAAAATGCTCGTTTTTAAAAAACAAACAAACGTTACTCTTATCTACATTGCAGCACCGATCTGCTGCAATAGCAGATAGGGGTTGCAAAATCTGGTGACAGAGCCTCTTTAAACAGTGTCTGCAGTACGCTATGATTCCTCAATAGGATAGTAACAGTGGCTGACAGTCAGTGAGACATTGCGATTAAAACATAGCAAGAAGCCCCCCCGACATGTTTCGCTACGAACGTAGCGTCCTCAGGGGTTCAAATTCATTTGTAATATATTTTTTTCTGTAACACAGAAGGTTTTACCCAAGAAATGCAACTCAATATTTATTGCCCAGATTCTGCAGTTTTTAGAAATATCCCACATGTGGCCCTAGTGTGCTACTGGACTGAAACACCGGCCTCAGAAGCAAAGGAACACCCAGTGGATTTTGGGGCCTCCTTTTTTTTTAGAATATATTTTAGGCACCATGTCAGGTTTGAAGAGGTCTTGTGGTGCCAAAGCAGTGGAAACCCCCCAAAAGTGTACCCATTTTGGAAACTAAACCCTTCAAGGAATTTTTCTAGGAGTATAGTTATCATTTTGACCCCACATGTTTTTTGCTGAAGTTATTGGAATTAGTCTGTAAAGATAAAAATTAGCTTTTTTTCCTGAAAAAACATTAGAATTTTCTAACTTTTGCAAGGAATAAAGGAGAAAAAGCCCCCCAACATTTGTAAATCAATTTCTCTCAATTACGGCAATACCCCATATGTGGTAATAAACTGCTGATTGGACCCACAGCAGGGCTCAGAAGGAAAGGAGCGCCATTTGTTTTTTGGAGTGCAGATTTTGCTGGAATGGTTTTCGGTGCCATGTCGTGTTTGCAGCCCTCTGAAGGAACCAAAACAGTTGAAACCCCCCAAAAGTGACCCCATTTTGGAAACTACACCCGTCAAGGAATTTTTCTAAGGGTGTGATCACTTTTTTTAACCCCATAGTTTTTTTGCAGAATCTTGTGGAAATCTGGCATAATTTTTTTTTTTTTACAAATGCTTAATTTATAGGACATACTTTTAAAACATAGTACATGTCACCTCATCTCCCACAAAAAAAATGAAATAAAAAGTGATCAAAAAGTCATATGTACCCCAAAATTGTACCAATAAAAACTATAGTTCGTCCTGCAAAATACAAGTCCCTACACATCTTAATCGTTGTAAAAACGAAACCCCAAATGGCGGTGTCGCTGTTTTTTTCCATACCATCCCAGAAATTATTTTTTTTACACTTTCCCAGTAGATTATATGGTACAATAAATATACGATTACATTTTGATACCACACAGTATTTTAAAAGTTGGTCCTCTGAAGCTCTCACTACAAGCGGTGAACATATTGAGATAAGATCCTCCTATCGCCTCCCGCTTTCTGCGTTCTCAATAAGCGCACTCCTTTTCTCCGCTGCCGCTGATACAGATGCCCTCCAGAGTCAGAATTATAACTGCAATGCAGAAAATCAGCTGACATATAGAAATGCTAGTCTCATATAAGATATATGACTCAAATAAGACTGCCTAGCAATGTATCATACAAAAATATACAATTAGAAAAAAAAACTCTTTTTTTTTTTTTTTTGCTAAGCACCAAATTCAAAAACCTGTGGAGCTCTGTATGGCACGGGAAGTGGCAATGACAGAAACCCATACCTGAAATATACTTTAACTGCATTATATTATTATTATAATTATGATTATTATTTATCATTACAAGATTTTTTTTAAATGTTAAATGAATACTATATGAATTCAGGTGCACCAAGAAATAATACATTCTTCTATGCACAGCGTTGTTTTAGGTGGTGCAAATCGTGCAGTTGATTGAGGAGGCCCAAAGGCCCCTTGGATACATAAGAGTACTGGTCCTTCGTCTTTGTGTGCTGGGTGGATTTTTAATGTTTCTACAATAAAGTCCTAAGACGGCTTCATCAAGCTGGATCAGACGTTTTGTTTTGCAGAAGAAATAGAAAAATTGATCCAGCGCTGCAGGAGTGTTTTTTTTAAAAAGGAACGTATTCCTAAATTTATTAATGTCAGAAAATGTTAAAATAGTATAACAGGCAGACTTGGTAGCAAGGCAGCAACAGGTAGGTATAGTAATCCTAAAAAACAAAATGATACAAAGCATGTGCACAGAAGATATTTCCAATTCTCTTCTTAGATCAAATTTCTTCTTAGGTCTTCCTTGATGAGTTTTCAGCTATTCAGTATTATTATATTTAAACATTGGTTTTATTGAGTTTTCAATAAGTGCAGGAGAAATAAAGTCTCAAAATATAATAAGAGTCAAATTACATATCTTGAATGTCAGACATGCACAAAAAAGAAAATGACAAGAACCATTAAAACAAGTTTTTTTTTATTTTTATTTTTGCTAAGGCTGCCTGTCATCTTACCCTAAGTACTGTAATGTTACAGTCTTTTGTTTGTATTGCTAGCAATAGAAATTTCATCTTACCGTTCTTACTGCTCCACCGCCATCTTTAGCTGTTATTTTCTCCTTCGCTCTTGCCGAAGCTCTGGCCAGGGATTCCGCTCCAGGAGGAGCCCCTGACGTCACTGTCCATATATAGATGTTTTTAGTAATTTCAAACAACTTTTTTTTAAAACTTTATAAGATACAGTTTATATGTATCCTGTAAACATAGAAGCTGTATCGTTCCGTCAAAGCCGATTCCGTCAGGTCAGCTGAACTGACGGTTTGGCCGCAAGCTGATCCTGCGTGTCTTTGATTATCATCAGCTTTCACTGAAGTTGTTAGTGCAGCTGACCTGACAGAATCAATATTGACGGAATGATACAGAGTCAAATAAGGGCACGGCCAGACGTGGCGGAATTGCTGTGGAATACCGCTGCGGACAGTCCGCAGTTGAATTCTCCAGCGGCCGTTTTTTTGACAGTTGTTTCAATACATTTTTAGGCAAGTTAGTTCAGACATTGCGGAAAACTCCGCTGCGGATCACAGGCTGCGGTGCGGAATTTTCCCTCCGCAGCATACACTGTCTGTTGCGGAGAAGAAGCGGAATTTCTGTGTTGAGGTGCCAAAACCGTAGGAATCCCCCAATAGTGACCCCATTTTGGAAACTACACTCCTCAAGGAATTCATTTATGGTTGTTGTTATCATTTTGACCGCACAGTTTTTTCACAGCACCTATTTTAATTGGGCTGTGAAATTAAAAAAATGTAATTTTTTCCAATAAGATGTAATTTATTATCAAAATTTCCTATTTTCACAGGGAACAAAATACCCCATTTTGTTGCCCAATTTCTCCTGAGTGCGGCAGTACCCCATTTGTGGTGATAAACTGCTGTTTGGGCCCATGGGAGGGCTCAGAAGGAAAGGAGCGCTATGTGTTTGTTGGAGTCCAGATTTTGCTGGATTGGTTTTCGGGTGCCATGTCGCATTTGCAGAGCCCCAGAGGTATCAAAGCAATGGAAACCCACCAGAAGTGACCCCATTTTGAAAACTACACCCTTCAAACAATTCATTTATGGGTAATGTGACTATTTAGACCCCATAGTTTCTTCACAGAACTTATTTGAATTGTGCTGGGAATTTAAAAAAAAATTATTTTTTCCAATAATATGTAGTTTTAGCTCAAAATTTCTTATTATCACGAGAAATAAAATACTCCATTTTGTTTCCCAATTTGTCCTGAGTGCAGCAATACCCCATTCGTGGTGATAAACTGCCGTTTGGGCCCATGGGAGGGCTCAGAAAGAAAGGAGCGCTATTTGTTCTTTGGAGTCCAGATTTTGCTGGATTGGCTTTCGGGTGCCATGTCGCATTTGCAGAGCGCCAGAGGTATCAAAGCAATGGAAACCCAACAGAAGTGACCCCATTTTTGAAACTACACCCCTCAAGGAATTCATTTATGGTTGTTGTTACCATTTTGACCACACAGTTTTTTCACAGCACCTATTTGAATTGGTCTGTGAAATAAAAAAAATGAAATTTTTTTCAATAAGATGGCATTTTTGATCAAAATGTCTTATTTTCACAGGGAACAAAATACCCCATTTTGTTGCCAAATTTGTCCTTAGTGCGGTAATACCCCATTTGTGGTGATAAACTGCCATTTGGGTCCATGGGAGGGCTCAGAAGCAAAGGAGTGCTATGTGTTTGTTGGAGTCCAGATTTTGCTGGATTGGTTTTCGGGTGCCATGTCGCATTTGCAGAGCCCCAGAGGTATCAAAGCAATGGAAACCCACCAGAAGTGACCCCATTTTGGAAACTATACTCCTCAAGGAATACATTTATGGGTGTTGTGACCATTTTGACCTCACAGTTTTTTCACAGAACTTATTTGAATTGGGCTGGAAATTAAAACAAAATTATTTTTTCCAATAATATGTAGTTTTGGCTGAAAATGTCTAATTTTTACAAGAAATAAAATACCCCATTCTGTTGCCCAATTTGTCCTGAGTGCGGCAATACCCCATTTGTGGTGATAAACTGCCGTTTGGGCCCATGGTAGGGCTCAGAAGGAAAGGACCACCATTTGGCCTACTGGGGATTTTTTGGTGCAAAGTCATGTATGCAGAAGCCCCTGAGGTACCAGTACAGTTGAAACCCCCAAGAAGTGACCCCGTTTTAAAAACGACACCCTTGAGGCATTCATCTAGAGGTGAAGTGAGCATTTTGACTGGAGACATACACCCCATAAACTGTAATGTGGGTTCTCATGGGTACGTCAATACCCTACATGTGGCTGTAATCAGCTGCCTGGGCACACAGCAGGGCTCAGAGGGGAAAGACGAGGGGGGATAAGCTGTGCGGAGTACATCAGGGTAAGTAAAACTGGGGTAGATTAAAAATCAAGGGATGTATGATACATTTTGAAGCACTCTTTCATACGGAGCCTTAGTTTTTCGGGACACGTGTCACATTGATATATTGTGTCCTTCCTTATCCCCCTCTTATAGCAGACTTTGTACCTCTTTTGACTTTTTCTTTTCTTGCCAGTTTGGGGAACTTCTCCTGAAAACTGTTGCCCTGGTACGATGCTTGTGGCCTCGCCTCCAGAAGTACTGGGTGCCCCCCCCTTCTTGGTCCCTAAAAATTAGTTTCTTGATAACCACCTCTTGAAATTCCAGGAAAGTTCCCGTCTGGCCTCTACATCGATGTAGCACGTACGCGTTGTACAATGCCATCTGTATGATGTGCCCGGCCAGCTTCTTATACCACACCGCATGGTGCTGTAGGGCTTCAGGACTTGATCTGACAAGTCCACCCCTCCCATGTACCTATTGTAGTCCAGGATGCAGTCTGGTTTGGGGGTCTCTGTACTGGCACCTCGCACAGTTACATGGGTACTGGTGTGGCATCTCTCTTGTCTTGTACTTGACACACAATATGTTGCTGCTAGAATGTGCCCTGCTCTCACCCCTTCTGAGTGTTTGCCCTGCAGAGTCTTAGGGAGGCCTCTCAGGTTTCTTCTAGCAGTGCCGCATGCCGCAGGACTTCTGGGAGCGAGGCAGTTGAAGAGTGGGACGCTGGTATAAAAATTATCCAGGTAGAGGTGGTAACCCTGGTCCAGCAGTGGGTGAACCAAATCCTACACAATTTTTGCATTAACTCCCAGTAAGGGGGGGGGGGGCGTTCTGGGGGCTGAGCACTGGTGTCCTTCCCTTCATATATCCTAAATTTGTAGGTATACCCTGATGCACTCTCACATAGCTTATACATCTTCACGCCATAACTTGCCCTCTTACCCGGCAGGTACTGGTGGAATTGAACCCTCCCTTTAAAATGTACCAAGGACTCATCAATAGAAATACACTTCTCGGGGGTGTATGCTTGGGAAAACCGGGCACTGAAACGGTCTAATAGGGGTCTCCATTTATACAAACGGTCAAAACTGGGGTCATCTCGGTGTGGGCACGGCTCATTATCAGTATTGCAAAGTATTGCAAAGTATTGCCTAATTCATTTATTTTTTTAGGTTCCAGCTCAGTTCTGAAGTTGCTTTGAGGGGCCCATATATTAGAAACCCCTATGAAACACCCCATTTTAGAAACTAGACCCCTCAAAGTATTCACAACAGCATTTAGAAAGTTTATGAACCCTTTAGATGTTTCACGGGAATTTAGAGCAATGTGTGCGTGATGCGCGAACAACGCAGAAATATACGACATGCCGTGAGTTTTACGCAACGGACTCACGTTGCGCAAAAATCACGAACTGTCTGCACGGCCCCATAGACTAACATAGGTCCGCACGACACGTGTGAAAATCACGCGCGTTGCATGGACATATATCACGTTTGTGTAAATCCGCCCTTAACCCTTGAATCAGAAACCATAGGAAATTTTAAGCCAGAACAGAAACATATTTTATGCAAATGTTATAAGCCCCACCTATTTTACAGGACTCTTTTGTAACCCCATTCACATGCACCGCAAAAAAATCAGCAGCGATTTTTATCCTCACTGCAGAAATAGGGCTAATCCTTTTGCTGATCTGCGGCACTTTAAATTACATCCGCGGCAGAAATCTGAATCTCAGCATTGGATTTCAGACGCTGATCTTGTAGTAAATATGTGTTCGATTTGCCCATGGCAAATCTGACACGTGTAAACATAACTTAAGAGTCTAAGAAACCTCTAATAAATGCAAAGTTCAGACCATCCCCCAATAAGGAATAAGTTAATCAACTCCTAATTGCAAGACAAATGGGGGGTTAGTAACACACTTTTTGCCATATTACCCGACATGATGATTGTGAAGCAGGAGTTTTTTTTTCTCCCTCAGGCCCCATGCACACGACTGTAAAAAATCTCCGTAATTGTGGACCGCAATACGGTCCAAAATGACGGATCCGTCCGGTTCTATTGGCTGCAGACCGGTATCGCTACGGAAGGGTGTCTGTGCCGTAGAACAGTGCCGTGAATTATGGAGCACGTCCTACTTTTCGTTTTTTATGGGCCGTGCTCTCATATTTTGTATGGGAGCATGGCCCGAAAATTGCGTGCCGTGATTACGGGCACGGCCGTGTGTATGAGGCCTCAGGGCTCCTTCTGTAGTTTGTTCAGTTTTAAGCCTGTAGTTCAATTTATATAGAGGAGAACCACATCTCCTGCTTTTTAGTTAAAAATAAATAAATAATTTTTGTAAACCTTGTATTGTAATGTAGTGTCTATGTGATTTACTTTTCTGCATGTTATAGGAAAAATTTGCAAATGCAAAAATGCTAACAATATTATTAGGAGAAACCACACAAGGTATAAACCACCAGTCAATAGAGAGTAAACTGTTAGGGTATGTTCACATGACAGCGTCCGTAACGGCTGAAATTACGGGGATGTTTTCAGGAGAAAACATCCCCCTAATTTCAGCCGTAACGGCATGTGCAGGCGCTTGAACGCCGCGTCCATTACGGACGTAACTGGCGCTGCTTTTCATTGGAGTCAATGAATAACGGCTCCAATTACGCCCCAAGAAGTGACAGGTCACTTCTTTGACGCTGGCGTCTATTTACGCGCCGTCATTTGACAGCGGCACGTAAATATACGCCTCGTGTGAACAGACAAACGTCAGCCCATTGCTTTCAATGGGCAGATGTTTGTCAACGCTTTCAAGCCGCATTTTTCGGACGTAATTCGGGGCAAAAACGCCAGAATTACGTCCGTAATTAGTGCGTGTGAACATACCCTAAGGGTATGTGCACACACAAAATAAAAAGCGTCTCAAAATACGGAGCTGTTTTCAAGGGAAAACAGCTGCTGATTTTCAGACTTTTTTTTAAGCCACTCGCGATTTTCGCAGCGTTTTTTACGGCTGTATTCGGAGCTGTTTTTCTATAGAGTCAATGAAAAACAGCCGCGTAAAAAACTCCCCGTCAGAACACAATGCCGTATTTCCCATTGAAATCAATGGACAGATGCTTGGAGGCGTTCTGCTTCCGATTTTTTAGATCTTTTTCGTGATGTTTACAGCGCGAAAAATGGCTGAAAACACTGCGTGTGCACATACCCTTAGGGTACGTGAATCCCTTAGGGTATACGTGAAACTTACTGCATGTCCTATGTGAAAATCACGGACAGCACACGGACGCACATCCGTGTGCCGTGCGTTTTTCACGCAACAGTTGCTAAAGAAATGACGAGGAAAAAAAAACACCTCCTTCAGTTTATTTTGCTGACGTAAAAACGTGCGACATATGGATGACATACGCGCGTAAAAAATGCAGACACGGATCTCACACAGAACTGGAACGCAAGAAAAACGCTGCGTTTTTTACGCGCGCGAAATGGACAGGTTCGTGTGAATAAGGCCTAAGGTGCAGATATAGGTGCTTCTATCTCAGTTCAGGTGTGGACGATATTTACAATCCATCATAAAAAGCACAAATATCATTTATCATCAATATAATGTGACAACTACAGTATAACGGTTAGGCACATATTGGATATTAGGGCTAATTATCCCTCAAGAATGCAGTAATAGGGGTCTCCGCATTCGTCATATTTTTACCAACTATTGTTTTTTTTTTTAATATTATCAATAAATAATAAAAATGTCTTGGTTGTTTTGGAAACTTGGTCTAAAACTGTGTGTATGTGAGTGAGGCTAAGAATAAATTACCTGCGAGCTTCTATTGTCTAATACAGGTCATCTGATGTGATATGGAGGAAGGTCCTTGATGTGGAAGCTAGTGGTGCCATATTTGCTTTTCTGAATATGTTGAGAACGGTAGGTCCTAGAGAGCTGAAACCGTGTCCAAAACCTTCGGAAGAGCGTGAAATACTCATGTGCCAAATTTGGCTCAGATTGGTCCAGTCGTTTGGCCGTGCATAAAGAACAGAGAACAGAAATAAATTTATATATATATATATATATATATATATATATATATATATATATACAGAAACAAAAAAGGGGATCCAGCAGCACCGGTCAAAGAACGTGGGTGCAAGCCTCAGAGAGCAGACCAAAGCTCTCAATATCAACAGTGATCAAAAAAGGTAGGCAGCACACCATCAGATTTAGTGAAAAAGAGGGTACTTTATTAACCCTAAGTGCGACGTTTCAGCTCTATCCACTAGAGCCTTTCTCAATCCACTTGAGAAAGGCTCTAGTGGATAGAGCTGAAACGTCGCACTTAGGGTTAATAAAGTACCCTCTTTTTCACTAAATCTGATGGTGTGCTGCCTACCTTTTTTGATCACTATATATATATATATATATATATATATATATATATATATATATATATATATATACAGAGATGACATATTTAGTCCACTGGTCTGGGGTATGAATTTATTTGTGTTGCTACAGAGGCTAGGGATGACTGCAGAGGTGGGGAGCAAACAATGTAGTCGTCAGAAGTCTAGTGTGAAGGTGGTCTGGAACGGTTGGAGAAGATAAGGAAGGAGAACGTCTTCAATCTGAGAAGACGTCACCTTTGAGTCACTGAGTTTATAGAGGAGCTGTCACCTCTACTGACATGTCTGTTGTGGTAAAGCCTTGTATTACCCATGAGAAAACAAATCTGAAGCATCCTAACTTAGAACTCTGTGTTGTGATATTTCTCTGTTATTCTTCCGGGAAATTTATGAATAAGGCCTTCCCTACATGGAGACTTTCGTGATGGAGCTAACTGATTATTACTATAGAGCTACAACTGTCTTGTGGACTGCAGCTTTCACTGGATAGTTAAAATCCATCAGTAGTGCTAGAGAAAGTCTCTGTGTTGTCGAGGCCTAATTGACAACTGGGTGTTACCATGTCCCTTGTCACTAGGATGTGTGTCCCTACACAGTGTGATGCTGTTAGCGATGATTGGTCACTGTCAGTGTGAAAGGACACACTTTGACAAGGGAAATGGTAACACCCAGTTGTCAATTTATTCATATATTTCCAGGAGGAATAACAGAGGTATGACAATGCAGAGTTCTAAGAAAAGATGCTTCAGAATTGTTATTTCATGTGGAATACAAGTCTTTACTAAAATAGACATCAGGAGAATTGACAGATACTCTTTAATTGTTCTGTATTCTGCCTGTGACTGCATCTGATCAGTGCTGTATTATCTTGTATGGTCTGCAACATGATAATACACTGCAGAGCGCCTCTGTAGAACTGGCATCTGACCACTATCTGGTCACTGTATGGACTGCAGCATATTCATACTCTGCAAAACGCCAGTGTAATACTAGTATCTCAGCACTATATGGTCACTGTGTGGCGGTATTATTGATTATATTGGTGCATGTATACTGGTAGTGTAAACTTGTCCCTGACTGGAAAAGGCAGTGTACGCCTGTCCCTGACTGTGTAGGTGTTTCTATGTTCCACTTTTATTTTCCTTCTTGTGTTGTTGATGTGGTTTACATATTTAGGAGAGGGGCATGACCAAGTAAAGCAAATTATTTTACAGCGCACATTGCACGCCGCTAACTTCCACAATTTGGGGAAGCGACATTGAATGTGGGCTGGTGGGGTTTGTTTGTGTGCCAGGGCTGCTTTCTAGTCCCAGTCCGACCCTGCTTACAAGTAATGTCCACAGTCCCTACCGGCCTCTGGTGAAGTTCCCAAAGAATCAAAGGAAGAGCCACTTACATGCTGACTTATCTCCACTTGCTGGGCTGCTAGATGGGACTCCACCCCTCTTCTTGTCACTTGCTGTATGGCTCTAATTCTTTCTCTGGGCTTTTGCTAGTCTCCTAGGTCATTGGTGCTCAGGGACTGTCTATTCCCTAAAAACATTAGTTCTTGCTTAATCCCAAGGGTTTTTCTTCTGTTACAGATTCGCTAATTGCCCATGGATCACTCATTGACCAAGGTGATGGTAACATCTACTCCTGGCATGTACATAGTCCGACTCCTACAATTAAATGCTACTGTCATAGAAACAGGCTTTTGGCTCGCATTAAGCTATAAAAGTCTCCCATGTATATCCTGCTGGATTTCTCCAGTGTTTTCCCACTTATACTGCGCTACTCCTATTGCTCTCTGTTGCGGTTAACTCTTTATTTTATTGATCCAGCTGCCTGCTGCTCCTTCTGTCTTTGGATCTCTTCACACACTGTAAAACCCTATCTAGCCCTGACCTCTAAATTTAACCCACTGCCTATCTGAGCCCTCACCAAGCGTCGTGCCATTTTCAGGATACACGTAAGTACGCTAGGTCGTCAGTAGATACTGCTGCATTAGGAATGAAAGCGGTTGCACTTATTGATCATAATGAGAAAATAATATTCATATTCTTCCAGTCCAGTTGTGACAGTTCCCTTGAGAAGGAATTGAGTTAGACATACAGAAATGCTTGCAACGGAGGCAGAACTGTAACAACCTCTTCTATTTTTTTATGAATTCCTAATTAAGAGGTAAAATAAGTACAACTATAAAGCAAGGGTTAACCAAGCATTAGAGGAATTATGCATTTTAGGCTCTCTAGATCGCTATTTAGTGTTATATACCATGTGTTGGGAGAAAATAGGTTTATGAGTGATTATTAGTTAGGAAATAAAGCAATATTCTCTCAATTCAGTGCTTCAATATACACTGAAGCCCAACCTTCAAACAGTCCTAAAAATGAGCACCTGCAAAAGCAAAGATGGAAAACGAAATGTTGGCAAAGTAGTAGATGTGACATGGCAGCAGCTGAGCACCCTTAGGAGTGATCAAGCAATCTTTTTGGAAAAAGTGACAAGGAGAAGCAATTTACAGGCTGAAAGATGAAGAACCAGAGAGGATTCTGCAAGGCAGCGAAAAAAGAGAGAGACAAAGAAAAATGAGACTATCCGTCAATAGAGACAGAGAGGAGTGAGGAGGACAACATGCTGCTGAAAAAGGGAAGACAAGTGGGCATCAGAAGTGGTCCATGTAGCACACAGTTTCAATAAAGCTGGCAAGAGAAATCATATTCGACTCTTAGGCTGGGTTCACACGTGGCGGAATTTCACTAAAATTCCGCTGTGGACACTCCGCAGCGTTAATCCGCAGCGGTGCCGTTTGTCCATTGACTTACACTTTAATTTAGCAGTGTTCGTTTAGACGAGGCGTAAAATTCCGCTGCGGAGCATAGGCTGCGGAGCGGAATTTGGTGTCCGCAGCATGCTCTGTCTGTTGCGGAGCAGTGGCGGACTCATGGCGGAATTTCTCCATTGACTTCAATGGAGAGTCAAAATTCCGCAATGAAGTCCGCAGATCTTATGTGTGCTGCGGAGCGTATTGGTTTTACTACCATGACATTTCTTCATTCTGGCTGGACCTATGTATTTCTAGGTCTACAGCCAGACTGAAGAAGTCAATGGGGCTCCCGTAATGACGGGAGCGTTGCTAGGAGACGTCTGTAAATAGTCACTGTCCAGGGTGCTGAAAGAGTTAAGCGATCGGCAGTAACTGTTTCTGCACTCGGGACAGTGACTACCGATCTCAATATACATGTATCTGTAAAAAAACATATAAGTTCATACTTACCGAGAACTCCCTGCGTCTGTCTCCAGTCCGGCCTCCCAGGATGACGTTTCAGTCTAAGTGACGGCTGCAGCCAATCACAGGCCAAGCACAGGCTGCAGCGGTCACATGGACTGCCGCGTCATCCAGGGAGGTCGGGCTGGATGCCGAAAGAGGGACGTGTCACCAAGACAACGGCCGGTAAGTATGAAAATCGTTTACTTTCACTAGGGAAAGTGCTGTCCCTTCTCTCTATCCTGCACTGATAGGGAGAAGGGAAGCACTTTTCCCGCAGTCCGCAGCAGCTAGTCCGCATCAATGTACTGCACATTTTGTGCAGATCCGCAGCAGAATCTGCAACGCAGATTCTGTGCGGCATTGATGCGGACAGTTGCGGAGGAAATCCGCCACGTGTGGTCATGCCCTTACTGTGATTCTCACGAAAGTGAAGAGTTAATAATCGTACGATAATACATATTAACCATTTATGAACTCAACATGATAAAGGACCAACAAGAGCCCATCATGTACATAGAGGAGAGGGGACCCCGAGGAAATAAAAAATAGAGTAAAATGGAGCCCATTTCATAGTGTTGGTTCAGGGTAACATCTTAAAGGTTTATTCCCAACATAAAGTTCAATATCCCAAGACCTAGAAATGTAAAACGAAACATCTTTCTAAACGCCATCTTTTTTCTGTAGTGCAGCGTTTCTCAGATATGTCCTACTCTGAAGCGCATGTCATTTGTTGAGTTGTGCCGATCGTTTCTATGGAAGCGACCACCACCGGCGTTTCATTCATTCTGTCGCGCCTGCACACTTCTCCCTTTTCTCCTCTCTCTTCTATAGCATGAGCGAAAAAACTTACCATCATTAAAGCGCTCTGTGGGGGCTTTCTGCAAGAGAGCAATGCTGTTATGAATGCAGGATAATAGTCACATACAACAAACAGCCTTGTGAATTTATTACAGCGCCACTTGCTGGTGAAAGGTGATAAAAACACACTTATTTAGTAAAATAAGAACAACATATAAGATTGAAATTGATGAAGTAAAAAATTACATTTTACTGACCAAAATTATTTTTATTGGAGAAAAAGTTATTTACTAATATGTTAAATATTCCATAAAAAAAGTGGGTCAACTTGGGAATAACCTTTTAACCTATCCTGGGACAGAAGGGCCAATGTTCATTCCTACCTCCTTTCAATGCCTTGAAGGATAGAAGTGCAATGAGATCCTCATGCTGGTCCCTATTGTTTCCGAGTGGCCTATTGGGTACATACCACTGAACTATGCCTGATCTTCCTGTAGTCAATTATCACAGAGGCAGTCGCAGAATTTGGCTTTTCGGGAGGGTGGCCCAACATACAAACAGATAATTCTATTGTCGTATACAACTGTAAAACATTAGTTAAAGGCTATGTACACTTATGAAAGCTATTTTTTTTTTAAATAAAAAGGTTAATCAGTGTTTTGTGCCACTTTCTAATTAGTTTTTATTAAAAATTATTTTTACTTTTTGAGATATAGCTGCTCTGTATTCTGTATACACAGCAGCTGTATAGTGCGCTAATACCTGAATCCGTGAGGTCCGCGGGACTGACGGGTTCAGTGACAGCAGGTGCTGAGCGACTCTGACACAGGATCGAGCAGTTACTGATCCCATCTAAGTTCATAACTTAGATGTGATCGATTACAGGTGGCTTACAGGTGACACGCAGGACCCGCTGACACTGAACCAGTTAGTCCCACGGACCTGACAGATTCAGGTCTTAGCACATGATACAGCTGCTCTGTATACAGAATACAGAGTAGCATCACAAAAACTAAAAATAATTTTGAATGAAAACTTATAAAGTTGTACAAAACACTGATTGAACTTTTTATTAAAAAACAATCTCTTTAAAGGGTATACATAGCATTTAAATCCTTGCAGAGGATGGTTACTTTTCATCGCTAACTGCTGGCACCTCACTTGATGTTAAGCTTGCAGACATTGTAAATTACAGAGTTCATGAATTCCATGTTGAAAAATGGGAAACTGATATTGATATTGATTATAGCCAATGTATGTGCAGCACCAGATTCATATTTAGTTATGTGAGACCTGGTCCTATTTGTAACAGACATTTTGTTGTAAACCAAAAAAACATAAGCCAGCTTAAAAAAGTCTGTTGTGCAGGGAAATAAAACAGAAAATGCTGGATCTACAGTGCAGGAAAATAACAGAATATGCAGTTCTCTAAAACAACTAGAAAACAAACACGGTCAAATGAAAAAAAATATTTTTTACTGCCGCCTCCATTCAACAGTGGTTGGTCCTATTTGGCTTACCCTTGAAACCTTAGAAATAGCCCCATCCAGTGGTCACCAACTCCAGCTGTTGTGAAACTACAACTCCCAGCATACCCTGACAGCCAAAAGCATTATTATTGCTGGGAATTGTAGTTTCATAACAGCTGGCGTGTCAAAGAATTCTGACCCCTGTACTATAGACTCAATAATATAGACTCCCCCTGCTTCCAGACCGCCCCTTACTAACCCTATCTCCAAACACTCCCTTAAAACGTGGGATTCTGTAAAAATACTCTGCTCATTTGATTATCTTCACTTACCTCTATTATCACTGTTAGAAAATACATTATTTACCCTGGTCCATCAGGATATGGACGAAAAAAGGTCTTACTATAATCTACCACTTTCTCTACCTTGAGGGCATCTCATCTTTTACCTTACTTTAGAGGAAATACGAATCGCCTTCTAAGGAACTGTTCCGATAACTTCAGCTCAAGCACTTCATCTCCACCCTCCTCAAAAATACAACCCCCCTCTCCCACACATTAACTATATTTCAGATCTAAGAAAAAAAATATTTTCAGGAACAGATTTTCTAGATAGCTAAAAAATAATCAGGTTGGTTAAAAAAAAACCAAAAAAAAAGATCTTGGTGATACTGGTACTGGTACAATACGGGTCAAATACGTGTGACCAAGGACCCGTATTTACGCCAGTATTTACGGGTGGACAAAAATACGGTCGTGTGCATGGGGCCTTAGACGTATATTCCAGAGTTCGTCCATCTATTCGTTCATCCAATCACCCTATAGTAGTAGTACAATAACAAGTCCAGGTGTTTCCACCCATGCAATTGATCACTCTTCAGCTGTAATAAATGGAAACAATAAAAACAACACTTGCTGGTTGTTATTAGATGTCGTCAATGTACGGCTCTTTACAGCATACTATCAAGAAACCCTTACAAACCCTTGGCGCAACTTGAAAAGCAGAAGATAAAAATTAAGTCTTTGCTAAAAAAATGTATCAATATTTTTGCTCAGAGAGGACAATAATATGTTCGCTTGCAACATAAAAATGAAAAAGACTCATCCATACATTTGTTAAACTGCCCACATATAAAAAACAAAACAATTTATTGTCAGGAGAAATGGACTTTTTGAATTTGGTGTATGTGTGTGGTTAAAGGTAATTCTTGCCTTAGTATTGCAGCTGGCGAGATAATAACAGTCCTTATTCTGCTCCATCTGATGGCTCAGTGGGTAAGCACAGGGGATAGAGACCTGGGTGTTCTTTATTGTGCTGAGAGTGGGTGTTTTAAAGGCCAATACATATCACTTGTTATATCACGGTGTTTATAGGGCTAGGTTTTGCCTGGTAAATAAAGCGCTTCATCCCCCAGGAGTGTTTGAATGCATCCGGGGGATTGGGAGGTAGAATTGGAGGGGGTCTATTCAGCAACAGATGACCTTGAGTATGTTCTGTGGGGGCTTCATATGGAGGAGGTAGTGTGGGAAGCCGGCAACTCTGAGTGAGAACGGTATGATTAGCAATGATAAAGATTATTTGATGTGGGTGCAGTTTTTCGCTGGTGGATTGAAGGTGGGCTGCTGCTTATCAAGCTGAGCAGGATTGTGTGAGGGTAGCAGCACTGTGTGTGTAGCAAGGTTACAGCTTCTCGCTCCCCCACCTGTGAGTCAGCTCAACACTGAGTCACTAAGACACAAGGCGAGAGTCCGGGGGAGGAGGGAGAGACAACAGAACCTTTTACTACGCTACACATCCTACATTTCACCATGGAGAAAAAGCACATGTGGATGCAAACCCATCCATCGAACATATAGGCTTGTGTGCAGCCATGTACATCATCTGTAGAGATTTACTTAGCATTATACTTAGGTTTGAGGCTAAGCTAAGAATATAGTTTTTTATTCATGGGAAGAACAATAATTAAATGGTTAAAACAAAATAGTGGTGGCAGTAAAAGTGAATCTTGTCCGGTCTTAATATTTTCTAATTATTTATCCGTTAATAAATCAATCACTTCATGTATTAAAGTAGATCAGATGGAAGTTTATTCGAGACTCCACTATTTGTTCTTTTTAGACACTTGGGCATTTCCTTTTCTTCTGTTTTATGGCCTTTCCACATCAATTTTTTTAAGGGTCATTTGTGGTATAGAAATCTCCGCCCAGCAGATTCAGATCATTGGATGTACTGAGTGTATCTTGTCAGTAATGAGATTCTTGATACGTGACATCTGTATCCACTGTTGGGCAGTTATTCATCCCTCTGTCCTTTTCTATTCCGCATTATAGTCCTTTATCTCCTCACAATCAAGACTCATCTTTTATTTCACGTCACTACGAGACATTGGTCTTATGAAATGTCTTTTATCATTACCTTTGGCCTTGATGTATCAGTGTTAAACATGATGTATCGGTATCCCTTATCATCTCTGAGTAATTTTTCTGTCTGTTTTTTGGCTTTTTGGATTTCACTAGCCTAAAAAATGTTGGGGGTTACAAAAACAAGTAAACTGGGTCTTGCTTTCATGTCCACTAATATTTCTCTGTATTCCTCTTCTTCCTTTATTTTCTGTTTTTGACTTTTCTGCTCACATTCTCTTATAATGTTTTTTATCATTACTTTTTCTACTTTTTCCTCATATTTCCCTTGTTCATTTCTCGTGAATTATTCCTTCATAATTTTCTTAATTTTTATTGTGTTAGCGTCTTTATCTCATTTCCATTTTCTTCTTTTTGTATTTGTATTTGTTACAGGCACACTGGATTTGATCTTTTGGGAATAGATAACTATTAGGGGGGATTCACACGAACGTGTATTCGGTCCGTGCGGGCCGCGTGGTTTTCACGCGCCACGTACAGACCAATTCAAGTCTATGGGGCAGTACAGACAGTCCTTGCTTTTTGCGCAGCGTTTGTCAGCTGCGCAAGAAGAGCGACATGTTCAATATCTCCGCGTATTTCGCGCATCACGCACCCATTGAAGTCAATGGGTGTGTGAAAACCACGCAGGTCGCACGGAAGCACTTCCGTGCGAACTGCCTGTTTCGCGCACCAGCTGTCAAAAGGATGAATGTAAACAGAAAAGCACCACGTGCTTTTCTTTTTACAAACATCCAAACGGAGTGTCTTTGAGATGAGCGAAACCGGACAACCGAACCGAACTTCACCATGTTCGGCCGAACTCGTTTTGGCCGAACCTGGTAAAAAAATTTCCGGTACGCGACGTCAGGAGATAGTCACTGTCCAGGGTGCTGAAAGAGTTAAACTGTTTCAGCACCCTGGACAGTGACTTCCGATCCCAATGTACATGAACGTGTAAAAAAAAAAAGAAGTTCTGACTTACCGATAACTCCCGGCTTCTTCCTCCAGTCTGACCTCCCGGGATGACAATTCAGTCCAAGTGACAGCTCCAGCCAATCACAGGCCAAGCACAGGCTGCAGCGGTCACATGGACTGCGGCGTCATCCAGGGAGGTGGGGCCCGATGTCAAGAGAGGCGCGTCACCAAGGACGCGTCACCAAGGCAAGGGCCGGGAGGGAAGATCTCGGTAAGTACGAACTTTTTATTTTTTTTAACAGGTTTCTCGATATTGTGATCGGCATTCACCGTCGAGGGTGCTGAAAGAGTTAACTGCCGATCAGTTAACTCTTTCAGCACCCTGGACAGTGACTGACGTCGACTAGACTCATCTCTATGATGGCGGCTGCGCATCATACACAGATGACACATGGAGCTGTCAAGTGGTTTTTGCGCGCGCAAAACGCCACGTTATTTGTGCGCGCAAAAACGCAACGTTCGTCTGAATAAGCCCTTAGACTGAGTTCATATATTATAGTGTAGTTATTTAGCTATTTAGGCTATTTTAAGGAAGACTCAGAAGGGATCCCACAGAGAGAAGTATACAGGTAACCTTTATCTTTTTCTGTACGTTGGAGTTGCAGTGTCTGTTTGAGTGTGTGAAGCCAGCTTCCAACAAGTTACAGCATTTTGATTGGAGGATAAAATTGGTAAATAACCATATACGACGAAACAAACTCAGGGTATGTTCACACGGCTTATTTTTGGCCATTTTTCAGGCCGTAAACGGCTGAAAAATCGGAAGCAGAACGCCTCCAAACATCTGCCCATTGATTTAAATGGGAAACACGGCGTTCTGTTCCGACGGGGCGTTTTTTTTACGTGGCTGTTTTAAAAAACGGCCGCATAAAAAAACGCCCGCAAAAAAGAAGTGCATGTCACTTCTTGAGCCGTTTTTGGAGCCGTTTTTCATTAACTCTATAGAAAAACAGCTCCAAAAATACGGCCATAAAAAATGCAGCGAAAAACGCGAGTTGCTTAAAAAACTTCTGAAAAGGAGCTGTTTTCCCCTGAAAACAGCTCCGTATTTTCAGCCATTTTTGTGTGTACACATACCCTAAGGGCATGTTCATACGTGGCGGAATTGCTGTGGAATTCTGCAGCGGACAGTCCGCAGTGGAATACTCCAGCGGCCGTTTTTTACATTTGTTTCAATACATTTTTAGGCAAGTTAGTTCAGATATTGCGGAAAACTCCGCTGCGGACCACAGGCTGCAGTGCGGAATTTTCCCTCCGCAGCATGCCCTGTCTGTTGCGGAGAAGAAGCGGAATTTCACTGCGGATTTCAGCCTTTGCAATGCAAAAACTGAAATCTGTGGCAAGTCCGCTGTCTTTTCTGCAACGTCTGAATTACCTGTCAAATATGCAAATGTTGGTGCAGATTTGTTGCGTAATTGCCCCAAATCTGCAGCAACATTTGCAGCGGAAAAACTCCGCCACGTGTGAACATGCCCTAAAAGTTCCAGTTCCTTATAGCACATACCTCCTTCATTCACAGTACATGGAGGTGAAATTTGTCACTCAGCCCTATATGGTACCAGATCTGCAATTTTGAAACCAGGTAGCTAGAAGGCCTGAATGGGATAGGGAGATAATACATAAAGGCCAGTGGTTTACAACTTTCGGTCTGCAAAACCCTGATGTGCCTTTCAGCCTTGTTAGTGGTTCTGTGGAAAACAGCAGCAAAGACTGACACGTTTAGGTTACGTGCACACAGCGGAATTTGTACGTGGATTCCGCACCCAAACCGGCTTAAATTATGATATTCATTGTCGTCATTTAATTTTTCCACCGCGGATTAAAAAGAAGTGGCATGTCGGAAACCGTGAAACACGTCAGACAGAAACTGTGCCTGGTAGCCACAAGCGGAGTTGCAGCAGATGAAACTGCAAATCTGTGGCAGAAGTCCCAGAATCAGCCTTGGATTTTTGCAGTGGATTCTCAGCCAAATCTGCAGCAGAATTTTGAGACAGAAAAATCAGTCGCCTGAACATATGGTGGAAATGGGAAATAGTTTTGCCTTCCCTAACCAAGTATCTTTAAATACGTCATTCAACAAATCTGCAAAGTATGGAATGCTTTACCTGGATCCACGCATGGCTTCTTTGAGGTAGAAGTAGGCGTTTACTGGGAGTAGAAACATTTAAGGGTGGATTTATACGCGCAAGATTTTGTTGGCAAAATCAGTACCGTTCATCTGAATGGGCTTGTTTCTGCAGCAAACACATGGATTTCTGCAAGTTACATTCATAGGATCTGAACGGATTTTCAGTTCCAAAAATTTCTGCTTCAAAATCTATTGAATGTGAATCCACCCTGAGACCAGGATCACACACATACAGTTTTGGTGCAGTTTTTGGATCAGTTTTTGTTTTTTTAGCCAAATACAGAAGTGGACACAAAAGAAAGGAGATTAATTAGTCATTTCTTTATACTTTTTTTGGATCCACATTTGGCTTTGTCTAAAAACACAGAGCCAAAAACTGTCACAAAAACAGCATCACAACTGTGTGTGTTGTCCTGGTCTTACAAGAACAACTTCATGGTTAAAAAGGTTGAGGGTATGTTCACACGGCCTATATACGGACGTAAATCGGGCGTTTTTGCCCCGAAATACGCCCAAAAATAGCGCCTCAATAGCGCTGACAAACATCTGCCCATTGAAAGCAATGGGCAGACGTTTGTCTGTTCACACGAGGCGTATATTTACGCGCCGCTGTCAAAAACGGCGCGTAAATTGACGCCCGCGTAGAAGAAGTGACCTGTCACTTCTTTGGCCGTAATTGGAGCCGCTATTCATTGACTCCAATGAATAGCAGCGCTAATTACGGCCGTAATTGATGCGGCGTTCAAGCGCCTGCCGGTACGGCTGAAATTACGGGGATGTTTTCAGGCTGAAACATCCCCGTAATTTCAGCCGTTACGGACCCCCGCCGTGTGAACATACCCTGAGAATCACTGAAACTTCTCAGACTTGTGTGTGAATAAATTACCATCCTCCTATAGCTGCCATCTTCAAGAACAAATTAAAGACAAGCAATTGTGAGCACTACAGATGCTGTGATATTTCAACCTTGTGTATATGAAACCATAGAGCCACTATAATGGGATACTGCCATGCAATGCCTGTTTTTATGTCATGTGCTGCTCATTTCTCTATTTTTTGGGCATACAAAAAATAAAAATGAAGGGACATAAGATCAAGATATACGAACTGTAAATATTACTGCATTGCTATCATTAAATTAGCCTATTGACGTGTAAGCATCTTTT
Source organism: Rhinoderma darwinii (assembly GCF_050947455.1). Classification (NCBI taxonomy): domain Eukaryota; kingdom Metazoa; phylum Chordata; class Amphibia; order Anura; family Rhinodermatidae; genus Rhinoderma; species Rhinoderma darwinii. The sequence continues at coordinate 407,395,170 of NC_134688.1, forward strand.
TGGCTTGGGAAATATACTGGATCATAGGCCAGACTTGGATCTTAGGATACAATTTGAGAAAGTGATAAATGGGCCTTGATTTAAATCATTCTTACAGTCCCTCCTGACTGAGAACTTTATTGCTGTTCTTTTCTTATATAACAATAGAAGTCAAGAAATCAAGAAATGGGTAACAGCAAAACAAGGTAAAATAATAAAGTTAAATATACTGTATAATATTATTGTGTATTTGCCTTTCAGAAATTCACATGCTATATGACTTATAAGCCACCATGCCCAATTTATTCCTTTGTTACTGAAACAGAAAGCTAATACTGACCATAGATATTACACACCTTTGTATAGATCTGCTGGCACCTTATTTTCCATGGGGACTATTAGTCATTACTCAAAATATTTTGGAATGGTTGTACTTGATAATGCAAGGCAATTCATTCCCAATGCATGTAAACAAATGTAATATCACTGAATGCGTGTATATACAAAAATGCCTGTAAATACGTATATCCAGGCCTCCTATATCACATGCATTGAATTATATAAACCTTTTAGTTACGTCTGTGCATACAGAAACTAAATCCAATATAAATTCATGCCACAATTTTAGACTGTAAAAGCCCCCTCCTGAAAATCTGATATGAGTTCTATGAAAACCTAAAGGTCAATTACAGCAGCGCCCAAATAAATACAGAGGATAAACTGGTCAGAGTTTTATCTCCTAATAGAGAATTATGAACATAAGCTTTGATATTTTTATTAATTTCTAGAGATTGCATCACCTATAATTGAGGGTTGGGACAAAGGTCTTAGCTGGGCCGATATCTGAATTTTGTGACATGTGTGACTCACATGCAATAGAAGTGTTTTCTTTGGTACAACCCTTTAAAGTGAAATAAGGGTTGGATCCTACAAAATATTGCTTACCTTGGTTTCCATTATGCACGGACTTCTGGTGGTTTTCTGGTCCGCTTCTGCAAGGAGTGGTGTCAATACTCTGTATAAATACTTTTTTTGCTGGTTTGGAGGAAAATTTTACTTAAAATTGGTAATACACAGACCTCTGAAGGTGTGTTGTGGTATCTGATACGAAGACATTGGCAGCAGATCCTTTAAATCCTGGAAGTTGCAAGATAAGGCCTCCATGGATTGGACTTGTTTTTCCAGCACATCCTTCAGATGCTCGATCATATTGAGATCTAGGGAATTTGGAAGCCAAGTTAACACAACGTGAACTCTTTGTCATGTACCTCAAATGTGTGGCAGGGCATATTATCCTGCTGAAAGAGATCACTGCCATGATGAAATGTATTTGGTCTACAACAATGTTTAGGTAGGTGGTATGTGTCAAACTCACATCCACATGAATGCCAAGACACAAGGTTTCCCAGCAGAACATCACACAGCCTCTGCCAGTTTGCCTTTTTCCCATAGTGCATCCTAGAGCTATCTCTTCCCAAGGTAAGCGATGCACCCGCACCTGGCTTTCCACATGATGTAAAAGAAAATGTGATTCATCAGACCAGACCACCTTCTTCCATTGCTCCATGGTCCAGATCTAATGATCATTTGTCTATCGCTGGTGCTTTTACAGTTGAAAGGGGTCAACATGGGCACTCTGACCAGTATGCAGCTACACAGCCCAAAACGCAGCATCACAATGCACTGTTTGTTCTGACACCTTTTTAACAAAGCTAACATTAACTTTTTCAGCAATTTGCGCTACAGTAGCTCTCCTGTCGGATCAGACGAGACGGGCTAGTCTTCCCTCCACACTTGCATCAATGAGCCTTGGACGCCCATGATGCTGTCGCCAGTTCACTGGTTGTCCTTCCTTGGAACACTAACCACTCCATACTGGGAACATTCACAACACTTGCCGTTTTGGAGATGCTCTGACCACGTCAGCTATCCATTACAAATTGGCCCTTGTCAAAATCACTCAGATTGTAAAACTTGCCAATTTTTCCTGATTTCAACACGACAACCTCAATAACTGATTGTTCACTTGCTGTCTAAGATATCTGTCAGTGGTTTTAAAGTTATAGCTGGTACTCACGCACACACAGCCGATTCTAGCTTTTCTGTTGCCTGAAGCGAAAATTGAAATGGCAACCACCAGTTCTTGATTGACATCCCCCTGGCTGTTCTACATCCCTACCACCCTCCTCCAATTTTTGCAGATGTGCCGTTGCCTTGTACTCCCCTGGCATGCACGATGCAGCGATGAAGTCGGGCAAAGTACACCTCGCTGCATGGTGCGTGCCCTTGGAGTACAATGCAATGGTGCATCCGAGAAATTTGGAGGAGACTGGTAGTGATGTAGAACAGCCAGAAGGATGTCAATCAAGCATGGAAAGGTGGGGTTGGAGTCAGGGCTGTGCGACTCTTCAGGATAGCAAAAACACATAAATATCGCCAAAGGCAAAAAGATTAGCCCTTGTTTCCCAGATATCTATTGAATGCTTACTAGTGTCACGGCATACAGCTTTATTACGGATAACTAGAAGCATACAAATGAGAATTAAAACCACAATGTGAACTGAAAAGTCTCCATACAGTGATACTATTGATATTCAATAGTCAGTACTGTCTGAGTGTAGTAAAACCACCCTCTCAGATGTCCGCACTGCCTATGTGAAATACCTAAGATTTGCGGCTGCAGTCCGCTTGAGTAGGGACTTAAATTTGTCAGAACACATGGCGGCGAACTCGGCTGAGTTTCCTATTTATGACCTCATTTCTGACGTCATTGGGACTAATGCTGCCAATAGCAATGATCCTCATAAGAACATCCCCTAAACGAAAAGATAATCAAGTACAACCAACATTCAACAAATAAGAGACTCGCTATCGGTCCTGTGGTGAAGATGATGGACAGCAAAATGCTCCAATCACATAGTGTTACTAACCGGCCAATAAAAAGATGGTCCTTGCGCCTGCGCACATGAAAGGAATAACACCAAATATACAAGTATGAAAAACAATTCACTGCACATGTCAGTGAGCTTTAAATCGAGAAGTACGATCGTCTTAGGAGTGTAACAGAGATATCCATCACAGGAGCGCCTTATAAAATAAAGAGAAAGTCACTGTGAGTATCGATGGATTTACATGACAAGGGACATATCAATATCCATCTCATGATAGAATATTTAACAATCTTTATTATAAGGTTATTGGAACTCAAATAGTCTGAGGATTTATCTTCGTAACAATACCAATATCTGCAATAGATTATAATATATAGATAGGGAAAGACTTCCTGTAGAAGTATTATTTAAAGTGTTATAGAGGATCAGAGAACCATCTCAAAATTGTTGAAACACCAGCAGTATATAGATAGATTTCAGGATAAGATATCAGTAATATTTTTATGTGCGACCGCAACCATATTAAAAATGTCTTTAAAGTTAAATCAGTATTACCAATATTTGAAAAGACAAATACGCCGTGACACTAGTAAGCATTCAATAGGTGTCTGGGAAACAAGGGCTAATCTTTTTGCCTTTGGCGATATCGATGTGTTTTTGTATGTACTTCAGCCCACCAAACACCTGGGTCTTCTTTTTGTTTTTTGTATCTTCAGGATAGCGGCACCGCCCCATGAACCTTTATAGAGTAATTAGCATACAGCGTGAGACCCTTTAAAAGTTGATTTTTTTAATTTTGCTGCATCTGAAAAACACATACAGGGGAATATTTAGAAATATTGTCAGGTCATGTATTACCGCATTGTGGTGGTTCTAGGGGTTTAAACTACCTGACAGGTCCCCGTTAAATATACAATTAATTGCAACAATTCCATCTGCCCTGCAATTTTGTTATTATAAATATATCCTATATAATTACAGCACCAGAAACAAGCTCTGACATATATACGGCACCAGATCAAAGCTCAGTACATAAACACAGTGCAAGAACCAAGATCAGAACATATATACAGTACCAGAACAAAGCTCAGTACATATATACAGCACCAGAACAAAGCTCAGTACATAAACACAGTGCAAGAACCAAGATCAGAACATATATACAGCACCGTAACAAAGCTCAATACATATATACAGCACCAGAACAAAGCTCAGTGCATATATACAGCACCAGAACAGAGCTCAGCACATGTATACAGCAACTGAACAAAGCTCAGTACATAAATACAGCACCAAAACCAAGCTCAGTACATATATACAGTACCAGCAGAAATACAGAGTATAGAGATAATTTGCAAATTATTATAAAACTACAGCTCCCTGCATGGCCCGAACAATGGTAAGGATATGCTGGGAGTTGCTGTTTCACAACAATTTAAATCATACCACCCATCATCTCGCTACAGATCATGCAGTGACTATAGTACTGATTAGAGGCAGAATAAACATTCACATCTGGTCCAGACCTCTATGATGACTTCTCCCGGCCACGGATCATTACTGCAGTTTTCTGTCCAGATGTCTTCAGCTTCTCACTATTCAAACATTTTCGCACCTATAAACGAAGATAAAATTCTCATGCCACACACTACGCCCTTAAATATTATAGCACCATACACTTCACCCTTGAATATAATTGCACCATACACTGTGTCCTTGATTATAATAGCACCATACACTGTGTCCCACACACACACACACACACACACACACACACACACACACAGTGCCCCCTGTAGATAGTGACCCATAGAGCCCCCTTTAGATAGTGCCCTCATAGAGCCCCTGTAGATAGTGCCACCCCATAGCGCACCCTGTAGATAGTGCCCCTCAGAGCCCCCTGTAGATAGTGCCCCTCAAAGAGCCTCCTGTAGATAGTGATCCTCATATAGCCCCATGTAGATAGGGCCCCCTATAGAGCCTCCTGTAGATACTACTCCCCATAGAGACCCCTGAAGATACTGCTCCCCATAGAGTCTCCTGTAGATACTGCTCCCTATAGATCCTCCTGTAGGTAGTAACCCCCATAGAGCCCCCCAGAGATAGTGCCGCCCATAGAGCCCCCCAGAGATAGTGCCCTAAATACGTAAATCACCCTGTAAATAGTGGCCCTCATAGATCCCCCTTTAGATAGTGCCCCACAAACAGCCCCCTGTAGATAGTGCCTCCCATGGAGCCTCCTGTAGATACTGCCCCCAGAGTCCCCAGTAGATAGTGCCCCGATAAAGCCCCCCTTCAGATAATGACACACACACTGTTAACTAAAAAAATAAATAAACTTTACATACTCAATCCCGTTCCCGTGCCGTCCCCTAGCAACGCAGGTCTGCTTTCTTCTGTTCCTTGCCCTGCCATTCAGCGCCTTTCAATGACACAGGCGGTGCAATGAAGTCATCGTGCTGCTTGCGTCATGGCAGGGTAGTAATATGCCCTGCGCACACAAACTTGCAAACGTACACACACACACACACACACACACACACACACACACACACACAGACACACCTTTTATTTACATTGCTACACCCAGAAAATTGTGTGGTCAGTTGATCCATGTAGTAGGAAATACATTTTTCATAGATGTACTTTTCCTATTTTATAACTATCTCATCTATATAAGAACTGTATATAAGAATATACAGTGCAGGACATTGCTTTTTCATGCATTTTATTAATGACATAATCCTATAATTGTGTATTTGCACTTGTTTATTATTGTCCCCCTTCAGGTACATCAGCTGTCACAAATATCACTGACAGCAAAATCCTAAATTCAATAATGGTGCGTCAAAACAAAAACATATCACTGAACTGCAACACATTGTTTAAAACGTAACCTTTAATGATAATCATATAATAAAGTTAAAAAGCAGTTTAATGAAAAATATTTACTATAGGTCCACTTCATACAAGAAATAAGTAACAAAGAAGTAGTGCAACAGTAAGTGGTACAGGAGTAAAGAATTGGGATATAAATATGAAACACTAACTCCCTTTCCCTAAGCCTGTTAACCCTATAGTGATTGACAGAGCAGCTGCACCAAAAAGGGCAACCCCGTACTGAAACCTATCCGTATTACATCTTGGAAATTCCCTATATTCACTAGTTCCAACGTGTTTCCCCATACAATACATGGTTCATCAGGGGACAATAGGACAATATGAGAGAACAAATAAATAATTGATTCAATATCAAAATGTGCCAATATAAGGCAATACAATACCAATAATACCAATAATAAAATAATGCAATACACTATAATGTTGGCTAGGCTTCCAATCGAGCCACTGACATGACCCGTGCACCGTTGATATATCAGACAAAACAGATAAAAACAAGGACATTTATGCAAAAACACCGAAAAAGGCCATACTTACAAATGGACACAGCCAGGTCAGAAAGGCTGATGAAGGCGAGTGAGCAGGTGCTTTAAATAATAATAGCCACTCCCACTGGTCTTGAGGGGAGTGGTATGTGGTGCATGGGATGTGTAGTAAGAAATAATAAATGAATAGTGTATGTGCAAGTGTAATAATGTAAGTGAAATATAGGGGGCAGTAATGAGTAAAGTGCCTAAAAAATAAATGAATAATGGGATGCAAGTGTGTGAAACATGGAGGGATAGTGTGTAAGTCATGAGGCGCAACGTGTCTAGCCAGGTAGAAGCCTATTTGTGACGCCTTGATAATTCATAGAGCGGGCTACCCTGCTTGCTAGGCCAAACAACAACACACCATGCTCTCCCAGCATCAAAGACCTGGCTGTGTCCAAAAGAAGCGAATATAAGTAATAATGAAAAATACATGGGGTATTAGTGATCATTTTGGCCAAAAGGACGCAAGCTCGCAATCCACGACAAGGATCCCCAGACTTGCGAGTCCCTAACTGGAGCGAAAAGCTCCTGATGTACAGACAAAACAGATAAAAACAAGGACATTTATGCAAAAACACCGAAAAAGGCCATACTTACAAATGGACACAGCCAGGTCAGAAAGGCTGATGAAGGCGAGTGAGCAGGTGCTTTAAATAATAATAGCCACTCCCACTGGTCTTGAGGGGAGTGGTATGTGGTGCATGGGATGTGTAGTAAGAAATAATAAATGAATAGTGTATGTGCAAGTGTAATAATGTAAGTGAAATATAGGGGGCAGTAATGAGTAAAGTGCCTAAAAAATAAATGAATAATGGGATGCAAGTGTGTGAAACATGGAGGGATAGTGTGTAAGTCATGAGGCGCAACGTGTCTAGCCAGGTAGAAGCCTATTTGTGACGCCTTGATAATTCATAGAGCGGGCTACCCTGCTTGCTAGGCCAAACAACAACACACCATGCTCTCCCAGCATCAAAGACCTGGCTGTGTCCAAAAGAAGCGAATATAAGTAATAATGAAAAATACATGGGGTATTAGTGATCATTTTGGCCAAAAGGACGCAAGCTCGCAATCCACGACAAGGATCCCCAGACTTGCGAGTCCCTAACTGGAGCGAAAAGCTCCTGATGTACAGACAAAACAGATAAAAACAAGGACATTTATGCAAAAACACCGAAAAAGGCCATACTTACAAATGGACACAGCCAGGTCAGAAAGGCTGATGAAGGCGAGTGAGCAGGTGCTTTAAATAATAATAGCCACTCCCACTGGTCTTGAGGGGAGTGGTATGTGGTGCATGGGATGTGTAGTAAGAAATAATAAATGAATAGTGTATGTGCAAGTGTAATAATGTAAGTGAAATATAGGGGGCAGTAATGAGTAAAGTGCCTAAAAAATAAATGAATAATGGGATGCAAGTGTGTGAAACATGGAGGGATAGTGTGTAAGTCATGAGGCGCAACGTGTCTAGCCAGGTAGAAGCCTATTTGTGACGCCTTGATAATTCATAGAGCGGGCTACCCTGCTTGCTAGGCCAAACAACAACACACCATGCTCTCCCAGCATCAAAGACCTGGCTGTGTCCAAAAGAAGCGAATATAAGTAATAATGAAAAATACATGGGGTATTAGTGATCATTTTGGCCAAAAGGACGCAAGCTCGCAATCCACGACAAGGATCCCCAGACTTGCGAGTCCCTAACTGGAGCGAAAAGCTCCTGATGTACAGACAAAACAGATAAAAACAAGGACATTTATGCAAAAACACCGAAAAAGGCCATACTTACAAATGGACACAGCCAGGTCAGAAAGGCTGATGAAGGCGAGTGAGCAGGTGCTTTAAATAATAATAGCCACTCCCACTGGTCTTGAGGGGAGTGGTATGTGGTGCATGGGATGTGTAGTAAGAAATAATAAATGAATAGTGTATGTGCAAGTGTAATAATGTAAGTGAAATATAGGGGGCAGTAATGAGTAAAGTGCCTAAAAAATAAATGAATAATGGGATGCAAGTGTGTGAAACATGGAGGGATAGTGTGTAAGTCATGAGGCGCAACGTGTCTAGCCAGGTAGAAGCCTATTTGTGACGCCTTGATAATTCATAGAGCGGGCTACCCTGCTTGCTAGGCCAAACAACAACACACCATGCTCTCCCAGCATCAAAGACCTGGCTGTGTCCAAAAGAAGCGAATATAAGTAATAATGAAAAATACATGGGGTATTAGTGATCATTTTGGCCAAAAGGACGCAAGCTCGCAATCCACGACAAGGATCCCCAGACTTGCGAGTCCCTAACTGGAGCGAAAAGCTCCTGATGTACAGACAAAACAGATAAAAACAAGGACATTTATGCAAAAACACCGAAAAAGGCCATACTTACAAATGGACACAGCCAGGTCAGAAAGGCTGATGAAGGCGAGTGAGCAGGTGCTTTAAATAATAATAGCCACTCCCACTGGTCTTGAGGGGAGTGGTATGTGGTGCATGGGATGTGTAGTAAGAAATAATAAATGAATAGTGTATGTGCAAGTGTAATAATGTAAGTGAAATATAGGGGGCAGTAATGAGTAAAGTGCCTAAAAAAATAAATGAATAATGGGATGCAAGTGTGTGAAACATGGAGGGATAGTGTGTAAGTCATGAGGCGCAACGTGTCTAGCCAGGTAGAAGCCTATTTGTGACGCCTTGATAATTCATAGAGCGGGCTACCCTGCTTGCTAGGCCAAACAACAACACACCATGCTCTCCCAGCATCAAAGACCTGGCTGTGTCCAAAAGAAGCGAATATAAGTAATAATGAAAAATACATGGGGTATTAGTGATCATTTTGGCCAAAAGGACGCAAGCTCGCAATCCACGACAAGGATCCCCAGACTTGCGAGTCCCTAACTGGAGCGAAAAGCTCCTGATGTACAGACAAAACAGATAAAAACAAGGACATTTATGCAAAAACACCGAAAAAGGCCATACTTACAAATGGACACAGCCAGGTCAGAAAGGCTGATGAAGGCGAGTGAGCAGGTGCTTTAAATAATAATAGCCACTCCCACTGGTCTTGAGGGGAGTGGTATGTGGTGCATGGGATGTGTAGTAAGAAATAATAAATGAATAGTGTATGTGCAAGTGTAATAATGTAAGTGAAATATAGGGGGCAGTAATGAGTAAAGTGCCTAAAAAATAAATGAATAATGGGATGCAAGTGTGTGAAACATGGAGGGATAGTGTGTAAGTCATGAGGCGCAACGTGTCTAGCCAGGTAGAAGCCTATTTGTGACGCCTTGATAATTCATAGAGCGGGCTACCCTGCTTGCTAGGCCAAACAACAACACACCATGCTCTCCCAGCATCAAAGACCTGGCTGTGTCCAAAAGAAGCGAATATAAGTAATAATGAAAAATACATGGGGTATTAGTGATCATTTTGGCCAAAAGGACGCAAGCTCGCAATCCACGACAAGGATCCCCAGACTTGCGAGTCCCTAACTGGAGCGAAAAGCTCCTGATGTACAGACAAAACAGATAAAAACAAGGACATTTATGCAAAAACACCGAAAAAGGCCATACTTACAAATGGACACAGCCAGGTCAGAAAGGCTGATGAAGGCGAGTGAGTAGGTGCTTTAAATAATAATAGCCACTCCCACTGGTCTTGAGGGGAGTGGTATGTGGTGCATGGGATGTGTAGTAAGAAATAATAAATGAATAGTGTATGTGCAAGTGTAATAATGTAAGTGAAATATAGGGGGCAGTAATGAGTAAAGTGCCTAAAAAATAAATGAATAATGGGATGCAAGTGTGTGAAACATGGAGGGATAGTGTGTAAGTCATGAGGCGCAACGTGTCTAGCCAGGTAGAAGCCTATTTGTGACGCCTTGATAATTCATAGAGCGGGCTACCCTGCTTGCTAGGCCAAACAACAACACACCATGCTCTCCCAGCATCAAAGACCTGGCTGTGTCCAAAAGAAGCGAATATAAGTAATAATGAAAAATACATGGGGTATTAGTGATCATTTTGGCCAAAAGGACGCAAGCTCGCAATCCACGACAAGGATCCCCAGACTTGCGAGTCCCTAACTGGAGCGAAAAGCTCCTGATGTACAGACAAAACAGATAAAAACAAGGACATTTATGCAAAAACACCGAAAAAGGCCATACTTACAAATGGACACAGCCAGGTCAGAAAGGCTGATGAAGGCGAGTGAGCAGGTGCTTTAAATAATAATAGCCACTCCCACTGGTCTTGAGGGGAGTGGTATGTGGTGCATGGGATGTGTAGTAAGAAATAATAAATGAATAGTGTATGTGCAAGTGTAATAATGTAAGTGAAATATAGGGGGCAGTAATGAGTAAAGTGCCTAAAAAATAAATGAATAATGGGATGCAAGTGTGTGAAACATGGAGGGATAGTGTGTAAGTCATGAGGCGCAACGTGTCTAGCCAGGTAGAAGCCTATTTGTGACGCCTTGATAATTCATAGAGCGGGCTACCCTGCTTGCTAGGCCAAACAACAACACACCATGCTCTCCCAGCATCAAAGACCTGGCTGTGTCCAAAAGAAGCGAATATAAGTAATAATGAAAAATACATGGGGTATTAGTGATCATTTTGGCCAAAAGGACGCAAGCTCGCAATCCACGACAAGGATCCCCAGACTTGCGAGTCCCTAACTGGAGCGAAAAGCTCCTGATGTACAGACAAAACAGATAAAAACAAGGACATTTATGCAAAAACACTGAAAAAGGCCATACTTACAAATGGACACAGCCAGGTCAGAAAGGCTGATGAAGGCGAGTGAGCAGGTGCTTTAAATAATAATAGCCACTCCCACTGGTCTTGAGGGGAGTGGTATGTGGTGCATGGGATGTGTAGTAAGAAATAATAAATGAATAGTGTATGTGCAAGTGTAATAATGTAAGTGAAATATAGGGGGCAGTAATGAGTAAAGTGCCTAAAAAATAAATGAATAATGGGATGCAAGTGTGTGAAACATGGAGGGATAGTGTGTAAGTCATGAGGCGCAACGTGTCTAGCCAGGTAGAAGCCTATTTGTGACGCCTTGATAATTCATAGAGCGGGCTACCCTGCTTGCTAGGCCAAACAACAACACACCATGCTCTCCCAGCATCAAAGACCTGGCTGTGTCCAAAAGAAGCGAATATAAGTAATAATGAAAAATACATGGGGTATTAGTGATCATTTTGGCCAAAAGGACGCAAGCTCGCAATCCACGACAAGGATCCCCAGACTTGCGAGTCCCTAACTGGAGCGAAAAGCTCCTGATGTACAGACAAAACAGATAAAAACAAGGACATTTATGCAAAAACACCGAAAAAGGCCATACTTACAAATGGACACAGCCAGGTCAGAAAGGCTGATGAAGGCGTCACCCATATATCAGCTGTCACCCATCTTTCCAAAATTTCAGTAACTGCTTCTCATGATTGCCTTAATTCGTACGGTGGAGAATGGCAAATGCGTTGCACAGAGACGTGACCATTCTACAGAGTGGAACAGCTGGATGACTCATACAGGCATTTAAATGCAATGTTTAGTTAAAGGACATCTCTTTCAATGTTCAGTAAAACACAGGTTTGAATCAAATGGATTTAATAGTGCTCCTGCACGAAGGGAAAATATATAAATTTAATTAAACGTTATATGATAAAATCTATCTATCTATCTATCTATCTATCTATCTATCTATCTATCTATCTATCTATCTATCTATCTATCTATCTATCTATCTATCTATCTATCTATCTATCTATCTATCTATCTATCTATCTATCTATCTATCTATCTATCTATCTATCTATCAACCAGAGCACAGAATTTAAGTTTTACTACAAAAAAACATAAAAGAGCAAAAAATAAAAAAGCAATAAAAATAATTATTGTCTTTCCTCTATAGTACAGGATTGTAAGTGTTACTGGAATGGTTCCGCTTCAAGGCCCCATGCACACGGCCGTGCCCGTAATCATGGCCCGCGATTGCGGGCACGGCCGGCCGCCAAATGCCACCTGTATTTTCGTGCCGTGCTCCCATACAAAGTATGGGAGCACGGCCCGCAAAATGCAAAAGAATGGACATGTTCCATAATTTTCTGAACATTTCTACGGCACGGATCCCAGCTGTAGTGATACGGAAAGGTGTCTGCGGCCAATAGAATTGAATGGGTACGTAATTGCGGACCGTATTACGGTCCGCAATTACGGATAATTTTTACGGTTGTGTACATGGGACCTTAGAAAAATATAATCGCACACACCAAGTGAATGCTGAACAAGATGTTTTACCGAACACCACTGTTATTACAGTGTCCCACAATCATATGGTTACTTCCTCTTTATGAGACACAGCAAGCTTAATAGTTACAACACTATACTGTAACTGTACTATAGTAATTAAACAGATAAACATTTGATCAGGTGCAGACTATAATGAGGGCAATCTGGGCAAGTGCCCACGGCCCTAGGCTGAAGCGTTGGGGCAATATCTACCGGGTGGCGCTATCTACAAGGGGAAATATCTATCTACACTGGACAATATGTACAGGGGGCATTATGACTGGCGCTATCTACATTGGGCATTGTGACTGGCACTATCTACATTGGGCATTGTGACTGGCACTATCTACAGGGGGCATTGTGACTGGCACTATCTACAGGGGGCAATGTGAGTGTGTGTGGTCTGTTACTTTACAGTGTTTGACACAATTTAAATAATGGGGACAGAGTATGGTGCTATTATATTCAGGGGCACAGTGTATAGTGTATTCAGGGGCACAGTTTGTGATACTATTATATTAAAGAGCATAGTGTGTGGCACCATGAGAATTTTATCTTCGTTTATAGGTGCAGAAATGTTGGAAAAGTGAGGAGTCGAAGAAATATGAGCCGCAAACTCTGCAGAAATGGGCCGTGTCCGGGAGAAGTCATCATAGGGTCTGGACCAGATGGAGAATAAAAGAGAAAAAAAACTAAAAAGAATCTGAGATGTCACCTGTGAGTTACTCAATGTAAATGTTTATTCTCCCTTTAACTAATCAGTACTATAGTCAATGTATGGTCTGCAGCGAGATGACGGATGGTAGCATTCTTTTTTGGAAACAACAACCCCAAGCATATGCTTACCATTGTTCAGGCTATACTGGGAGCTGTAGTTTTATGTCGCACAAACTTATATGGCAGGGGTTAAACTGAATTTGCAAATGATCTGTGTACTGAGTTTTATTTGTGCTGGTGTTGTATATATGTAATGAGCTTTGTTCTGGTGCTGTATATATGTACTGAGCTTTGTTCTGGTGCTGTATTTATGTACTGAGCTTGGTTTTGGTGCTGCATATATGTACTGAGCTTGGTTCTGGTGCTGTATTTATGTACCGAGCTTGGTTCTGGAACTGAATATATGCACTAAGCTTGGTTCTGGGGCTGTATTTATGTACTGAGTGGAGCGTCCATGGATCTGTGAGCGATGGTCCCCATGTCCTTCCTAGGAGATGCCAGCGCTCACTTCCGCTCCGGTTCGCTCGTGCCCGCTCTTAAAGGGCCAGCGCGCGCACATGAAGACAATCATCCTCATCAACTCACATGATTTCCTAGACTATAAGAAGGCTCCAGCCCTTCTGATCCTTGCCTGAGCATTGTTAGTATATCTCAAGTCTGTCTTGCAAATGGTGCCTTAGTGTTTCCCGTTCCAGTTGTTACCCGTGCCCTGTTACCTGTTCCTGTATCCCGTGCTGTGTTCTTTTTCCTGAGCCTACTAGTTGGAGTCGTGTCTACTGCAACTGCTGTTGTTCGCCACGTCCGGAGTCATCTGCCAGTGGGATTCGCCACATCTGGCGCAACCTGCGGCACCTGCTGTCATCCGCCACGTCTGGCGTTACCTGCTGCACCCACCTCCATCCGTGCCAGAGCTGCGGCCACTGTCTGGACTATCCAGGTACCCTTGTGCGGGATATTGCTGGGGTTGCCTGTTGTTTGGCCAGCTGCCTCCCTGCTACGGCGGTGCGGCCTAGTGGGTCCAGATACCCACATACCATGACACTGAGCTTGGTTCTGGTGTTGTATATATGTACTGAGCTTTGTTCTGGTGCTAAATTTATGTACTGAACTTGGTTCTGGGGCTGTATATTTATGTACTGAGCTTGGTTCTGGGACTATATATATATATATATATATATATATATATATATAAATATATATATACTAAGCTTTTTTCTGGTGCTGTATATATGTACTGAGTTTGGTTCTGCTGCTGTATTTATGTGCCGAGCTTTGTTCTGGTGCTGTATTTATGTACTGAACTTGGTTTTGGTGCTGTATATATGTACTGAGCTTTGCTCTGGTGCTGTCTTTATGTACTGAGGTTGGTTCTGGCACAGTATATATGTACTGAGCTTTGTTCTGGTGTTGTATATATGTACTGATGTTGGTTCTGGTGTTGTTGTATTTATGTATGAGCTTGGTTCTGGGGCTGTATTTATGTACTGAGCTTTGTTCTGGCACTGTATTTATGTACTGAGCTTGGTTCTGGCTGTTTTTATATGTACTGAGCTTGGTCCTGGCACTGTATTTATATACTGAGCTTTGTTCTGGCACTGTATATATGTACTGAGCTTGGTTCTGGGGCTGTAGATATTTACCTTATCGTAAAGTAAAATTAGATGTTAAATCTACTTTACTGTACTGTAAATATATAAATACAGTAAAAACTAAACCCAAAAACCATGGAGGAACCATAGTTTTTTTCCAATTCACCCATTATATGGCACTTTAAATGGTGCGAATAAATACAGGGTGAGGCATTTATATGGATACACCTAAATAAAATGGGAATGGTTGGTGATATTAACTTCCTGTTTGTGGCACATTAGTATATGGGAGGGGGGAAACTTTTCAAGCTGGGTGTTGATCATGGCGGCCATTTTGTATCCAACTTTAGTTTTTTCAATGGGAAGAGGGTCATGTGACACATCAAACTTATCGAGAATTTCACAAGAAAAACAATGGTGTGCTTGGTTTTAACGTTACTTTATTCTTTCATGAGTTATTTAAAAGTTTCTGACCACTTATAAAATGTGTTCAAAGTGCTGCCCATTGTGTTGGATTGTCAATGCAACCCTCTTCTCCCACTCTTCACACACTGATAGCAACACCGCAGAAAAAATGCTAGCACAGGCTTCCAGTATCCGTAGTTTCAGTTGCTGCACATCTCGTATCTTCACAGCATAGACAATTGCCTTGAGATGACCCCAAACTGGTCAGAAACTTGTAAATAACTCATGAAAGAATAAAGTAACGTTAAAACCAAGCACACCATTGTTTTTCTTGTTAAATTCTCGATAAGTTTGATGTGTCACATGACCCTCTTCCCATTGAAAAAACTAAAGTTGGATACAAAATGGCCGACTTCAAAATGGCCACCATTGTCAACACCCAGCTTGAAAAGTTTCCCCCCTCCCATATACTAATGTGCCACAAACAGGAAGTTAATATCACCAACCATTCCCATTTTATTTAGGTCTATCCATATAAATGGCCCACCCTGTACTACAATAATCCTTCACACACCACTCTATTGACGTAAAAATGACAAAGTTATGGCTCTAGGAAGGCGGCAAGTCAAAATGAAAAAACACAAAAAAATGGCTTGGACTTTAAGGGGTTAAACAACAGAGACTGGTTCTTTATATTTACGCACAGTAACAGTAGATTATTTTTTTCCGGAAACCACTAACAAATTAAAGCTCCGTCCTGACCTCTCAAAGTATTCAGCTTTTTCTCCTCTGCATGGCTCACTCTGCTTTTACAGGGAACTCAAAACTGTGCCAGATTGTGGCTGCCTAAACGGAAATCTGCAAATATACGGTACAGCATCTTCAGAGTTCAGGGGGGGGGGGCACACTGAACTGCCCGTGGCCTATGGTACCTATAATCCACCCCTGCATTTTGTCACCAAACTATTCCCTGTTGCAGGTCTCTGTTCATCTTCCAGAGTCCACACCCAGGCTGAGTTACTTCACCAAACCTTTTGCTTCTTTCACAGCATTCCTGCCTTTTTCTCAGACGTCCCTCTCATACTATTTGTTCCCTCTAGACTCCAATTTACATCTTCCGGCCTTAATCTTCGAGACCACTTGTTACCCAGTAGCTCCGACCCCACACTTCTAGGGTATATTTGTTACAGCAGACCGCCGTCCAATGTTTTATTAAACACGCCTGACAGGCACTTGTACCAGGTGGTCTGCAGACCCTTTTCAAATCTCCTCCCATACTTCCAGTCAATCTAGGATCTAAGTAGCCTATCCACTAGGGTCCTGACCTCAAGGGTCACATACCGCTACCTACTCCAATGACTATTACAGTTCTCCAGCCTTTCCAAGAACTACAATTACTGAGCCATGCTTCAGGCCTACAGGGCAACCACTCCCCCACTGTAGTGTTCTCCACAGGCCCACCAATCCAGAAATCTCTCTATTCCCATCAGGCCCCACTATAATCTTCCCCAGGGTTTGAGCACAGTACTGCTCATCCCCTTCCTGGTCCTCATACCCTGGGCTGAGTTTCACCACATCCCCAGCAGACTTACAAGAGGTTCCACTCCAGCTGGCAAATACTTTGTCACCGGCACCACTTCAGCGATGGCCCACTTGTACCCCGCCAGGCCACATTCCTTCACGTTAACTAATGATCGGCCTAACAGAAGTCATGCAAACCCCGAATACTCAGACAGCAAATTGTATGATATTAAGATATACATTTTATTTGATACATTTAAAATTTGCAGAACAGATAAAGATATAGAAACAACTCTGAGCCGATATACACTTCTAAATCAGAGCACTAAAAATTAGCAAAAGTATGGACAAATAAGATATGGACACAGTCTATATGGAGAATTTATACTTCACCCGTCTTACTGGATGACTACTTGCATATCTAAGTAATAAGATGTCTGTCCAACTTTTGGGAAGCTAAACATTATATTAAAGTTATTATTTAGTAAATCTATAATCTTTCCTGGGTGCTGTATACTCAACCACCTTGTATTAGAAAAATCCAAACTGATTCCAATGTAATTCTTATAGTGTAAAGAACTCCACTCTAGCTTGTTATACAGATAAATAAATAGTTTGTGTTGGTTCATCAAGTGACATGAGTAGTTTACTTTAGGTGGTACCCTTTTCTGACTTTGGCAGATATGATGTTAAGGATCTGCCAGGCACAGCTTCTGTATCTACGCCCATAGGTAATCAGTCTGCACCTGCTTCTATGTCTGTGAGACTGACTCCATCTTCCACCACTCAGGATGGCAGGCTTAGGAGTGGGAGAGCCTATCACAGCCTGGCCAGACGGAGCTAGCTCCCGCCCTCTGTCTATTTATACCTGCCTTTGCTGTTCCTCCTTGCTTGTGATTCTTCTCATTTTGTTTCCTTGCCCTGCTGCAGCTTCTTGAACTATTTGACCCTGCTTCATATTGACCCTGGCTTACTGACTACTCTCCTGCTCTGCGTTTGGTACCTCGTACACTCCTGGTTTGACTCGGCTTGTTCACTACTCTCCTGCTCTGCGTTTGGTACCTCGTACACTCCTGGTTTGACTCGGCTCGTTCACCACTCTTGTTGCTCACGGTGTTGCCGTGGGCAACTGCCCCTTTCCCCTTGCTTCTGTGTACCCTTGTCTGTTTGTCTGTCGTGCACTTATTGAGCGTAGGGACCGTCGCTCAGTTGTACCCCGTCGCCTAGGGCGGGTCGTTGCAAGTAGGCAGGGACTGAGTGGCGGGTAGATTAGGGCTCACTTGTCTGTTTCCTTACCCCCATCGTTACATATGACCTTAATTTAATTTAATCAATAAGCCCTGTACTGTTCTTACAAGACTGATCCGTAATGGAGGGCTTCTGTTGCACAGGACGTTACATGCAACAGCTGGCAGAAGGGCTGTTGGCACAATTAGGCACCAGGACTTTGGTGTCACTGCAACCTCTGCTGTCTTCTCCCTTTAAGCCACAATCAGATATGGCCTATTTGCTGTAAATTTAGCAAAGGGTGAGTCTTCAACATAATAAACATGTGCACCGATAGACAATTTACAGTAGAGAATACAGAAGCAGAATTGGGCTAAGCTGGATGACCTCATGATTGAGGGTCCATATGTTTCATTACAGATTTCCACGTGTCAGACTCCTTCCTACCTGTGTTTTTTTCTGCTTCTATCACTAGATATCAGATGCACCACACTGGGTCGTTGCATAGCAACAGTCTGAATCGGGCTTCAGTGACTTGCTATTTCTTCTTGAGACAATGGGGATAAATCTATGTCACTCATACAGCGACCAGAACTACCTTTATGATGTAATTCCATGGACTGTTCTACACACACTCTCTATTGGAAAGGGGCACAAACTCAATTCATATCACAAATACTGTTGATGATTAGACAGATTCCTCTCAGTTATAATGAAGAAGATAACAGTTCAGTTTCCCTGACTCTATACTGGGCCTCATTTATCGAAACTATCTAACTGTAAAACTGTATTAGTTTCCCATATCAACCAATCATAGCTTTCATTTTTTCAGAGCAGTTTAAAAAATGAAAGCTGAGCTTTGATTGGGTAACAAGTAAAGTTTTACTGTTAGTTTTGAAAAATGAGGTCAAATTGTCTTTCAGCTTATTTGTGAGAATACTGAGGGAATAAAAATCACCCTGTCCTCCCCAGCAGGCACAGATCGTCCTGGCTTCTCCTGCCTATCTGGTGTTGTACTGATGCATCATGGGATTGGTAGCATAGAACAGATAAAGAAAAAGCAGGATAAAATCTGAAAACCAAGATGGCATGTTACCTAAAGCAAACAGGAGACTGGACTGAAGACAGTAATTAAATATACGCTTTATACTACCTGACCATCACACCTATATGAGCTTGTTGGACATCCCATTCCAAAACCATGACTGTTAATATGGAGCTGGGCCTCCTTTTTGTGGCTATAACAGACCCCACTCTACTGTTCATGCTTTCCACAAGATTTTGGAGTGTGTATGTTGGAATTTGTGAATATTTAGCCAAAAGAGCATTTGTGAGGTTGCTAGGAAACCTTGAGTCCTGTCATTCAAGTGGATTTTACTTTGACTTGTACCACCTACCTAAACATTGTCGAAGACCAAGTCAGGGGCAGAATTATCGCCGGTTCGCCTGTACTGGTGGCCAAGAGTGTCGGGGCCTGCTCAGCTGCCCAAAACGCTGTGTGCACGGATCGGCACAGAGATCGGTACGGCCGTGCAGCAGAAGGAGGGGGCCCCCTTCCCTCCCTGTGCACTTTCGGCAACTCACAGATCGGGCCCCTTTCCTTCACATATGTTTTTGATGGCATCAATAACATATGTTAAGAAAGGGGGATCGATCTGTGAGTTGCCGAAAGTGCACAGGGTGGGAGGGGGGCCCCCTCCATCTGCCGCGCCGATCTATTAATTAGAAAACTTATTAGGAGGGGAGGGGCCTGGTGAGGTTTGCTCTGTCTCTGTCTGGTGGTCTTTGTCACCTTGTAACCAACGTCACTGTCAGATGCAGTGCAACATCTGACAGTGATACTCACTAGGTGACCAAGACCACCAGATAGAGCGCGCCGCACCTAGCAAGCAGCATCGCTATCTTAGGACCAGTTATTGATTCAGGATAGCGGTGCTGCTGAAATTAAGCCTAATACTGGTTGGCTGAGCCTTTCAGCCAATCAGTGTTAGGGTTCTTTTTGCTCCGCCCCTGGGCCTGCTGGTGCTTTTACTGTGTGGTGGGTGTGCTGAGCGTCGAGAAGGGGACTGACTGAAAATAAAAAGAACTAGGAGGTAGTGGTTGCTCCCCTGTCTGTGGAAAATGTTTGGAGTGGAGCTCAGTGGACAGTTAAAGTGGTTTGCACTACTTTAACATTTATGACATAGCCACAGGATATGCCATGAATGTCCGATAGATGCGGGTCCCACCCCTGGGACCTGCACCTGTCTCTAGAATGGGGCCCCCTAAACCCTGTTCTGCCTTTCTCGGCTCCTGCTGCTTCCCGGCCACTTCCTGATTAGATGGTCAGGAGTTACTAAATGTAACGGCCGCGGTCGCAGACCCCTTTCATCCTGCCGACGTCTTCCTCCCCGGAGATGTCAGCACATGCAGGCGTCCTGTATTGCTGGTCACTGGACTTTCTACAAATCTGGCAACAGACTCGGTCCTCTATTCTGCTGGCATTCGATCGCATGAAGCGAAAAGCGGATAGTAGATGTTAGGGATCTGCCAGGTACTACGTCCAGGTATACTCCTGGGATTAATCAATCCACACCTGAGGCCACACCTGTTCGACTGACATCGTCTCCCACCAACCAGGGTGGCAGGCTCAGGAGTGGGAGAGCCTATCGTGGCCTGGTCAGTCGGAGTTAGCTCCGCCCCCTGTCCTTTATTACCTGCCCTGTTCTCTTCCTCTTTGCTTGTAATTCTTCTGGATTCTTGGCCTCACTGCTGCTCGCTCCAGCCTGCTTCTGCCGTGCTTCTGCCTTGCTGCAGTTCCGCTTAACCTGCTCTGCTTTGCCCCTGGCTTGCTTCTGTCTCCGTGCCCACGTTGGTATACTCACTTCCTCCTGGTCCTGACTCCAATTCACGGCTCCGTTTCCTCGTGGTGTTCCGTGGCTACTGCCCCTTCCCTTGCGTGTTCGCTGTTTGTTCTCCCGTGCACTTAGACAGCGTAGGGACCGCCGCCCAGTTGTACCCCGTCGCCTAGGGCGGGTCGTTGCAAGTAGGTAGGGACAGGGCGGTGGGTAGATTAGGGCTCACTTTCCCATCACCTCCTTCCTGTCATTACCTAGGCTTGTAATTAGGTAATGACAGGAAGGAGGTGATGGGAAAGTGAGCCCTAATCTACCCACCGCCCTGTCCCTACCTACTTGCAACGACCCGCCCTAGGCGACGGGGTACAACTGGGCGGCGGTCCCTACGCTGTCTAAGTGCACGGGAGAACAAACAGGGAACACGCAAGGGAAGGGGCAGTAGCCACGGAACGCCATGAGGAACGGAGCGGTGAATGGGAGTCAGGACCAGGAGGAAGTGAGTATACCAACGTGGGCACGGAGACAGAAGCAAGCCAGGGGCAAAGCAGAGCAGGTTAAGCGGAACTGCAGCAAGGCAGAAGCACGGCAGAAGCAGGCTGGAGCGAGCAGCAGTGAGGCCAGGAATCCAGAAGAATTACAAGCAAAGAGGAAGAGAACAGGGCAGGTAATAAAGGACAGGGGGCGGAGCTAACTCAGACTGACCAGGCCACGATAGGCTCTCCCACTCCTGAGCCTGCCACCCTGGTTGGTGGGAGACGATGTCAGTCGAACAGGTGTGGCCTCAGGTGTGGATTGATTAATCCCAGGAGTATACCTGGACGTAGTACCTGGCAGATCCCTAACAGTAGAATAAGAGAGCCGCCTCAGTATCTTCCAGGTACCAAAGTCTGGCTGTCCTCAAGGAATATCCGTCTGAAGGTGCCTTCATACAAATTTGCTCCCAGGTTCCTCGGACCGTTTGAGATCATGCAAGAAATTAACCCTGTCTCTTATAAGCTTCGGCTGCCTCCTACCCTCAAAATCCCCATCTGCTTTCATGTGTCCCTCCTGAAACCCGCGGTGCTGAAGTAAAGGAGATCCTGGACTGCAAGAGGGTAGGAGGAAGGACTTTCTATTTAGAGGATTTGAGAGGGTTTGGTTCTGAGGAGAGGTCCTGGGAGCCAGAAGAAAATCTTAATGCCCCTACCCTCATTAAGAAATTCCTCTCTCGCACTGGACCCAAGAAGAGTGGGCGTAAGGGGGGGTACTGTAACGGCCGCGGTCGCAGACCCCTTTCATCCAGCCGACATCTTCCTCCCCGGAGATGCCAGGACATGCGGCCGTCCTGTCCTGCAGTGACTACTAGGGTGCGCGCGCGAGCTCATTCCCGGCCTTAAAGGGCTAGCGAGCGCACATGTTAAGAATAACTAATTACTCCCTGATCACCCTAGACTATAAAAAGGGCCCGCGCCCTTTCACTCCTTGCCTGAGCGTTTGTATTCCTCTGTTAGTCTTGCAAATGGTTAGTCGTATCCTGTTCCCTATGTTCCAGTGCCCTGCTAGCTTTATCTTGTATCCCGTGCTGTATTCGTTCCTGTGCCCTCTCTTGTGTTGGAGTCATGTTGTGCCATTTGCTACACCTGCTGCCTTACACCACTTCCGGTGTCATCTGCCACGCCTGGTACCTCCTGCCACGTTTTGCATCACCTGCGGTCAAAGTACCATCTGTTCCCAAGCCGCTGCTACTATCTGGACTATTACAGGTACCCTTGTGCTTGGACTTTGTATAGACTTGGTGCACTGTTGCTTGGCCAGCTGCTACCCTGCTACGGCGGTGCGGCCTAGTCGGTCCACATACCCACAGATCGTGAGATTATAACAGCAAAGCTTGCTGAACTACGCTGTTTCCGTAACACCCATAGAAGTGAATGGCAGTTACGGAAGTAGCGTGGCACGGCGAACTTTGCTGTTTTCGTAACTACCGACCGTTTAATCAGGAAGTGGCCAGAAAGCAGCGGGGGCTGACAAAGGCAGACCAGGGTTTAGGAGGCCTCGTTCTAGAGATAGGTGCAGGTCCCAGAGATGGGACCCGCATCTATCAGACGTTTATCCGTGATTCTGATTCTAGCATCAGCATGGACTGTGAATGCATCTTCAGGCAGTCTATTAGGCCATGCCTCTGGCACCCCGCCAATGAGTGATAGAGGGAGCCTGGTTTCTCCAATCAAAGCCGTTGCAGCGGGAGCCTGGCTGTCACAGTCGAGCTTCCTGCAGAAGCTGTGCCCACACAACCACCATCACGTATATACACGTCGGAATGCGGGAAGGTGACCCTTTCCATTATGTGCATCTACGTGATAATGCGGGAAGGGGTTAAAGGATCTGCGCCTATAGTCTTGGGGCCAGACAGAGGAGTAACTACCACAGGACGCCTCCAGAGGCTTTGAAGAGTCCATGTCTCGACGAGCCAGAGCTGTTTTGGTGGCATGTGGGGGACGTACATAATATTAGGCAGGTGGTTTTAATGTTATGGCTGATTGGTGTATATTTTTCTGTTTGTCAAATTTTCCACAATAAAAGCACTTTTTATTGAAAGAGAAAATTGTTTTAGTGTCACCACGTTCCGAGAGCACTTATTTATTTTTCCGTTTATGTAACTGCACCAGAGCTTGGTTATTGCGGGATGAATTTTAGTTTTTAATTTTGGGATACACACAACTTTTTGCTTAACTATTATTTATTCTTGGTCAGTGGGAGTTTGTTTTTGTTTTTTTCGGTTTTTATACATAAATAAATAAACATATTAATTTTACTGTATGTGTCGTTATAATTGCAGCCATACCTAATAGATATTGTTGTTTACAATTTTTATTACTTTTATAGACTAAAATATTTTTTATTGGGAAAAAGGGCTTATCATTTTTTATTTATAAACCTTAGTATACTTTTATCTAGTCCCACTAAGAGACCTGAACTTTTGATCCTCAGATAATTTCCATAATCATTGCAATACACCTGTATTTAAATGTCTGTATTATGTCTGTCAGTATGTATTATGCTTCAGAGGCCTTTATTAGGCCCACAGTTGCTACTAGGACTACTTTGATGACGGCTTTTTTTATTTTAAATAAAATGGTTAATGACGGTTGGGTGTTTTTTTTAAATTTCAATAAAATACACTACCGTTCAAAAGTTTAGGGTCACTTAGAAATTTCCTTATTTTTGCTAGAAAAGCACAGTTTTTTTCAATGAAGATAACATTAAATTAATCAGAAATACACTCTATACATTGTTAATGTGCTAAATGACTATTCTAGCTGCAAACGTCTAGTTTTTAATGCAATATCTACATAGGTGTATAGAGGCCCATTTCCAGCAACCATCAATCCAGTGTTCTAATGGTACATTGTGTTTGCTAACTATGGTAGAAGGCTAATGGATGATTAGAAAACACTTGAAAACCCTTGTGCAATTATGTTAGCACCGCTGTAAACAGTTTTGCTGTTTAGAGGAGCTATAAAACTGACCTTCCTTTGAGCTAGTTGAAAATTTGGAGCATTACATTTGTGGGTTCGATTAAACTCTCAAAATGGCTAGAAAAAGAGAGCTTTTATGTGAAACTCGACAGTCTATTCTTGTTCTTAGAAATGAGGGCTATTCCATGCGAGAAATTGCCAAGAAACTGAAGATTTCCTACAACGGTGTGTACTACTCCCTTCAGAGGACAGCACAAACAGGCTCTAACCAGAGTAGAAAGAGAAGTGGGAGGCCCCGATGCACAACTGAGCAACAAGACAAGTACATTAGAGTCTCTAGTTTGAGAAAAGACGCCTCACAGGTCCTCAACTGGCAGCTTCATTAAATAGTACCCGCAAAACGCCAGTGTCAACGTCTACAGTGAAGAGGCGACTCCGGGATGCTGGCCTTCAGGGCAGAGTGGCAAAGAAAAAGCCATATCTGAGACTGGCTAATAAAAGGAAAAGATTAATATGGGCAAAAGCACACAGACATTGGACAGAGGAAGATTGGAAAAAGTGTTATGGACAGACGAATCGAAGTTTGAGGTGTTTGGATCACACAGAAGAACATTTGTGAAACGCAGAACAACTGAAAAGATGCTGGAAGAGTGCCTGACGCCATCTGTCAAGCATGGTGGAGGTAATGTGATGGTCTGGGGTTGCTTTGGTGCTGGTAAAGTGGGAGATTTGTACAAGGTAAAAGGGATTTTGAATAAGGAAGGCTATCACTCCATTTTGCAACGCCATGCCATACCCTGTGGACAGCGCTTGATTGGAGCCAATTTCATCCTACAACAGGACAATGACCCAAAGCACACCTCCAAATTATGTAAGAACTATTTAGGGAAGAAGCAGGCAGCTGGTATTCTATCTGTAATGGAGTGGCCAGCGCAGTCACCAGATCTCAACCCCATAGAGCTGTTGTGGGAACAGTTTGACCGTATGGTACGCAAGAAGTGCCCATCAAGCCAATCCAACTTGTGGGAGGGGCTTCTGGAAGCATGGGGTGAAATTTCTCCCGATTAGCTCAGCAAATTAACAGCTAGAATGCCAAAGGTCTGCAATGCTGTAATTGCTGCAAATGGGGCATTCTTTGACGAAAGCAAAGTTTGAAGGAGAAAATTATTATTTGAAATAAAAATCATTATTTCTTACCTTGTCAATATCTTGACTATATTTTCTAGTCATTTTGCAACTCATTTGATAAATATAAGTGTGAGTTTTCATAGAAAACACAAAATTGTCTGGGTGACCCCAAACTTTTGAACGGTAGTGTATATTTTTACTATATCATGACCCCACATCGTTTTTTTTTATTTTAAATAGAATAAACGTGCGGTCGTTGTCCCCATTTTTCATAACTAGCCAGATACAACACAGCAGCAGCAGCCTAGCATTACCAGGGTGGGAAGGACAACTGCCCCAGTACCTGATGTACACTACAGATGGTCGCGTACTGGATCGTACCCAGCTCTTCCCAGTACCCCTGGTGGCGGTGGGTACTGGGGTAATAATGGGGGTTAGTGTTAGCCTCTGCATCGGCTAACACTAAGCCTCACCTTAGTAATGGACGCTGTCAATCAGCTAGCAGCTATTAATAAGGCAGTAGTAATAACGTTTTTAAAAAAAATTACAAGTACATAGAAAAAACATTTTATTGAAATGAAAAACCCACACATCCCTCATTAACCCTTTTATTGAGAATAAAAAAGCCGTCGTTGAAGTGGTCCTCGAATCCAACGTAGTCCAACAACCAAACCTGTAAAAAAACACAAACACACCAAAAAAACATAGTAACACATAAAAAGGCAAAACAATTATTATTTTTACCTTTCCTGTGTGCAGCGCTGGAGCCGCAATGTCAGCGAGCTGGGCCCTATATCTAATCCAATCATGTTTGATACTGTCTGCTGAGCCACTGTATCTAACCCTATCCATAGCTATAGGGTTGTAGTGCTATAGATATGCTGTCTTATATATATATATATATATATATATATATATATATATATACACACACACACACACACATACATATACACACATATACATACACACACACACACACATTTTGCCATCCGTGCTTTGCGTGGGTTTTCTCGCACCCAGTGACTTTAATGGGCGCGTAGGTGCGTGAAATACACCAATATAGGACATGCAGTGAGTTTCACGCAACGGACACTCGCTGAGTGAAAGCTCACGCATGTGTAAATAGCCCCATTGAAATCAATGGGGCCGTCTGCTATGCGTTGTTTCAACGCACAGCACACGGATGAGAATCACGCTCGTCTGAATGAGCTGAATGAGCCCTATGTCTATCATGTGTGATACGGTCTGCTGGGGCCATGTATCTAAGCCTATCATGTATGATACTGTCTGCTGAGACAATGCATCCAATTCTATCCAGTGGTGTAGCTATAGGAGCCTTAGTTTTATAGATATGCTATCTCCGATATGTATGTAAAAATGTGTTTATTTTTTTATTTTTTTAGGGGGGGGGGTGGTAAATATATGTCTCAGGGCTTGTGCCCCTGATCTTTTAAGACCCTAGCAACGCCCCTGCTGTCATCCAAACGATAAAATTATCACATTTTTCACTGACACAGTATTCCGTAAAAATAAAATGAAAACCAATGTCAAAGTTGTTGTTTCGTTCATCCTGCCTTCCTAAAAAGCATTCAAATAGTTGTATGTACCGAAAAATGGTATTAACGAAGATGTTAACTAATTCCGCACAAAAACAAGCCTTCAGACAGCATCATTAACGGAAAAATAAAACAGATATGGCTCTTTAAATATGGCAACACAAAAACAAGATTTTTTTTAAAATGCGTTTTTATTGTGCAAATGTAGTAAAGCATAAAAAAACCTAATATAAATTTGGGATCTCCGTAATCGTACCGCCCCGCAAAATAAAGTTAACATGTCATTTATATCACACGGTGAACGCTGTAAAAATGAAAACAAAAATAATTACAGAATTTACGTTTTAAAAAGTTTTTCAATACATTATATGTACTTAAAATTGGTGCCATTAATAATACAATTCATCCTGCCAAAATCAAACCCTCATATGGCTACGTCGATGGAAAAGGTAAAACATTATGGCTTTCGGAATACAGAGATGAGAAAACTATAAAAGTCGCCAATATCTCAAGTCTAACTTAGGCCGCTTTCTTAAGGGGTTAATTATTATAATTAAACATTTATATTTTGTAATATTGTAATGACATTGGAACACTTACTGTTAATATATAACAATATAACTCCAGTTACAATTTGATTTATTTCTCCTTTCCTACTGTGACATTACCATGAACAGAACTGATCAGAGATAATTGATCTTTAAGCGAGGCGCACTAACTGCATTCACTGACATTTTATTTTATGCACTGGTTGGTCCAAGGTATCAAAACAAGCAGCATTTAGTTCTAGCCAAGCCAGTTAGAAAATATTAATTACTTTAGACTATGCATTTTTCAGATATCAATGATCTATACAATCAGCTCCATCATAAGAAACTAGACACCTAACACAGGTTGTATGCACATAGAGATTTCTACAGTGTGTTGCTCACATGTGTCACGATCCGTGGGTATGTGGACCCACAAGGCCGTAACGCCATAGCGGAGTAGCAGCTGGCCAAACAACAGAATATACAGTCTATGCAAAGTCCTAGTACAAGAGTACCTGTAATGGTCCAGACAGTTGCAGAGGTTTGGTCACTGCAGGACAGGATGGCTGCATGTCCTGGCATCTCCGGGGAGGAAGATGTCGGCTGGATGAAAGGGGTCTGCGACCGCGGCCGTTACAGTACCCCCCCTTACGCCCCCTCTTCTTGGGTCCAGTGCGTGAGAGGAATATCTTAATGAGGGTAGGGGCATTAAGGTTCTCTTCTGGCTCCCAGGACCTCTCCTCAAGACCAAACCCTCTGCAATCCACTGAATAAAAACTTCTTCCTCCTACTTTCTCCTTTACTTTGAACACATCGAAAAAAACGCTGTGGGCAACTGCAGGACTAGGAGTTTTACTGTAGCAGTTCAGGACCACAGGTTAAGGAGGTTCACATGAAAGGAATTGGGGATTTTGAGGGTAGGAGGCAGCCGAAGCTTATAGGAGACACGGTTAATCTGTTGCAGGATCTCAAAAGGTCCGAGGAACCTGGGAGCAAATTTGTATGAGGGCACCTTCAGGCGAATATTCCTCGAGGATAGCCAGACTTTGGTAACTGAAAGAAACTGAGGTGGCTCTCTTCTTCATGTATATGCTTTTCGCTTCATGCAATCGACTGCCAGCAGAATAGAGGACTAGGTCTGCTGCCAGATTTGTAGAGAGTCCCCAAATGCAGAGTCAGCTGTGGGTACCTGAGATGTAGTCGGAACAGGAATTTGTGGATGTTGGCCGTAGACAATGTAGAACGGTATGGAAGCAGTGGACTCACTTGTGTGGTTGTTATGTGAGAACTCGGCCCATAGAAGAAGCTGTACCCAGTCATCATGTTGCATGGAGATGAAGTGATGAAGATAATTCTCCATGATTTGGTTAATCCTCTTAACTTGACCATTGGACTCTGGATGGTAGGCTGAAGAAAAGTCCAATTTCACATCCAGTAGTTTACAGAGGGCTCTTCAGAATTTTGAGGTGAACCGATCAGACATGATATGAAGTGGCAAGCCATGCAAGCGGAAGATGTTCAGAATAAAGACATTTTCCAGTCGAGGAGTAAAAGGTAGGCCGGCCGGCGGGATAAAATGTGCCATCTTCGAGAACCGGTCCACTACCACCCAGAAAGTATTGCATCCTGCTGAGGGAGGAAGATATGTGACAAAGTCCATTGCAATATGCTGCCAGGGAGCGTTGGGCACAGGCAGAGGTTGGAGCAGACCGGCAGGCTTGGAGTGAGCAACCTTGTTAGAAGCACAGACAGTGCAGGAAGAGACAATGTGCACAATATCTTTGGCCAGTGTGGGCCACCAGAAATGACGAGCTATCAGATCTCGAGTCTTACGAACACCCACGTGCCCAGCCAGTTTGGAGCTGTGCTCCCAGTGAAGGATTCTCCTCCTCCTCTTCACATTTTTGTCAGCGGGACGATAGTGGAGCTGAAACTGAAAAAAAAAGAATTACTCTATTGGGGATCGGGAGTTACTGGCCATCAAGTTGGCACTAGAGGAATGGAGACATCTGCTAGAGGACGTGGTTCATCCCATTCTGATATACACAGACCACAAGAATCTCACCTATCTCCAGTCGGTAATTCAATAGAGTAATTGCGCTCTGTGGGAGAGGAAAGTCTAGAATAATAGCCACATACTACGGCCTTTCCTTTGAAGCTTCTCTGGAACAGAAGTGCACATGCACCAACAGGGGAAGCGTCCACCTCCAACGAGAGCTGTCGAGACACGTCCGGATGATGGAAGATCGAGGCAGAAGTGAAGGTACTCTTAAGACTATTAAACGCTGATTCTGCCTCTGGAGTCCACACTTTGGGGTTCATTCCTTTCCTGTAAGGGTAGAGATGGGAGCCGTCAGAGACGAGAAGTTTGGGATAAACTGCCGGTAGAAGTTGGCGAATCCCAAAAAACGCTGTATGGACCGCAACCCCTGAGGACGTGGCCATTCCAGGACGGACTTTACTTTTTCAGGATGCATCTTGAGGCATTGGTTCGAGATGATGTAGCCCAAGAAGGGCAGGGAGTTTTTTCAAAAATGCACTTCTCCAGCTGGGCATACAAACGATTCTCCCTAAAAAGGAACAGAACTTGACGGACATGCCTTTGATGTGTCGTCAGATCTGGGGAGAAAATCAATATATTATCGAGATAGACCACTACACAGACATAGAGGACATCTCAGAAGATATAATTTGACACATTTCTGGAAGACCGCCGGAGCGTTACAGAGACCGAAGGGCATCACCAGGTATTCGTAGTGCCTATCTCGAGTGTTGAATGCCGTCTCCCACTCATCACCACGACGGATTCGTATCAGGTTGTAGGCCCCCCGCAGGTCCAGTTTAGAGAAGATCCTGGCTCCTCGTATTCAGTCAAATAATTCGGATATCAGCAGCAATGGGTATTTATTCTTGACCGTGATCTGGTTGAGACCACGGTAGTCAATGCAGGGTCGAAGAGATCCGTCTTTTTTTTTACGAAGAAGAACCCGGCCCTGGCCAGGGAGGAGGATTTTCGTATGAAACCCCTCTCGAGATTCTCCTTGACATAGGTTGACATGGACTGAGTCTCTGGCAAGGAGAGAGGATATACCCGACTGCGGGGAGGTGAAGCATTAGGAACCAGTTCAATTGGACTGTCGTACGCCCGGTGTGGGGGAAGCATCTCAGACTCCTTCTTGCTGAAGACAAACTGAGAAAAATGAGATGGCAATCCTGCCATTGACTGAGGCAGAGGAGGCTAGACAGGACGGATCTGTAACAGACAGCGGTGGAGTAATTTGGAGCCCCATTGGAGATCTTCTCCAGAATTCCATGAAGCCGGAGCCAAGGCAGAACAGGATTGATGGCTTTAGGCAAGAAGAGAAATGTAATTAGTTCCATGTGAAGGACTCCCACTTGGAGCTTCAGTGGCTTGGTCTCAGACACGTTCGGATCAGGCAGAGAAAGTCCGTTCACCGAGGCAACGGCCAGAGGCATCTCCAGAGGGACTTTGGGCAACTGGAGGTGATCCACTAAGTCTTGTTGGATAAAGTTTGCCGCAGAACCTGAGTCCAGGTAGGCAGAAACCCGGTGCGTCTTATCGCCGGACACTTTAGTCACGGGAATGGACAGTTTGGAAGTGAATTTTTTATTTAGCACTGTTCTGCCTAGGGTTGTCTCTCCAACCAATCCTAGGCACTGGAGTTTTTTGGCTTCTGGGGACACAAATGAACAAAATGGCCTCCGAGCCGGCAATACAGACAGAGTCCCGAAGTGCGTCTGCGTTGTTTCTCCTGGACTGACAGCTTGAGACGGTCCACTTGCATAGGTTCCTCTGGTGGAACAACTGATGGGAGCAGCAGGCGTTGCTGGAATGTAGGAGCCAGCCTAGGGAGTCTTCTGTTTCGTCAAACCTCTTGGGATCCTCATATTAATCCGGGTGGCCAGAAAAATGAGATAATCCAGGGTAGATGGCAGATCTTGAGCAGCAAGCTCGTCTTTAATATCGAAAGACAGTCCCTGCCAGAAGGTAGCCACCAAGGCCTCATTGTTCCAGGACAGCTCTGCCGCCAGGGTACGGAACCGAATTGCGTACTCGCCCACAAAGGTGTCTCCTCGGCAAAGGGTTTACAGAGATGCAGCTGCAGAATAGACTCTCCCAGGTTCCTCAAATACTGTGTGGAAAATCTGCAGGAAACACTTTAAATCATGGGTCACTGGTTGCTGACGTTCCCAGATGGGGTTTGCCCATGCCAGGGCCTTACCTATAAGGAGAGAGACTATGAAGGCGATCCTTGCATCATCGGACTGAAGTGGATCTGACATTGGTTTAGAAATCCCCTGCAGGTCCTCGCGTCTCCGTCGTAGCGAGGAGGTAGTGGCAGGGAGAATCAGGGATCGGTACTGCCTGGAAAGGTAGCAGGAGGAACAGCAGGAGCGGCAGGAGCAGGTTGCCATGAAGGCTGCAGCTTGCGTATCCTGCCGATGTGGAATGGCGATCACTGCCTGAAGGAGTTGGTCCTGTCGTGACCGGAGGTCTCACATATCAGCCTGTATGATGTACTATGTCATCAAGGTCTTGAGTTGACCAGCGGGCTCCATGGCCTGAGCCTACTGTCACAATCCGTGGGTATGTGGACTCACCAGGCCGTACCGCCGTAGCGGAGTAGCAGCTGGCCAAACAACAGTACACACAGTCTATGCAAAGTCCTAGTACAAGAGTACCTGTAATAGTCCAAACAGTAGAGGAGGCCTAGGCACAGATGGAACTTTACGGTAGATAACACCAAACGTGGCAGATGATACCAGGCGTGGCAGATGACACCAAACGTGGTGTATGACAGCAGGTGTGGCAGATGGCACAACATGAGTGTAACACTAGAAAGGGCACAGGAACAAACGCAGCACTGGATACAGGTAGCTGGGCACGGGGACACTGGGAACAGGATAAGACTAAGGGGACATTTGCAAGACAAACATGGGAATACATAACTATGCTCAGGCAAGGCGTGAAAGGGCAGAGCCTTTTTATAGTCCAGTGTGAACTGAGGATCATTAATTAATTAAATACATATGTGCGCGCTAGCCCTTTAAGGCTGGGAACGAGCGAACGCGCACCTTAGGGACCAGTGCAGAGCTGGGCGGATATAAGCGCTGGCATCTCCTAGGAGGGAGGCGCCGGCCGGGACATGGAAGTCTGCGCTCGGGGGGTGAGTGAGAGTGACGGTCCGCCGACGTTGCAACATGGCTATGCTGTAGATCCACCAGAATTGTTATCAATATACAGTAGTACCCAACCAGATAGCTTCAGAAGATAGTCCCAGGGATTAAAATATTCTTTAAATCTAGGGATTTCTATTTTACTGTATGTGGTCTAAACCAGTCAGATGATATACAGGATTAATAGTGACATGTAAAGTATATACAGATGTGTGAAGTAAATATATACAAAGTACTGTGCAAAAGTTTTAGGCAGTTGTAGAAAAATGCTGCAAAGTAAAAATGCTTTCAAAAATAGAAGTGTTAATAGTTTTTTTTTAATCAATAAACAATCACTGATGGTATTGCATGATAGATAAGTATCTGCCTATATTTCTCAGCATTGAGCACTCCATTAATCCTGACTATATCCCCAACTCCATTTGCTGAAATCCTGCCCCAGACTTGCAAGGAACCTCCACCATGTTTCAATGTTTCCTGCAGTCATTCATTATTGTACCGCTCTCCAGCCCCTCTGCAAACAAAATGGCTTCTGTTACAGCCAAATATTTACATTTTGACTCATCAGTCCAGAGCACCTGCTGCCATTTTTCTGCACCCCAGTTGCTATGTTTTCATGCATAGTTGAGTCACTTGGCCTTGCTTCCACATTGAAGTTATGGCTTTTTGACTGCAGTTCTTCCACGAAGACCACTTCTGGCCAGACTTTTCCGAACAGTAGATGGGTTTACCTGGGTCCCACTAGACATCTTCCGATTTCAAAGGGAAGAAAGCATTATGTGTCTTTGATTTGCTGCACTAGATTTCCTTGGTCGACCACAGCTTCTATGGTCCTTAACGTTGCCTGTTTCTTTGTGCTTTTTCAAACAGCACATCTTGAAACCCCAGTCTGTTTTGAAATCTTTGCCTGGGAGAGACTTTGCTAATGCAGCATAATTACCTTGTGTCTACTTGCTGTGCTCACTCTTCAGCTTTGAAGATCAGTCTTCTGCCGAACTGGCAAGGGGGCGTGTCACTGCTACGGACAGTGTAAGAGCTGGGGAGCGCTTGCACTGTCCGTAGCAGAGACACGCCACCTTGCCAGTTCGGCAGACAAACTACAAGACTGATCTTTCGCAAGAGCTGAAGAGATGAGAGCGCGCATGCGAGCTCTCCTCTCCACAGCTCTTACACTGTCCGTAGCAGTGACACGCCCCCTTGCCAGTTTGGCAGAAGACTGATCTTGAAAGCTGAAGAGTGAGAGTGTGCGCGCGCGCTCGCGCACACTCTCTCCTCTAACCTCGCGCTTGCTGTAACACTGTCCGTATCTGATTGGACAGTGTCACAGCCATAGTAACATGCCCCCTTGCCAGTACACGCCGCATTGACAGTCCAGGGGGTTATTTAAATATCGGGCACCAAATATAACGGCACCGATATCTAAATAACGGAGGAGGGTAGAATTTTTTTTAACGTGCCTCAGGGTTTGTGCAGCCCTGCCCATTACATGCTGTACTCAGCTGCACATGTATGGGGAGGTGAAAGGTTCTCTTTAAGCAAATTGTATAATAACGGCCATAGTGCCATTGAATATCTAGATTAGGTATGGCATAGCGCAGAGACTCCACGAGGAGGAAAGTCAGCATCTTGCCACGCAATTTGCTTGATGCCTAGGTTGAAAGGGCTTGGCAGTTCCTTATAGGACTGTACCCTGGAAGTTACAACCATAATAATGTGAAGAGGAGTGTCTCTCTTTCTCCATCTGTTCTGTGCAGGCAGACAGGAGATAGGTGTCTTCTCCACTTGACTACTCTCAAGACTACCGGAGACTTTGTTATTGAGCTCTGGCTGCTCTGATCATTGCTCGATATCTCTCCTGTCAATGAAGACATCTGTACTGATATATACCTATCAACCACCTGCGATCGTACACTGTCAGCCTTAACATGACCATGGGATTACAGAGCTCGCCCCATCTCGAACCCTTTTGCTTAACCTTCCCTCCATACTGTCCACCCCCTTTCTTGCTTCCAGGCCTTTTTTCCCTCCTCCCATGTCACTCTCCTATCCCCAGTGAGACACACGAGACAGTGGGTTGGAAAATTTCGGCCACAGCAGCCATTTTATTAACAAATTTACATGAACATAAAACATAACTTTATAAATAACATTACTAGGAAAGGGGAAGTCCTTGGAGCTCCAAAACTTTGGCGCCTAACTGCCCCCTGTATAGCTACTTACCCCCAGCCGTCTCCCTACAGGCTCAGAGGCACCTTTCTGCTCCGCAGTTGGCTTGCCAAGTATGTAAAACCACTCCCCGGGACACCACCCAGCAGGAGTCCAAAATACGCCCATATCCATGAGCAATTATGTATTTGTTAGGGACCATACCTCTCATGAATCCCCCACTTCAAATTACCACCAACTCCAAGGACCCCCCAATCCGCCACACGAGCATAAAAGCCCAAAGGTCAATGCCCACAGCATTCAGATGCACTCCATCACCTAGCCAATACTTCCCTTGGCCATCCTCGAAATCGTAGTGCCGCACAAAAAACCCCCCGTTTTTCACCACAAAGCTGGAAACCGCCCGATTAACTTTCACCCAGGCCTTGTTTAAGCGCTCTACCGAACGCGCATTTCGCCATACTCTCCGCGGCACAATTTCTGACCAAATCACCTTCACCCTCGGAAAACAGGACCAAAGCCGGAGAAGGTCGTACTTAACATTCCGAATTAGTTCTCTAAACGGACGAGTACCTAAGTCGTTTCCCCCCACATGAAGGACCAACAAATCAGGAACCCGATCCAACTGCGCATACCGATGGAAATCCGGCAAAACTCGACTCCACACCATGCCGCGCGTGCCCAGCCACCGTATCACCACCGACAACCTTTGGAACCCCAGTTGCCGCCCATCTGGCCGCACATCAGCCCTTAACGCCCGCCAGTGCACATATGAGTGCCCAAGAATCCACACCAGTGCGGGTGAACCATCTGAAATAGGAGAATAACAACGATGACACCAACCGGAAACAGCATGCTGAGACGGGATAAACAAATCACATAAAGTGGAGACGCACGTAGGACTTATACCTCCCAGAATCCCAACGACCTATGCGCTTCACCACATCAGGCCCCAAACCCCATGGCGCAGCCTCCGTGGCTGCCCCAATACGAAAGGAGTGTGGTGAATAAATACCCTTATCCAAACCCAACACCTCCAAACACCTACGGAAGACAGCTGTAAACTGGCATCTTGACAAGAAGGCACCATCCTTATGACATAACAGCGGCCCCCCCCTACACCCTCGTAGCGCGGCGTATCGCTCGTAGCATCTTACCGGGCACATCCCCGCCCTCGCCACAGCCCCCAGAACCAGCCGTTTACCTTTTCCACTTTGATCCGATTTCGACCGCCTTACCCAGAATTCCACTCTCCCCCCCCTCCTATTACATCTTCCGCTTGCAAACCCCCCGCCCTCTTTTTGCTAGGGGAAATTAACTCACCCACTCTTAAAGCTCCAAAAAACGCCCATGAAAAGGCCAACCGAAACAATGCTACCTCATAGCCCGAGAAACACACCCTACCCAATACTTCCCCTAACTGCTTTAGAAGCGCGAAAGAAACCGGGCGACGGTCGTCCGGCCGCCCCGCCCCCTTTTTCCGAAACTCCTTCAACGCCTGGACAATCAAGAAATCCTTAGTCACGTCCCCCAACCCCCTTTAAAACCAAAGGCCAAAGCTGACACGAAACGATTCACTTTAGACACCGACCAGCCTTCCACTGATACCCATCCCAAGAACCCCAGCAAAGCTACCACCTGTTCCTCCATCGACCCTACTTCGGGCGAACCTGCTAACCGCGACACCCAGTCCCTCCACGCCGCGTCGTACGCCAACCATGTACCAGGCGTTAGAGAGGACTTGATCAAACCTCCTGCTGCTCGCAAACCACGTCCCAAAGCTATCCCGGGAATGCGACCCCTTCCAGCTCCGCCTCCGGTGCCAACAGACGAAACCGCTCCCACTGTAGGCGAGAGAGAGAATCCGCGATGTCATTCTGTACCCCCGGAACGTGAACCGCAACAATCCACGCATTGAGAGACAAACAACGCAACACCAGACGCCGTAACAACCTCACCACCGGGGGGGAAGAAGCCGTTACATTATTGATTGCCAACACCACCCCCATATTATCACAGTGGAACCGCACCTTGCTATTACGAAAACGCTCCCCCCAAATCTCCACCGCCACCACAATCAGGAAGAGTTCCAGAAGTACAAGATTACGAACCAGTCCCAAAGATACCCATTCCTCCGGCCATTGCCCCACGCACCACTGGCCTTTACAATAAATACCGAAACCCACACTACCTGCAGCATCCGTAAACAATTCCCATCGCACATTATCCACCACCGGCGAGATCAGTAACGATTTCCCATTATACAAACTCAAAAACTCTCTCCATACTGCCAAGTCATCCCGATGCTCCCGTGTCAACCGCACAAAATGGTGTGGGGCTCTAACCCCCGACGTTGCTGCCGCCAACCTCCTGCAAAAAACTCTGCCCATGGGCATTATCCAACAAGCAAAATTAAGTTTCCCTAACAACGACTGCAAATCCCGCAGCTGAATCTTATGAAGCTGACCCGTCCTGCTCACTTCTAATCGCAGCACATCCAGCTTGTCCCTAGGAAGTCGACACTCCATCGCCACCGAATCCAGGGTAATGCCAAGAAAAACTATACAAGTACTGGGACCAACAGTCTTCTCCGGGGATAACGGAACCCCAAACCCCTGAGCGACCCACTGTATTGCCCCCAGCAAATTGGCGCACACCTCCGAACCCGCTGGGCCCACACACAGGAAGTCATCCAGATAATGTATGACCGACTCTAACCCTGCCACTTCACGGATTACCCACTCTAGGAACGAACTGAACGCCTCGAAGTACGCGCAAGACACCGGACAACCCATCGGGAGACACCGATCCATATAATAAGCCCCCTCCCAGTAACACCCCAACAGCCGCTGGCTGTCCGGATGAACCGGGAGAAGCCGGAAAGCCGATTCCACATCGGTCTTTGCCATAAGGGCCCCCGCCCCGTACCTTCGCACCCACTCAACCGCCGCGTCAAACTACGTATATACCACTGAGCACAGCTCAGGAGCAATGCCATCATTTACAGACAACCCCCGCGGATGCGACAAATGATGGATAAGCCGGAATTTATTTGGCTCCTTTTTTGGAACAACCCCTAACGGTGACACAACCATGTCCTGAACGGGCCGAAACGGGAACGGCCCCGCCATGCGCCCTAACCCCACCTCTTTACGCAACTTGTCAGACACTACCTCCGGATACTCCATTGCCGACTTTAAATTCCGTAGGGAAAGGGGGACCCCATGAACCGGGGAAGGGATCACAAAACCAAACTGAAAACCACGCAACAATAACTCGCCTTTCTCCCTATCCGGGAACCTATTTAGGTACGGCTCCATCTCTTCCCACCTCACCGGAGTCAGCCCCATGACCCCCACCACTTCCCCCTTTTCCTTTTTTGAAACACTTGGCGGACCCGTGCGAAGTCCCGCCGCAAGAGGAGCAAGAGTGCTTAAACTTACATCCCGCCCCAAACTTGCATTGACCGTCGTTAAACTGGCAGCACAAGCCCGCCTTTCCTCCTGTCCCTCCCCCCGATTGCCCCGATTGTCCTGAGGGGCCGGCAACCGCAGCCCCCCCCTTGAAAGGACTGCCCGAACTTAGCCGGGGCCATTACTTTTCTTTTCAACAAATTTTATTGAACATTTTTACATTTAGGTAAAAGACATATATCAAAAACAGATTAAAATAAAATTAAATATAAACCATTTCACTCAATGAATTATAATGTTGTTATAAAAAACAAAATGACAAGCATTCGTGAATGCAATGACAGTAAATGCAGGATCAATATATGAAAAGGAAACATCCTATACAACAAGAGACAGAGAAGGGGGGAATAGAAGGGTTGGGAAGAATATAGCGGAAAACTGGGATTGGTAAGGGGGGAGGAGCCGGTCAGAAATCTAGAATGAAAAGAAAAGTCACTGGACTTAATAAGCAGTGATCATATTGGCAGGTAAGTGAGGGTATGCGTAGCTAATCCAGGGCGACCAAAGCGACTCAAACCCGGCAACCCTATCTAGTAAGATTCCTGTGAGTTTTTCGTTCACAAACATCTGGTCCATTCTAGTTTTAACCCCTGCAAAAGTTACTGTATGTTTTTTCCAAGAGTGGGCTATAGTTATTTTTGCAGCCAAAAGGATATAAGAGAATAACCGAAATTGTGCGTTCGTAAGCTCTGGGGGTTTGTGATGGAGAAGGCCTATCTTCGGATCTCTTCTTATAATAATGCCAAACAGACTTTGGGCGAGACCAAATACCCTACTCCAGAATCGGATAAGCTTAGGGCAGGACCACCAAATATGGAGCATGTCACCGGGAGAGTGGCAACCACGAAAGCAAGAGGCAGGGTAGGTGGGAAAGGCACGTGCAAGTCTGCTAGGAACCAAATACCACCTCATCATGACTTTATAAGCCGATTCTAAAATATTTGTGTTAATGGAGCAGTGTGATACTATACTCCAGATATTATGCCAATCTGCTGGTTCGAGCGTCACCCCCAGATCCCGGTGCCATCTATCCACGTATGTGTGGGGAACAGGTGTGGGGTTGTTAAGGAGCCATTTATACAAGACTGATATGATCCCTTTAGTGTTAGGGTTGTTTTCGCAGATTCGCTCGAACTGTGAGTAAGAGTCTGAAGCAGTCTTGTTGTGGAGAAGAGAAGTAATCCAATTCTTAAGTTGTAGATATCGGAACACTTCGCCGTTGGGAATCTGCTGAGAGGTCTGAAGCTCACAAAACGAGAGAATCCGGGAATGGGTGGGCGTTAGAAGATGATGGACTCTGAGTATACCACTAGTCCACCACCATTTAAAGGCTTGGTAATTGTCTGCACCTGGGGAGAATAAAGGGTTATGCCACAGGGAAAGGAGGGGAAGATGCGGCGAGATCAATCTGCTAGAATATTTAACTGAGTCCCATACCGATAAAATGTGCATGAGTGGGGGTGATAGGTGGGAGGAGCGGAAAGAGGGAGGTAACCAGGGCACTGATTGGATCGGGGTTGGCGACATCTCCGGAATATCCAGGTACACCCATAGAGGCATATTTGCAGAAGCATGCAATTTAGTTAAGGGTGCTATCATAGCTGCATGGTAATATTTGGAGACATTCGGAACCCCCAGTCCCCCATCTGCCTTTGGTGAACAGAGGGTGGACCTGGATACTCTAGGGCGTGCTCCCTTCCAAATAAAAGATGAGATCCGATTCTGGATGAGGCGCAGAATGTGTGCTGGGACTTTGATTGGCAGGGTTTGAAACAAATAAAGAAGCTTTGGAAGGATGGTCATTTTGACTGCAGAAATACGGCCTATCCAAGATAAATAGGTGGATTGCCAGGATGTCATCAAAGATGTTATTGAGCGAATAAGGGAGGGGTAATTAGCGGAATACAGCTGCTCATAGGAGGGAGTCAACTGGATACCCAGGTAGTTCAATGAGTGTCCGGCCCACTGGAAGGGGAAATGGCTTTGTAGTGAGTGCAGGGTTTGTTGTGATAGATTAACATTTAAAGCGATAGATTTTGCGGGGTTTATAGTAAGTCCAGAAATAGCAGCGAAATCTGATAGAGTTTGCATTAAGTTAGGAAGGGAAATAAGGGGTTGGGAGAGCATGAGTAGCATATCATCTGCAAAGAGGGACAATTTATGTTGCACTCCCCCTAACTCCAGTCCCCTAATGTTCTGATTCTGGCGAATCATCATGGCTAGGGGTTCAAGTGCTAGGATAAATAGAATAGGGGATAGAGGGCATCCTTGTCTGGTGCCCCGTTCAATAGGAAAAGAAGCAGACTGGTAGCCCGCGTAACAGACTTTAGCAGTAGGGTTGGAGTAGAGGGCGTGCACCCATGACATAAAGTGGCTACCAAAACCCCACTTCCCCAAGGCAAAATCCATGTAAGACCAAGATACTGTATCGAAGGCTTTTTGAATGTCGAGCGAGAGAAGCATTGACGCCACATTTCTCTTGCGTGCTAGGTGAACCAAGGATATAACTCTCTTGGTACAGTCGCTTGTTTGTCTTCCAGGGACAAAGCCTGCTTGGTCTCCATGTATAATCCCGTCAAGGAAGCGGTTTACTCTAC
Source organism: Rhinoderma darwinii (assembly GCF_050947455.1). Lineage (NCBI taxonomy): Eukaryota > Metazoa > Chordata > Amphibia > Anura > Rhinodermatidae > Rhinoderma > Rhinoderma darwinii. The sequence continues at coordinate 407,436,162 of NC_134688.1, forward strand.
CCGCCAGGATTTTAGCTAAAATTTTTATGTCAGTGTTCAGGAGGGATATTGGCCTATAATTGGTAATTTGAAGAGCATCCTTTTGAGGTTTGGGGATCATTGCAATATGGGCTGTCAGGGTTGGTGTCCGAAGGGTTGTGCCAGTTCTGATAGTGTTAAAGAGTTGGGTCAAATATGGGCTTAGGAGCGGAGAAAGTTTTTTGTAATATAATGGGGAGAAACCGTCTGGGCCAGGAGATTTGGAAGGTTTTAATTCCTTGATAGCTGCCTGAACTTCAGTCTCAGATATCTCAGCTTCCAATGCTTCGAGATTAGAGGAGGTAATATCTGGAAAAACCAAATTAGCTAACAAGCCTTCAGCCTTCAAGGGATCAAAAGGTGGGGGGGATGAGTATAATTTGGAAAGGAAAGTTTGAAATTGGGAAACAATCTTATTAGGGTCTGCTGTTATTGTGCCGGAGGCTGTCCGCAATCTAATTGGTTCTTTTGGCGCAGCGGGAACTCGCAGCTGACGTGCTAAAAGTTTACCCGGTTTATTGCTTTGCGAGTAATAGCGCTGCTTGGACCATCGTAGCTTACGTTCAGCCTGTTCCGTCAATAAAAGGTCAAGCTCTAATCTGGTAGCCTCAACTGACGCTTTATTAGCATGCGAAGGCGTCTGTTTCCAAGCATTTTCTTTTTGTGCTAGTGTTTGGTATAAATCTGTTATCTTCTTTTCTCTGTTTTTTTTTTTAATAGACCCCAACCTAATGAGAGTCCCCCGCAGGGTGGCTTTATGGGCTTCCCATAGTATGATCGGCGAAGACGTGGAACCTACATTTAAGTTAAAGTATTCCTTAACCGCTTCTTCAATCTGTGCGAATGAGTCTTTGGATGTCAAAAGGGAGTCGTTTAGTCGCCAATTAAAGGATAGCCCCCGTGGGATTAGAGAAGAGAAGGAGACCTCAACCGGGTTGTGGTCAGACCAGGGTGTGCTAAGTATCTTTGCGGCGGAGCATAGTGGTAATGAACGCTGAGACGTGAATATGTGATCAATGCGACTAAAAGAGGAGTGGGGGTTGGAGTAAAACGTAAAATCTTTTGTATTGGGATGTAATTCCCTCCACAGGTCATGTAGATCGTGAGCCTGTAGCATGTCACTAAACATAGACGAGGAAGTTTGAGGTGTGGATGATGTCAGGGTCGGGGATTTATCTAAAGCTGGATTAATTACCAGGTTTGAGTCGCCCATGACCACTAGCAAGCCCTTTCGATTGGCATCTATCTGTTTAAATAAGTGAGAAAAAAACTCTGTTTGAAACTCATTTGGTCCGTAATATCCCACTAGGGTCACCTCTACATCAAATAGAGTACCGACCAGAATCACATATCGACCAGTAGGGTCAAGAATTTCCTTGTTACAAAGAAAAGGGAGATTCTTTCTGAAGGCAATAACTACCCCGCGTCGCTTTTCATGGGCATAAGAACAATGGAAAACAGGAAAGTGTGCACTAAGATGTTGTGGTTTGGAGGCAACAGAGAACCTGGTTTCCTGGAGGCAGACAATGTCCGCATGACAGGCTTTGTAGAAATGAAATGCCTTCGATCGTTTATGTGGCAAATTGAAGCCTTGGACATTATGAGAGATTATTTTCAAGGCAGAAGTAGCCATATGTATGATCTGATGATTTTATAATGAGTTCTGACCGGCAGGGGGAAAGGGAAAGAAGGGCTGGAAAGAGAGGGGAGGGAGAAACAGAATAGGTAAAAAGGGGTGTAGAGACAAATATGCATTTGGAAAACTGAAGAGGGAAATTCGTCCGAAAATCGACCGAAAAGGGTGGACAGTAGCACAGGGGATACTACTGATAGAGTTCGGGTTCGCCAACACCTGGGCACAAAGGTGTGGTAACGGCAATCTGTTGAGGTGAACCTAAACACCATGTCATGACATATAGGGGAAAGCAATGACAGAGAGGGGAAAACTAGCAAGGGAGTATGGGCCAGGGGGAGAGAACATTAATTTCCAGAACATTCTGCCCCAAGTAAGATGGCGGACCAGGCACGCCGAGTCGCGTTCAATCATATAACCAAAATTAAACATTGCCATCAATCAAGGCAACAATTACTTGGAATTATCTTGCCGGTTGACCTCCTGCAGGCCATACACACAGTGCCGCCTAAAGGCAAGGCAAAGTATGTCTAGCCGGCAGGACAGCAAAGCGACAACCACGTTAATAGAAAAAAAAAATAAAAAAATAAATGGTTAGTGCCAAGTTAATAAGCATTGCATCTAGTTAAACAGCAAACTTATTCCAGATACAGAATTTCCAGAACATTCTGCCCCAAGTAAGATGGCGGACCAGGCACGCCGAGTCGCGTTCAGTCATATAACCAAAATTAAACATAGCCATCAATCAAGGCAACAATTACTTGGAATTATCTTGCCGGTTGACCCCCTGCAGGCCATACACACAGTGCCGCCAAAAGGCAAGGCAAAGTATGTCTAGCCGGCAGGACAGCAAAACGACAACCACATTAATAGAAAAAATAAAAATAAATGGTTAGTGCCAAGTTAATAAACCTTGCATCTAGTTAAACAGCAAACTTATTCCAGATACAGCAAAACATGGCCTCCACTACCGCCCGCCACTCAGCAAATAGATCAGTCCCCGCCGCAAGAGAACCAATATACAGGGTGGAAACATGTTAAAAGTACTCATCCATCAGTCGGGGTCATCTCGGATATCATAAACGGATCCAGATCTCCCGGGTGGTCTGCGGGGGGGGACCTTGTTCCAAATAGGACGTAGCGGCGGCCCATCACGACGTTCCTGAGAAAGTTGACTTGATCGGGCGGCGTCTGTCGGTAGAAGCTGTAGGGTGACCAAAATTTGCCGAAGCTCATCTGCCGTGCTGGCCGAATAATATTTGTTGGCTAGAGAGAATTGGAGCTTGAAAGGATATCCCCATCGATATTTGATATGGCGGCTTTGTAGAACAGCCAGTAGGTTTCTCATATTTCGCCTTTTCTGTATAGTTATCGGAGAAAGGTCCGCAAATATTTGGTACTCGTGGCCCTGAAACTTTAGGGACGATGTGGCTCTAGCCTTTTGAGACAGGGTTTCTTTGGTGGCATAATAAGTGAGCTTCACCACTATGTCTCGTGGCTTGCCATCTTGTCGTTTAGGGCCTAGCGACCTATTAACCCGGTCCATCTCCAGCCTATCCACCGGGAGATCCGGTGCCAGCTCTTGGAATAGGGCCGTAATGGAGGAGTTAAGGTCCTCGTATGTCTCGGGCAGACCTCTTATCCGGAGATTCCCCCGTCGTGCACGGTTCTCGAAGTCCTCCAGGCGTAGCATCGTTGAATCCAGGTCTGCTCTCAGTGAATCAAATTCGGCATCGTGCGCATTCAAAACTTCAATGGTGTCGTCCATCTTAGTTTCCAAGACGTTTGTCCTGGCTCCCAGTTCACGTATCTCTTTGGTAAGATCTCTCGACAGCTTAGAAGCGGTGAGCTGCAATTCTTGCTGCAGGAGCTGTTTAAATTTCTGCAGCAAAGAAGCGTCCCTGGTGGTGAACTGGGGTTCAGGTATCTGCGAGCCGTCTTCTTGGGAGCCTGCAATAAGTTCAGGCGAGGCCTGTATATCGTCGTCCGAAACAGCCGACATGGCGGGCGAAGTTGCAGTCTCAGGCTGGGGGGCAGGGACGGAGGACTCCGGTTTCGAGTCCTTTCGGCCCACTGCGCTCTTCCGAACCATGAACAATCCGGGCAGAAGATCTTCCGGAGGAAGAAGAAGGGTAAAAGGGCGAGTGAATTCACCTCAAATGTTTGCTTTATATAGCTGTTGTGCCCAGGAGTCGCGGAGCTACCTCAGCATGCGGCCATCTTGGTTAGCAGCTCGCGAGCGCCCCCGGGGCCATTACTTTTAACCAAAGCCCAATGTCTTTATTATCCCATCTAATGTTGGGACGAACCGCTTTTCTCTGACGAAACTGTTCGTCATACCGCAGCCAAGTCTGACCCCCATACGACCGATGCGCCTCACCTATCGCATCCATATACCCGAAAAGGGCGGAACAATTTTCCGGCGCCTTTTCCCCTATAACACTGGCCAGAATGGCAAACGCCTGTAACCAATTCACAAACGTCTGCGGGATTAAACGATATTGACGCTTCTCCTCCTCCTCCTTTTTACTTTCCCACCTTTTACCTTTGTCTAAATTTAATTTTTCCAGAGGAAGAAGCGAGAAGATTTCTACGTACTCATCCCTCCAAATTATTTCTTTCACTTCGGTCTTCAAATGTGACCCCAACAACCCCTCAAAACAAACGTACACTTCGCCCTTAGCTTTATCATCTAACCTCACCCTATCCACATACTTATCCGTCTGAACCGCAACCGTCACTCCCCGACCTCCACCTTGGGGACCGTCCTCAGGGGTTGCACCGATTCTCCGCCCCCCCCGCTGCCGGGACCCACGCCGCAACCGGGGATGTAACAGGCAACCTACCCCCCTCACAACGCGCTAGCAACGCCTTTACACAGCCAAGCAATTCCTGAACATCTCCCCCCCCTAACAGTAGACATCAACCCACTATTTTCAACATTCCTAACTGCCTCCCCTTGGGAACCCTCCCCAATCCCTGGGGATCTAAATATCGCTGGAAATGTATGTAATGGTGATATTGACTCACCAGACTGCATGGGCGCTGAGTTCCCACCAGCCGGGGCGACGGGACCTCCACGACGACCATCCTCCATCGGCACACCTCCGTTTTCACCCGCCTCCGGACATCTGGGGCCTGAAGCCGCGCCGCAGGCTCTGCAGCTGTATGCACCGTCCTGGACCTCAGAAGTATCGCATGACGTCAGGGGCCGTTCCGGCCTCCGCTCTCCCTCCACCGCTGCCCCCTCCCTCCGTCTCTGCAGCACCACCGATTGTGGCCTGCGTGACCGTCCGGGGACATCATCCTGCTGACAGGCGGGCCGCCCGACTGGTGCATCGCCAGATCGGCCCGCCGCAAATCCACGTGGTGCTGACCTGGAGACGGGAGACTGTCCCTCTGACCTGGGACCCTGCCCTCCACTCTCCGGAGGGCCCGACCGGCGACCGTGATTCCTCCCGGACCGGGACCTCCACCCCGCCGCGACCGCCGGAGGGGGGATGTCATCACCTCTGGCGCTGCCTGCGTCCCGGCCGCACTTGTACCCGCTGCCTCCTCCAGCCCTGCCGACAACTCCGGCACTGATGCCGCTGGACCCGTCCTCCCGAGCTCCTCCTCAAGCCAGGCCATGCCCCGTTCCGCCACAGCCTGCCGCACTTGCTCCATCAGGGCCTGCATCATGCCTCAGGTCAGTACAAGGTCTAAACTGTTTTCCTGGGGCGTGAATGGTGCGAACCTGTCCCTCACCCTTCCTATATGCCCTCTGTTAACCTCGCCCCCTTCTCCTCCACCTTCCTCCCCCTCCTCCATTTGAACTTTTCACCTCATTCCTTCTCTCCTGCAACCCTGGTCATGTCTGCCTCCCCCAATCACTTCCTGATGTGTCCGGCTGTTTCTTTCTGCTTTGTCTGAATATGATTCCTATTAACATATACTCCTCTTCTGTTATCCCAATCGGTCCTCTGGGCAGCTGTAGCTTGTGAAGACTATTCAGCATATTGGAATCTGGTTAATCCTTTCCAAAAAGACCATATCTTCTTGAAGGGATTAAGGGTGCAGGATAGATGATCCGTTTGACTCTGCATCCCAGGGGCTTCACCTCCTGGGCTGTGACATAAAGTCGAACAAATTCATAAATATACAGTAGAAGTATAATTTAAAAATGGGAGAACTAGAAAACACGTAGGAGTCGCCAATAGCAACCATTTAGATTCCGCCTCTCCTTTTATAGAGATACGCTAAAAAATAAAAGCAGAAACCGGATTGGTTGTTATGGATAAATCCACTTTTTTTTTTTTACTAGTCTTGATAAATATCCCCAAATGCTGCTTTAATGTTAAAGCTGTTATCCAGGTTTCTAAAATTGATGTCCTATTCATAGACCATTGGCCATTAATATTAGATCGACGGGGGTCCGACTCCTGGCACCTCCTCGATCAGCTGTTTGAAGAGGCTGCGGCATTCATACGAGCGCTGCAGCCACTTCATTGTTTACATGGTTCTCTTCCTCGTTCGTACTTGCACGCGCCATTACATTTGTAGGGGGTGTGCAAGGTATTCCACCACCATCACATTCACTTGAATCTAATATTAGGGCATATATAGACCTTCAATTTTAGAAACCTGGATAACCCCTTTAAGCATTAAAGACTTCCCTCTAAAGTGAAACTCTGGGTATGGATGGCGTAACAAGCAATCATGGGGCCCAATGGTAAAATTGTACTTATGTGTTCTACAATGGCTGAAGATCAAAATAGATATAAATGGTATAAAATGATGTTCTCATAAGAATACTGGCCAGATATTGCATCATCTTTTGGAACAAGCAGCATAAATTAGTATAATGTTTATAAACAATGTCTCATGATACCTTTATCTCTTAATCTTGCCAAATAATATTATATAATGTAGAGATAGTGCAGGGCAATAGAAGACACCTTGGTCAGGCCACAAGAGCAAAAGAGCTTTCTTCTATTGTCTCAATATGGCTGCCAGGAGTGGTAAGAAAATATTGTAAATGTAAAAACAAGCGTCAATCACGATGACAGCACATGACCTCATAGGGCAAATTACCTGCACCAATTGTGATGTAATGACCACACACTGAAACCTCTTGTGTCCCTTGAGTTTGATAGCTTGAACAGGAGGTCCTGGTAGGTACCGTAGATATGCCTTTATTCACTCCCAAAAATCTGCACAAAAAATTCTATGTGTGAACTCATCTTTAAAGGTAGACTCTATATTTGGTCAGTTTTGCCCATAATATTGAAAAATGCATAACACTTCTCCATTATCATTATCATTGGAATCGTCCCCTCTACAAGTGGGAGTGATCAATAAATACTTTGCAAAGCTATAGGAATTCACATTCCCTTTTGCTGCCCAGTTGGTGCCATTCAAAGCTGCTGTTAGAAGAACACTGATAAAAAACAGGCCACCATAAATGGCACCCTACTCTTCCACTTGTAATTTGCTCTAACAGATTAGTAAAGGATGCATAGATATATGTTTGGTTATTCTTTGATATTTTTGTGTAATACGTTGTCTTGGATGGAAGCATTGAGGGATGCTTTCATTATACTATTGGAAAGCAGGAGCTAGTACTAAAGGCTTGGCACAGGCAAGAAAGATTACAAGCCCCCAACTGTACTTTACATTACATTTATGCTTTAACACTGAGCACTATACTTGTTACCTTTCCAGTATAGATATTTCCCATTTTAAGTCTGAAATTAATGACAGTGCATGCTGGAACTGCCGCATGTATCTTTGTAGAGTTTCTCCCTCTCCCTCATCTTCAAAGATTTTATAAATTGTATTCAATTGAATTAGTTCACAAAATGTATAGAGAAGGCAGGAATATTTTATACACACCGTCTAAAACCTAGCATAGGAACAAACATCAGATGAAGCGCCCCCTACCTGCAACACACAGCGCTTTGAATAATAGACAATTATTTGATAAAATCACCACAGGTTAGGAGAGCATATAAAACAGATTAGATATAGCCACAAAACAGTACAGCGAATGTAAAAGACATGACAAACATTTCAATTCGTCTATAATTTGCCAAAAGATCAGTAAATACTGGATAAATGGGCTGATGTGGTTAAATGTTACGCTAATACCATGTATATAACCTTAAGGTAGTGTAATACATAGTCTAATACATAGCAATAGTTTATATTTCACATTGTATTTGTTGCATCTAAACAAATGTGCTTGTAAAGGATGAGCCATACAATACTTTTATTACATCTATAAATCTGCTTGAGTAACACATTGTCAGCAATGTGGCCATTCAGGGGCGTAACTAGGAAAGACTGGGCCCCATAGCAAACTTTTGACTGGGGCCCCCCTCCCCTGGGTGCCACACAACCCCCCCCCTTGTAGATAGTGCCTTTATTACAGCCCCCCCTGTAGATAACGCCATACAGCCCCTCTGTAGATAACGCCATACAGCCCCCCCTGTAGACTGTATGGCGTTATCTACAGGGGGGACTGTATGGCGTTATCTACAGAGGGGGACTGTATGGCGTTATCTACAGGGGGGACTGTGTGGCGTTATCTACAGGGGGGACAGTGTGGCGTTATCTACAGGGGGGACTGTATGGCGTTACCTACAGGGGGGGCGCTGTGTGGCATTCCCTACAGGGGGGGCTGTGTGGCATTATCTACAGGGGGGACAGTGTGGCGTTATCTACAGGGGGGACTGTGTGGCGTTATCTACAGGGGGGACTGTGTGGCGTTATCTACAGGGGGGACTGCAGGGAACACCATACAGCGCCCCCCCTGCAGGGAACGCCATTCAGCACCCCCCCTGCAGGGAACGCCATACAGCCCCCCCCTGCAGGGAACGCCATACAGCCCCCCCTGCAGGGAACGCCATACAGCCCCCCTGCAGGGAACGCCATACAGCGCCCGCTGTAGGGAACGCCATACAGCCCCCCCTGCAGGGAACGCCATACAGCCCCCCCTGCAGGGAACGCCATACAGTGCGCCCCCCTGTAGGGAACGCCATACAGCCCCCCCTGCAGGGAACGCCATACAGCGCCCCCCCCCCTGTAGGGAACGCCATACAGCCCCCCCCCCAAAAAAAATCGACCTACAAATAACATGCATCCCCTATCCACAGGATAGGGGATACACGTGTGATCGCTGGCAGCGATAAGGAGAACGGGGGACTGAAAGTCCCCTGAAGTTCTCCATGACTAACCTCTGACTTCCGGCGTCTGTGTCGGCAACTCAATAAAAATTAAAGGAGCGCTGGTCACGCATGCGCACAAGCGTGACCGGTGCTCCATTCATTTGTACGGAGCTGCCGACACAGACCCCGGAATTCCGAGGTTTGTGATGGAGAACTTCAGGGGACTTTCAGTCCCCCGTTCTCCCTATCGCTGCCTATCCTGTGGATAGGGGATACATGTATTTTGTTTAATGGCAGAGCGGGGAGATACCTCCCTGCTCTGCCGTAGTGTTCAGTGGCGTCCCACTGTAGCAGCCATAGCGGCTGCTAGCGGAGCCTGCGGCCATGGTGGGGGCCCGTGCCGGCGGGCGACACGGGCCCCCTCATGCCGCGGGCCCCGTAGCAGTCACTACGGCTGCTACGGCGGTAGTTACGCCACTGTGGCCATTCATGCATTTCCCTATTTTGACCTCCAGCCGCTGCAGATTCGGATAAATGTCCTGGCATAGCTGGAGGCAGTATCTGTTCAGTCTTCTGTCGCTCCGGTGAAGCATCTGTGGTAGAAAGTGACGTCACAGCGTGATCTTGCGATTCCAGCTGAGATCACACTGGTCCGTGAATCAAGCTGGGCTAGAATGAATAGAAGTGTATGATGCTGATTGGTCAGCGTCATACACTTTTCTATACAACGCCACTTGGTGGATAGAAAAAAACACCCAGTTGGGCATTTAGAAAAAATTAGCAGAAATCGAAAAATTTTCATAATTTGGTCAATAATATACGTTTTTTTTAAAACAAACAAACAAACAAACAAACAAACAAACAAACTAAAAATACAGTAGTTATCTACATCAAATCGCCTATTAGATTAGGTAGGAGATAGGGAAGTTAAAGAGGCTCTGTCACCAGTTTATGCATTGCTGTGGATCAAGCTGGGCTGGAATGAAGAGAAGTGTATGACTGATTGGTCAGCTTCATACACTTCTCTTTACAACGCCCACTTGGTAAAAAGTAAAAAAAACGCCCAGTTGGGCATTAAGAAACTAATTAGCATAAATCTAAAATTGTTCATAACTTACTCCAAAATTATAGTTTTTGAAAATAAAAACCACTGTTATCTACATTACAGCGCCTATCAGATTAGGTAGGAGATAGGGCACTTATAAACTGGTGACAGAGATTCTTTAACCCCTTCAGGGCCAGACCCATTTTTTCAAATCTGACGTGTCAATTTATGTGGTAATAATTTCGGAATGCTTTTATCTATCCAATCGATTATGAGATTGTTTTCTCATGACATATTGTACTTTATGGCAGTGAAAAAATTTGGTCGATAAATTCATAGCTTATTTGTGAAAAACCCCAAAATTTATGGAAAATTTGAAGAAATTATGATTTTTCTAATTTTAAATGTATCTGCTTGTAAAACAGATAGTTATACCACACAAAATAGTTACTAATTAACATTTCCCACATGTCTACTTTATGTTTGCATCATTAGCAGCAATTTCTCACATTTCTAAGAAAATTTCAAAAGGCTATTTTTTTCAGGGACGAGTTCAGTTCTGAAGTCGTTTTGAGGTCCCTATATATTAGAAACCCCCATAAAACACCCCATTTTGAAAACGGCACCCCTCAAAGTATTCAAAACAGCATTTAGAATGTGTTTCAACCCTTTAGGGGTTTTACAGGAATTGAAGGAACGTAGAGGTGAAATTTTCAAATTTCATTTTTTTTTTACAATATTAATTTGTAATACATTTTTTTCTGTAACACAGAAGGTTTTACCCAAGAAACGCATCTCAATATTTATTGCCCAGATTCTACAGTTTTTAGAAATATCCCACTAGTGTGCTAATGGACTGAAGCACAGGCCTCAGAAGCACAATAGCATCTAGTGTAAAAAGCACCACAACATTTGTAAAGCAATTTCTACCGATTATGGAAATACCCCATATGTGGTAATAAACTGCTGTTTGGACCCACGGCAGTGCTCAGAAGGGAAGGAGCGCCATTTGGATTTTGGAGCGCTGATTTGACTGAAATGGTTTTCGGTGCCTTGTCTCGTTTGCAACACACTGGAGTGACCTAAACAGTGGAAACCCCCCAAAAGTAACCCCATTTTGGAAACTATACCTCTCAAGGAATTTTTCTAGTGGTATAGTTAGCATTTTGACCCCACAGGTTTTTTTCTGAATTTATTGGAATTAGTTTGTGAAGATGAAAATATACTTTTTTTTCTGAAAAAATAGAATTTTCTAATTTTTATAAGGACTAAAGGAGAAAATGCACCTCAACGTTCGTAAAGCAATTTCTCCTGATTATGTCTATACCCCATATGTGGTAATAAACGGCTGTTTGGACCCACGGCAGAGCTCAGAAGGGACGGAGCACCATTTGGATTTTACAGCTCAGATTTTGCTGAATTGGTTTCTGGGGGCCATGTCGCATTTACAGAGCCCCTGAAGTACCAGTATAGTAGAAATTCCCCAGGTGTGTTCCCATTTTGGAGACTATACCCCTCAAAGAATTAAATTAGAGGTGTAGTTAGCATTTTGATCCCTTAGGTGTTTTATAGATTTTATTAGAATTGGGTCGTGAAAATGTTGTTTTTTTTTTCTTCCAATAACATGTAGATTTAGCTCATAATTTTTAATTTCCACAAGGAATACAGGAGAAAAGACACCCCAAAATGTGTTACACAATTTCTCCAGAGTAGGGAAATACCCCATATGTGGTTGTAAACTGCTATTTTGACACACGGCAAGGGTCTAAACGGAAAAAGCGCAATTTAGTTTTTGGAGTGGAAATTTTACAAAATTTGTTTTTGGCGCCATGTTGCATTGCGCTGAGGTACCAGAACAGTGAAAACCCCCGAGAAGTGACCCCATTTGGGAAACTACACACCTCAAGGAATTCATCTAGAAGTGTAGTGAGCATTTTGACATTTGCAGAAATGAGTGCACAGTGGATGTTGCAGATTGAAAATTGCCATTTATACACAGTTATGCTATTTCAGTGCCCAATGTGTTGTGCCCAGCTTGTACCACTGGAGACACAAACCCCATAAATTGTTAAGCGGTTCTACAGAGTACAGTAATACCCCATATGTGGTCATAAACTGCTGTTTGGGCACACTGCCAGGCCCAGAAGGAGCACCATTTGGCTTTTGGAGCGCAGATTTTGCTTGGTAGTAGTCTTGTTTAGTGTTTTACTGGTGTTTCAGTTTATAATGTGGGGGCTGTGCGGAGTACATCAGGGTATATGTAAGCTGGGCGGAGTGTATCAGGGTATATGTAAGCTGGGCGGAGTACATCAGGGTATATGTAATATGTGTGGGTACATCAGTATATGTAAGCTGGGCGGAGTACATCAGGTTATAATAGGATGATGTAATAATGTGGTAAATTAATAATAAAATTAATTATCCATGGATAGTGACATGCACAGGCCGGATTTTTGGGTGCAGGAGTCGCACTTCCAAAGGGTGTCCGTGGTATTGTACAAAATATCCGCACTCCAGCATAGTCTAATCTTTGACTTCACTATCCCCATATGTAGCAGAGACCTCAAAATGTCATAGTTTCCGCTGCATTTACAGGATCTATCAGTGGGAGCTGCAAATGATGACGTGGGGTTTTAGGTGAAGAACTGCTGCACATATGAATTAGTCTGGGCCGTCGTTTTGCATTATTGCGTTCCAAGTGTCATAACTTTTTATTTTTCCGTTGACGAGCTATGTGAGTGCTTGATTTTCATGGTATGAGCTGTCGTTTTTATTAGTATCATTTTGGGGTACATGTGATAATTTGTTCAGCTTTTATTCAATTTTTTGTGAGGTGAGGAGACCAAAAAACAGAAATTCTCTCGTTGTTTTTTTTAAAATACATTTTTACCGGCGTTCTCTGTGCAGTATAAACAACATGTTTACTTTATTCTGCGGTTCGATACGATTATGGCAATACCACATTTATATAGTTTTTATGTTTTACTACATTTACACAATAAAAACACTTTTTTCTAAATAAAATGTTTTAGTGTCACCATATCCTGAGAGCCATAACTTTTTTATTTTTTGTTGACGGAGCTGTGTTAGGGCTTGTTTTTTTGCGTGACAAACTGTAGTTTTTAATGATATCATGTTTGGGTACGTGCGACTTTTTGATCACTTTTTATTCACTTTTTTTGGAAACAACGTGACGAAAAAAGGAAATTCTGCCATAGTTTTTTATTGTATTTTTGTTACGGTGTTTACCGTGCGGGATAAATAATATGATATTTTTTTAGGTCACGCCGATACGAACGCGGCGATACCTATTATGTCTAGTTTTTGCCTTTTTTTCTAGTTATAAAGGGCTTGATCAGGGAAACAAGGCAATTATTGGTTTTATTACGTAAAACTTTTATTTATTTATTTATCTAAAACTTTTTTTTCACTTTTTATTTTACACTTACTAGGGGACATGAAGATCTGATCTTCTGATTCCCTGTACAATACACTGCACTACTTGTGTATGTACTTGTGTAGTGCAGTGTATTATAACTGTCATTTTACAACTGACAGTTGAGCCTATTACGTCCTGCCTCGGGCAGGACCTAATAGGCTTCCGTACCTGGCAACCAGGAAGCCGTTGCTAGGCTTCCTGGTTGCCATTGCAACTATCAGCACCCTACGATTTTTCCCGGGGGGCCAACTGGGTACAGAGGGAGCCCCCTTCATCTGTGTCAATCACTTAAATGCCTCTGTCGCTATTGACAGCGGCATTTGAGGGGTTAAACGGCGGCGATCGGAGAGAACTGTGATCGCCGCCGTTGCAGCGGGATGTCAGCTGTATACTATAGTCGACACCCGCTGAAGATGAAGCGCGCACAGCTCCTGTGCCCTCTTCATCCTCAGGGCGTTACTGTACGCTCATTTGCGGGAACGACCTGCTAAAAAGGACGTACAGTAATGCCCATTTGCGGGAAGGGGTTAAAAACTGGTGTCAGAGCCTCTTTAAGACATTTTACTAGAAACAGTAATATAATGTGTGGTTAACTTCTTGCAAGAAATTAAAAAGCTCTTATTTGGTGGCAAAACATAAAAAAATATATACAATATACTTCCCTATCCAATACCTCTCTTTCCCCCACTATCAGTGTCTTCTGTCCCCCAGGATTAACCAATACCTGTTTATCATTTTTGTAGGACGCTGTCTGGCCTTGTGATATTGGGAGACAATGGGGATTCAGCATTTTGTGTCATGCAGTCCATCTGATCTAATAGCATAGGTCTGACCAATAGGTTGCTGGTCAGGGTGGTGCACTACAAGTAACCTTATTTCTGTGTGCAATTCTGAGGGTATGTTCACACGCAGAGTCAAAATACGGAGCTGTTTTCAAGGGAAAACAGCCCCTGATTTTCAGACGTTTTTTGAGCAACTCGCGTATTTCGCGCCGTTTTTTAAGTCCGTTTTTGGAGCTGTTTTCAATAGTCTATGAGAAAACGGCTCCAAAAACGTCCCAAGAAGTGTCCTGCACTTCTTTTGATGAGCCGTCATTTTACGCGCCGTATTTTGACAGCGACGCGTAAAATGACAGCTCGTCTGCACAGAACATCGTAAGACGCATTGCAAGCAATGGGCAGATGTTTGCCGACGTAATGGAGCTGTCTTTTCAGGCGTAATTCGAGGCGTAAAACGCCTCCATTACGTCTGAAAAGAGGTCGTGTGCACATATCCTAATACTAAGCAGCCACCCGCTCCTGAATTGTAGGTGTATGAGTGGATGTTTTTCAGTATTTTGCACCTGTGTGACCTACCCCATATAACATTGAGGCTTGTCTGCCTCCTGGAATTTTAACCTGCCCTTGTATCAGTATGTTCTTTTTTCAGTGATATGTTGTATGTGAGTGACAGATAAGAACCTAAGCTTAAGAAGAAGACATAAAAGAGAACGTTTGACCTCCCGTATGCAAGAGATACTAGTGGAAGGATATTAATGCTACATAGATGTCTGAGAAAATGTGAAGTGATTCTCAAACAATATAAAAGTTTTAACCCCTATCCGCACGAGTAAGTAACTGTATGTCGTTGCGGGAGGTTACTTCCCGCACGAGGACGTACAGTTACTGAGTTTTTTCCGGTGCACACTGTCGGCGACAGTGTGGACCGGTAACCGGGAGGTCAGCTGTCGCCGACAACTGACACTCCACTCTTGCCGGCCAGCGGTCCTTTGCTGCTGATTTCAGCGAATTAACCCCTTAAATTCGGCGATCGGTTGCAATCGCCGAATTTTAGGGGTTTCTAGCATATCGGAAGACCCCGGTCCAAAATCGCGGGGTTTGCCGATAGTTAGTATGGCAAACCGAAGCCAAACAATGGCTTCCGGATCTGCCATGGACGGAAGCCCATGAGGACCAACCTTCGGCTGGTCCTGATAGGCTTCCTCTCAGAGTGACAGGAAGTCACTGTGTCGTTCCTGATGCACACTGTCGGCGACAAGGTGTGCACCGGGAACTGGGAGATCAGCTGTCACCGACAGGTGACACTCCAGTGTTGCCGATCAGCGGCTCATCGCCGCTGATTTAGGCAATTAACCCGTTACATGCGGGGCTCGATTGCGATCTCCGCATGTAGGGGGTTTGTAGCACATCAGCAGCGCCCATGCAATCGTGGGGGCTGCTGATGCTTGTGATGGCATCCGGAGGCCAGGCAACGGCCTCCAGGTCTGCCATGTATGGAAGCCTATGAGGACCAGCCTCTGGCTGATCCTCGTAGACTAACTGTCAGAGTGACTGTGACGTCACACTGACAGTTGGAATACGTTACACTACCTAGGTAGTGTAATGTATTCTAGCAGCGATCAGAGCTGCAGGTCAAAAAACTAAAGTGTTTAAAGTAAAAAAGAAAGTTAATAAACAAAAAAATAAAGTGTAAAAAGTAAAAAAAAAGTTAATAAAAATGTTTTATAAAAGTGAAAAAATATAAGTTTTTGTTTTCCTATAATAAGTTATTTATTATAGGGAAAAAATGAAACCGTACACGTACACGTATTTAGTATCACCGTGTTCGTAACGCCCCAAACTATGAAACTATAATGTTAATTTTTCCGCACGGTGAACGCCGCAAACAAAATAAATGTAAAACTATGTCAGCATCTCTATTTTTTGGTCACCACCCCATCCAAGATATAGAATAAAAAGTGATCAAAAGTCCCATTTACCCCAAAATAGTACCAATAAAAACTACAACATGTCCCGCAAAAAACAAGACCTCCCACAGCTTTTTTGACAAAAAAATAAAAAAGTTACGGCTCAGAATATGGTGTTTCAAAAAATAAATTATTTTATAGAAACGTAATTTTATTGTGCAAACGCTGCAAAACTAAAAAAAAACTATACACATATGGTATCGCTGTAATCGTACCGACCCACAGAATACAGAATTAAGTAAAATTTAATTTATTGCGCACGGTGAACGCTGTAAGAAATAAAGAATTTAAAGCGCCAAAATCGATGTTTTTTGGTCACCTTAGCTCTAAAAAAGATCCTGTGGGGTCAAAATGCTCACTATAACCCTAGAAAAATTCCTTGAGGGGTGTAGATTCCAAAATGGGGTCACTTTTGGGTGGGTTTCTACTGTTTTGGTCACTCTGGGTCGTTGCAAACCCGACATGGCACTGAAAACCAATCCAGCAAAATCTGCGCTCCAAAATCCAAAAGGCGCCCCTTCCCTCCTAAGCCCTGCTGTGGGTCCAAACATCAGTTTATGACCACATATGGGGTATTGCCGTAATCGGGAGAAATTGCTTTATAAATGTTGGGGTGCTTTTTCTCCTTTATTCCTTGTAAAAATGAAAAAATTCTGTTTCCACAGAAAAAAAGGTGTTTTTCATCTTCACAGGCTAATTCCACTAAATTATGCAAAAAAACTGTGGGGTGAAAATGCTAACTATACCTCTAGAAAAATGCCTTGAGGGGTGTAGTTTCCAAGATGGGGGTCACTTTTGGTGGGTTTCGACTGTTTAGGTACCACAAGACCTCTTCAAACCTGACATGGTGCCTAAAATATATTCCTAAAAAAGGAGGCCCCAAAATCCACTAGGTGCTCCTTTGCTTCTGAGGCCTGTGTTTCAGTCCATTAGGACACTAGGGCCACATGTGGGATATTTCTAAAATCTGCAGAATCAAGGCAATAAATATTGAGTTGCGTTTCCCTGGTAAAACCTCCAGATTTTCTTTTATTACAAATGAATTTCTGCAAAAAAAATTAAATTTGTAAATTTCACTTCTACTTTGCCTTAATTCCTGTGAAACGCCTAAAGGGTTAAAATACTTTCTGAATGCTGTTTTGAATAGCTTGAGGGGTGCAGTTTTCAAAATGGGGTGATTTATGGGGACTTTCTAATATATAAGACTCTCAAAGGGCCTATTGAAATTTTCTTGAAAATCAGAGAAATTGCTGCTAAAGTTCTAAGCCTTGTAAAGTTCTAGAAAAATAAAAGGACGTAAAAAAAAACGATGCAAATATAAAGTAGACATATGGGGAATGTTAACTAGTAACTATTTTGTGTGGTATTACTATCTGTTTTACAAGCAAATACATTTAAATTTAGAAAAATGCAAATTTTTGCAAATTTTTGCTAAAATGTGACGTTTTTCACAAATAAATATTACATTTATCGACCAAATTTTTTCACTAACATAAAGTACAATATGTCATGAGAAAACAATCTCAGAATCGCTTGGATAGGTAAAAGTATTCCAGAGTTATTACCACATAAAGTGACACATGTCAGATTTGAAAAAATCATCTGTGTCCACAAGGCCAAAACAGGCTGTGTCCTAAAGGGGTTAATATGTGTCAGAAGAAGTGATGCTTTTACTTATATTTTTATCTAGGGGTCAGAGCTCCATTCTCCTGCCTGAACTGCTAACTAGAAGAAATATTGTGGTCGAGTGTGCATGTTCATTGCTATAGGAAAAACGAAGAGCTTTTAAGGAGTGCCTGCGAAAACTAACATACATTAAATTTATTTCACACCCTTATTAATACACAGCGAGGGAAAGCCTAACCTCATTGTACTTCTGGAACTAGGACATGCCTGCCCCCGGCTATCCACCTTTCACTCTGGCCAAGTACATCTAATTTGGCTGTCCACCTTCAAGGTCCTCACATGAAAGCACCCCCTAAGCAGCCCTTGGTCCTCCGACTGACCTTTGTGACTTGGGAATCTTCTGTACAGCTTGTTAACCCCCCACATGCAAGGTCCCCAACCATGTAAGGCTTCGTTCACATCTGCGTCAGGGCTCCGTTCCAACATTCCGTCTGAGCTTTCCGTCGGAACGGAGCCCTGACTGACACAAACGGAAACCATAGGTTTCCGTTTCCATCACCATTGATTTCAATGGTGACGGTTCCGGTGCCAATGGTTTCCGTTTGTCTCCGATGTGTAAGGGATACCGTAGTCGACAAAGGGCGGGTCCTTAAGGCAAGTGAAGCCAGGAGAAAAGAGTGTTAAGTAAATGCCTATTTTTTTAAATGTTTAATCTTTGGCCTGATCTAGCACTCCGATGCTGGGAGGTTCCAAGCTTGGGAAGGTCTATTCAAATGTGTGCCATGGGGTCCAGCACTCTCTACGCCCCTGACAGCATCTCTGCCGATTACATTTTTTACACTGAAATTTTAATTTTTCCTTTCAGCAATTGATAGTAAATTAATACAAATATCAGTAACATTTATTTGGTTGTAACTTCAGTAAAGTATTTGACAATAACTTTGTTAGATTTTGTAATACAGGGATTTTCCCTCATAAAGAGTTTTACAAAATGGCAATGTGACTAATGGGACAAAAATTGACCAATTTGTAATATTTTGGCGGACCCCAGTGGCTAGAACGCCACCATTCACAGTTTTATTACATATTGTATTGTCAATTTTAATATTCACTTTTGTAGAAAAAAATATTTAAAGGGAACCTGTCACCAGCATTTCACCTATTAAACTTTACATATCCCTCACTGGCCGCTGCTATCAAAAGTTCACTGCTGTTATCCCCTCTGCTAAACTCCTCCTCCTGTAAATAACGGTCTGCAAAAATTTTGCGCTTTTTATCGTAATAATCCAGTGTCCCTTTGTGCGCACACACCAGAAGAGGTCATCAATTCACAAGCGCAGGATTTTGTGTGCTGGGGGAAGGCGAGGAGCTGTCAATCAAAAGTAAGGAGGCGGGGTGAACTCGGAAAGACTGGAGGAATGAAGATTTGACTCTTTTCAAATGAAGATTTGACTCTTTTCAAACAAAGATTTGACTTTTCTGCTCATTAGCATACAGTGTGGGAACACTAAAAAACTGAATACTAAAGCTACAGAGCCGACTAAGAAGACAATTATAGGTTATATAGAAATTGTTTTTCACCCACTACCACCTGGTATTGCTGGTTTAATAGGTGAAATGCTGGTGACATGTTCCCTTTAAATAACACAACCTATACGGCACTCAAAGTATTAAAGGTTGGGATTTTGATTGCGTCTGCAATTTTGCGAGTATTTTAGTTTTGCTCTGCAACCCCTTTAGTTATGTCACGGCGTATATTATATAAATAGTTTTTGTAATCGCTCATTTAAAATGTTATATATTATTATTATTATTATTATTATTATTATTATAGAATATTGTTTTACAACTAATATACAATATAATAATGATAGGATATGCATGTTCTGTAAAAAAAAAATAATATATGTATTTATTTCTTCTTGCCACAAGATGGCAGCACAAGTATTGATCTTGGCAAAGCGCAAGCTTCCAATAACTTTACCATTATGCCTCTTGCAACTTTACTTACAGATTATAGTATCGGATCTTGTTTATTGTTATAGCATTGCTCCCATGGATAGCCGGATTTTAAAAAGGCTCTGTCACCACATTATAAGTGGCCTATATTGTACATGATGTGATCGGCGCTGTAATGTAGATTACAGCAATGTTTTTTATTTAGAAAAACGATCATTTTCGACTGAGTTATGACCTATATTATCTTTATGCTAATGAGTTTCTCAATGGACAACTGGGTGTGTTTTAATATATGGCCAAGTGGGCGTTGTACAGAGGAGTGTATGACGCTGACCAATCAGTGACCAATCAGCGTCATACACTTCTTTCCATATATCGCTATGTGCAGCCACATAAACACACTATAACGCTACTCATGTGTCATGACTATGAATATACATTACCTCCAGCCAGGACGTGATGTGTATTCATTCACCTGACCACTTCTGTAGCGTCTCTGTGATATACAGCACAGCACAACGAGATCTCGCTGTGAATGACAGATCACAGCGTAATCTCGCGAGACTACGCCTGCTATGCTGTAAATCACAGAGACGCTACAGAAGTATGTAGCACAGTGTCGTGCTACATACAGGGTAACATGAATAATTATCTTCTGAAAAATAATTTTTTTTTAAAAACAACTAATTGTCATAAACAAAATCAAAGTTTGTTTATTGTCATTAATAAAATCCAACACAATTTAGAATGAGCAGAATATAAAATAGATAGAGAATTAAAAGATGGCTGAGATATTATTGCTCTGGGTAATAACAGGTCTTAAAGAGGCTCTGTCATGACGTCCTGGCTGGGGGTAATGTATATTCATTGTCAGGACACTGCAGTAGCGTTATAGTGTGTTTATGTGACTGCACATAGCGATATAGCTATATCGCTATTTGCAGTGTAAATGAATGAAGAGAAGTGTATGACGCTGATTGGTCACTGATTGGTCAGCGTCATACACTCCTCTGTACAACGCCCACTTGGTCAAAAAGTAAAACACGCCCAGTTGTCCATTGAGAAACTCATTGGCATAAAGCTAATATAGGTCATAACTCCGTAAAATATTATCGTTTTTCTAAATAAAAAACACTGCTGTAATCTACATTACAGCGCCGATCACATCATGTACAAGATAGGGCACTTATAATGTGGTGACAGAGGCTCTTTAAGACCTGTTATTACCCAGAGCAATAATATCTCAGCCATCTTTTAATTCTCTATCTATTTTATATTCTGCTCATTCTAAATTGTGTTGGATTTTATTAATGACAATAAACAAACTTTGATTTTGTTTATGACAATTAGTTGTTTTTAAAAAATATATATTTTTCAGAAGATAATTATTCATGTTACCCTGTATGTAGCACAACACTGTGTAGATATTGGAATTATAAGCAAAGGAATCCCAAGATTGAGACTAATTACCAATATAATCTATTAAAAGGATATTTTTAATAGAATTAATTAGGGAACCTGCTATAATTTGGTTGCATTTGAATAAATTTAGGGTGTGCAGAAGAAGCTGTCACAACCAGCCCGAGTCCCTCAGATGGCCCCAAGGTCCACCAACCATAGAGGCAAGCTGTGCTATAAATGGGATGTAATGGGTGGGGGGACCAGGTATACAATGGCGGATCATCATAGGGCGTTTTTGGTGGCCGCTTGGGGCCTGAGGCTCCCGGGGGGCCCATGGCCGTCCAAAGTACAATGTAGTTTTGTTGTGTTTTTGCCACGAATCGCTGCAAAAGCCGCGACGAAACGGCATTGTATATGTCCTGCAAAAGGACCTTTAGACATAAGGTCACATGACCCCATCTCTGAAGTTCTTACTACTGTTTAGAGACCTGCTGGTCACATGACCGCAGGTCCATGAGCAGCAGCAAAATCCCACAGAGAAGACTGAGGTGAGCTGCTATGTAAGTATAAGGGATGGATTTGTTTAAGAGGTCTGTATTTGGGGCGGAGCCTGACCGCTGAACGTGATGGAAGCATAAGACAGTGCTCCTCACAAGCCGGCTCAGATCCAGAACGAATAAGAGGCACATTTATACTAAAAATGGTGAAGACGGGAAAGGACAAACTCAGGGACACATTGAGCACCCCGGGAGCGCAAAAACAGCAAGCTGACCTGGATAAATTCCTGCAGAAACGGGATTTGCAAACGGCGGCTGGAGTTTCCAAAATGGCGCCGTATCCTGCATCTGAGGACTCAGATGCTGACAGCATGTGCGGAGCTGCTGCAGCGATCTCAGACACAGGAGGAATAACTAAATCGTTCCTGAAGAAAACCCTACAACAAGCCATAATGCCGGTTATGAAGGAGATCACAGAATTCAGGTCAGATTTTAAGCGTATGGGGCACAGATTAGAAGTGCTTGAATCGGCATTATCAGACACAGTTAACCATGCAGACTCAGTGGGACACAAGCTGCAAGTTCAGGAGTCGCAAATGAACAGGGCACTGACTATGATTGAGGACATGGAGAATAGAAGCCGTAGGAAAAATATCAGGCTGAAAGGCCTGGCTGAATCGTACGCAGCTGAGGCATTACCTGCAATTGCGCGGCAAATATTTGCAGACTTGCTGGGAGAAGAGAGGGCGGAAAAGGTGGTGATCGAACGGATCCATAGGGCCCTTAGACCTAAGCCTAAGCCGACAGAAACACCAAGAGATGTCATCTGTGGTCTGCTAAGCTACGTGGATACGGCAGCTATATTAACGGCTAACAGAGAACAGCAAAGGGTTACATTTGAAGGCTCTACACTACAGCTATATCAAGATATAGCGGCATCTACACTGGCAAAGAGGCGCATCATGAGACCATTGCTGGCGAAACTCCGGGAAATTAATTTACCTTACATATGGCTTTTTCCCTTCGGGTTGGCGATCATCAAGGAGGGGAAGAGGATCTTGATCCATACTCCGAACGATCTAGAAGAAGTATGGGAAAGATTGGGTATACGCCCGGTTCCGATACAGAACTGGTTACCAGCTCAGACCGACATCACGCTACCAGACCTGCCAAAGATGGAACCTTGGTCTGTGTACTCCAAACACAGAACGCCACGCGGAAAGAAGCAAAGGGCAGAAGTCATGGAGGAGGATGTACCTTGAACTGTCCAGTCTTGTTCGTGAGCTATGCTGTTTTTGTTTCAATTATTGATGTCTCTAACTGCTAATCTTAAAATTCTACTGTTTGGAATGTTTTATAGGGTACATTATTGTGACTAATAGATAATATGATAATTTGAGGTTTTTGGCTATGTGGATAGGGGCCTACGTGTTTTACGGTACTAGATGATGTAAATCACATGGGTGAAGAGGATATGTAGACCTCTATATATATACTATGATAAGGAGCTACCCAGAATAACACCTTGAAGCAGCTAGGCCACCTGATACATACGATATGCAACTCCAGCTAGTGGAATATAGTTAGGTATGTGGTTTAGTACTTATGTTCTGAGATAATACTACTTGGACAAAAGAGCCAAGTATGTTAATGGTTAATATATCATCTCAGAAGTAATGTGGGTAGTGACCGGCAGTTATTCACATAAGACAGACATTCTATGATAAGTGCCTGCAAGGGAAGGTTATTTCCTTCCAATGCTATTGTTATAGATAATATGCTATTTTTTACTATTTGATCTCTCTTAAAGTGAGAATAAACTATGGATCTGAGCCTGGCCTCGGCTCAGGAATTTTTCCCTCCCCTATCCCCGTATGCAACGATGCTATGGTGATAGAAGTAGGTGGGTAGTGGGATTTCTACTACACCTATTAGGTGGTGTTTTGTATATGCAGCCCAGTTGGCCATATATGAGTGGAAGTTACATAGTGCCTGGACACTTATTGTTTGTTTGTATGTCTGTTTTGTGGTATGTCTTCCTCCCCCTCTTTCCTTTTGTCCTGCTCCTACCCTGTCGATTGTTTTTATCTACCCAAATATATGCCAAACAATACCTTAGCAAACTGAATAGCTTAATACATACTCTACAAAAATGGCGACAATAAAGCTAGCGACTTATAACACTAATGGGCTGAACTCGCCTCAGAAAAGGAACCAGATAATAACGCTGTTAAAAAGGGAGCAAGTATCTGTAGCCTTTATACAGGAAACACATTTTAAGGCTGAAAAAATACCTAAATTACCTACTAACTATTTTTCTTCATGGTTCCATAGCTGCAGTTCGGGCTCTGCAGTTCGGGGAGTCTCCATAGCGCTACATAGAGACCTACCGTTTGTACTCCTGGCGAGGCACGATGCGAAGGATGGCAGAGCTTTATTTATCAAAGGTAAATTGGGGGCACTCACATGCACCTTAGCGAATGTGTATGTTCCCAACAAATCTCAGGTTCCATGGTTACTTCACACTTTGGAAGAATTGAGAGCTTTTGCAGAAGGCCCTATTATTATTGGGGGAGATCTAAATTTAACTATTAATCCAGAGCTAGACTCTTCAACACAAAAGTCAACCATCCCACAGATTGGTAGACGGAAGCTTTTAAATAAGTTACAAGAATTTAACTTACATGACTCATGGAGAATTCTGCATACTACACAAAAAGATTATACTTTTTTTTCTCACCCTCACCGTTCCCATCAGAGACTGGATTACCTGCTTATACATGCACATTTTATATCATCACTGGAGTCGGCCAGTATTGGACAGATTACGGTCTCAGATCATGCACCAACGTTTATCACGTTGAAGGTAGCTGAGCTATCTCCTAGAGAGTGGACATGGAGGCTAAATGAAGCCCTATTGGATTTACCGGATTTGTCCAAGACATTGACCGAGTCATTACAAACCTACTTTGAAATTAATGCCACAGACGATGTGTCGGGCACTATAGTATGGGAAGCGCATAAGACATACATCAGGGGCATATTAATCTCACTAGGAACTAAAGTAAAGAGAGAGAGGGAGAAAGGAATATTATTGTTGCTATCGCAAATTGCAGAGACGGAAAAGATACACAAAAATACCCCAACCAAAAAGTTACAATTGGAATTGCAAATTCTTCGGAATAATTTAAAAGATTCCTTGAACAAAAAGCTGGCAGCTAATATGGTGCACTATCACCAGAAGTTATACGCGCACGGAGATAAGGGGGGAAAGTTAATGACGGCACTGATCAAAAAGAAAAAAGAAAAGGCCTTTATTCATAGGATTAAAACATCAGAAGGAAATACATACACGAATACTGAGGACATTGCAGGAGTTTTTAGTGAATACTACTCGAGTTTATACAATATCCCGGCCCCTTCCTTGAACTCAGATATCTCCAGATCTACGCAGATTGAAGATTTTTTGAGGCCATTAACACTACCTACAATCTCGGCCGCAGATGCGGAGGAACTTATGACTCCGGTTACTTTGGCGGAGGTGTCAAAAGTGTTATATTCATTTCCCTCAGGGAAGAGCCCAGGGCCAGACGGGCTAACTATCAAATATTATAAAAAATTTAAAGATATATTATTACCTCCTTTGGTCAAAGCTTATAATGAGTTGCTAAGAGGAAATAAATTAACGGCACAGTCACTTGAAGCGTATATCACGATACTGCCTAAGGAAGGAAAAGACCCCCTCTTATGTTCTAGCTATAGGCCTATATCTCTTTTAAACCTGGACCTTAAAATATGGGCTAAATTACTCTCCACGCGAGTAAGAAAGTTCCTAAATACTTTAGTGCATTTGGATCAGAAAGGTTTTGTGCCAGGTAGGGAGGGTAGACATAACTCCATTCGCCTGATGAATTGCATACAGAAAGCGCACGATTCAAAAACACCCCTGGTGCTCATAGGTACAGATGCAGAGAAGGCATTTGATAGAGTGGCATGGGACTTTATGACAGCTACACTAGCTAAATTTGGATTCCCAGAACCATTTATCAAAGCGATCTTTACGCTATATAGCAAGCCATCGGCGAAGATACGGGTGAATGGGGTTCTGTCTCCCTCCTTCTCAATTGGGAATGGTACAAGACAGGGATGCCCCCTCTCACCGTCTTTATTCATTCTGACCCTGGAGACTCTTTTGCAGGCCTTGAGGCAGGATACACGAATTGAGGGCTTAAATATAAACTCAAAAATGCACTTGGTTCACGCATTTGCTGATGATATGCTACTTACCATCACAAATCCAGAGAGCGCTATCCCAGTTATTTTGGAAACCTTTCACAGCTATGGAATGGTGTCTAATTTCAAACTATACTAAGTCGGAAATTCTTAATGTAACCCTATCGCAGAGACAGGTGAGGGGATTGGCTTCAGCTTCTGAATTCCAATGACCCTCGGAATCTGTGAAATACTTAGGTATTCAACTACCCGCAGATCTAAATGCACTATACAAATTAAATTATCAACCGCTCCTTCGGAAGATAAAAGAACTTCTTTCTGCCTATAATATTCCATACATATCGTGGATGGGCAGAAGGAATCTGCTACAGACCTATATCCTACCTGTGGTGCTTTACATTATGAATATGGTTCCAATTCTCTTACCAAGAACTTTCTTCAGGACAGTACAACAAATGTTTTCAAAATATTTGTGGAAACAAAGAAGGCCGCGGATATCATACCGCAATCTCACAAGGAGCAAACGTCAAGGAGGAATGGGACTTCCAGATATAGAGGGTTACTACAAAGCTATACATCTACAAAGATGGTTAGATCTGGCAGCAGAGTCGGAGGAGCAGGGAGGGCTATCTAGGGACGCAGTAGGCGGAGTAGATAATCCATTAGGAGTTCTTTGGGTGCCGAGCCAACAATACATAGGAGCTATGAGGAATCCTTTAATGAAAGGCACTTTGGCGGTCTGGGCTAAGGTGGGCTTGACAGAGAAGGTGTTGCCTCAACCGTCACCAATACTTCCAGTAGCGGCATTACCTAAACTTCTTAAATTGGGGAACGGATATAGCTCAGACCTATGGAAATGTTTTGCAGGAATTCAGATTAGAGACTTTATGTTAGACAATAGAGTACCTACAGCAGAGGAGATCCAGTCTATGATGCATGGTGAGGCTTTGAAGCTTAATTTTCTTCAGATCCATCACATACAAATGGCATGTACTAAATTTTTAAAAGATCACAAGACAACTAGAGAGCTCACATGGTTTGAGAAGCTTCTAGCTACTCATAGAGGGAATAAACATAAAATGTCTAAGATCTATTACCAACTTTCAGCAATGGAGGGGAGGGATTTGCCATCCTTCATAGCATCGTGGGAAGCGGAGCTCGGACTGCGGCTGTCGGATCAGGAGAGGAATATGGTAATGTGCAACTCACATGGATTCTCTAGGTGTGTAAAACTACAGGAGAACCATTATAAATTGCTCACCAGATGGTACAAAACTCCGCAAAATCTTTATCGTATGGGTTTTGCCCCAGATGCTCTATGCTGGAGATGTAAGTCACAGGAGGGATCTTTGTCACATATCTGGTGGACTTGCCTTCAGGTTAGATCATTTTGGTCACAAATAGAAAGAAACATTAACTTGATATGTAATACAGATGTAGCTCTGTCGTTAGAGAACATAGCGTTGGGGCTCCCTTCAAATTCTATGACTATGTCCAAAAAGTACTTACATACGCATTTGTTAGCGGCAGCAAAAATGTTAATTCCTTTGTACTGGCTACAACCTACTGCTCCTTCTGTAAGTCAATGGATAGACAAAGTTAATCAAATATGTCGCATGGAAGAACTTTCTAACAGAGTGGAAGATACTTACGAGAAGTTTGTGAAAATATGGTCTCCTTGGTTGCAACATAGAGATGATCTAATGAGAACAATTTCCTAAGTTTATGATTTTTTTATTTTTTTTATTGTGAGGTATTGCTGTAATCCTATCCACATCCTCACCCATAACTATCCCCTTGTACTACCCTTCCCTACCGTTCCATTCTGTCTTTCCTCATGTTACCCAAAAATCATATGTTATGTGGTCTTAACCGAAATTACTACAGTCGTATGGATTTATCACTAAAGATATGTGAAATGTGTTAATACATTGAGTAAATCGAAACACATCGTTGATGTTTTTTAGAAATTCATGTTAGCCATGTGTTAGATACAAGTGGATGCCATTGCTCACATTAGAAAAGTATTTTTTCTTTCTTCTTTTTATTTACCTTTTCCTTTCGTCTAGCACATGTTAAATAAGTCCAACTGAATGACAATAATCCAATGTTTTTGCATGACACAGGTAACTGTAGTGTCAGTTTTGTATTGTAATTTGTACTTTTATACTAATAAAAACAGATTTGATAAAAAAAAAAAAAAAAGAGGTCTGTATTTATTGGGTCTTGTGTGGGGACTGTATTTAGGGGGTCTGGTTTGGGGACTGTATTTAGGGGGTCTGGTTTGGGGACTGGATTTAAGGGGTCTTGTCTGTATTTAGGAAGTTTTGTGTCTGTATTAGTTTAAGGGGTCTGGGGTCTGTATCAGTTTAAGGGGTTTAGGGTCTGTATATTTAGTGGTCTGTGTTAGTTTAAGGGGTCTGTATTTAGGTGGTCTGAGGTCTGTATCAGTTTATGGGGTTTAGGGTCTGTATATTTAGGGGTCTGTTAGTTTAAGGGGTCTGGGGTCTGTATTTAGGGGGTCTGTATTAGTTTGACATCTGGGGTCTGTATTAGTTTATGGGACCTATTTAGGGGACCTGTTCTAGGGTCTATATTACTTTAGGGGTCTGGTCTGGGGTCTGTATTAGTTTAGGGGGTCTGGTCTGGGGTCTGTATTTAGGGGGTCTGTTTTAGTTTGAGTTCTGGGGTTTGTATTTAGGGGGTCTGTATTAGTTTATGGGGTCTGTATTTAGGGGGCCTGGTCTAGGGTCTGTATTAGTTTAGGGGTCTTTATTTAGGGGTCTGCATTAGTTTAGGGGGTCTGGTATCTGTATTAAGGGAGTCAGGTTTTGGTTCATTATTAGTGTAGAGGGTTGGGTCTGTATTTAGGGGTCCTATCTGAGGTATTTATTTAGGGTGCTTGTTCTGGGGTCTGTATTTGTTTAGGGGGATCTGGTCTGGGGACTGTTTAGAAGGTCTGGGTCTGTATGCATTCTATGATCTAGTCTGGGGTCCAAATTTATTAGTCTGAGTAAAAGGAGTTGTCCGGGCACATCGATAGGTCATCAGTATAAAAAACGATCTGTGTCCGGACAACCCCTTTAATGTATGGTCCTGGGCCTTGGTGTCTAAATTTATGTGTTTCTATAGAGGCTGGAAATGGATGCAGAAGTGATGGGCAAAGATGTCTCATCAGGAGAAGTCACCATAATGGTCTGCGTCAGATGGAGAAGAAAAGAGAACGACTCCCATCAGAGAAGACATCACCTGTGAGTCACTGGATCTATAGGGGATTCTGACATGTCTGTTGTAGGAAATCCTTGTATTCTACATATGTTTGTGTACCCAGGACTAATAGACAAATGCATGTTACCATTCCCATTGTCAAAAGGAAGTGTGATACTGTCCGCGATGGTTGGAGACTGTCAGTATGTAGGAACACAGCCCTTTGACAAGGGGAATCGTAACACCCATTTGTCAATGCTTGCACAAAAAGGTGGTGTTCACTATAGACACGGCAGAGCGGCGGTGGGGATGGGGGGCCCAAGTTTGGGGAACAGCCCAGGGCCTATTGTCTACTTAATCCGCCACTACAGGTATACATTTACATCAGGACACAGAAGTTACGCATCTGCGAGGCAGTAATAAATCAAGATTTTTTTCCGCTGAAAGACAATCAAGACAGCACCTCTTCATCTACGTTTCCACAAGTACAGATGGCATAATTTCAGAGTTACAGCTTATATTTTAGCCCTCTGTCTGTTTATCCATCTGAGCCCCTTGGCTGTTGGATAAATACACAGAGACATACAATGCATTTGTTAAGAATCCTGCTTACTGTTGATGGTCACATGCAGACTCTATAATGAAGCCATACGTCCCCTGCTGGTATGTCGCACTATATCAGTTTCCCAATTGCACTAAGTCATTAGCCTCCTTTACCAGTCAGTCACTGTAAGGCCGGGTTCCCATGGGACGGATACGCTGCGTAAAAACCACACAGCGAATCCGACCTGGAACCCGCAGTACATTCCGTCCGAAAAACGCACCACATTTTGGTGCGTTTTTTCGGACGGAATTTCCGCTGCGGAGAGCAGAGGTAAGAACCACTTATACTTACACAAGTCGTTGTTATGGTGACGCGTCCCTCCTGTGTAATCCGGTCCAGCCTCCTTGGATTACTCTGGAGCCTATGTGACCGCTGCAGCCTGTTATTGGCTTCAGCGGTGGTCACATGGGCTGCAACATCATCCCAGGAGACTGGACCTCTGACGTCATCCAGGCTGGCCTCCTGGGATGACGTATCATCCCATGTGACCGTCGCTACAACCTGTGATTGGCTGCAGCGGTCAAATGGGAGGCAATGTCATCCCAGGATGCCGGACTACAGGAAGAAGGAGGGCGTTCTGGGTAGGTAAGATTTTTTTTCCGTAGTTGCGATTTTTGCGGCGTAATTGCTGAGAACACCCCACAAAAGTCTTAACACTTGGATTTCTGTTGCGGGTTTTGCATTCCCATTGAATTCAATGGAGAAAACCTGCAATGGAAAATCAACAAAAATGCAGCATAGATTGACAAGCTGCGGAATTCCGCGCCGCAGGTCAATTTATTAACGTCTAAGCTCAGTTTTTTCCGCAGCGCGGGCATGAGACTTTCTACATCTCATTGACTTTGCTGCTACTGCAAATGCTGCTGAATTTCCGCACAGAATTCCGTTACATGAAAATAGTGAAAATTATAAATGATTCCTTATTTATGTATGACCTAGTATGTTTTCAAGAAATGTATGGGCATTTTATTTCAATCTACCCCAATTATTTCTTGCAGTAAAAGTGGTTGACTGACAAAGCTGGTAGGGATCATTGTCGTGTAGAGCAGTGACGCTCATGCAGGAGGAGTTCTTCTGGCTGTTACTGGGTAGTCTAGGCAGAGAGATGCAGCTCAGCTGGTCGCCACACACTCATGTACGGCTTGTATAAGATGTGTGACAGGCTGCTGCACTATCACGGTGGCTGCAGGCTTTCCTCCTCAGAGAGACAAGCGGCGGTGACTAATAATATAGAAATGATTTCAGCCCCTGCAGAGAAACGACTATTAACATCCATGAGTCACAGCTTTGAAGATACAGCGGAGGGAAATGAGAGAGAATAAGGGAGGGAGAAGGGGTATAGGTAGAGACAAAGGATAAAGAAACGGTAGGGAAAACAAGGCAATAGTGATGGTGAAAAATGACAGGATAGAAGGACAGAATGAATTGAGGTGGAGAGAAAGAGCGTTAACAATTAGCAAGGAATAGGACAACCATATGTAGTTGTACAGCTCACATCAGAACTACATGAATAGCATGCTTTATCAGTTATTGATAGGCAGAGCGTACTAAAGCATGCTTTCATTTAACTCACTAGTTAATTTCAAGATTTATACTATATACAGGGCTGGACTAGGACTTAAAATCAGTGCTGACATTTTTAAGCACACAGGCCCACCGCAGGCCATATGCAGCCGCCAGTTGGGCTGGAGTACATGGGACGACCTTTCAGCTATACAAGACATGGGGAGATTTATTAAAACAGCTCTTCCACGAGAATAATGAATATGCTCATTATTCTAGAGGATTTTTTTTGTGGAGCGGAAAAAAATTCAAGCAGACTTATTTCCGCTGCAGGTGAATGGGGTATAAAATAGCCCATTCACTTGTAATGGATGCAGAATGTTAGTGGAATTGAAAGGGATTTAGGTGTGGAATCACGGACTTAGTCCTAATCAAATCCTGATTGCGTGATCATGGCCTAATACTGACTGCAAATTATACCATTAGTCAATGCTAAAATATCACCATACTATAACTAAATAGTATGATTTCAACTTTATATTCAGCCATATACACACACACACACACACACACACACACACACACACATGCTGGACTCATGACGCACAGATGCAACCTACAAGCTGGACACATGCAGCATTCGTGCCACTTACACTTAGGACACATGCGCACGCACACCACTCACACCACTCACACCTAGGACACATGCGCACACACACACCACTCACACTTATGACTCATTCGCATCGCACATAACTCACACTTATGACTCATGCGCACGCACACCACGCACACCTAAAGACACATGCGCAAACACACCACTTACACCATGAACACATCCCCCACTCACACCTAGGACATATGTTGCACATGCACCACTCACACCTAGGATATATCCTCCACTCTCTCCACTCACACCTAAGACATATGCTGCATGTTGTCCACCCACACCAAGGACACATGGTGAAGACGTGCTACTCACACCTGGCACAGACACACTAGACACATACCACTCACACACTAGACACGTACCACACACTAGACACTTCCCGCCCACATTACTTGCACTAGACACATACCGCACACACCACACAAATGCTAAACACATACCTCACATAACACTTACACACTAGACCTATACCACACATGCCAGTCACACTCACATTGAAAACAACATGCACACAAATGCCACTAATACATTAGAAGAAGACACAAAACTCACACAAATTGCATATTTCACTCATACGATTGACATACACTGTTAACACTACATCAACCAGTCACACTACAAAAATCAATCCAACACTTCACTCACATTGCAATATTTACCTGCTTTCTTTCGTAGACTGCTGATTCTTTGGCACTGGCATGCAGGATGCTGGAAGTCCATAGGCATCTATACCTGATATGCCCCCTCCACCACTAAGCCCAGTCCATAGGCCCACGAAGCCATGCCCCTTTTACAAAGCTCCTCCCTTCTGTGGCTCAAATTAACCATAACCTGATGCATACCCTTTTAACCCTATAGCTCTTCATTGCAGAGTACACAGCAATAAATCTCAGAAAGATGTGTTTTTAAACACCAGGAGGCAGCAGTTATTGTAATGTTGGTGCTTGTGTTCACCGCTGTCTGTAGGGACGAATTCTAGCTTTTCTGCTGCCTGAGGCAAAAATAGAATGGTGCCCCACCAGATTTTGCTTGACATCCCCCTGACTGTTCTACATCACTACCAGCCTCCTCCATTGCCTTGTACTCCCCTGGCATGCGCGGTGCAGCGATGAAGCTAGGCGGAGTACACCTCGCTGCATTGTGCGTGCCAATGGAGTACAAGGCAACGGCGCATCCGAGAAAGTTGTAGGGGACTGGTAGTGATGTAGAACAGCCACGAGGATGTCAATCAAGCATGGAACGGTAAGTTTGGAGTCAAGACTGTGTGACTCTTCAGGAAAGCATCATTGCCCCATGATCCTTTATAGAGTGATTAGCATAGCACTCCTCCAACTCTTGCAGATGCGCCGCTGCCTAGTACTGGCATGTGCGGTGCAGCCGGGCAGTGTACAAGTCGCTGCACGGTGTGTCCCCAAGTAGTACAAGGCAATGGCACATCCGAGAAAATTGGAGGAGACTGGTAGTGATGTATAACAGCTAGAGGGTTGTCAATCAAGCATGGTAGGTTGGGTTTGGAGGCAGGACTATGTGACTCTTCAGGATAGCGGCACAGCCCCATGACCCTTTAATGAGTAATTAGCATATAGTGTGCGCCGGTTTAAAAGTTGATTTTATCGATTTTTCTGCATCTGAAAGAAAACATACAGGGGAATGTTTGGAAATATTGTCAGCTCATGTATTACTGCATGGTGGCGGTTCAAAGGGTTAAAACTGCCTGACAGCTTCCTATTAAATATACAATGCATTGAAAACAATTCCATCTGCCCTGTAATTTTGGTATTAGAAATATATTCTATATAATTACAGCTCCAAAACCAAGCTCTGTCATATACGGCTCCAGAACCAAGCTCAATACATATATATAGCTCCAAAACCAAGCTCATTACAAATATACAGTACCAGAACAAAGCTCAGTACATATATACAGCACCAGAACAAAGCTCAGTGCATAAATACAGCACCAGAACAAAGCTCAGTACATATAAACATCACCAGAACTAAGCTCAGTACATATATATAGCACCAGAACAAAGCTTAGCACATAAATACAACATCAGAACCAAGCTTAACACATAAATACAGCACCAGCACAAATATAGCTCAATTTATTGCAACCCCTGTCGTATAGGTTTGTACGGCATAAAACTACAGCTCCAAACATGGACCGAACAAAGGTAAGGATATGCTGGGAGTTGCTGTTTCACAAAAAAAAAAAATCATACCACCCATCATCTCGCTGCAGATCATACAGTGACTACAGTACTGATTAGAGGCAGAATAAACTTTTATATTAAGTGACTCACCGGTGACTATCACGGATTCTAGTTCTTTTTCTCTTTTCTTCTCCATCCGGTCCAGGTCTCTATAAAGACGTCTCCCGGCCACAGCCCATTTCTGCAGTTTGCCGCTCAGGTGTCTTCAGCTTCTCACTATTCAAACATTTCTGCACCTATAAACAAAGATGAAATTCTCATGGTGCCACACACTGTACCCCTAAATATGATAGTTCCATACACGGCACCTCCAGTTATAATAGCACCATACACTGTGTCCCTGATTATAATAGCATCATACACTGAGTCCCTGATTATAATAGCACCATACACTGTGTCCCTGATTATAATACCAATATACATTGTGTCCCGCACACACACACACACACACACACACACACACACACACACACACACACACACACACACACACACACACACACACACACACACACACACAGTGCTCCCCATAGATAGTGCCCCCATAGGGCCCCCTGTATATAGTGCCACACATATAGCCCCCCCTGTAGGTGGTGCCCCACATATAGCCCCCTGTATATGGCATCCCACATATAGCCCCTCTGTAGATAGTGACTCACATATACCCCCACATGTGCCCCACATATAGCCCTCCATGTAGATAGAGTCCCACATATAGCCTCTATTAAATGGAAGAAGTTAATAGCATGTGGTTCTGCGACCCCAAAACGCAAATGCAAAATAAAAATAAAAACTTTATTAACATATAAATATGCAACAATTATTAAAAGATTGTCCAATGCAGATCAGTGTAATTTTAAGTGCAGAAGACCCCCTTATACTGCACTAGTAAAGGGCAAAATTAACCTATAGAAATGTTTAATTCTACCAGAGCTAGAGACAGTGGTCACCGCCAATGTCTACGTCCACTTCTTATGATTGTCCTTCGATTGTTCTTACTATATTAGTACTATAGGGAATGGCAACTAAATAAGACACGGTAAATGTCGCTATCAATATGACCCCTAAATAGTATTGGGAGTTGCCTGCAGTGATAAAGGCCAAGGGGCTGGAGGTTCCCTGATCAGGAGAACTAAGCCAGCAGGGTCACCATTGAATGACTGTGTGTAGGACTAGAATAGGAGGTGCCGTTGTAGCGACACACTCCACATCAATTGCAAGGCAGTGAACCTCAATATACCCCCTCTCACCTGCACCGCTTATCGCAGCGGAGGAAGTGACAGGCGGCAGGACTATTGAGCTCCGGAGCTTGTCTCACTGACGTGAGCCGCTCATGTGACAGTGAGCTACTCGTAGCGTGTAACTGATTGTGTTGCTCTGTCAGTGATGTTTAATCACCTGACAGTGAGCGCCGCCAAGTTACTTCTCACTCGCCCCGCTGAAGCAAATAGCGGAGGTGGCAAGGGAGCACTATGCAGGGGGGTGAGCAAGGAAGGATGTTGATTGCTGGCTCTGTAGATTACTAGATAGACCCTAACATGTGGAACATTAAAACTAAACACCCGACGCAAGTTTTGCCGGCATTTACGGCTTCTTCTAGGGGTGGTGACCGCCAGTTTGACAGCCCTTAAGTAACTCAATTTGTGATTGACAGCCTCAAGGGCCAATATGGCTATTATTGCCAAATTCCAATGTTTCAGTGTATGAAAACAAGGACAGTTTGTTACAATGCCATGTAAAGGGTTCAATATTGAAGCCACTAATCACAAATACAGTGAAGTATCTTTGAGTTCACTGTTTATAAATCAAGCAAGAATAATAATATGAGCATAGGGAATATAATGTAATAAATATAGACAAAAATATTTATGATCAATTGGTGAAAAAAGGGGAAAAGAGAAGATTCCTAAAATACCAATACATAATGGTATCCATTTTAACATTGAGCTTAATGCGGTCCAGATATATCTATGTCTAAATGGTTAGACTTAGTTTCAGAAAAGGCAAGCATACAGGTGGTGAATCCTGAAACAGACATTCACTATCATCTGTACATTGTGTCCCTGCTGTTATCAATTGTCAATGACTAATAGATCCTGATCTACAGGGACAGGGCCAAAATAATTTATAGGAGATAATTTGATATTATAAATGAGGTATATCAACTGGTAAATTCTTTTACAGGAAGCAGCCAAAATTAAAGCTCTCATTGAGACCATGGGGATTGATGGAATTCATCTGGAAGATCCATTGACACTCCCTCTTCAGGAGGGCTTAATCCAAGTTTCCTCCCCTAATGCCCAATTTTAGTTGGCAAATTACCCAGCCTCCCAGACTTGTCCAATCCAAGCCATGGCTTCGTTTTTGTAATGTCTGGCAATCTGAGTCGGAGTGAAAGGCTTGTTTTGGGCCTGGCATTCTCTCTCATTCTTATCATAGTTTGTAATGGAGCGGATATGCTCTCTAATTCTAATCTTCATTTCCCTTGTGGTTTTACCCACATATCTAAGGCCACATGGGCAGTCAAGGCAATAAATTACCGCCTCAGATGTACATCTAATATGCTCCCTAATAGTGTATGTCTTGCCAAAGCCGTTTGAGAACACCTTGGTGGTTCTGAGGATCTTACAGGCCTTACATAACTTACATGGGAAAAATCCTGGGGTAGAAATAGTTGACCTGATGTTTGCGCTGGAAAAATGACTAGAAACAAGAAGATTAGAAATGCTCCTTCCTTTGCGATACCCCGATGGAACCTTGCCACCCAAGATTTTATTGAGATCCAAGTCTGTGTTCAAAACATGCCAATGTTTATTCATGATGTCTAGCATTTTGTTCCAATCATCATGGTAGTCTGTGATAAATCTTGGTTGGCAAGGAGAGTCTGTGTTCTTTTTCTTTGGGGTTAAGAGATCCTCCATGTTAGTTCTGATGGCTATATTGTCTGCCTTTTTAATGCTCTTATTTGAATAGTTTCTCATCTGTAGTCTTGATTTAAGTTCTGCAGCTCTTTGTTTAAAGATCGAGAATGGGGAGCAATTACGTCTTAAACATAGGAATTCCCCTTTGGGGATCTCCTTTATAGTATTAAACTAATGTGCACTCTCAGCATCCAACAGACTATTGGTGGAAGTCTTTACTACACAGATCGGTATTGAGCTCTCCTTTTATATTCCGATATATTCTGATGTCCAGAAAAGGTATTGAATTATGATCAAAATCTAATGTCAGTTTGTGATTGAAGTCATTATTATTAAGCAGGAAGATGAAATCCTGTGGGTTGGAAAGAGTACCACTCCAAACCACTAGAATGTCATCTATATAACGCCTCCAAAGACTGACATGGTCGGTGAAATTCCTCATCTGGTCATTGAACACCTGTCACGGGCTGTGGGTATGTGGACCCACTGGGCCGCACCGCCGTAGCGGGGAGGCAGCTGGCCAAACAACAGAGCACCCCAGCTATACAAAGTCCCGCACCAGGGTACCTGAATAGTCCAGACAGTGGCCGAGGCTTTGGCACGGATGGAGGTGGGTGCAGCAGGTTACGCCAGACGTGGCAGATGACCGCTGGTGCAGCACGTTGCGCCAGACGTGGCAGATCACACTGGACGTGAAAGATGGCACTGGACCTGGCAGATGACACAGGATGTGGCAAACAACAGAAGGTGCAGTAGACACGACTCCAACACTAGTAGGCACATGAACAAGAACACAGCACGGGATACAGGAACAGGTAACATGGCATGGGTAACAACTGGAACAGGAAACACTAAGGGACCATTTTCAAAACAGACTTGGGATACACTAACAACGCTCAGGCAAGGGTCAGAAGGGCAGGGCCTTTCTTATAGTTCAGAAAATCATTGTAGTTGATAATGATGATTGTCCACATGTGCACGCGCTGGCCCTTTTTTTTTAACATTCTTTTTTATTTGCCTTTTATCAGATTTTTTTTTTTAACATCAAGTCAAAACAACACAGAAAAACAAATAAACATTTGCCATAATGTATCGACTTTACAATAAGAAATCAGGTAGTATGACATTACAGAGAAACAGTTACAGATGCTGCAGTTCATTACAAGCAATGCCATTCCACCTTGGTTTGTCCAAAACATTACAAACCTGGGTCGCAGCCCGAGGTTACTTGTTTCCACCAACCTAAAAGACCTTAGAAGCTGTGAACTCAGACATGACCCTTACTTAACAGATTACATCTCAAGCCAGTTCCCCAGCCGTCCCACATACCAGAAAGCCCCTTTTTAGGCATCCTGGTTATACCCATCAATCCCCCCCTGAAATATCTAAAGCTCTCAAGGAACCACTAAGGTGCTCTGTCGCGTACCATGCTGTATGTCTAAACGAAGACATCAGCTCCTCTATCTCTTGGCTATTAAATTGAGTAAGAATAAATATTTTCCAATTGTCAAAAGAGTGAGCTGTTGCCTTGTCTTTACGTCTTTCCGTGTCAAGGTGGTGTATATTCAAGAGCTTTCTCAGCTGTACAACTACCTCCATTACTGTTGGAACTGCCCTATTCAACCAATTTTGTAATAAGCACCTCTTTGCTACCAAGAGAATAATATGTATAATGGAAGGCACCCGACCAGAATGCAGTGTCCTCCCCCTCCGGTGGCCTCACCTGGTGGAATAATAAGCATTGTGGTGACATTGGCAAAGACGCTGCCCAAAATGTTGTTGCAAACCTACATACTTCCGCTCAAAATTCTTGGGTAGCCGGACATACCCAGATACCATGGTACAGATCAGATTTGGACAGTTGGCATTTGGGACATGCAGTTATCCTATCGGGATTAGAGGCAGGAACCGGGATATTGAAGCCATAAATAGCATTATGCATCAATTTAAAATATGACTCCCTCCATCTTTCATTTATGATCTCCTTACGTATTATCTTCCACCCTTTTAGTATAACTTCAGCTATGTCCGAATCGCCTGTCACTTTCTCCCATGTTTTATAACAATCTATCGGATTCTGCTCAATGACTCTATTTCTAATAATGTTATAGAGTGACGATATCGTGACTTTTTCCATTCTAGGGCCTAGAATTTCATCAAAGGTATGTGTAAGAGCTTCCTTGTGCAGCGAGTGCAACCTTTCCTTGCCATGATCTGCATTATGGGAAAATTATGCTTATCCCACAGGTTATATCTCTCTTTAATTTCTAACATCGCAAGCCATCTAGGATGTTCAGGGTGCATGAGGTGGTGTGCCAGCAGAATATTTTTTTCCCTCCATTCCCTTAAAAGGACATTATGTTTCCCCTGCGGAAATTCTGGATGATCCCATAGCGGCATCCTCTTTGACAATAAAAACAAGACTTCAAATAATTTTCTCCAAATCTTCCATGTTACAATGGTATCTCTGAGCACAATTTAGTGTTTCACATAAATATCTGGTATGCAGTAATGTCAATGGGTGCCATGGTGCCGCCAATTGTTGTTCCAGTTCCGAATTTGAGAATTGGCTAGTACCATTTATCCAATCCATCAAGTGAAGAAACAGACACTCTTCCTTCCGGTACATGAGTTTACATAGAGCAATTCTGGGGCGTTTCCCACTCCAAATAAAGCACGAGAAAGCAGTATGGAATCTTTTAATATCTGCGTGCTTCAGCAAGATTGCCAAAGTTTGTAAGGGGTAAAGGAGCTTCGGGAAGCTCATCATTTTCACTAAATGACATCTCCCCAAAAATGTGAGCGGGGGGGGGGGGAGGGGGGTGATGCCACTTTGTAGCTCTTGTGAGATCTTGGATATTAATGGGTTATAATTCAGCGTATATAAGGTGTCCGGCGTACTCCCAATTTTAATTCCCAAGTATGTGATATGATGAGTAGCTGACTGGATCGGAACTCCCAATCCAGACCAGTAATCATTTGAATGTGTACGATCTAATTCCAACAGTTCACTCTTTGAGACATTTATTTTATATCCCGAAAACTTTCCGAACTCAGTAATTCTATCCAGCAGACCTCTTAATTGCCCTTCAGGATTTGACATGAAAAGTAGGATATCGTCCGCAAACAAAGTAAGTCGTATCTCCTGCCCCCCTACTTGAATTGCCTGAAAAACATTTCCCCCTCCAAATATCTAGCTAGTGGTTCTAGGGCCACATCAAAGAGTAAGGGAGACAATGGACATCCCTTTCTTGTACCCTTTTCCAATATAAATGCTTCCGATATAAAGCCAGGAGTGTGTATCCTAGCTTTCGGGGAGTCATAAAGGCCCCCTAATAGCGTCCTAATATTTCCCATAATGTTCATTTTGTCCATCACCATCTGCCACTGCACGTTATAAAATACCTTTTCTGCATCAAGCGTCAGTAAAGCCGGAGACTCTCCTGACTGAGGACGCTAAAACCGTTAAGACCTTACGTAAATTTGCTACTGCCGATCTCCCTTTTATAAATCCTACCTGTGACGACCCAATAAAATTAGGCATCAGGATTGCCAGCTTCTCTGCCATAATTTTTGTAAGTATTTTGAGATCTTGGTCTATAAGCGATATGGGCCGATATGATCCTGGATTCAATAGATCTTTCCCCGGTTTGGGCAAGACTTTTATGTAAGCAACATTAGTCCCTGCCGGCACTGAGCCAGATTGCAGTACCCCATTGTAGTATTCCACCAATGTAGGTAGAATTTTGTCTACCATCACCTTGTAATAATCCCCCGTGAACCCATCCGGACCCGGGGACTTGCCATTTTGTAAATGCTTTACAACCCCACTAACTTCCTTCAGCGAAATATCTCTATTGAGGTAATCCATCTGATCCTGTGTCTGAATCTCTCTCTCTATATAGCTCCTTGTAAAAGTCACATAAAATTGAATTTATCTCTCATGGCCCCCTCTGAATTATCCCCTCCCTATCTTTTATAGCTAAAATCTGAGAGAAAGGAAACCCCCCCTTTGCCAATCTTGCCAGAAGTTTCCCCGACTATTGCCATAGCGATCCGTTTCAAAATGTACTCTATGTATTCTTTCCTTCATGTCCAACCACAACTCATATGTTTTCCTTGCTGCATTCCATTTCATCCTATCTGAATCTAAATGAGAGGACAAATAGTTGGTGAACGTAGATCTAAGTTGTGCGCTAGCCTCCGCATAATGTCTAGTCACCTTCTTCCTATATGTGCTCACATATGCTATCAATCTACCTCTCATAACCACTTTATCAGTAGCCCAATATAATGCCGACGTCTCCCTATGTGACTCGTTGTCACGAGCAAACTCCATCCACCACCCCTTCATAGTTTCCACAAAGGTCTCGTCCTTGAGCAAAAAGGATGGAAATCTCCATAGAAAGTCGCTACCCCTCGGGTGAGTATCTATGATGGAGTTTGCTATCGGGGCATGATCTGAAGTAAGTATGTCTCCTATCTCCGAATCTACCACCCTTCCCCGCAATCTGGGCTGTACAAAATAAATAATCAATGCGTGACCAGGAGAGGTGGACATGTGAGAAATGAGTATATTCTCTACTATCCGGATGAGTTTCTCTCCAAACATCTCTGAGATTTGCTAATTCTAAAAATAACAGCAGGACCGTATCCTATGTTCTCTGGGAAATCCCGTCTCTTACTGTTCTTTGTCTATCCTCCTCCACATGTAACACGGAATTAAAATCGCCACCCACTATTTTGGTAGGCTGGGAATCCTGCTGTAGTGTCAGACCTAAGTTTTGATAAAACACCTTATTATACCCATTGGGGCCATATACATTATACAAGCTATAGATTTCCCCACTGACCTCAGCCTGAACTCGTATCCACCTACCCTCTGAGTCCGTTTCTTGGAAGAGAAGTTTGTATGCAAAATTTCTATGGAATAAAATTAGAACCCCTGCTTTACCATCTGTCGCCGGGGATCCGCAGACACATCCCACCCATAATTTTTTCATGCGGTCAACGTCTGTAATAGCCAAGTGGGTCTCTTCCGAAGAAAAACCACATCTGGCTTTAATCGCTTCAGGTGCCTCAGAATCTTAATCCTTTTATTGGGGGATTTAAGTCCCTTTACATTCCATGAAATAACTTTCATAAAGGATGAATTGTAAGAGATAGGTACCAACTGAATTAAAACCAGTCCAATGACTAGACAGGCCAGCAAGAATGGTAGTATAACGATGGGCGTGTCTGCAAGATCCCCAAGACAATACAAAAGAATTAAGATCATAATACCAGAATTAACAAAAGAACTTGAAAAAACATCACCCTGTGTGGGCTTACACATTAAGGAATGTAATCAACAGATCAATTCTTATACACCCCCTCTAGTGCTTGGACTTCACTTTTTTCCTGCATGGAAAGAAGAGCTCCTCCCCACCCCCCTAAATATCACATCTGAAGTACAACCATGCAAGTAAATGAAATGAATTGACCGACAACCATCTTTCCCCCTCCTAGTATTACCATCCCGAAAGTCCCCATAAAGCACTCTGAGGGTTCAACCCCCTTACCCGACCATCATGTATATTGCTGATCCAAGTCAGTCCGGGCCCTTAGCTACCCGAGAAGGACGCGGTGATCGTCGGTCTCTAGGTCCCGAATCCGAAAGCAATCCTTCTTTGCGACTCCCTACTTCACCCTCCTCTCCGCCACCTTCTCGTCATCTGGTAATTGAAGATCCAGTTTGATTTACGTCTCTAGCATGATGTAAAGCCAGAGCCACTTCTGCTTCCTCCGGGGAGGTAAATTATTTAGAGCGACCATCCCGACCGAAAATCCGCAAAGTAGCTGGGTATTGCAGTTGGAAGCGCTGTTGTTGATGATATAATGTGGAGCAAATATTGCTAAATGCCCTCCGCTGTTTCGCCACTTCGGCTGAGTAGTCTTCAAAAAGGAGAAGTTTAAAACCTTTTATTTCCAACGGATGCGATTTTTTCCGATAAGCTCGCAGTAGGTACACCTTGTCATTGAAATCCAGCAGTTTCATAATGACTTGTCTGGGCCGTTGTTGACGCTGTGCATTGTCCTCACCCCCTCTAACCTGGGGATCTGGCCCCATACGATGGGCCCTTTCCACCCGGCAAAAGAAATTCAGTCCCAATGCCTTAGGCAGATATTTCTCAAAAATCTCTTGCCGTTCAGAAGATTTCAATTTTTCAGGTAAGCACACCATTCTGAGGTTGTTCCGGCGGGATCTGTTCTCTAGGTCTTCCATCTTATCTCCCAATCATTTATTTTCCACTAATGATTTCCGAAGAGTAGAATGTATGGTTGTATTTTCATCTTCCAGCAAAGCAATTCTCTGTTCCAATTCCCCTAATTGCATACCTTGCTGAGCGACTTCATTTTGGAGTCTGTTAAAGGAGGCCTGAATCGTGGTCTCCAGAGTCCTTTGAATATCTGGAGCTATGCGCAGAGCCACTTCAATGTTTTTTTTATAATCAATCAAGGTAGGTCCCTCTTGAGACAAACCTCTCTCCTCCATATCCATCTCCAAGCGGTATCAGAAATGTGTGGTCCCGTTGTAGCTGGTACTTCCTCTGTTATTGCAGCTTTGTTGCCAATAGGAGACACTTTTTGCCCGCTGCGAAGTAGGTACTGATCCATAAAAGCTTTCCTCTCCTTGACCCACCGGTCTAAGCGTAGTGCAGTTGAGAGCAAATCAGCCCAATATAGTGAAAGTTAAAACTTCTCAGGCAC
Source organism: Rhinoderma darwinii (assembly GCF_050947455.1). Classification (NCBI taxonomy): domain Eukaryota; kingdom Metazoa; phylum Chordata; class Amphibia; order Anura; family Rhinodermatidae; genus Rhinoderma; species Rhinoderma darwinii. The sequence continues at coordinate 407,479,775 of NC_134688.1, forward strand.
AGCACAGACCTCGTGGTTCGCCGATGTAATGGCGTCCAACCGGAAGTGAAGCTCTCCCACGTGGTCCACACAGTCTTGGCTGCATACCTCTGAGGAATCGTGGGTTCCCCCTCCACCGACCTTGCAGGTAGTAGAAATGTTACCTCTGTCCGTCAGTCGTCTATCTCCGCCACTTTATGCAAGACCCGGAACCTCTCTTTGTGCTATGTCCGCCCGCAGTGCCTCGCTGCTATGATCGTCGGTTCTCCGGCTTCTCCTACCGATCTGACAGGTAGTATCCATTTGTACCGTCATATCCCCCAGCTTCTTTTGCAGGTCTGTGCTGCTTATAGTGGCTGTTTTGGCAGGTTTGTCCGGTGCGAGGACGGAGCTCTCCCGCCCTGCGACTCTACATGCAGGCGCCGGAACCGCAAGTCGCGCTGGCCCTTTAAGACCAGGCACGAGCGTGCACGCACACCCTACGGGACACAGCAGACCGGAGCAGAAGGGAGCGATGGTGTCTCCTAGGGAGGAGATGCGAGCTAGCGCTCACTGATCCATGGCTGCGGGCGTCGGGAGGTAAGTAAACCCGACAGCCCGCAACCATGGACACTACAGTATCCCCCCTCTTACGCCCCCTCTTCTTGGTGCCAGAGCGACAGAGGAATTTCTTAATGAGAGCAGGGGCACTGAGGTTCTCTTCCGGCTCTCAGGACCTCTACTCAGGACCAAACCCTCTCCAGTCCACCAAATAGAAAGTCTTTCCCCCTACCCTTTTTCAGTCCAGGATCTCCCTCACCTCAAACACATCAGAAGAACCGCTGACAGCAACTGTGAAACTGGAAGTCTTACTGTAGCGGTTCAAGACCATTGGCTTCAGGAGGGACACATGAAAGGAGTTGGGGATTCTGAGGGTAGGAGGAAGCCGCAGCTTATAGGAGACAGGGTTTATCTGTTGGAAAATCTCAAAAGGGCCGAGGAACCTGGGAGCAAACTTGTATGAAGGCACCTTAAATGGATGTTACGTGAGGACAGCCAGACTTTGGTACCTAGAAGATACTGAGGCGGCTCTCTTCTTTTTGTTTCTGCTTTTCGCTTCATGCGATCGACTGCCAGCAAAATAGAGGATCGGGTCTGTTTCCAGATTTGCAGAAAGTCCCCAAATACAGAGTCAGCAGCGGGTACCTGAGATGTAATCAACAGAGGAAGAGGGACTCTAGGATGTTGACTGTACACAATGTAAAACGATGTGGAAGTGGTGGACTCACTTGTGGTGTTGTTATACGAGAACTCTGCCCATGAAAGAACCTGTACCCAGTTATTATGCTGCAAGGAGATGAAGTGGCGGAGATAATTCTCCATGATCTGGTTGTTCATCTCGACTTGCCCATTAGACTGGGGGTGATAGGCTGAGGAAAAGTCCAATCTCACATCCAGGAGTTTACAGAGGGCTCTCTAATATTTTGAGGTAAATTGAACCCCCCGATCGTACACAATGTGAAGGGGCAAGCCATGCAAGTGGAAGATGTGCTGAATGAAGAAACTCACCAGTTGGGGAGCAGAAGGTAGGGCGGTCAGCGAGATAAAATGTGCAATCTTCGAGAACCAGTCCACCACTACCCACACAGTGTTGCATCCTGCCAAGGGAGGAAGATCTGTGACAAAGTCCATTGCTGTAGTGAGTAACCTTGTTAGAAGCACACACCGTGCAGGAAGAGGCAAAGTCCACAATATCTTTGGGTTGCATGGGACACCAGAAGTGACGAGCAATCAGGTCTCGGGTCTTACGAACACCAGCGGGCCCAGCCAGTTTAGAGCTGTGTCCCCAGCGGAGAATTCTTCTCCTGTCTGCCAACCGAACAAAAGTCCTCCCCGGAGGGATGTCACTAACCTGCAAAGGATTGGCAGTGACAATGCAGGACGGGTCTATGATACTTTTAAGGGACTCCACCGTTTCATCGGTCTCAAATGACCTGGACAGGGCATAGGCCCTCACATTCTTATCAGCGGGACGGTAGTGGAGCACAAATTGGAAATGGGTGAAGAACAGCGACCACCTGGCTTGACGGGGATTTAGTCGTTGAGCGGACTGAAGATAAGTGAGGTTCTTGTGGTCAGTGTAGATCAGGATGGAGTGAGCTGCGTCCTCTAGAAGATGTCTCCATTCCTCCAGAGCCAATTTGATGGCCAGTAGCTCCCGATCCCCAATAGAGTAATTGCGCTCTATCGAGGCTGAAGTGAAGGCTTTCTTGAGGCTAATAAATACGGATTCTGCCTCTGGAGTCCACACCTTGGCGTTCACACCCTTCTTGGTAAGGGTAGAGATGGGAGCTGTCAGTGATGAGAAGTTTGGGATAAACTGCCGGTAGAATTTGGCGAATCCCAGGAAACGCTGTATGGCCCTCAGGCCTTGAGGACGTGGCCATTCCAGGACAGCTTTTACTTTCTCAGGATCCATATTGAGACCTTGATCCGAGATGATGTAGCCCAGGAAGGGCAGGGAATTATTTTCTAAGACGCACTTCTCCAGCTTGGCATATAAACGATTCTCCCTTAAACGCAGTAGAACTTGATGGATATGCCTCCGATGAGTCGTTGGATCTGGGGTGAAAATCAAAATGTCATCGAGATAAACTACAACACAGACATAGAGGAGATCTCGAAAGATATCATTGACAAATTCCTGGAAGACCGCGGGAGTGTTACAAAGTCCGAATGGCATCACCAGGTATTCGTAGTGCCTGTCTCGAGTGTTGAACGCCGTCTTCCACTCGTCCCCTTGACGGGTTCGGACCAAATTATAAGCCCCACGCAAGTCTAGTTTTGAAAAAATTCTGGCTCCTCATATATGGTCAAACAGTTCGGATATAAGTGGCAACGGGTATTTGGTCTTGACTGTGATCTGGTTGAGACCACAGTAGTCAATGCAGGGTCGAAGTGATCCGTTTTTTTTTAACGGAGAAGAACCCAGTCCCGGCCAGCGAGGAAGACTTACGTATGAAACCCCTCTCCAAATTCTCCTTGATATAGGCCAACATGGATAGAGACTCTAGCAAGGAGAGAGGATATACCCGTCCACGGGGGAGAGAGGCATTAGGAAGCATTTCAATGGGGCAGTCATAAGTCCGATGTGGAGGCAGCGTCTCAGCCTCCCTCTTGCGGAAGACATCTGAGCGAAATGAGGAGGCAGTCCCGCCAATGACTGAGGCAGAGAAGGCTGGACAGGATGGATCTGCAACAGACGACCGAGGCACTTGGAGCCCCATCTCTCCAGAATTCCAGTCCAGGACTGGGGCATGCAGTCGAAGTCACGGCAGGCCCAGCAGAACAGGATTGATGGCCTTGGGCAAAACAAGAAATTAAATTAGTTCAGAATGAAGGGCTCCAACCTGGAGCTTCAACAGCTAGATATGATCGTATCAGGCAGAGGCAGTCCATTCACCGAGGCAACAGCCACAGGTGTCTCCAGAGGAACTGTGGGCAACTGGAGATGATCCACTAGCTCCTTTTGAATGAAGTTTGCCGCGGACCCGGAGTCCAGATAGGCAGAAACCCGATGCGTCCTCTTGCCGGATACTATGGTCACAGGAATAGTTAACTTGGAACCAAATGCTTTATTTGGTACCGTTCCACCTAGGGTTGTCTCTCCAACCAATCCTAGGCACTGGGGTCTCTCTGGCCTCTGGGGACACAAACGCACAATATGGCATCCGAGGCCGCAATACAGACAAAGTCCCGAAGTGCGTCTGCGTTGTCTCTCCTGGGTAGACAATTTGGCTCGGTTCATCTGCACAGGATCCTCTGCTGGGAAGGAGGATAGTAAGGATTGCCGGAAAGTAGAATCCAGCCTAGGAAGTTCTAACTCCCGGAGAACCTCGTGGGAACGCTCCCGGATCCTCATGTCAACCCGGGTGGCAAGTAGGATGAGATTCGTCCAGGGTAGATGGCAGATCGCTAGTGGCCAGCTCGTCTTTAATCCCAGAAGACAGTCCCTGCCAGAATATGGCCACCAAAACTTTGTTGTTCCAAGTTAATTCAGCAGCCAGGGTACGGAACTGGATGGAATACTCGCCCATGGAGTTGTCTCCCTGGTGTACTGTCAGCAGGGATGCAGCAGCTGAAGAAACTTTCCCAGGTTCCTAAAAAATGGAGCGGAAAGTCCGTATGAAGCACTGCAAGTCATGGGACTCTGGTCCATGATGTTTCCACAGAGGATTTGCCCATGCCAGAGCTTTGCCAGTAAGGAGAGAGATGATGAAGGCGATCCTGACGTCATCAGAAGAGAAGGCTGGCATGTAGTCTGAAGTAGATCTGGCACTGATTCAGAAATCCCCTGCAGGTCCTCTTGTCTCCGTCATAACGAGGACATAGCGGCAAGAAGCACAGGGGATCGGCACTGGTACTGACAGGAAATGTAGCAGGAGAAACAGCAAAAATGGGTGCGGTGACGACTGTGGTTGGAGCAACCAGCCAATGAGCAATGGCGTTCACCGACAGGAGGAGTTGGTCTTGCTGTGACTGGAGGTCTTGCATCTCAGCCAGCATGGCTTGTGTCGTCAAAGTCTCAGGTTGACCAGCGGGGTCCATGGCCTAAGTGTACTGTCACTTGCTGTGGGTATGTGGACCCACTAGGCCGCACCACCGTAGCGGGAGGCTGCTGGTCAAACAACAGATCACCCCAGCAATACAAAGTCCCACACTAGGGTACCTGAATGTCCAGGCAGTAGCCGAGGCTTTGGCACGGATGCAGGTGGGTGCAGAAGGTTACGCCAGACGTGGCAGATGACCGCTGGTGCAACAAGTTGCGCCAGACATGGCGGATCACACTAGACGTGAAAGATGGCACTGGACCTGGCAGATGACACAGGATATAGCAGACGACACAGGACGTGGCAAACAAGAGTAGGTGCAGTAGACACGACTCCAACACGAGTAGGCACAGGAACAAGAACACAGCACGGGATACAGGAACAGGTAACAGGGCACGGGTAACAACTGGAACAGGAAACACTAAGGGACCATTTGCAAGACAGACTTGGGATACACTAACAACGCTCAGGCAAGGATCAGAAGGGCAGGGCCCTCCTTATAGTCCAGGAAATCATTGTAGTCGATAATGATGATTGTCCAAATGTGCGTGCTGGCCCTTTAAGACAGAGCAAGAGCATGCGCACACACCCTATGGGACACAGCGGACCAGAGCGGAAGTGAGCGCTGGTGTGTCCTAAGAAGGAGATGCGAGCCAGCACTCACTGATCCATGGCTACGGGCGTTGGGACGTGAGTAAACCTGTGGACGCTACAACAACATGACTTTTTCCCACCATGTTAAATAGATGTTGGCAAAAGTTGGAGCAAATGCCGCACCCATGGCAGTTCCACACATTTGTAAGAAATATCGACTGTCAAAAAGAAAATAGTTGCATGTCAAAATTAATCTTAGAGCTCGAAGGACAAAGTTTTTTCAAACCGGGTTATAGTTTCTATCTGTAGTGAGGAAAAAATCCACTGATGCACATCCTCTAGCATGATCAATGCTAGTGTAAAGACTTTAGATAGTGCCCCACATATAGCCCCCTGTAGATAGCTCCCCACAAATAGCGCCCCCTGTATATAGTGCCTCACATATAGCCCCCCCAGTAGATGGTGCCCCACAAATAGCCCCAACTGTATATAATGTCCCACATATAGACTTCCCTGTAGATTGTGCCCAAACATATAGCTCCCCCTGTATATAGTGCCCCACATATAGCCCCCCTTAGTGTCCCACATATAGCCTCCTTTGTAGACTGTGCCCCACATATACCCTCCGCTTTAGATAGTGTCACACTTATAGCTCCCCCCCTGTAGATAATGCTACTCACACTTTTAAGTGAAGAAAAAAACAACTTTACATACTCACCCTGATCCCATTCCCACGCCGTCCTGTGTCAATGCAGGCCTACTCTCTTCTGAGCAGGTCTGCTGGGGCTGAACTACGGCGCTGATTGGCAGGGCAGAATCAATTAGCGCCTTTCCACAATGGAAGCGGTGCGATGACGTCATCGCGCCGCTAGCATAGTTGAAAGGTGCTGATTGGCGGGGCAAGTCATTCTGCCCTGCCAATCAGCGTCATTGTAAGGTAGGTACAATTAGTGCAAGAGGGGGTGGCGGCAGCTGGTTTCAGTGTCGCCGCCGCCCCCTCAGAGAGGCAGCAGGCCACCGACACTGTCCGGCACTGATTGTTTAGGAAGCCAGCAGGCGGCCCACTGTTCACTGGCACATCTGCCAGATGGATGTATATGTATATATGGAGATTATAGAAACGATTTCTGATGTAGTTAATGAAATAAAAATGATTAATTTCTAGTAATACTATCAAGGTAGAGACAAATTGAAGAAAGGCAAGAGCTATTCTGGGGTAGAAAGAAAATACAGATAGACTATTAACGAGCCAATAAACTCTTTATCATGATCATTTAAAGCGACATGTATCTTACCTGGTGCCCTTCTCTGGAACGATCCTGCCGCTGTTCCGGTCCCCCATTGTCATCTTTCCAAACAGTCTGAGACTTCCCTATGTCGAGCATTCTAAGTCTGAGACACTCCACTGCCCACAAATGGACCAGGGCCGATGACATCATCGGCGCTCTGAGTCATGAGCGATTTGAGTCATTGGCGCTGGCCTGTTGGAGGGCAATGGAGAGGGAGGTGTGTCTCAGACTTTCCAAGAGCACTCTACATAAAGAAGTCTCAGACTACGTTCGCCATTTTGGAAAGGTGACATTGGGGGACCGGAACGCTGGAAGGATCTTTCAGGAGGAGGGCACCAGGTGCAATTACTATACATTTGCAATGTATAGTCAAATTTGTACTATTGACTGGAGGTTCGGTTTAAAGGAGCTATTTTTAAGACCTATCCTTTGAATATATTACAGAAAGTTGGCATTTGCTAATTGAAATAACCACAGCAGCAATTTTGTGGAACTGTCTGATTGTGTAGTTATGCTAGATGAGAGGAAATATAGACATCTCCAAAACGTTCTAGAATTTTGCAAAGACACCTACAAAGTACAAATACACTTGTCTTTTGCACTCTAATACAAAATCTGTGACTCGGCCCCCAACTATGACACATCATTTATAGTTTTGCTCTCTTCATATGTGGAAGAGGGAACGTTTTGTGTCCCCTCGGACTCAAGGGCCTGGGTGTAAGTGCAAGCTCTGCCACATCTATAGTTACACGCCTAGGTTATATCTAAGGTAAGGTGGTACCGCTATTGTTTATCAGAACTACTGTCTTACTGCTACTGCTACTGTATGACAAGGAACCCTTATGGCCATTCTTATCTAATACAGAAACTATTTCATATCTTGCTCCTTTTGGCGCTAGGACAGAGTAGGATGCTAGTGAAAATTCTGTGCTTTTTCTACCCTTGGATAATGGGATGTGAAATAGTATCATTAAAAATGCTGCTTTAAAGTGCTGATCCAAAGTAAGGCCAGTATAAATCTAGCTTAGCTGTATAGAGCACGGATCTATAGCTTCCAGAATAAATAAAGCACAGTGTTAATACAAAGATAAATGAGGCCCCGGTTGACACAGGCCATGAATTGGCAGCGCCAGGACTTCCGCTCTGTGACTGTAAAGCATGTCTGTTCATTTACAAACTCCTAGGCAGTGTTGCCATGGAGAAGATTACGTTGTATTTATTCAAAGAGATCAGTAAGCCGCCAGAAGCAGACCTCTCTTTGGGATTCCTAGAGAGTCACGAACTAGATAGTAAGTCTTCTTTAAAGGTTTGAATTTTTATGCTACAGGCATCACAAAGTGTATATGGATAGCAGCGTATAAAATAATCATACCCATTAATTGAATATTTTACGTCTCTATGTTTGGGTTTCACCTTTTTTGCGTACTAATTATTTCTAAGAACTGTTATAATATATTTAGCTGTTGCTTTTCATGTCTACTGTGAAATGTTAATTAAAATAATTTTGCAATATATAGAATGGTAGGTTTATGGTTACCTAGGTAAACTTTAGTCATTGCTCATTTACTCATAGGTTTCTTTATCAAGTGCTTAGTTCTGTGCATATTAATATGGGAATAAATAAGAAGGGCTGCAAAATAACTCACTACATAGAGGGACAGGGAAGTAGCACTATCTTTGCCTACATAATTGACAGGAAGGTACTACTTTATGTGCCAACATCATTGACAGGGAGAGGTAGGGAGGAAATACAGTGGATATAAAAAGTCTACACACCCCTGTTAAAATGCGAGGTTTTTGTCATGTCAAAAAATCAGTACAAGATGTATAATTTCAGAACTTTTTCCACCTTTAACCCCTTAAAGAGGCTCTGTCACCAGATTTTGCAACCCCTATCTGCTATTGCAGCAGATCGGCGCTGCAATGTAGATTACAGTAACGTTTTTATTTTTAAAAAACGAGCATTTTTGGCCAAGTTATGACCATTTTCGTATTTATGCAAATGAGGCTTGCAAAAGTACAACTGGGCGTGTTGAAAAGTAAAAGTACAACTGGGCGTGTATTATGTGTGTTACATCTGGGCGTGTTTACTACTTTTACTAGCTGGGCGTTGTGTATAGAAGTATCATCCACTTCTCTTCAGAACGCCCAGCTTCTGTTGTACTTTTACTTTTCAACACGCCCAGTTGTACTTTTGCAAGCCACATTTGCATAAATACGAAAATGGTCATAACTTGGCCAAAAATGCTCGTTTTTTTAAAATAAAAACGTTACTGTAATCTACATTGCAGCGCCGATCTGCTGCAATAGCAGATAGGGGTTGCAAAATCTGGTGACAGAGCCTCTTTAAAGACGCAGCCTAATTTTGGCCTTAAGGCTCAGAGCTCATTTTTCAAATCTGACATATTTCAATTTATGTAGTAATAACTTCGGAATACTTATACCTATCCAAGCGATTCTGAGATTGTTTTCTCTTGAGACATTGGACTTTATGATAGTGGTCAAATTTGGTCAATATATTCAGTGTTTATTTGTGAAAAATAGCAACATGTAGAGACATTTTTTTAAAAATTGCATTTTTCTGAATTTAAATGTATCTGCTTGTAAGATAGATGGTTATACCACCTAAAATAGTTACTAGTTCACATTTCCCATATGTCTACTATATGTTGGCATCATTTTTTAAACATGCTTTTATTTTTCTAGGACGTTACAAGGCCTAGAACATAAGCAGCAATTTCTCATATTTAGAATAAAACATTTTTTTAGGTACCAGTTCAGTTCTGAAGTGGATTTGAGGGGCCTATGAATTAGAAACCCACATAAAACACCCCATTTTAGAAACTAGACCCCTCAAAGTATTCAAAACAGCATTTAGAAAGTGTATTAACCCTTTAGGTGTTTCACAGGAACTTAAAGCACAGTAGAGGTGAAATTTACAAATTATTATTTTTTGTCAGAAAAGCATTTTTATTCCATTTTTTTTCTGTAAAATAGATGGGTTTACCAGAGAAACCCAACTCAATACTTATTGCCCAGATTCTGCAGATTTTAGAAATATCCCACATTTGGCCCTAGTGTGGTAATGGACTGAAGCACAGGCCTCCGTAGCAAAGGAGCACCTAGTGGATTTTGAAGCCTCCTTTTTATTAGGCACCATGTCCGGAATGAAGAGGTCTTGTGGTGCCAAAACAGTGGAAACCTTCCAAAAGTGACCCTATTTGGCAAACTACACCACTGAAGGAACTTATCGAGGGTTATAGTGGGCATTTAGACCCCACAGTTTTTTTGCTGCATTTTGTGGAATTTGGCTGTGCAATTGAAAATCACATTTTTCCCATAAAAGGTAAAAATTTTAAAATTTTGACAAGGAATAAAGGAGAAAAAGCACCCCAACATTTGTAAAGCAATTTCTCCCGACGGCAATACCCCATATGTGGTCATAAACTGCTGGTTGGACAAACGGCAGGGCTCAGAAAGGCAGGAGTGCTATTTGACATGTAGATTTTGCTGGATTGGTTTCTGGGCGCCATGTTGCATTTGCAGAGTTTCTGAAGTACCAGTACAGGGTAAGTGACCACATTTTAGAAACTAGACCCCTTGAGGAATTCATTGTAGTTTTCATGGGTTGCATGCCACTTCTTGATCAGTTTTTATTCTATTTTTTAAGAGGCGTGGTGACTAAAAAACTGCAGTTCTACTATTGTTTTTTATTAAAAAATGTTACAGCGTTCACCGTGCACTATAAATGACAATTCACTTTATTCTGCGTGGCGATACGATTATGGCGATACTATATGTTTATAGTTGTTTTATGACTTATCGCATTTTGCACAATAAAATACTTTTTATAAAAAATAATTTACTTATTGTGTTGCCATATTCTAAGAGCCATAACTTTTTTATTTTTACATCAAGAAAGCAGTGTGAGGGCTTGTTTTTTGTGTAACGAACTGCGGTTTTCAATCAGTACCATTTTTAGGTACATGTGACTTTTTGATCTCTTTCTTATTCCATTTTTTGGGAGGTGAAGTGACCAAAAAATTGTGACTTTGGTATGGTTTATTATTATTTTCTTTTATTGCGTTCACCGCGCGGGATAAATAACAAAATACTTTTGTAGTTCAGGCCGTTACGGATGCGGCAATACCAATTATGTACAGTTTATTTGTTTCTTTTTTTATTTTATAAGGGAAAAAGGGGGAGTTTTACTTTTATTACTTTTAAACTTTTTATACTTACACAACTTTTTTTGACTTTTTTGTTTTGTCCCACTAGGGGACTTGAAGGCAGAGGGCCCTGATCGCAATTCTAATACACTGCACTACATGCGTAGTGCAGTGTATGAGAGCTGTTAGCTATTCGCTGACAGGAAGCATAGTGGGTCCTGACTTTGTTGGGACCCACTAGGCTTCCGGGGATGGCATAGCTGGAGGCCATTGTTAGGCCTCCGGTTGCCATATCAAACAAGCGTGACGATGGTAGTATAACCCCTAAGAAGCCGCGATCGCTATTGAACGCGGCTTCTAAGGGGTTAATCAGCGGGGACATCCGCGATTGGTCCCCGCTGAAGGAGCTACGGCAACTGCTGTACAAGATAGCAATTGTCACAGCTCCTGTATGTGCCGGGAGGACAGCCGAAATAGCCGATCCTCCCATGACGTACTATTAGGTCATGGAGCGCGAACGATGCACATACCATGACCTAATAGTACGTCAAGGAGTGGGAAGGGGTTAATGTCACATATAATCCATACAATTGTATTGAAAAACAAACTGAATTCTTTTAGGGTGGAAATATAAAAATAAAGAACAAAAATAATGTGTTTGCATAAATATGCACACCCTTAAACTAATACTTTGTTGAATTACCATTTGACTTTATGACATCATTCAGTCTTTTTGGGTATTAGTCTATCAGAATGGCACATCTTGACTTGGCAATTGTTGCCCACTCTTGCTTGCAAAAGCGCTCCAAATCTGTCCGATTGCGAGGGCATCTCCTGTGTACAGTCCTCTTCAGGTCAACCCACAGATTTTCAATGGGATTGAGGTCTGGGCTCTGGCTGGGCCATTCCAAAACTTTGATCTTCTTCTGGTGAAGCCATTCTTTTGTTGATTTGGAGGTATGCTTTGGGTCGTTGTCGTGCTGAAAGGTGAAATTCCTCTTCATCTTCTTAGCAGAGGCCTGCAGGTTTTGTGCCAATATTGCCTGATATTAGGAACTGTTCATAATTCCCTCCACCTTGACTAAAGCCCCAGTTCCAGCTGCAGAAAACTGCCCCAAAGCATAATGCTGCCTCCACCATGCATTACTGTGGTTATGTTGATCTTTTGGTGATGTGCAGTTTTGGCTTTGCGTCAAACATACCTTTTGGAATTATGGCAGAAAGTTCAACCTTGGTCTCATCAAACCATAACACGTTTTCCTACATGCTTTTGGCAGACTTGATGTAGGTCTTTGCAAAACATAGCCGGGCTTGGATTTTTTTTCTTTGTTAAAAAAGGCTTCCATCTTGCCACCCTACCCCACAGCCCAGTAATATGAAGAATATGGGAGATTGTTGTCACATGCACTACACAACCAGTACCTGGCAGAAAGTCCTGCAGCTCTTTTAATGTTACTGTAGGCCTCTTGGTAGCCTCCCGGACCAATTTTAATATTGTCTTTTCATCAAGTTTTGAGGAACGTCCAGTTCTTGGTAATGTCACTGTTGTGCCAAATGTAATCCGCTTCTTGATGACCGTCTTCACTGTGTTCCTTGGTATATCTAATGCCTTGGAAATTCTTTGGTGCCCTTCTCCTGACTGATGCCTTTCAACAATCAGATCCCTTTGATGTGTTGTAAGCTCTTTACGGACCATGGCTTTTGCTGTCACATGCAACAAAGCAAATGTCAGGAAAATCCTAATAGAACAGCTAAACTTTATATGGGGTTACTCAGAATCACTTTAAATAATCGCAGCTGTGTACTGACTACTATTTAACATGAGTTTAAATGTGATTGGCTAATTTTGAACACAACCATATCCCCAATTATAAGAGGATGTTCACACTTATGCAACCACACTATTGTAGTTTTGTTATTTTTATGGAATTGGACAGATTATGGGTCACATTAAAAAGGGTGGCAAAAGTTCAGAAATTATTCATCTTGGACTGATTTTTTGACATGACAAAAACCTGGCATTTTAACAGGGGTGTGTAGACTTTTTATATCCACTGTAGTACTATATTGCCTTTCTTTGATACAAATAGCTGTCTGTGTAAGGTTAAACTTAATGGACATATTTGTTTATTTTACCCTATGTAATAGCTTGTGTATGGTATAGATAACACAAACACACACAGTGGAACAGATTTCTAAATGCATTTAGACCGGTTTCTGTGCCATGCTGATGAATTTGATACGTACTGAGAAATAGAGAAATAGAGGTTGCACAAGTATTAATATATATGTGTAGAAGATCGCCCCATCACATAAGTGTCATTATCCAAAATATAACTCCATATTGTTGCATTTCATTTATCAGTTTCTGTCTTACTTCTAGTGCACCAAGTTTAAAAGCAGCAGCATATTACTAGATATACTAGGTCACTGAGTTGCCTCGTAAATAGAAAAGGCTTTGAGCTGGTTGGCATTATGTGAGTTGTTTTTTTTAAATTACAACACATATTGAATGCTTGTGTCACTAGAGATGAATGTAGTTGAAAGATAACTGTATCTTTGTAAAGTAATCACTTATAAATATTTTAATTTAAGCATGGAGGTGAGGGTTACATCCAAAATTGTTGTTGCCCTAAGCATTGTATGACAATAAACGGTAAAGTAGCTATTGTACCTCCAACATGGTTCTCTCCTGTTACCTATAAGTGTTTGTTGCATTATTATGGTAAAAGGCACCAGTACTTCTACTGTATGGTGAGAGACACTGACAGTAGAGATCTGGTGAAATTACTTAGCCGGTACCAGGGGCGTTGCTAGGATCTTAAAAGACCAGGGGCATAAAACCCAAGACATGTTTACCCCCTTCACCTGAAAAAAAAAGCAAAAAGTTATATATACACAGTGGAGTCACATTATTATGACCACCAGCTAATCTCCAGAGTAACCGCCGTGCAGCACGGACAGCAGCTAGACCGGCTGGGAGTGACTCAATAAGGTGCTGGTAGGTTGTCTCAGGTATCTGGAGCCATGCTGACTGCAGTGCATCCCACATTTGCTGGAGGGTGCATGGGGGGGGGGGGCGGGATCCATAGAGCAAACAAGACAATCGAGGTGGTCCCACAGAGGCTGAATTGGGTTCAAGTCAGATGAATTAGGGGGCAAGGGAAGGACTTGGAAGTCTTGGTCGTGCTCTTCCAACCACTGTCAGACATTTCTAGCCGTGTGACATGTCGCATTGTCTTGCTGGAAGATTCCATCTGCCCCAGGGAAGACAAACAGCATTTATGGGTTGATGTGATCTGCAAAGATGGATTCATACACAAATCGGTTCAGAGTTCCTTCCACATGGATGAGTGGGCCCAGAGAATGCCATGAATATTCCCCAGACAATAACGCTGCCGCCACCAGCTTGTGTTCTTCCAGCAATGGTTGCAGGGTGTTTGTTCTCTGATGTTTCTCGCCTGACACGCCAACGTCCATCCGTTCGATGAAGCAGAAAACACGACTCATCGCAGAGGCAACCCTTTGCCAATCATCGGTGGTATAATTCCGATACTGCTGTGCAAATTGAAGCCTTGTTTTTTTCTGATGCACCTTTGTTAGAATAGGAGCAGTGAGCAACCGTCTGTTTCAGATCCCCATACGCAGTAGGATTCGCTGAACTGTTGTTTTAGACACACGTCTGGCAGACCCCTGGTTGATTTTCACGGTGAGCTGCTCCACTGTAGCGTGTCGGTCAGCCCTCACGCACCTTCGTAGCTGACGTTCATCTCTCACATCAATGGCATGTGGTGCGCTGCAGTTTGCACATGTCCACTCACGATACACTTTCACCACAGCAGAACACGAACAGTTCATGAACTGCGTTGCTTAAGAAATACAGCTACCCTTGTTCCGAAAAGCCAATAATCATCCCTTTTTGCAACTCTGATAAATCGCCCCTTTTACCCATGGCAAAAACGAGTGATATGTGTTCAGACAGCCTATCGCACACCTTATATACCCACCAAACCAGCCCACGACACATCACTTCCTTCATGGGCTATGCGCTGCTGATGTCGAAAGTAGGAGGTGGTCATAATAATGTGACTCGACTTTGTATATATATCGGAGACAGCATATCTATAACACTACGACCCCTATAGCTTCACCACTGGATAGAATTGGATACATTGTCTCAGCAGACAGTAAGACATGATAGGCTAAGATACAGGGCCCCAGCAGTCAGTATCACACATAATAGTCTTAGATACAGGGCCCCAGCTATCCGTATCATACATGATAGGCTTAGACACATAGCACATAGCCCCAGCAGACAATACCATGCATAATAGGCTTAGATACAGGGTCCCGGCAGAAAGTATACTTGTACTTACCCTCAAGGGCAAATTTGGCATTTCTGGGGCCCCATAGTTATGTCTGGGGGCTCTAATTAACCCCTTCCCGCTATTGTGCTTGACTGTACATCCAGATTCAAAGTGAGTTCCCGCACAAGGGCATACAGTCACGCCCTGTAGATAAGGCCGGCACAGGAGCTGTGCGCGCTTCATCTTCAGCGGCTGTCAGCTGTCATACACAGCTGACATCCCGCTGCAAAGGAGGTGATGGCAGTTACCGCCGATCTACCTCATTTAACCCCTTCAATGTGGCTGTCAATGGCTCCCTCTGTACCCCCCGCGCGATGGATCGTGGGTGGTGATGGTTGCTATGGCAACCAGGAAGCTGTAGCTTGGCTTCCTGGTTGGCCAGGTACGGAAGCCTATTAGGTCCTGCCCGAGGCAGGACCTAATACGCTAACTGTCAGATGAAGAATGACAGTTACAATACACTGCACTACATAAGTAGTGCAGTGTATTGTACCGGGGATCAGAAGACCAGATCTTCAAGTCCTCAGGTAAGTGTAAAAAAAAAGTAAAATAGTTAAAAAAAAAGTTAAAGAAAAATAAATAAATAAAAGTTTTAACTAATAAAAACAACAATCGCCCTGTTTCCCTGATCAACTCCTTTATTATTAGAAAAAAAATGAAAACATGAAAAAAAATATATACATAATAGGTATTGCCGCGTTCAGAACGGCCTAATTTATAAAAATATCACATTACATTGCACCGTAAAAAATGTTCATAAAAAACAATGACAGCATTTTATTTTTTGGTCATCTTGTCTCAAAAAAATTGTAATAAAAAGTGATCAAAAAGTTGCAAATAACGTAAAATGGTACCAATGAAAACTACTGTTCGTCACGCATAAAATAAGCTCTCCCGCAGCGATATCAACGATAAAAATAAATGTTATGGCTGTCAGAAATTGCGACACTAAACATGATTTTTTTAGAAAAGAGTATTTTTATTGAAAAATCGCATGTACCCCAAAATAGAACCAATAAAAATTACAGCTCGTTCCACAAAAAACAAGCCCTCACACAGCTCCGTCAATGGAAAAATAACACGTTATGACTCTCAAAACGCAATGATGCAAAATGATGCTAAATGATGGCCCAGACTAATTGTTTAGGTCCAGTAGAATTTCACTAAATACCCCACATCATCATTTGCTGGACCCTACAGGTGGACCCTGTTGATGCAGCGGAGATGAGGATACTTTAGGGCCTTGTGCTGCTTATAGGGCTAGTGAAGAAGTCAAACATTAGGCAGGGGCGTAGCTAGGGGGGGGGCAGGCGGGGCATGTGCCCCGGGCTCAGCTTAGAGGGGGCACCAGCGCCACCTCCTCCTGCACTATAATTGTACCTGTGTCTATAAGACACAGGTACAATTAGAAGCAATGAATGGCCGGGTACGTTCCGTGCCCGGTTATTCAGCACTTTTGCACCAGTGAAGCGACTGGTACCTTTTGTACCAGTGAAGCTTCCGTCGATGAAAGGCGCTGATTGACAGGGAAAGTCATCCTGCCCAGCCAATCAGCGCCTTTCAAAGACGCTGCGTTCAACCCCCAGGAGACCTGCGCAGAAGAGAGCAGGTCTCCACGGCTGCCGGCGTGGGAGCGGGATTAAGGTGAGTTTAAATAGTTTTTTTTTTTTTTTATTGTAATAAAAGTGTGTGGCATTATCTACAAGGGGGACTTTATCCATGGGGGGGACTTTATCTATGGGGGGACTTTATCTAAGGGGGGACTTTATCTAAGGGGGGGACTTTATCTACGGAGAGGGACTTTATCTACGGAGGGGGGACTTTGTCTGCACGGGGGGACTTTGTCTGCACGGGGGGGCCTTTATCTACGGGGGGACGACTTTGTCTACATGGGGGGGCCTTTATCTACGGGGGGACTTTATCTACGGGGGACTTTATCTACGGGGGGACTTTATCTACGGAGGGGGGACTTTGTCTACACGGGGGGCCTTTATCTATGGGGGGGACCTTTATCTACCCCTATAGTGCTCCACAGAAAGCACACCCCTGTATATAGCCCCCCTGTACATATAGTCCACCCCTGTATATAGTGCTCCACAGATAGCCCACCCCTGTATATAGTATATACAGGGGTGGGCTATCTGTGGAGCACTATATACAGGGGTGGGCTATCTAGTGGAGCACTATATACAGGGGTGGACTATATGTACAGGGGGGCTATATACAGGGGTGGGCTATCTGTGAAACACTATATACAGGGGTGGACTATATGTGGAGCACTATATACAGGGGTGGAGCTATATTTATAGGGGGGCTACATACAGGGGTGGGCTATCTGTGGAGCACTATATACAGGGGTGGGCTATATCTACAGGGGGGCTATATAAAGGGTTGGGCTATATGTGTAGCACTATATACAGGGCTGGGCTATGACTACAGGGGGCTATATACAGGGTGGGCTATCTGTAGAGCACTATAGGGGGAGTTATTTGTGGGACACTATATACAGGGGTGGGCTATATGGGGGCACTATCTACAGGGGTCTCTATGGCAGACACTATCTACAGGGGGCACAGTGTGTGTGTGTGGGACACGGTGTATGGTGCTATTATAATTAGAGGTGCAGTGTATGGCGCTATTATATTTAGGGGCGTAGTGTGTGGTATAATGAGAACTTTATATTTATTTATAGGTGTAGAAATGTTGGAAAAGTGAGAAGCTGAAGACAAGCGGCAAACTGCAGAAATGGGCTGTGACCGGGAGAAGCCACCATATGGACTAGAGGTCTGGACCAGATGGAGAAAAAGAGCTAGAATCTGAGACGTCACCGGTGAGTCACTTAATGTAAAAGTTTATTCTGCCTCCAATCAGTAATGTAGTCACTGTATGATCTGTATGATCTGCAGCGAGATGATGGTGGTATGATTATGATAGGATTTATTTTTTGTGAAACAGCAACTCCCAGCATATCCTTATCATTGTTCCGGCCATGCTGGGAGCTGTAGTTTTACGCCGTACAAACCTGTACAGCAGGGGTTGCACTAAATTGAGCTGTATTTGTGCTGGGGCAGTATATATGTATTGAGCTTGGTTCTGGGGCTGTATATATGTGCTGAGCTTGGTTCTGGGGCTGTATTTATGTACTGAGCTTGGTTCTGGTGTTGTGTATAGAACCATATTGCTTGTAAAATGTACAAATGTTTTTATGCTCGCGTTACATAAAAAGAAATGTTGAAAAGAAATGACACGCCATTGGTACTCAAAACAAACACGGTGTGGGGGAAGAAGATGTCGGGAAAGAGGTTGGGGGCGCCAAACTGAATCTTTGCCCCGGGTGCTGGAGAACCTAGCTACGCCTCTGGATTAGGCAATACTGGTGCGCAGATATTTTGTATAATATCCAATAAACCCGGCCTGTGTATAAAGGATAGGTTCAAAGCGTGCCACACCAATCCATGGATTATTCATTCACCCCATTATTACATCATCCTAACATGCCCTGATGCACTCCACACAGCTTACATATACCCTGATGTACTCCGCCCAGCTTACATATACCCTGATGCACTCCGCCCAGTTTACATATGCCATGATGTACTCCGCCCAGCTTACATATGCCCCCACATTATAAGCTGAAATACCAGTAAGACACCAAGCAAAATCTGCACTTCAAAAGGCAAATGGTGGTCCAACTGAGCCTGGCAGTGTGCCCAAACGGCAATTTATGACCACATATGTGGTTTTACTGTAATTTGGAGAACCCACTTAACAATTTACGGGATGTGTTTCTACGGTGGTACAAGCTGGGCACAACACATTGGGCACTGAAATGGCATATCTGGAAAACGGCAATTTTCAATCTGCAACATCTATTGTTTACTAATTTTTGAAAAACACTTGTGCGGTCAAAATGCTCACTACACTTCTAGATGAATTCCTTGAGGGATCTAGTTTCCAAAACTGGGTACCACTGTACTGATACTATAGCTCAATACAACATGGTGTCAAAAAACGAATCTTGTAAAATCTCCACTCCAAATACTAAATGGCGCTCCTTCCATTTAGAGCCTTGCTGTGTGTCCAAATAGCAGTTTATGACCACGTGTGGGGTATTGCCTTACTCTGAAAAAGTTGCTTTACAAATGTTATGGTGCTTTTTCTCCTTTATTTGTTGAAAAAAATGAAAATTTTTGAACTAACGCTATGTCTTATTGGAAAATAATGTCATTTTTCATTTTCACTGCCCATTTCTAATAAAATCTATGAGACACCTGTGGGGTCAAAATGCTCACTATCCCCTAGATGAATTCCTCAATAGGTGTAGTTTGCCAAATGGAGTCACTTTTGGGTAGTTTCCACTGTACTGGTACCTAAGGGGCTTTGCAAAAGCGACATGGTGTCAAGAAACCAATCCAGCAAAATCTGTGCTCCAAAAGCCAAATGGCGCTCCTTCCCTTCTGAGCCCTAATGTTTATTCATACAGTAGTTTATTACCACATATGGGGTATTTCCGTACTCTGGAGAAGTTGCTTTACAAATGTTACAGTGCTTTTTATCCTTTATTTGATGGGAAAATGAAACATTTTGACCTAAAGCTACGTCTTAGTGGAAAAAAATTAAATTTTTCATTTTTACTGCCCAATTGTAATGAAATCTATGAAACACCTGGGGGTCAAAATGCTCACTACACCCCTAGTTGAATTCCCCTAGAGGTGTAGTTTCCCAAATGGAGTCACTTTTTGGGGGTTTCCACTGTAATGGTACCTTAGGAGCTTTACAAATGCGACATGGCGCCAAGAAATCAATCCAACAAAATTTGTACTCCAAAAGCTAAATGGCGTGCCTTCCCTTCTGAGTCCTGCCGCTTGCCCAAACAGTAGTTTATGACCACATGTTGGGTATTTCCATACTCTTGAGAAGTTGCTTTACAAATGTTGGGGTGCTTTTCCTCATTTATGTGTTGAAAAAATTAAAAATTCTGAGGTAAAGCTACATCTTATTGGAAAATAATCACATTTTTCATTTTCACTGCCCAATTCTAATGAAATCTATTAAATACCTGTGTGGTCAAAATGCTCACTACACCCCTAGTTGAATTCCTCTAGGGATGTAGTTTCCCAAATGGAGTCACTTTTGGGGCGTTTCCTTTTTTTTTTGCACCACAATACCTCTTCTAACCTGACATGGTGCCTGAAATATAATTTAAGAAAAGGAAGGTCGAAAAATCCACTAGGTGCTCCTTTGCATCTGGGGCCATTGTTTCAGGCCCGTAGCCCACTAGGGCCACATGTGGGATATTTCTAAAAACTGCAGAATCGGCGCAATAAATAATCAGTTGTGTTTCTCTGGTAAAAAACATTCAGTATTCCAGGAAAAATGGATTAAAATAGAATTTCTGCAAAAAAAATTACATTTGCAAATTTCCCTTCCACTTTGCTTTAATTACTGTGAAACGCATAAAGGGTTAAGAAACTTTCTAAATGCTGTTTTGAATACTTTAAGGGGTGCCGTTTTTAAAATGGGGTGATTTGTGGGGGTTCCTAATATATAAGGCTCTCAAAGCTACTTCAGGTCTGAACTGTTCCCTAAAAAATAGCCTTTTGAAATTTTCTTGAAAATGTGAGAAATTGCTGCTAAACTTAAAAGCCTTGTAACGTCCTAGAAAAATAAAAGGATGTTCAAAAAATTATGCAAACATAAAGTAGACAAATGACAAATGTTAGTACCACAGTCTTTCCTATAGATAGTGCCACACCCCCCCTTATAAACAGTGCTACACCCACCTAATGTAGATAGTGACAGACAGCCCCCTGAAGATAGTGCCACACACAGCCACCTATAGATAGTGCCACACAGCTCCCTGTAGATAGTGCCATGCAGCCCCCTGTAGATAGTGCTACACAGCCCCCTGTGGATAGTATCACACCCCCTGTAGATAATACCACACACCGAACATGTCGATAGTGCCTCACAGCCCCCTGGTAGATAGTGCCACACCCGCTGTAGGTAGTGCCACACACTTCATGTAGACAGTGTCACACATAGCGTCCTGTAGATGCCACAACCCCTGCAGATAGTGCCACACACCCTTGTGGACAGTGCCCCATACACCCCCTTGTACATAGTGCTACACACTCCCTTGTAGACAGTGCCCCTTGTAGATAGTGCCACACCCCTATTATAGATAGTGCCACACCGCCCCCTGTAGATAGTGCCATCCTTGTAGATAGTGGCACACCCCCCACCCTGTAGTGTCTGGGTGTCCCCAAACAAATAAAAAAACGTATACTCACCTTCCCCCGTTCCTGCCATAAACGGAGCTCCAAAGCCTCCTCAGCCCTGCAGTCTATGACACGCCGAGACGGGTCCCTTGTGTAGGCAGGTGCGATAAAGTGACGTTATCGCGTTGGCCTGCGCAGGGATCCTGTCCTATAGGCTGCAGGCTTAATGTTGCCTGTCGCCTAGTGAATGGCAGAA
Organism: Rhinoderma darwinii; assembly: GCF_050947455.1. Taxonomy (NCBI): domain Eukaryota; kingdom Metazoa; phylum Chordata; class Amphibia; order Anura; family Rhinodermatidae; genus Rhinoderma; species Rhinoderma darwinii. Next base: position 407,501,239 of record NC_134688.1, read on the forward strand.
CAAGGAGCTGATAGTTCCCTGCTCTGCCATAGTATTCAATTGTGACAAAATGATAGTTTTTTTTACCGCTCAGACGGTTGTAGATGTAAAGTCTGAAGTGTCCATCAAGGGTATGACCTTCCCCCAGCTAGCATGCAGAAAGAACGATCCAAATTTCTACTGGTGTGTATATCTCGCTGGTACTTGTGGTTCCACACAGAAATGAAACTGCAGAAATAAAACTGCTTGCTGTGTATAGCCTCGTACTTGATGTTCTAAATCTCCAACAAGGGAGAAAAATGAGATAGTGCACTACCTTTTGGAAACTACAAATTCCACGAGTTTATTCCATACTTACAAAAATAGACCCCTGGACGAAGGCGTTCCTCGCCGAAACGCGCGTCGGGTGTGATGCCAGACAACAGTGTGTTATAATATGGGTAAGCTGCTCCCACTCAACTGCATGTGCCCCGACCACAAACAAGGGGTTAGCAGAACGTCTTCTATCTGCCTGAGTCTTTTGTATGCTCTGGGACGCCTCTAGGTTCTTCTGAACCTGGGCCCAGACTGTGCACAGTTCCTGATGAACGACATCTACCTCGGGATTGTTGGAACTACCAGGTGAAACAGAGGAGAACTGTGGATTAAACCCAAAATTACAGAAAAAGGGGGAGGCCCCTGACGAGTTACTGACCCGGTTATTAAGGGAAAATCGGCGAGGGGAATGAATGAGACCCAATCATGTTGACAATCAGAGATAAAACACCTTAAATATTGTTCTAGAGACTGATTAGTCCTCTCCGTTTGGCCATTAGTTTCAGGATGGAAAGCCGAGGGGAAGGACAGATCAATCTCCAACTTTTTACAGAAGGCTCTCCAAAACAATGAAACAAATTGTACCCCTCTGTCAGAAACAATATTGACAGGAACCCCATGGAGACGCAGGATGTGTTTGATAAACAAGGTAGCTAACGTCTTAGCATTGGGTAGTTTCTTGAGGGGCACAAAGTGGCACATCTTACTGAAGCGGTCTACTACAACCCACACCACCGACTTGCCTTGAGATGGAGGCAAATCGGTGATAAAATCCATGGAGATATGGGTCCAAGGTCTCTGGGGAATGGGCAAAGAACATAGTAAGCCCGCTGGTCGGGTCCTGGGAGTCTTGGACCTAGCACAAACCTCACAAGCGGCGACGTAGGCCTTAACGTCTTTAAGCAACCCAGGCCACCAGTAGTTTCTGGCAATGAGGTGCTTGGTACCCAGGATGCCTGGATGGCCAGATAGTGCAGAGTCATGATTTTCCCTAAGTACCCTTAGCCGGAGTTGCAGGGGAACAAACAGCTTGTTCTCAGGAAGGTTCCAGGGAGCTGAACCTTGATCAGCCGCAATTTCGGAGAATAAATCAGAATCAATAGAGGAAATGATTATACCTGGAGGCAAAACACAAGCAGGATCCTCCTCCGAAGGAGGGCTGGCCATGAACCTACGCGACAGTGCGTCAGCCTTAATATTTTTAGACCCAGCCCTATAGGTGACCAAAAAGTTGAATCTGGTAAAAAATAACGCCCATCGAGCTTGTCTCGGGTTTAGCCTCCGGGCAGATTCTAAGAAAACTAGATTCTTGTGGTCGGTAAGGACCGTTACCTGGTGCCTAGCCCCCTCCAGGAAGTGGCGCCACTCTTCAAATGCCCATTTAATGGCTAAGAGTTCGCGGTTGCCAATATCATAGTTACTCTCAGTGGGCGAAATCTTCCTGGAGAAGTAGGCACAGGGACGGAGATGGGTGAGGGACCTGGTACCCTGGGACAAGACAGCACCCACTCCCACCTCGGAAGGGGTCAACCTCCACGATGAATGGCTCCATTTGGTTGCGCTGAACCAGCACTGGGGCCGAGATAAAGCACTTCTTAAGGACCTCAAAAGCCTGGACAGCTTCAGGAGGCCAGTGGAGGAGATCAGCACCTTTGCGAGTGAGATCCGTAAGAGGCTTAGCGATGACCGAGAAGTTAACAATAAATCTCCTGTAATAATTAGCGAATCCCAGGAAGCACTGTAACGCCTTCAGGGAGGCAGGTTGGACCCATTCCGCCACAGCCTGGACCTTGGCGGGGTCCATGCGGAATTCATGAGGAGTGAGGATTTGACCCAAAAATGGTATCTCTTGCACCCCAAACACACATTTTTCGGTCTTAGCAAACAGTTTGTTTTCCTGAAGGACCTGGAGCACCTTCCTGACATGCTCAATGTGGGAGGACAAGTCCTTGGAAAACACAAGTATGTCATCAAGGTACACTACAAGAAATAACCCCAGATAGTCTCTTAAAATCTCATTTATGAAATTCTGGAAGACCGCGGGAGCATTACACAACCCAAAGGGCATGACGAGGTATTCGAAATGACCTTCGGGCGTGTTAAACGCAGTCTTCCACTCATCCCCCTCTTTGATGCGGATAAGGTTATAAGCCCCCAGTAGATCAAACTTAGAGAACCATTGGGCCCCCTGAACCTGATTGAAGAGATCAGGAATCAAAGGAAGGGGGTACTGGTTCCTTACAGTGAACTTATTCAAGTTCCGGTAGTCGATGCACGGCCTAAGACCACCATCCTTTTTCCCTACGAAGAAGAAGCCAGCACCTACCGGAGAAGTAGAGGGGCGAATGTAACCCTTGGCCAGGCACTCCTGGATATACTCTCTCATGGCTTCACGTTCAGGACAAGAGAGATTGAATATCCTACCCTTAGGGAGCTTAGCTCCTGGTACCAAATCGATTGCGCAATCGTATTCTCTATGAGGAGGTAACACTTCGGAGGCCTCTTTAGAGAAAACATCAGCGAAGTCCTGAACAAACTCAGGTAGAGTGTTCACCTCCTCAGGGAGAGAAATAGAATTAACAGAAAAACATGACGTCATGCATTCATTACCCCATTTGGTAAGATCCCCAGTATTCCAGTTAAACGTGGGACTATGCAACTGCAACCAGGGAAGGCCTAAAACAAAATCGGACGATAATCCCTGCATCACCAGTACAGAGCACTGCTCCAAATGCATGGAGCCAACAAGGAGTTCAAAAACAGGGGTATGCTGTGTAAAATAACCATTAGCAAGAGGAGTGGAATCGATACCCACCACCGGGACAGGTTTAGGCAAATTAATCAATGGCATAGCTAGAGACATAGCAAATTCCACAGACATAATATTAGCAGAAGACCCTGAATCCACGAAGGCACTGCCGGTAGCAGACCTACCACCAAAAGAGACCTGAAAGGGAAGCAAGATTTTATTAGGTTTCATCTTTATGGGAAATACCTGTGTGCCCAAGTGACCTCCCCGATGATCACTTAGGCGCGGAAGTTCTTCCGGCTGCTTATTCTTACGCCCAGGACAGTTGTTCACTTGATGCTTGTCATCCCCACAGTAGAAGCAGAGACCATTCTTCCTGTGGAACTTTCTACGTTGTTGGGGGGAGACGGAGGCCCCGAGTTGAATAGGTTCATCCGAGTTTTCCGTGGAAGAATGAAGTAACGGAACCTCGGGAGCCATCATGGGGGAGTCAGAGGAGAAGGCACAAAAACGTTCAAGTCGTCGTTCCCTGAGACGTCGGTCAAGTCGTACTGCTAAAGCCATAACCTGATCTAGGGAGTCAGCAGAGGGATAGCTAACTAGCAGGTCTCTCAGGGCGTTCGACAGACCCAATCTAAACTGGCACGTCAAGGCAGGGTCATTCCACCGAGAAGCTACACACCACTTCCTAAAGTCAGAACAATACTCCTCTACAGGTCTCTTACCCTGACGTAAGGTCACCAGCTGACTCTCAGCAAAGGCAGTCTTGTCAGTCTCGTCATAAATGAGCCCGAGAGCAGAAAAGAAAAGATCAACGGAGGAAAGTTCAGGGGCGTCAGGAGCCAAGGAGAAGGCCCATTCTTGGGGCCCGTCCTGGAGCAGGGACATAATTATACCCACCCGCTGGCTCTCAGAACCTGAGGAGTGGGGCTTTAAGCGAAAATAGAGTCTACAACTCTCCCGAAAGGAGAAAAAAGTCTTCCGGTCCCCTGAGAACCGGTCAGGCAACTTGAGGTGGGGTTCAAGAGGTGAGGTGGGGGGCACTACCAGGGAAGCATCACGCAGATTGTCCCTCTAAGCCAGGGCCTGGACCTATAGGGAGAGGCCCTGCATCTGCTGAGCCAGGGTCTCAAGGGGTTCCATAGATGAGTCAGGGACAAGGGAGACTAGGTATATGGGCCTGTGATTATGTAATGACAGGGTAGGGAGACAGACAGGTGAGCCCTAATCTACCCGCCACTCAGTCCCTGCCTACTTGCAACGACCCGTCCTAAGCGACGGGGTACAACTGGGCGACGGTCCCTACGCTCAGTAAGTGCAAGACAGACAAAACAGACAGGGGTACACAGAAGCTAGGGAAACGGGGCAGTTGCCCACGGAACACCGTGAGCAACAAGAGTGGTGAACGAGCCGAGTCAAACCAGGAGAGAGCGAGGTACAAAACGCTGAGCAGGAGAGTGGTCTGAAAGCCAAGGTCAATAACAAGCAGAGGATCAGTAGTACAAGCAGCAGCAGCAAGCCAGGAAACAAGCATAGAAGAATCACAGGCAAAGGAGGAACAGGAAAGGCAGGTATAAATAGACAGTGGGCGGGAACTAGCTCCGTCTGGCTAGGCTGTGATAGGCTCTCCCACTCCTAAGCCTGCCATCCTGAGTGGTGGAAGATGGAGTCAGTCTCACAGACATAGGAGCAGGTGCAGACTGATTGCCCACGGGCGTCGACACAGAACCTGTGTCTGGCAAATCCTTTACACACAGAGTAATCTCCCAATTTAGCAGCGCAAAATACTCAAATACTACATCAGCAGGGAGTAAGACATTTCAGATAGCTGTTGGCCGAACGATTGTTCGGCCCACTATTATTTCTCCAGACACCCCATGCGCATGCATGCTATTAGGGCGTAATGGTCCGCCCGTTTGCACAAACGGGTCAAGATATGACTTGAGGACTGGATTGTTTTATAGCTTGTAACTGGTACGCAGAACTTTTGTAAACCATCTATGACATACTAGTGTAAGAGGTGGTCCCGAATCAATCACAGAATTAATCACAGATTGTTGCAGCTTAATTAAAGTAGATTCTCAGGTATGTATTTATATTGTGTATTTGGAATAATGTAATTGTTTTACCTGACTATTAGTTGTAATAATTCCCCCCCCCCCCCCCCGGGAACGTATATCTTTGTCGGGAAATTAGAGAACCTGTTGTTAACAATTTGAATCCCATTCCTGGTGACCACCACCACAGTCTCAGTCCAAGTCCTTTCTACAAAATGGTTCTGTCTCTTTAAGGACCACTCAACTAATGCCCCATGCATACGACTGTGCTCGTAATCACGATTCGTGATTATGGGCATGGCCGGCTGCGGGTAGTCATCAGCATTTGCGGACCGTGCTCCTATTCTAAAGTATGGGAGCACGGTCCGTAAAATAAAAAAATAGGACATGTCCTATTTTTTACGGAAGGTTTCTACGGCACGGAAACCGTCCCGAAAATATACAGGAAGGTGTCCATTGGCCATAGAAATTAATGGGTCCATAATTACGGACTAAATCTACGGTCGTGTGCATCATGTAACAGCATTATAGCATCAGCAACTCCACACAGGTTAGCTATAAATTGCAGCAAACAGTGCAATACATCCATTTTCTCTTTACTCAGGAGGAGCTGTACTCCATTGATATTTGTTATGGTACCTATTGCCTACAGTCCGTCCACTTTGCACACTCAGAGGAATAGGCCCCTGCCCCCTTCAGTAGGCCTCAGGGCAACCAGAATCTCTCTCAGTCCTATTACGACCCAACTCAGTCCACTTTTCCTGAAGCAATGGCTCCCAAAGTCTCTGAGGTACTGCTCACTGGTCTAGCGGAACGTCTCACGGTGCCTACACACAGTCTATTGCACAGCACCACACAGGCTCCCACAGTCTGCACCTCTCAGTCACTCCCACACGGTCACTATCCCCAAGCCCGCTGGCTTGTCTCTCCACGCTTTCAGGTTTTGCCTCTCGCTCACCGGCCATATCCTTCAGCGCTGCACGCAGGCCTCATGCCCAGCACACATGCAACAGGACTTCCAGGCACCACACATGATGCCACACACACTTTGCACTTCCTGCCATGTCTCCCTCATATAGCCCTTTTTGTGTGGCAATGCCATCTAGTGGTGATAGTTAATAGTGCAATATAAACTCAGAATCAATGAACAACCAATAACAAGAGTATTTACTCCCCCCCCCCCAACACTTCCTTGCTTGCCCAGCTCTATTGTTAGACCAACTCTGTAGTTGCCAAATATATATGAAAAGAGAGAGGAGGGGGGGGGGGAGGGGTATGATAAGAAGAAAACAGCTCCATGGTATATGCATAGCACAGTTGAATATCAGAACAGGGATAACAGCCTAGGCTGTGGTTGGTATCTCTCCTATGTCATCATGTTGCTATATTATCCCTGTTCTGATATGCACCTGTGCTAAGCATATACCATGCAGCTGTTTACTTGTTATCAGTAGGGGTGGTGAGCACGCGTATATATGGGAAAACTTCTGTTCCCTAACACATATGTATTTGAATTATCTGTATATCATCCCAGTCCTACCACCTTTCCTTATGGCCAATGCCTTCTCCAATTTTTATCCTAATTGCATGTTCTTACTGAGGTATTTGTACCATAATTCATGGAAGTTGTTTATTATTTATATATACATTTCTGTCCTGTGTATTTATCGAGGATATAAATGGCTACAGACAGTTATTTAAAAAATATCTCTCACTGGCAATGACATATTGCACATTCTTAAGCTGATTTTCTGAGCTTGCTTAGATTTCAGCACTATCCCTTTAAACGGTGAAGCCTGGGGATTGGCTCTGCACCGATATTCAGCAAGCGGAAAGCTGCACCATAGCAGGTGTGAGTAGGAGGAGTGGGAGGAAGGAGGAGGAGGAGAGCAGAGAGAAGCTACACACAGATGTCCCAGGGTTCTCTCACTATGTCTGCCTTTTCGCTTATCCATACTTGCTCTCTTCCCCCTGCCTTCCCTGCCATGCAGCATATTCATAGTACGTGATGCAGGCTGTGTAAGCAGGTCTGTATGCTTGAGATATGACTGTTGTCAGGCAGATATGAAATATGTGTGGACGTGAGTAGGTGTGGCTGCAGGGGGGACAGACGCTGAATGGGGGAAAAAAACCTTTAGATTTTCAGAAATGTCAGGGTGGAATTGAGAATTCAGTCGTCAGTGTCCTTAAAGATTGTTCAGCTGGGGAGAGACCCCACAAGCATATACAAGACTATGGAATTATTCTGAGCACACAAAAGGTACAGATGTCTTGTCCATGGTCATTTCATGACCCAATGACTTATGAAGGGTTAACCCTCTTCTCTATGCACTAAAAAAATGCTTCATGGATGATAATTATTAGTAAAATCACAAAAACATTTTCTCTTCCCTGCCCATAGGTTATTAGACGCTTGACTTGAATAATGTAACACATATTCTATCAACAATTGCTTTTACTTCCTTTGTGTACATGAAAAGTGTCACTTCCAACAAGCGAATGCATGTTCACTCTCTACATGGAGATAGTGTGAATATTACGCTATTAGTACAAGGCAATTCGAGTTACAGAGTTGCAAGAGTAATGAGAAAGTGCTTCTTTGAAAAGAGTCTGTAAGATGCCCAGAAAGGGTTAAAGGGGCATGTCACAGACCTGGGGTTTGATGGTGCTGAACACTGCTTCTTTAGTCCTTCTGAAGGGGACAAACAGGCATCGCCTGTTTCAGGAGGAGACAATGCAATATTTGAAAAGATTGTAGAAGTGGCATTCAGCAACCCCAATATCCAGTCCAGAGAGCTGGGGTTTTGGAAATGTATACGGCTCTAAAGTATTAAATATCTGTAAGTAAATACTGGTAATGACCATAAAATCACAATTCTGGAGCATCTATTCTTATTCTGCATTGTGACATTCTTCTGTTATTCCTCCTAGAAATTTATGAATAAACTGACAACTGGGGGTTATTGTACCGCTTATCAAAAGGGCATGCCCCAACACAGTCTGAGACTGTGAGCACTGATTGGACAGTGTCAGACTGTGTAGGGACACACCCCCAACTAGTAATACCCAGTTGTCAATTAATTCATAAATTTGTTGGAGGAATTACAGAGTGACTGTACAATGTAGAGTTCTGAGAAAAGATGCCCCAGAATCGTTGTTTTATAGGCATTTACTAAAACACACATCAAGAGAGCCGACAGATTCTCTTTAATGTATCAGCAAATAAAACATATTTAATGTATGTACAGATATTTTATCGTTTTCAAGACCTCTACTTGCAGGCATTCGATGGGTACCTTTTGGCCAGGTTCCCACCGGTTGGATACGATGAATAAAACTATGCAGCGTATCCGACCTAGAACCCACAGCACATTCCGTCTGAAAAATTGCACCACATTGTAATGCAGTTTTTCAGGCGTAATTTCCACTCCAGGAAGCAGCGCTAGGAAAAAAACAAAAAAACTTTCATGCTTAGCCCGGTCGTAGTCATAGCTTCGCGTCCCTCCATTGACGTGCAGTCCGGCCTCCCGAGTTGACGTTACAGCCCATGTGACCGCTGCAGCCTGTGATTGACTGTAGCAGTCACATGGGATGAAATATCATTCCAGGAGGCTGGCCTGGAAGAAGAACAGAAGATAGCGTCGCTATGACAACACCTGGGTGATGAGTATAAGGATTTTATACAAAATGCAGAACAGTTCCTGGTTTAGCGGACACTTGACGGCAACAGTTCCTGGTTTAGCGGACACTTGACGGCTCACTTGCATAAGGTGCGTGGGAGATTAAAACTCCTTTTTACCAGTTATGCAAGAACTAATATCGGCAATGTAGATACGTTTACACTGCTTTCCACGTTAGCTAGCAAGCGGTATTAGCGGTTTGATGGGGGGATAAAAAGTGCTGACAGACGAGGCACCTCTATTTGATGAGAGTGGAAAATGTTTTAGTATTCTTGCATCACAACAATTACAAGTGCAAGCAGTTTGGGTAATAGTGAGGGCGGCTGTGGAGAAATCAGAATTTATAACTCAGCACTGTTTACATATTATGATTTGGTTAATAAAATATATGTGGGAATTGCCGATACTACAATTTTTTATTAAAAGCAAATATTTACATTTCGTATTAAAGGGGACCTGTCGCCTCCCCTGACATGTCTGTTTTAGTAAATAATTGTATTTTTCTTGAACTAACAATTCTAGAGCAGCTTTACTTAGAACTCTGCATTGTGCTGTTTATTATTCCTTCTAGGAAATTATGAATAAATTGACAACTGGGTGTTACCAATTGCGGGTGTGACTGATAATGACAATGTCCAATCAGTGCTGACATTTCCAGACTGTGTAAGAACACGCCCCTTTGACAAGGGGAATCGTGACACCCAGTTCTCAATTTATTCAAATATTGCCAGGAGGAATAACACAGAAACTTTTATTTCATGAGGGATGCAAGTGTATACTAAAATAGACATGCCCGGAGAGTTGACAGGTCCTCTTTAAAGGGGTTGTCCCAACAGGACAAAATTACTCCCGCGGTCAGCTAAGAATGCCATGGAAAGCTGTGAGCATAGAAAACGTAGTGTTACATAGTAGTCATTCAATTAAGTAATCCAAAGTGAAGGATGCTTTTCCTAGCGGCTCTACACTCTGGCTAATAGATGGGGGATGAATTAGAAGGGGGTGCCTGAATAGGGCGTATGGAAAGGGGTTACTCTGTTGGGACAACATTTTTATGGGTCACTGATGCTGTGAAACATAACAGATTGAAACTGAGCTTGGTAGAACTACTGCTAAAACCAAACCTAAATAATATCCTAAGGCTATGTTCACACAGAGTTTTTTTGACACGGAAACCGCGCCGCAAAACTCGTCAAAAATGGCCCGAAAATGCCTCCTATTGAGTTCAATAGGAGGCGTCTTTCTCCCGCGAGCGGTAAAACCGTCTCGCAGGAGAAAGAAGGGACATGCCCTATCTTCGGCCGTTTACACCTCTGACCCCCCATTGACATCAATGGGAGGCAGAGAAAGCGTATTTCAATGGCCGCGGGCGAAAAACGCCGCGAAAATCGGCGTGCAGGGAGAGGAAAATCTGCCTCAAACTTCCAAACGGAATTTTGAGGCAGAATTTCCACCTGCAAAAAAACTCTGTGTGAACATAGCCTTAAGTTGCTCCAATTACATCATGTTTTTACAACATCTATGGGCCTCATTTAACAGAGAAATTGGACGTGTTCCTCATAGCAACCAATAAGTGCTCAACTTTTCTTAAACTGCTCTGAAAAAATGAAAGCTGAGCTCTGATTGGTTGCTACGGACGTCAAGACCTGTTAGTATTTCAGACAGTTGTGATAAATGAGACACAATCGATCATCATGTTACAACACCTGTAAACATCTTCTAACGTCACTGAGATCAATGGGATTATAATGCCTCATGAGATTGACTCTTAAAAATTCCAGTGATGGAAACCAAAAAGTCATGGTACTCACTAGAGCTCCATAGCCTGTTTATTCTAGTGATCATATGGGTCTCGGTCCATAGATCCTTTCATAAAACATAACAATTGTGTTACATTCTTTGTCTCTATGACAGATGCACATGCTCTTGATGAGTCTTGTATAACTCAAAATGTCTCAATCACCACAACTCAATCTGCTCATCACTTTAATCATGTACTGGACCTTTTCGGACCAATAGATACTTTTATTTCAACGCATTAAAATTTTATGTTATCCCTGGAAGGAGCAGATCCTAAAGGCTGCAGCTTCAAAAATAAAACGACAATTCCAAAAGAGATGTAAAATTATAACACAACATTCGGTATTGGGTAATCTTAATCCATTGTAAATAAAAAAATAATAAATTATTCTTGAAAGATTAACGAAGACAACCTGCAACGAAATAAATGGATACAATCATAGAAATCATGAGTGTGTCACTGCAAAGACAGAAGACCCCAACAGAAGTCAGGACATTGTTGAGGAACATTAGTCATATGGTCTTCAAGAGTAGAAATCAGCATGACAGCCAATAATAATAATAATAATAATAATAATAATAATAATAATAACAATGATACTAATAATAATAATAATTATTATTATTATTATTTTTCTTATTATTATAATATCTCCCCTTTGAGCTTATTTAATTAAATTCTATACTTTTATGACCTGATTACCTGTTTTTCCTCACCCTTTTTTTGTAATTCAGTACTCACAGTAAGGCCTCATTTACACGAGCGTATTATACGCGCGTGCGACGCGCGTGCTTTTCACGCGTGTCGTACGCACCTATAATAGTCTATGGGGCTGTTTAGACGATGCGTGAATTTTGCGCTGCGTGAGTGCGTTGCGTAAAACTCACGACATGTTCTATATTCTTGCGTTTTTCACGCAACACGCACCCATTGACTTCAATGGGTGCGTGAAAACAACGCATGCCACACTGACGGTCCTGCGTTGCATGCGCGAAAATCACGCAAGAGCTGTCAAAAGGATGAATGTAAACAGAAAAGCACCACGTGCTTTTCTGGTTACAAACATCCAAACGGAGTGTCAAATTAGAGATGAGCGCACCGAACTTCACCGGGTTCGGCCGAACTCGTTTTAACCGAACCCGGCAAAAAATGTTCGGGTACGCGACGTCAGGAGACAGTCACTGCCCACGGTGCTCAAAGACTTAAACTGTGTCAGCACCATGGACAGTGACTTTCGATCACAATATACATATACGTGTAAAAAAAAACAGAAGTTCTGACTTACCGATAAGTCCCGGCTCCTTCCTCCAGTCCGACCTCCCGGGATGACAATTCAGGCCAAGTGACAGCTGCAGCCAATCACAGGCCAAGCACAGGCTGCAGCCAATCACAGGCTGCAGCGGTCTCATGGCCTGCCGCGTCATCCTGGGAGGTGGGGCCGGATGACAAGAGAGGGACGCGTCACCAAGGCAACGGCCGGGAGACCGGACTGGAGGAAGCAGGCAGTTCATGGTAAGTGTGAACGTCTTTTTTTATTCACAGGTTGGTGTATATTGTGATCGGCATTCACTGTCGAGGGTGCTGAAAGAGTTACTGCCGATCAGTTAGCTCTTTCAGCACCTTGGACAGTGACGGGCGTCGACTACCTCATCTCTATGATGGCGGCTGCGCGAAAATCACGCAGCCGCGCATCATACACGGATGACACACGGAGCTGTCAATTGCCTTTTGCGCACGCAAAACGCAGCGTTTTTTTGCGCGCGCAAAACGCACACGCTCGTGTAAATGAGGCCTAAAACTTTTTTAGTTAGGCAGAATGCTGTCTTATACAGATCATAGTCCCAACTTAGGGAAGAAATATAATACCAAAACTGAGTGCCCATGATTTCTTTATTAATACATATTAATATTTTAAATTTTTATATGACTAGTAATTTATGCCTTGTTCACATATGCGTTGGAGGCTCCTTAGGGGCCTCCATCGCATATCTGTCTGAGAATACCGTAAATAATAGCGCAGCATGATGCGCTATTGTTTACTGTAAAATCTGGAAAAATGACAACATCATGACACCCTGACGGAAACCCGATGGAAACTAATAAAGTTAATTGGTTCCGTTGGCCGCTGGAGCCTCCGGTTTTTCCGTTGTTCTGCTCTTCTGACGAAGCAGAATAACAAAAAGAGCAAGGCAGGTGTGAACCCAGCCTCATTCATTCTTTGCACAAAGATTGTAAAATTTGTGCACTCCAGAAGCATTTTTTAATACTTTTTTTTTTGCATATGTATACTGACACATGCATGTTTGCTATTCAGATCTTAGAAGTTTGATATTTTCGATTACACATCCAGTTAGCAAACAACCCCTTCCTTTCTACTGCTCCCACAAACAATAGAGGTAAAACACCTAAAAACACCCTACTCCAGCGCTGAAAACCCTCAGACCTACCTACAAAGCGCTGGAGTGGAAATGTTATTAACTGTAAAAGGTGAGTATGGTGGATCAATAGAAGAGTGTGCAAATCCTTTGTGGTTACCTTCCCTGGTCAGGCACTACCTTTAAAGGGGTTATCCAACATCTAAACATTTTTAAAAAATAGCTGTAAGTGTATTAAAACAAAAAAATAATCTGTATTCATCTCTTCTTTCCCCCGGCGATCCATCGCTGATGCTCCGCGGTCCTCCCGGTTTTTGTTTAAAGAGCACAGCCCATGATCGCTGCAGCCAATAAGAGGCCTCAGCGGTCAAGTGCCATAAGTGTGGCATCATGGCTCCCATCGCTGAGCACTCTGAAATTTCACTAAGGAATACTTAACAAAAATAGACAAAAAGGGCAAGGTTTGTCCATATACTCTATTAGTATATATGGATGTCATAAAGGTGGGTCCCCTGCTGCTGCTCTGGTGGACTCAACGAAGTATTACATAGTCAACCATTCATTTTATTAGCTGAGGTGTAATACTACAGGGTGGGCCATTTATATGGATACACTTAAATAAAATGGGAATGGTTGGTGATATTAACTTCCTGTTTGTGGCACATTAATATATGGGAGGGGGCAAACTTTTCAAGCTGGGTGTTGACCATGGCGGCCATTTTGAAGGCAGCCATTTTGTATCCAACTTTACTTTAGTTTTTTCAATGGGAAGAGGGTCATGTGACACATCAAACTTATCGAGAATTTCACAAGAAAAACAATGGTGTGCTTGGTTTTAACATTACTTTATTCTTTCATGAGTTATTTACAAGTTTCTGACCACTTATAAAATGTGTTCAAAGTGCTGCCCATTGTTTTGGCTTGTCAATGCAACCCTCTTCTCCCACTCTTCACACACTGATAGCAACACCGCAGAAGAAATGCTAGCACAGGCTTCCAGTATCCGTAGTTTCAGTTGCTGCACATCTCGTATCTTCACAGCATAGACAATTGCCTTCAGATGACCCCAAAGATAAAAGTCTAAGGTGGTCAGATCGGGAGACCTAGGGGGCCATTCAACTGGCCCACGACGACCAATCCACTTTCCAGGAAACTGTTCATCTAGGAATGCTCGGACCTGACACCCATAATGTGGTGGTGCACCATCTTTCTGGAAAAACTCAGGGAAAGTGCCAGCTTCAGTGCATAAAGAGGGAAACACATCATCATGTAGCAATTTCAGATATCCCGTGGCCTTGAGGTTTCCATTGATGAAGAATGGCCCCACTATCTTTGTACCCCATATACCACACCATACCATCAATTTTTGTGTTCCAACAGTCTTGGAGGGATCTATCCAATGTGGGTTAGTGTCAGACCAATAGCAGTGGTTTTATTTGTTAACTTCACCATTCACATAAAAGTTTGCCTCATCACTGAACAAAATGTTCTGTGTAAACTGAGGGTTCTGTTCAAATTTTTGTTTTGCCCATTCTGCAAATTCAGTGCGCCGATCTAGGTCATCCTCGTTGAGATGCTGCAGCAGCTGGAGTTTGTAAGGGTGCCATTTGTGAGTAGCTAATATCCGCCGAAGGGATGTTCGACTGATGCCACTCTCCAGTGACATGCGGCGAGTGCTACGCTGTGGGCTCTTGCTGAATGAAGCTAGGACAGCCACTGATGTTTCTTCATTAGTGACAGTTTTCATGCATCCACATTTGGGCAAATCCAACACTGAACCAGTTTCACGAAACTTGGCAAGCAGTTTGCAAACTGTAGCATGGGAGATGGGTGGTCTCGTAGGGTGTCTTGCATTGAAATCTGCTGCAATGACCCGGGTACTGCGTTCACCAGACATCAACACAATTTCTATCCGCTCCTCACGTATTAACCTCTGTGACATGTCAATGGCTGTAAACAAAGAGAAGCTTGTAAATAACTCATGAAAGAATAAAGTAACGTTAAAACCAAGCACACCATTGTTTTTCTTGTGAAATTCTCGATAAGTTTGATGTGTCACATGACCCTCTTCCCATTGAAAAAACTAAAGTAAAGTTGGATACAAAATGGCTGACTTCAAAATGGCCGCCATGGTCAACACCCAGTTTGAAAAGTTTCCCCCCTCCCATATACTAATGTGCCACAAACAGGAAGTTAATATCACCAACTATTCCCATTTTATTTAGGTGTATCCATATAAATGGCCCACCCTGTACATTTTTCCTGCAGTGTCCACTGCTGCAATGAGCCAGGAACAGTAGGCAATGTTGAATTTAAGGAGTTGTACAAAATTTTAAAAAACATAGCTGCTTTCTTATAAAAGCAGTGTGACACCTGTCCACATATCGTGTGTGGTATTGCAGCTCCGTCCCATTTACTTCAATGGTGCTAAATGCTGCAATACCACACACAAGCCATGGACAGGTGTGGCTATTTCTGGAGGAATTTTTTTTTCATTTTACAGGACAAACCCTTCAAAAGCTGTCCTTATAGAAGCAGCACAGTCTTACTATGATGAACCCCATCGTCTGGAAGAAATATGTAATTAAACTGTAAACTGAATTAAAACCCATTCATTCTGGGTGAAATATCCTTATTATGAAAATATCAATAATACAATAAAAAAATTTCAATAATGAAACATTTACTACCTTAGTAATAACTCATTACCTGCTAAGTTATTACTAGTGGTTCATTTTATAGGAAGATGCTTAGTAACCTGCATTACAGATGGATCACACACACTGCTGATGGTTATAAACCTACAGGCATTTGTTTCTTGTGCTCAAACTAACTCCTCAACACATTTTAGGCTTCGTTCACATCTGTGCCAGGGTCCCGTTCTGACGTTCCATCGGAGCTTTCCGTCGGAACGGGACCCTGACAGACACAATGGTGATTTCAATTGTTAGGGATCTGCCAGGTACTACGTCTAGGTATACTCCTGGGATTAATCAATCCACACCTGAGGCCAGACCTGTTAGACTGACACCGTCTCCCACCAACCAGGGTGGCAGGCTCAGGAGTGGGAGAGCCTATCGCGGCCTGGTCAGTCGAAGTTAGCTCCGCCCCCTGTCCTTTATTACCTGCCGTGTTCTCTTCCTCAGTGCTTGTAATTCTTCTGGATTCCTGGCCCCACTGCTGCTTGCTCCAGCCTGCTTCTGCCGTGCTTCTGCCTTGCTGCAGTTCCGCTTAACCTGCTTCGCTTGCTTCTTTCTCCGTGCTCACGTTGGTATACTCCACTTCATCCTGGTCCTGACTATTCATTCATCGCTCCGTTTCCTCGCGGCGTTCCGTGGGCTACTGCCCCTTCCCTTGCGTGTTCCCTGTTTGTTCTCCCGTGCACTTAGACAGCATAGGGACCGCCGCCCAGTTGTACCCCGTCGCCTAGGGCGGGTCGTTGCAAGTAGGCAGGGACAGGGCGGTGGGTCGATTAGGGCTCACTTTCCCTTCACCTCCTTCCGGCCATTACATCAATGGTGACGGATGCGGTGCCAATGGTTTCCGTTTGTCTTCGTTGTTCAAGGGTTCCGTCGACTACTATATATAGGTGTATTTTGAACTCATGGGTGTAATGAAGTCTATAGCATCCCCCATAGAGGCCACAGAAAAAGTAACCTGTAATAAGAAAAACAACATAAGATCTAGAACTTTAGCGTATAAACATATGATGATGAACATCTTGAACCAGGTACAAAGAAGAGCAAGGGTAGGCAACCTTTTTTTTATGGCATGCCGATATATATTTTTTTTATTAAAGATGAAGTACTCAGTGTGCCACGTAAACATAAAAATCATATAAGACCACGTATGTGACATAAATTAATTAATCAGTTAATTAATTTTACATCTCAGTGTAACCCTTTTTCCAAACTTTCTTTGCAAAGATGATTCACCTGTGGTGCATGCAAGGCTACTGAACACCAACTGGGGGAAGTCACATAGGAGAGACCGCGGCTACTGAACACCAGCTTGGGGGTGCTGCACACAGGAGAGAGAGTGACTACTGAACACCAGCTTAGGGGGGGGGGTTGCACATAGAACAGACCGCGGAAACTGTACACCAGATTTGGGGGTGCACATAGGAGAGAGAGAGCTGTAAATTTTTGCTAACTTTTTATTTTAGAGAGCGATTACTGAACTCCATCCTTGTGGCGCTGATCACTAGGAGAGAGCAGTGCTTCATTATGCGATTGGTGATGCTGAACACCAGTAGAGAGAGCAGTGCTGCATTGTGTGCTTGCCAAGTTTTCAACAGCAACAAACACAATGACACACTACTTTCTCTCCCTGTGTTCAGAGCCCAGCACACAACAGTGCTGGACACCAGGAGAGGGAAGTGTGCCAGCAAACCATGCTCCACGTGCTGGCTGTGGCACTGGTGCCACAGGTTGCTGACCCCTGTACTAGAGTAAGGCATTCTGGAACTATGTGTCCCAGATAATTGAAGCGATTCCTACACAAATGTGGAATATATCTTTACCCAATCCTAACTATTAAAGTGTGCTTCTATTCTATACTGAACCATTGAAAGTGCATTTTAGCTGAACAACATATAGTGTCAGACTGGTGGATAAAGTGCTACTATGTATATTTATTTTGCAGCCAAATGAAAAAAGTGCTCAACTTTCAGTAACTGCTTCTAAGTGGTGTAAAACATGAGAGAGCTCCCTCATTCACAGTATTCCAGGCTTCAAAAACGGAGTCATCAAAGTTTATTCATCAAACCTTTTCATTCTCAATGATTCTGGGTCCATGAACATTTCCTCTTTTCTTTACTCACTCACTCACTCACTCACTCACTCACTCACTCACTCACTCACTCACTCACTCACTCACTCACTCACTCACTCACTCACCCACATCGCTCTACTACCTTTAAAATGAAATCTCTGCCCATTTCCAACCTTCGGAATAGAGTGAACAGTAAAACCATCTCTGCATTTACCTCTGCTTTATGCTACTTTTTACATTTGTTGGGATGAGACGAAATCCTCACATTTATGACCCCGACATTAATATCAGTTGTTAACTGCAAAATTCTTGAGACTTTCTTCTTACATCAAATGTTATTGCTATGTGTTCTGCAGACGCAAGCCATAGACTTAGACTTGGGGTTGTATTTTTGCTTTATCAGTTGTACTATATATAATATGTAGGCATATACTGGAACTAAACTATAGATCAGCAAAATTAACCAGTGCCAAAGAATGAGATGTATTATGTACAGTGTTTAGGAATCCAGAAAAGAAATAGTTTAAATCTTGATACAATAAAAGCATCCCTCAAACTGCATATATACGGGAATAGTAGCAGTGTGTTCAGCTCAACTATGTTGGGATTCATTGGAGAGTCATCATGAGGAAGCCATACATTTACAGGGAATATATGAGGATACTATAGGGGGTTTCTGCATCTACATAGTGGACATTGGTCTCAGATAAGCACTGCTAGAACTACATGTGTTCTTCCTTCTGTGGTAATCTGTCCTCATGAGATCAGTCAAGAAAGGGTTACCATATGGTATACATTTTAATATCTTCTTACCACAATACAATAGGCCAAAATGCTTTAAAAACAATGGTGAATGACAGTGGGGGGAACAGGGGTATAGAGGGCTGAAATAATAAATATACTAAGTGCAGCCTTTCCCTAACTATCAGACATTCAGTATGATCTTCTTTGAATGGTACCTAATGCTATAAAGCTTTAGAAGTAAGCGAGATAATTGCTTAGATCAATGGTGGGTAACTGGTGGCCTGCCCTCTGTGCCCCCTGGCTCCCCTATTTCATCTGTATGTGCAAAGTACAAAGCTCTTAACATGCACACTACTGTCCTGCGTACATACACTACTCTGCTTTGTGCCATAAATGTTTGATAAGTGAAGTCCAACAGCTGGGAGCCCCATCAATTGTAGCCCCCCTCTCATTTACATTTATTAGAGTAAATAAGCAATACAAAAACAACTGATTGTATTTACACTGCTGTTCCCATGTCTCTCCTAGACTATAATGGAGAGTGACCTCGCATGTGCAACCAATTCTCTGCTTGCAATAGCGGACACTGGAAATTGATTGTAAAGTGCTACCCTCAGGTGGAATCAAGCGCCACATCTGACACCCCCTTAAAATTAAAGTGTAACTAAACTTTTATAAAACTTTTGACATGTCTTCTGCTTTCCTCAGTAAGCCGAACGACCAGTGTGAAAGTCTACGTCTGTACACCGATATCCGAGGAAAGCCGAGCAGAGCAAATCAGAAACGAAGTGGCACAACGCTTCTGCTGATCTCAGCACTCGAACCCCCACTGATTAAAACTTCTGATGTGAAAAGTTTTATGAAGATTTAGTTACACTTTAAACTGATGCTGAATTCTCTTGCAGGCATGTGTAATAAAAACAACCATTTAATGGTGAACAATTGTGCTGTTAAAGTGCTCAGAACCAAGTATCAGCAATTATTATGGAGCAGTTTATAAGTCTAGCTATTGTCCTTGCCTGTAGGAATTTTATATCCATATTAACATTTTTCAGTGTGTTTTTCACTCTAAGTGATAAAATTAAGGCAAGGATAGACATTATTAAAAATGACCTTTCAGTTCGCCTAAAATGTTTGTTTTTTAAAAAAATAAAAAATTTAAATCCCAAAATTAGAACAATTCTGAAGCATCTTTTCTTAGAACTCAGCAACGTACCGTTCCTCTGTTATTTTTCCTAGAAAGTTTATGAATAAATTGACAACTCGATGTTACCAGTTGTGGTACACAGTTTGACATTTTCCAATCAGAACCGTCCAGCCAGACTGTGTAGGGACACACCCCTTTGACAAGGGGAATAGTAACACCCAGTTGTCAGTTTATTCATAAATATCCAGGAGGAATAACAGAAGGACGGCACAATGTAGAGTTCTAAGATAAGGTTCTTCAGCATTGTTATTTAATGGGGAATACAAGTATTTACTTAAATGTGTTAGGAAAGGTGACAGGTCCTGTTTAAACTGCTAGAAGACATGTGTGTTAAATTATGTATGCCTTAATAATGTTCTTTTATGTTCATTATGATCCTATACACAAAGGTTCTCCTGAGCTTACAGACACTTTATTAATACCATGTTTTCTCATATTTTACACAGCCCCCATATTAGTTGTACATACGTTTCTAACCATCTTCAGTGACTTCTGAAGAATGATTGTGCGAAGGTGTACATGCAGTCCAGACCTGAAGTGACATCCCTGACCCTTTGAGTAATTTATTTAAAATAAAATACAGGTACAAAGCATAAAACAAGAGCATCTATAGGACAATGATAAAGTATTCATCTAGTGTGTGCTAAGAACTTCTACATACAGCCCTCATATCTAGAGTTTGGAGGGCTGTATACTGTGCCTGTGACCCAACTGGAAAGAATATTTGGGATGTGTGTCATGAGCCCTGTCTATCAGGGGCTCGATATCAAACAACATTTTTCTAAAAAATGCTCCTGGTAATGCTGGTTGGCAGAGAACAGCTGATGTACAGACAGCAGTTTACAATACTCTTCCCAAATATCCTGTTTAGCTGGATGCCAAAAACTTTGCGGGGAAAAAAAAAGTGTGATGCTCTTTCTTCCCGCGTTTCCGTCTCTGATCTCCTATTGACATCAATGGGAGGCAGAGAAAGCGGTTTTCACTACGTTTCTTGCTTGCAGTGCTCAATAGATCAATGGTGAAAAACGCCGCAAAAAACTGTGTGTAAACTAGGCCTGTGGCCCTGAGTTTTTTGCAGGCAGAAAAATCTGCCTCAAAATTCCATCTGGAATTCTGAAGCAGATTGTGACCTACCTGCACGCCATTTGCCTTGTTTTTCACGGCATTTCACGGCCATGGACATTAATGCTTTCTCTGCCTCCCATTGATGTCAATGGGAGGTCAGAGAACAAAGACGGAAACGCCAGAAGAAAGGGCATGTCGCTTCTTTTTCCCGCAAGTGTTCTATTCCGCTCGTGGGAAAAAAAAGCCTCCGACTACCTTTAAAATCAATAGAAAGTTTTTTGCCGTGGTTTTTGCCGTGGTTTCCGTGGTGAAAATCGCGGCAAAAAACTAGACAAAAAAGTAAAATGAGCTTTGTCCCCTGTGTGGAGGTGACAATATTTAACTCCAACAGAACTTCTGAACCCAGATATATTGCAAGACAGCCCTTTGAACATTTTTGTTAGAATAAAAAATTTGGCATCAAATCATTATTTCGAGCGGTATGTTTTGAGACTGCTAATCCTTTAGTGAATAACAAGTTCTCTTTGAATGATACTCTGATATGAAAACTTAGTTCCCAGATCTTCTTCCTTATCCTCCCACCTTGCTTTTAATTCTTAGCTATTCTTATCTGTCCTCAGAGCCAGTCAGTTGAATGCGTAGAGCTCACAAGGCTTGGAATTCATTGGATGAACCAAAAATGTCTGCTTACACTGATACATCACTACCAATGTTTCAGGAAGTTATCACATTAGTTAATGTGTGAGATTGATCATTTCACAACTTTAATACTAATTTACATACAGCATGTTACACAAGGAATTCCTTGATTTGGTTAATTATTTTAGCCATTTGTATATGACTTATAAAATAAAAACATACTATTTCTGTTATATTTTTTATTTGTAATGATATTATTTTATTTTTTTTAGCTTTTAAATTATTGGACTTTTTTCCACTTGGCATTTTTTTTTCATTGTATGGGACAATGCTTGCAAGGTTTTCCCAGCCCTCCCCATTCTCTTGCATCTTTAGCCTTGGTCTACCATTTTTACTGTGTGTATCGCCCATATGTCTGTCCTTCATTGGGTGCCATATTGACTAGTAATGTTAAGTTCTGTGGCCTTTCCGCACTTGAGACAGCAACACAGTTCAAATTTGCCAGGTGGACGGGAGCAACATCTTTTCGAAGTTTATATGATTTTCCTCCAGTTGCCTTAAAACTTTTTCAATCTACAGGATGATTCAAAGTCTCCAAACTGAGGAAATAGTGGGCTTCATAAACGGAATCATCAAATGTTAACCTTCAAACTATAAAATATTGGGCCTTCAGGTACCTGGATAGGTTGCTAATCTCCCATAAAGAGTCTTCCAATTTTTACTTGCGGATCCAAGGATAAGATACAAAACATGAATCACAGAGGGGTATGTATTGGAAATGCAATTACACGTATAACCAAAAAAAATGTTAAAGGGGTTGTCTAGTTTTAACAAATTATTGTTATTTTTTTTAACTATAAGTTATACAATTTTCAAATATACTTTCTGCATTAATTTCTCGGGTTTTCAAGCTCTCTACTCGTTGTTATTTAGTAGTTACATTCATTATTTACAGCTAGTGGATACAATTTTTGTCCATGGTCATTTGATGGACACACAGGTGCTGGGATCATTAGAAGACAGAGCTCACATACACATACTGGAACTATAATGAGCCATGCACCTGTTTTTCCATCACATGACCATAGACAGTATTTTATCCACTGGAAGCAGATATATTAAAAACCGTGAGAGATTAACAGAGAAGTAAATTGGAAAATTGTCTAACTTAGCAATCGCCTTTCCGCCCGGGTGCTTCTTCACTCAGTGCTGTCGCTACCGCTGTAGCAGCCATAGTGGCTGCTAGCGGCGACATCGGGCATTAGGGTGGTGGCGTTGCTAGCAGCCGCTGCGGCTGCTACAGCGGTAGCGACGGCACTATAGCAGAGCAGGGAGGTATCTCCCTGCTCTGCAATCTACTAGCGCCACTGTAGCTCCCTGAAGGAGCGGAATCCCCGTGTGGCCAGGGATTCTGCTCCTGGAGCACTCCGCTTGATCTCTCTGTCCATATATGAACAGTGACATCATGGCAAACTCCTGAAGCAGAATCCCCGTCCACAGTGTTGCAGATGCTGTGACTTGGGATTCCACTCCAGGAGAAGCCAATGACGTCACTATCCATAAATGGACACAGACGACAGGAGCTTCTCCTGGAGTGGAATCCCCGGTCACAGCGTCGGCAACGCTGTGAACGGGGATTCAGCTTCAGGAGTTTACCCTGATGTCACTGTCAATATATGGACAGGGAAATCAAGTGGAGTGCTCCAGGAGTGGAATCCCCGGCCACACTGGGATTCCGCTCCTTCAGGGAGCCACAGTGGCACTAGTAGATTGCAGAGCAGGGAGGTACCTCCCTGCTCTGCTATAGTGCCATCGCTACCGCTGTAGCAGCCGCAGCGGTGGCTAGCGACGCCACCTCCCTCATGCCTGGTGTCGCCGCTAGCAGCCGCTTTGGCTGCTACAGCGGTAGTGACGGCACTAAGTTAAGAAGCGCCCGGGCAGAAAGATGACTGCTGAGTCGCCGGGCCTGGGCGCTTCTGAAACAAGCAGGGGAAGGGAGCCAGCGCAGTGGTGCTATCTACAGGAAGGGGGGTGCTATCTACAAGGGGGCTGTGGGCATTGTAGCACTAGCTACAAGGGGGCTGTGGGCTTTGTGGCACTACCTGCAAGGGGGCTGTGGGTTGTGTGGCACTACCAACAAGGGGGCTGTGGGCTGTGCGGCACTACCAACAAGAGGGCTGTGTGGCACTCTGTACCAGGGGGCAGGGTGGCACTCTGTACCAGGGGGCTGTGTGGCACTCCCTACCAGGGGGCTGTGTGGCACTCTCTACAGGGAACTGTGTGGCACTCTCTACAGGAGAGTGTGTGGCGCTCTCTACAGGGGCCTGTGTGGCGCTCTCTACAAGGGGGCTGTGTGGCGCTATCTACAAGGGGGCTGTGTGGTGCTATCTACAAGGGGGCTGTGTGGTGCTATCTACAAGGGGGCTGTGTGGCGCTATCTACAAGGGGCTGTGTGGCACTACCTACAGAGGGAATCTGTGAGTGGTGGGCTGATGGTCATTTTACTGTGAGTGGGGAGCTGATGGTAATTTTACTGTGAGTGGCAGGCTATCTACAAGGGGGCTGTGGGCTTGTGGCACTACCTACAAGGGGGCTGTGGGCTTTGTGGCACTACCCGCAAGGGGGCTGTGGGCTGTGTGCCACTACCAACAAGGGGGCTGTGGGCTGTGTGGCACTACCTACCAGGGGGCTGTGTGGCACTCCCTACCAGGGGGCTGTGTGGCACTCCCTACCAGGTGGCTGTGCGGCACTCCCTACAAGGTGGCTGTGTGGCACTCCCTACAAGGGGGGCTGTGTGGCACTTCCTACCAGGGGACTGTGTGGCACTCCCTACCATGGGGCTGTGTGGCACTCCCTATCAGGGGCTGTGTGGCACTCCCTACCAGGGGGCTGTGTGGCACTCCCTACCAGGGGGCTGTGTGGCACTCTCTACAGGGGGGTTTGTGGCACTCTCTACAGGAGGCTGTGTGGCGCTCTCTACAAGGGGGCTGTGTGGCGCTCTCTACAAGGGGGCTGTGTGGCACTATCTACAAGGGGGCGGTGTGGCGCTATCTACAAGGGGGCTGTGTGGCGCTACCTACAAGGGAGTTGTGTGGCACTACCTACAAGAGGCTGTGTGGCGCTACCTACAGGGGACTGTGTGGCGCTACCTACAAGGGGGCTGTGTGGCGCTACCTACAAGGGAGTTGTGTAGCACTACCTACAAGAGGCTGTGTGGCGCTACCTACAGGGGGCTGTGTGGCGCTACCTACAAGGGGCTGTGTGGCACTACCTACAAGGGGAATCTGTGAGTGGTGGGCTGATGGTCATTTTACTGTGAGTGGCGGGCTGATGGTCATTTTACTGTGAGTGGGGGGCAGATGGTCTTCAAGTGGTTTCCGCCTCTGACTTCCAATTGAAATTAATAGGCGGCAGAAAATACCTGCGGCGCTGGTTTGGAGCTTTTTTTGCCTGCGTCTCCTGCATTAGCTTCAACGGCTTAAGAAGAAACGCAAAAAAAATGTCAAACAACACAGTCAATACAAAATCTGCTCCAAAATTCCTGAAGGAATTTTGAGCCAGATTTTTTTTGCCTTACAAAAAACATGTGTGAACTACGGGTGTAGTGCTTGCTTTTAACCATTTTTTTTTCTCGAAACAATTCTTGGTAAGGGTGCCCGTAGTAAATTTTATTTTTCCAGTGCTGCCTTGAGTCCAAAAAGGTTGGGAAACTCTGTAGTAGGCTACAGGATCACGCCGGCCTACGCAAGGATCCCGTCATGGAGCAGCTCAGTTCGTTGTGGGAACAGAGCCTAGGTGAGTACAATTTTTGTTTTTGTTTGGGGGCACTGTCTACAAGGGGAAGGTGGGGGACTGTATGGCACTGTCTACAAGGGGGAGATGGGGGGGGGGCTGTAGGGCACGATCTACAAGGAGGAGTTGGGGGATTATGGCACTTTCTTCAGGGAGGCTGGCTGTATGGCAAAATCTACAGGGGGGGCACTATACTGTGTGGGGGCCACTAAGCGGACATTATACTGTGTAAGGGTACTAAAGGGGGCATAATTTTGTGGGCACAATTAGAGGACAAAATACTGTGTCCTTGAAGGGGTTGTAATATATTATATTATTAAATATTATTTTAATACTGTATGGGGGCACCAAAGGGGCATTATCATATTTTTATGGGGCATTTTTTTTTAATGATGGGGTGGGGCGCCGAAAGATCATTTCGCACGGGGCGCCATCTATCCTAAGGCCAGCCCTGGGTGCGGGTCACAGAGGTGGGACCCGCATCTATCGGACATTAATGGTATATCCTGTGGATATGTCATAAATGTCCCTTATGGACAAACACCTTAAATTCCTTTTGGTGACTTCCTTAAGAAGAACACCTGGTCTATGCATATTTTTATATTGGTTACAGCATACACATTGCAGGTAAACCACTGTCCCACACTTCTACATATGCTTATAGAATGCCTATAATAGGCCCCCTTTGATTATTGGACAGTTGTATAAAATCAAGCATACAGCCATGAAATCATTAGATGCCACCTTTCTAGTTAATCAAAATTTTGCTACAGATTTTGAAACAGTAACATTTAGGAGTTGCAACATCTTAGCTGTAAATGGTAGGCCACCCAACGGCAACCTGCAAGTACTGAAGCCTCTAACAGTTAAAATGTGACCGCACGTGACCGTAAATTTGCATGATTTAAGTTTATATATAGAATTATGCTTTATAAAATTTTGTGATAACTATAAATGCAAAACATTACTTATCTTGTACTAATCCTGATTTACAGCCTATATTTTAGACCAGAGCTGCATTCACAATTCTGTTGGCTGTCAATAGAAACAGCCGAGAAGCTTGTTGACAGACGACACACCTAACATCTTAGCTGAGCTCCTATAATGCACTGGGACAGTTGTTCCTACATCATATTACTGTACAGTGCCTAGTGTAAAGACAACGCTTCCCAGAATGCAAATCACCAGCATTGAACCAGCAAGGAGTGCTGGGAGATTTCTGCTCTTATGCAGGCTATAACTCAGGATCAATAATGCAATGTATTTACAAAATGAGTCTACTTTTTATGCAGATCATTTCTATATGCAAACTGTAAAATTGTGTCTGAAGGTAAACATACACTTTAAGGCAATGAGATGCAGAATGGTTAATCTGGTCAAGTGCACATGCAATTTCAACTTTAACCACTGGACCCCAGGTACTCAACTGACCCCTTCACTGTTCACCGCAGAGATCGTAAAATTAACTATTTCTCTGCCCTAGGCCACCAGGGGTCATGACGTTTATCCATTCACTGCCCTAGACCACCAGGGATACAGAAATTAATCCCTTCACTGCCCTAGAACACTAGGAATATTTTCATTAATCCTTTCACTGGTCTAGACCAGCAAGTATACTGTCATTAACACTTTCACTGCCCTAGACCGCCAAGGGTGCTGACACTAACCCTTTTACTGCAATAGTCCACCAGGGATGCTGGTGTTAACATCTTCACTACCATAGACAACCAGGCATGCAGACTGTAACCCCTTCCCCCCCAGCTGCTGTACCAGAGATGAATCATCTTTGCAAAGACAGTCAGGGGCAAGTATTACACTGAAATGTAAAATTAATTAACTGATTAATTGCTTTATGTCACATACGTGGTCTTATAGGACTTTCATGTTTGCGTGGTACACTGAGTACTTCATCATTGATTTTTTTTATGTGACACGACATACAAAAAAGGTTGCCTACCCCTGCACTAGGGGGAGATCAGTGCATACAGACTTTTACAGCTTCCATTGAGTTCAATACAAGGTGTATAAATCCAGATGAAGTGAGCTCTCCCTGGTGGCCACTACAGAATTGTGTTTAATACATGGAACTCTATGTATAAAAAGTGCAGCTCCGATCCCATATTCTGAAATTATTTGACAGAGCTCTTAGTGGGGGTAGAGCTCATTCTAGATTTTGCTATAGAGCTCTATTCCTGTTTATGTCCCTGACTTTTCAGATCAGGTACCAGATATGCTTCCATGACATGAGTTTTTACTTTTCTGGAAATATAGATCTACTAGGTCTTGTTGCAGAATGTGCTGTTTAGTCTCTGCTAATGAGAAAACTATTTGTGGTAGTATTAGGCACAGCTGAATTCCAGAACTATTCAGAATAGAGAGCCATATGGAGACAGCAGTGCCTGTATGTTGTCAGTCAGCCGGGGACAGTTTTCTTTTCCCCCAAACACCAAGTGATTATAATGGACTGTGTAGGAAGAAGCAGTATAGAGCTCAGCCTGAGGGACTGCTCATCACTTTCTACGGGTCCACTGAGAGTGACCCACTCTCCTCTACACGTCATATCCAACATTAATGACAGTATGTGTCTGCACATAGCACATCACTTCTCATGTACTCCGGATCCCTAATGTAAGACATACACAAACATGAATCTTCAGTATGTTAACAGCATGGACCCAGTGGTATATGGTTATAGATGTCCTATGCTGACACACATGCTATGCCCTATTAAAATGAATGATCCAAGATGATAGCATCATATTTTCAAGGTGTGCTTTTTTTTTTTGTATATGATCTCAGTAAAGATCCTTTATCTCCAATTTTAACCCTTTACATTTTATTTACTTAAATATCTGGCTTCCAAAAACTCCAGCGAAGTTCTAATGCATACAGCTTTTTCTTTCAGGACTCTCCACCCCCCACCAACTCTACTAAATCATCCTCCCTCTTTCACCTCCTGATGCCTCCCTCATTTGAACACCAACAACTTGCACACCCAACGATCCCAGGCTGCATTATACTGCAATATGCAGGAGGTGGGTGACTCTGCTTAAACCTTATAACATTGAACTCATCCTACTCTGTATGTATGCCCTTCCTCCACATGCCCCTCACCTGTCATATCTTGTCATCCATGCCCTCACCTCTGTGTTGTTTTTGGTCTTGTACATAGATTCTTCTCCATCTCACCCTGTACCCCCTGATTTGGGGTACTTCTTCCTCCCTTATAGAGTATGCACAGTCTCCTATAGTCATAGCTCATGTATATATGCCTGTATATTTAGCATGATCACTTTGACTGCTCCTCTCTTGGCATTATTGGAGGGAGACACCAAATCTGGCAGCAAATTCTTCTTGACTAAACAGGATCTTTATTTTTGGAGTGGCTATAATTGTCAGCAGGATATTCTGGTGACTTAACCCTTTCTATGACCCTGTCCCGGGCAGGACAGTGACTTTAGGTGCATCATTTCTTTCCACGCCCCTGATCACCTTTAATGTTACTCTTCTTCTGGCAATCCTTCTTCCGCTGCCCTCTCCCCCTCTTCTCTCCCTCTCTCTTTCCCCCTCTCTCCAGAGCCTGCTCCCTGCTGATATAAATAGTAACATCTTCCCATTTCCTACATGGTGTCCGGATGACGTCGGAGACACGTAAATGTGTAGGTGCTGCTTGTGAATGAATGAGGAGCCTCGTTTGCTAGTACTACAGGCTGTGTATAAAAGCAGAGCGGGGCACTGACTGTATGGAGCTCGGAGTTGGGGCAGGGGAGATGCTGGGAGCTGTCCAGTGCTGAAACTGACTGACGATCATGACACGGATCCCGCGCAGGTAAGTTCTGATCCGCATCCTTCTTACCCCTAGAAGGGCTATTTATTACGGGGTGGTAAGATTAGACATGTAAAGTAGTTTAGACTAGTGCGCCTTGTATTGGAAGAATTACGGTAGATCCAGTAACACGTGCGGAGCTGCTCAGATCAAACTGCAACTAGAATCCCGCAGTTCCTTCTCTGTGCGTTCCCCTATGTGTCCCAATACTTCCCCATTTTTAGTGGACTTTTCCTAAACTGTTACCTTTATAAGAACCTTAAAGTCTGTACTCATGTAAGCCCGTACTTATAATGAAAATTTACCTAAATTACTATTTCCCTTTTTTTTATTTTTTTTAGCATATTCTCTCGGGATCTAGTTCCTAAGATCTTATAAAACGTAAGCCGATCTTAAAGCATTGAGAACAGTGTTGTATGTGTCAGTACATTGGCTATTTTATTAGATAGATAGATAGATAGATAGATAGATAGATAGATAGATAGATAGATAGATAGATAGATAGATAGATAGATAGATAGATAGATAGATAGATAGATAGACAGATTATTCTACATAATAATGGGAACATTTTCAGATATGATATGAATACCAGAAAATGTTCCCATTGTTATGTAGAATAATCCGTCTATCTATCTATCTATCTATCTATCTATCTATCTATCTATCTATCTATCTATCTATCTATCTATCTATCTATCTATCTATCTATCTATCTATCTATCTATCTATCTATCTATCTATCTATCATCTATCTATCTATCTATCTATCTATCTATCTATCTATCTATCTATCTATCTATCTATCTATCTATCTATCTATCTATCTATCTATCTATCTATCTATCTATCATCTATCCATCTATCTAAACACACATTTTTAAAAGCTACAATTATCCATATATCTGCAATAGCCAGATGTCTTAATTTACCCTTACATTCTGCATCAGCATTTATGTTCTATTAATGTTAGCCTGTAAGCAGCATACTGTGTTATTCAGAAGGGTGGCTATTTCTAATGCCAATTGCATATGCCCAGTGCTCAGCAATCAGTGCCCCCACACGCTGGCTTGCAGAGTGCACAGAATAACAATCAGAGCTCCAATGCAAACCCATCACCCCACAATCTGCACCAGTACTCTGTACCCTTATCACAGTCACCCACTCACTGGATCATTTTGTTCTCTTGAATTCCACCCACTTCTGATCCACGCATTATTTTTCTTGCTCCTCTGTCTGTGTACCCACTCTATTGCCATCCTGAAATCCTGAGCTAAACCACTTATACTTCCCATGCACTATATTTTTGTATATATATCTCAGACTGAAGCATTGAAGTGTAAAGTTGTCTTGTGCCTGTGCATGCATGCTGGCAGTATGTAGGCATATGGGCATCTACCCGGTGACTAACCCAGTTGTTTTTGCCTCTCTGCTGCTGTTGCTGTGTTGGATGTGTATGGTGGGAGGTCTTTCTGTGTGACTCATAATACAGCAGATCCATTCCACTCTCATTCCTCCCAATTCATCTTTCTGCCCCCTCCCTCCAGTGTTCCCTCTCCTTCTCATGCCAGTCATTTCTCTCCCCATTTGTTTGCACTTTCCCATTCAGATCGCAGCTCTTCTCCTCCCTATAGATTTCTTCTCTGACGTGTTTGTGGGGATGAGAAATTCATCTCTGCGTCAATGCAGCCCTTCCATTCACCTGCTGCAACCTGTTCTTAAAGGGGCAGGCAGCTTCACATTATTCCTGATCCCTCTCTCATACACCCTTCACGGTCTGTAAGTAACAACCATTGCACTGTGTGTGTATGTTAAACACCAGTTTCAACAATTGTTGTCACTACAGGTTTCTATAGTGTCCCAGGATATCTGCATTGCTGGAAAAATCAGTTTAAGTTCTATTTTTAACATGTCTAGAGATACAGCACTGCAGTTAGAGCAATGTAAGTGATCAATGTAGAAGTAGTAAGGTATCTCTTAAAATCTTCATTATTTGGTGTTATACATATAGGCACTGTGAAGATACAAACCTATAATCTATAGATAATGTGCTATAATTATCAATGGAACCTATTTTAGAAATACAAATGAAATTCTCCCAATGGGATGATTATTCTTTACTGAATATCTATAGTGTCCCTTGCTAATTTATTTTACTATCGTAAAGTTAGATACTGAAGCAAGAAAGTAAGCAATGTATCTTCAGTAACAGCTTTATCTTTAGCTGTATCTTTAGTGCTTCTTTATTTTTTTCCTGTACAGAGGATAGGCATCCATATAGAATGAAGGATGGAACTTATGTGCAACACTGTGCTTAAATAGAGGTGTAAGGTAAATGTTAGGAGTTCAAGACCACAGTATATGTGACTACATTTCTCTGGAAGGCTCCCACGCTCATCTAAGTCATATCTACTGCAGAGCCAGTGCTCTATCCACCCACGTTCTGCCCATGTGAACGCCTCCTTGCTGTTGTCATGCGCTTTATCCAGGAGGCTGGAGGTTCCCCTGCACCAGTGATGCTGCTCATTCATCGGTCATTGCATCGGCACCTTGGCTCTAGACTGCTTACTGTGAAACTGTGCTATAGGAACAGTAACAGTCTACAGTCATGGCTACTGACGTATGACTGTCACTTCTCTGCCACGGCCCCTGGGGGCGTAAAATCAGCAATGCCAATGGATCAGACTATGACAATTCAGAATGACAATTGTAATTTGATCTGGAAATTGTACACACTGAAAATGACTGTAGTCTGTATAAATCAAAATGTAAATAGCAGGGAGCTAATAAATAAAGTAACATCAAAGAGTATTAGACTAGAGAGAAATGGCCATAGTGCTAAATATACGTGCAATAGCTAAACAGCTGTGAAGGTGTTCACAATAGCTGAGAGTAAGTATAATAATGCTATACTGTCCATGGTGCTGAATATGAGTGCTAGGGGTGAAGAGCTGTGATGGTGTTTTTTTTTTGGGGGGGGGGGGGATGTTCATGAGAGTATAGCAATGCTATACTGTCCATGGTGCTGAATATGGGTGTAAGAGGCAAACAGCTGTGTAGGTGTTATTGAAGGTTATGTTCACAAGAGTTGAGAGTATAGTAGTGCTATACTGTCCATGGTGCTGAATATGAGTACTAGGGGTAAAGAGCTGTCAAGGTGTTATTTGAGGGTATGTTCACAAGAATTGAGAGTATAGTAGTGCTTTACTGTCCATGGTGCTGAAAATGAGTGCTAGGGGTAAAGAGCTGTGAAGGTGTTATTGGAGGGTATTTTGACAAGAGCTAAGAGTATAGTAATGCTATATTGTCTATGGTGCTAAATATGAGTGCTAGGGGTAAAGAGCTGTAAATATGTTATTGGAGGGTATGTTTACAAGAGTTGAGAGTATAGTAATGCTATACTGTCCATGGTGCTGAATATGAGTGCTGGTGGTAAAGAGCTGTAAAGATTTTTATTGGAGGGTATGTTTACAAGAGTTGAGAGTATAGTAATGCTATACTGTCCATGATGCTGAATATGGAAAGGGGCAAACAGCTGTGTAGGTGTTATTGGAGGGTATGTTCACAAGAGCTGACAGTATGTAAGAGGCAAACAGCTGTG
The DNA here is from genome assembly GCF_050947455.1 of Rhinoderma darwinii. NCBI lineage: Eukaryota > Metazoa > Chordata > Amphibia > Anura > Rhinodermatidae > Rhinoderma > Rhinoderma darwinii. Next base: position 407,533,839 of record NC_134688.1, read on the forward strand.
CAAGTGTTATTGAAGGGTATGGTCACAAGAGTTGAGAGTATAGTAGTGCTATACTGTCCATGGTGCTGAATATGAGTACTAGGGGTAAAGAGCTGTCAAGGTGTTATTGGAGGGTATGTTGACAAGAGCTAAGAGTCTAGTAATGCTATATTGTTTATGGTGCTGAATATGAGTGCTAGGGGTAAAGAGCTGTAAAGATGTTATTGGAGGGTATGTTTACAAGAGTTGAGAGTATAGTAATGCTATACTGTCCATGGTGCTGAATATGAGTGCTGGTGGTAAAGAGCTGTAAAGATTTTTATTGGAGGGTATGTTTACCAGAGTTGAGAGTATAGTAATGCTATACTGTCCATGATGCTGAATATGGAAAGGGGCAAACAGCTGTGTAGGTGTTATTGGAGGGTATGTTCACAAGAGCTGACAGTATAGTTGTGTTATATTGTCTATGGTGCTGAATATAACTGCTAGGGGTAAAGAGCTGTAAAGATGCTATTGGAGGGTATGTTCACAAGAGCTTAAAGTGTACAAATGCTATACTGTCTATGATGCTGAATTTTGTATAGAATCACTGAATCATTAATGTATTACTAGATAGTATGCTGTCAGTTACTGTCATTACAACTGTAGAGAGTTCTCCATGGGGCTGAAACCTAATGCAGCACAAACATAATTTGGCAATCTATTCCTAATCCCTTAGTTATATGTCAGAGACAAGTTGCACAATGTTTTTTAAATAATCTATTCAGTTTACAATCTAAGTACCATTTATTTGGCTTGTAGATATTGGACTGTATGTTTTCAGATTGTGGGTGGTAGTGTAGTGTATTGGTTGAGAATGAAATTTAGGACCAAATGGCACCATGTTGTCCATTGAGTATTGATAAGGATGATCATTTCATAGGAATTTCTTCTCTTGGAGGTATTTGATAAATTACAGTTTATAAAATGACATTTATAACTGCAAGTAATCTAAATATTTTGTGTTCTTTGTAATAAAAATGTATCAGAGCTGAGTTTGTCATTTAGTGTAACAGATTATTATATCATGTTGTGTTATCTCTGGTTTTATATAGGATTGCATGTAAAGTTTATACAGCTATCAGCCAGTTTTTACAATGCACACAAATCAAGCCCCAAAAAGTAAAATGACATGTTCAACTCTTCTCCATCTGTACAGATGTATCGATCTTTAACTTGACTTCTACTGTGTTAAACACATAGTGGCAAGAAACTTTAACTTGACTTTTTTAATGGTTTTGAATGGCTTAAGTGATAAGCTATCACGCTGCAGCAAGTTATCAGTCAAGATGAGGATTACTACATCTGCATATTGGTGGCAATAAATGACTGTGCAGACATTCACCTTTATCACAATGAAAGTACTTGAGAATAGGTTGTGATCACGAGTGAGGAATTTATTTTTATTCTGTTTGGCATAGCTACTGCCTCTAAGTTTATTTCACACACAGACATCTGTCAAACATCTTAATTTCTGATAGCAGTAAAGGTCATTACTTACATCGTGCAATTTACAAATTACTCCCACAATTTACCTTTGATATTCTTTCTATCACCTATTATAATAATGGAATCACATATCTTAATTATTATTTTAATATTATGCTTTATCAATTATTTTTTCTTACCATTGTTGTCTGGCTTAGAAAAGTCTAGTAGTGAATTCTGAGTTAATGGAGAGGGTCCCCCAATCAGGACCTAATCAATTAGCCATAGTGGAATATTGCTACAAATAGCATCTCTTGCTCTTGAGGACCTTGTATGTCCATACATTACACATACAGTCTATAGATTTCAATGGGAACTGTGTAATTCCTCATCTCCCCTGTGGTGGTGCTGCAGGGGAGATGAACACTTATTGCTGGATTTCCATAACAGATTACAGCTAATTGAGTCCCAATAGTAGGTAACCTTGGGATCAGCCTATCGTGGGGACATCGATCTAATAAAAAGGGAGTGTCCAAAGCTGACACCCTTTAAGTGGTTTTCAATTAAAAGACAAATTAAAACATATAACTTTTTTGAAGGTGAGCCATCCGTGGTTAGTCAGGTAAAAGTTCATAAAAACGTAGCAATCTAGTTATGATATAATTTGTATTGAAAGCACATTTCTATAGTTATATAATAAATTGGGTACATCAATTCAGTGATAGTGTCACTGGGAGAAGATTAAAGCCTAACGCACACGACCGTGATTTTTTGGCCTTGTGCTATCGGCAATTTTGCGGGTAGTACATGGAGTCAATTATTTATATGGCTCCATGCACACGACCGTGATATTCACGGATCCATGAGGGGGCCGCAAGTCCGGACCGCAAAAATTCAGGACATTTAATTTTATTGTTCGTATTTGCGGATCATGGGAGTTGGGACACACTGGTGACATCAATTCCAGCCTTCCTTTTTTTTTTGCGGATCGGTGAATACTGATGACACACGGATGCACTACTGAAGGTATTTTGTGGACAAATGGACTGAAAATATTCGTTGTTTTGCGGACTGCAAAAAACCACAGTCGTGTGCATTAGACCATAGAAAGAAGTAGTAATAAAATAATCAGCTTGTGATCCGCATCACGTTCCTTGACTTACAAGAGATCAGATTTCACCCTTTTAAGTACCAAATGTAGCGATTTTCTAATGCTTTAAAGAGAATCTTTCACCTGCCCATACATGTGCTGCTGAGTGGACAATGTAATAGACAGTGCTGCACAAACCTTGTCACAGTTTAAAAAAAAATTTCGTCATGGGGTCGTTACTTCTCGCTCTGACACTATCCAATCTGTTACTCCCACCGCCATGGAATAGAAGACGAGGAGAAGAAGATCTACTCACATTCAGGTTTATATAGATCTTCTTCTCCTCGTCTGCTGTTCTGTGGCGGCGGAGTATCGTTGAAAGATGTGCACGCGAACGGGCAAGCGTGAGGGCACGCGCGAGCACGCTCTCTGCAGAACGTCTCCATTTAGCTCATTGTAAGACTTTGTGCTTCATTTTTATAATGCTGTAGGCCTGCCGTCATACATATACCACAACTGAGTCTTAGAATTCATGAAAAAGGAAAGCTCTATTCCTTACTATTATATAATCCAGAGAAATATGACAAATATGACAAATATCTATTAATTATTTAGCAGTGTTTTTAAGTGTAATGATGGCTTGATGGTCATGTCTGTCTATGCCGAAAATAATTCAGCCATTATTTACCCCTAAATGGGCATTTTTAGCCTATTAGGGCATTTGCCCCCACAGTAGTCAGCTGGTCGCCAATATTAAATTGGTCTTTACTTAGACAATTCCATTTAGTTTTCTCTTTACTGTGAAAATTTCTTGATAATTGATTTTAGGTTATTAGATGCAATTTCTTTATTATGTTACATGTGTATATTTGAAGATAGGATACAAGCCTTCTATACAAAATTGATGAGGAAATGTAAGATAAAATAGTGATAGACTGTCCCTTTTCGTGTTAATTTTTGATTCTAACATACAAGGTTAAATCCTCCTGATATTATGTGAACACTTTAAATAGGGCATTTCAGAAGGCATCAGTTCCATGCTACATGTTTTCTATTAGATAAAATGAAGGAAACAGATGGGACATATGGATGGGAGGGGAAAACTTCCCAAGCATGAATGTAATGACAGAAGGCAATAAAAAGTGAAAAGACAACACATCAGGCATAGAGTATACCACCAACATTACATAACAAGTAAAAGTAATAGACAGATATTCCAAATAGATTTATCATATAAATTAAAAATAATAAAAAAACTATTATTGGAAAGATGTTACAAACACTAATATATATATATATATATATATGTGTGTGTGTATATATATATATATATATATACCTATATATATATATATATATATATATATATATATATATATATATATATATATTTATATAGACTTCATATAGACACTGAATTATAAGTACAGGAGGGATAATAACATTTGAGACTGTCCACCTAATACTCAAGGACATAACTACCAGGGTAGTAGACCAAACTCCACTCAAAGAGGAGTACTAGTTAGTGATAACTGCGTTTATATCGCAGGAAAGCGGGAGGAATCTGGATAATAGAAGAGAAGGGGGAAAGGTTGTAGATACTGGAACAGAGAGGCCAAGAAAGGGAGAAAGATAAGAACTTTCTAATAATAACATTTCTAAACTAACATGCCACTGATGCCTTTCCAAGTGATGGAAACTAACTGCTATCACTATATCACTACATATCACTAAAAAGGCCATACTCACTCATACGAGGGCAGGTTAAAGTACCAGTGCCCATTCAGATTCAGAGAAGCCACAAAGTTGTAGGAGGGAAGTCGCACAGATACAATAAACTGCTGAACAACAACTCACACATCTATTATTTAGTAGACGGGTGGATGTTTAGTATTATTATTGTATGCAGATAAGGTTTTTATAAGGTGCCAGTCACATAGTTACATGTAGTCTACCATACTGGATGCAGCCAATTGGTCATGGCCATATTATTAGATGTATTGTAATTCACCCACAGTCTACAATACATTGTGTATTTGAACTAATATTGAGTCTACCCACTATAATATTGCAATTTTTAGCCTTTATTACTGTCTTCTACATTCACTGTTATCTGGGTAACAAGAAAACTTTAAACCTAAAGTGTAGACAAACCCTTAATGATCCATATATTAAAGGGTTATTTTCAGCACACAATGTGATGGCAAAACCCTAGGAAATGTTATCACTTTGTGATCATTGGGAATCTGACTGTCAGGTCCCTTATGATCCTGTGATTCAAGCAGTGCCCATCGCCACCCACTGTAGAGGGTACTGCTACACATCTCCATTCAAGTGAATGGGCACATGCTGTGGTTCCCTGCACAGCTGATGGTCAGGACCGTTGTGAAGGGAAAAAGTGAGAAGGTCGCAGTGCTAAACCAATACTGCGGCCCCTTCAATATAAGCAAGAAAAAGGTAATAAAAAACAATAAGGTATAAGAGTAAGGTACACACTAATACAATTAATTAATAGGGCTTATCAAATAAAAATTATATCAAATTAATCAGAAATCTCACTCAATTGCAATCTTAATATAAGTTTATGAACTCTCATTACAGATTTTGTGGCCAGAATAGCAATGTCTTTATTAGGAAACAGTAATACTATATATTACACACAGATAAGACCTAATAAATAGCATACCATGCCATTACTTTTGGGCCTAATGGTAAAATGAACACTACTCCTTGGAATCATAATATGTTTAATGTTCCTGCCAATCTGAATATGTAATGATTTCCTAAAAACCAAGAAGATTTTATTTATAAGGTTAATAATAAGAAGTTTGGAGTACAATGTTGTTTGACTTTGAATGCACAGTGATAAGTTAAAGGCCAAAATATTTCCAGCTACATACTGTATATCCAAGCTTTTGGAGTGAATGTCCACCTTTGAACATCATGCTGTTTTTTAATCTAAATAGGTCCACATCCATTGCTGATGTATTACTTAAAGAGGCTCTGTCACCAGATTTTGCAACCCCTATCTCCTATTGCAGCAGATCGGCGCTGCAATGTAGATTACAGTAACGTTTTTTGTTTTTTTTAAAACGAGCATTTTTGGCCAAGTTATGACCATTTTTATATTTATGCAAATGAGGCTTTCTAAAGTACAACTGGGCGTGTTTAACGTTAAAGTACAACTGGGCGTGTATTGTGTATGTACATCGGGGCGTTTTTACTTCTTTTACTAGCTGGGCGTTGTGACTAGAAGTGTATGATGCTGACGAATCGGCATCATCCAATTCTCTTCACAACGCCCAGCTTCTGGCAGTGCACAGACACACAGCGTGTTCTCCAGAGATCATGCTGTGACGTCACTCACTTCCTGCCCCAGGTGCTGCATCGTGTCGGACGAGCGAGGACACATCGGCACCAGAGGCTACAGTTGATTCTGCAGCAGCATCAGCGTTTGCAGGTAAGTAGCTACATCGACTTACCTGAAAACGCCGATGCTACTGCAGAATCAAATGTAGCCTCTGGTGCCGATGTGTCCTCGCTCGTCCGACACGATGCAGGACCTGGGGAAGTGACGTCACAGCGTGATCTCTCGAGAACACGCTGTGTGTCTGTGCACTGCCAGAAGCTGGGCGTTGTGAAGAGAAGTGGATGATGCTGATTCGTCAGCATCATACACTTCTATTCACAACGCCCAGCTAGTAAAACAAGTAAAAACGCCCAGATGTACATACACAATACACGCCCAGTTGTACTTTAACGTTAAACACGCCCAGTTGTACTTTAGAAAGCCTCATTTGCATAAATATAAAAATGGTCATAACTTGGCCAAAAATGCTCGTTTTTTTAAAAAAAAAACGTAACTCTTATCTACATTGCAGCGCCGATCTGCTGCAATACGAGATAGGAGTTGCAAAATCTGGTGACAGAGCCTCTTTAATATACATTTACAGCAGTCTGTGCCCTATTTTTGTGGCACAGAGATCCAAATCCATTGCAAACACATATTGTTATTTATTAACACTCGCGTTTCAGATGCCAGTCTTAATCTAAGGAGCAATGGTGTGAGAATATTAAAAGGCGCTATGAGCTGTAGTAGATTTGCTCTATAATTTAAGCCAGTTTCTGTTATAAATTCTAGTAAATGTGTTGGACGACAGAACGCCACACTCCTTCTACTAAGCCCCGCTGGGTGTTAACAAGGCCCTTGTCAAAGGGGTTTTTATCTACACAGTCTCACTGTGTCAGCACTGATTGAACATTGTCAGTCTGTATAGGCACCCCTCTCCACCAATAAAGTAACACCAGTTGTCAATTTTTTTTAATAATCTCAATTTTAATTATTTTTCACCAAGTACAAAAAGAAAAACATTACAATAACAAGTAAGCAGGAGATCCTCTCGGGAAGTAACAAGCAATACCAATATAAACCATATTGATCGCATAATGAATTACAAAAAATAATACAGATAGGAGAACAATGAAAGTGCCAAGCATATATACATTATGAACAAAGAAAAATTGTCTTCACTTTGAAATATAAAACTTCTCAAGAGGCTCCCAGTATAAGAAGGACAAGACTTATAGAAGAAATAGAAAAAAGGGGGAAGAGAAGGGGGGGGGGGGTTTGAGGGAAAAATAATAATTATATATTTAAATAAAATTAGTTCTCAGGAGCCCACGTTTTAATTATTTAAGAGGGTCGGGTATCATGGAGAGTAAAACAATTTGTGGAGAAGGGACAATGGTATTACCCCCAATGTGTGAAAAGACATGGAAAACCTTATCCCATAAGCAACGTACAAGGGGGCAACCCCACCAAATGGGCACTAGACCCAACTTCAGTACTACAGCGCCAACACTCCTCACCCAGTTGTCAATTTATTCATAAAATTCTAGGGGGAATAACAGAGGAACGGCACAACGTAGATTTCTAAGAAAAGATGCTCCAGAATTGTTATTTCATGGGGAATATCATTATTTACTAAAACAGACATGTTAGGAGAGGTGACAGATCCTCTTTAAAGTAGATCTGTCAGATCCTTAGGCTGCCCTGTCTGATGGCAGCATAAAATAGTGACAAACATGTTGATTTTAGCGGGCTGTCACTTATTCATTAATGTGCAGTAGTTGTGAGAACTAACATGTTATACCTGTAGTGCGAGGCAGTTCTGCAGTCAAAAAGTCCTATTCATGCAACCCCCTCCCACTCCTCACCGCTGAATTACAAATTTCTCCCTATTACTGTGCATAGGGAGAATTCTGTCAATCAGTGGCTGGAGCCTGAGGGGTGAAAAAGTATAATGAATATGATTGGACTTCTTGCCTGCAAGGCTGGCCGCACGCTGCAAAGACAGCATAAGAGAACATATAAGTTCTCACAAACTACTGCACATTAACCAATAAGTAAAAGATTGCTGAAATCAGCATGTCTGTCACTACTTTATGCTGCCCCAAGACAGTGCAATATAAGGAGCTGACAGATCTGCTTTAATAAAGCAGTATGCAGTAAACGCCTAAGCTCCCCCTAGTGGTGGCTGTAGGGATTCAGAATGTCATCAGTTAGGTCTATGTTTATTCAGTGAATTTGGTGCCCTATATCAGAAAAAGGAAGCTCTGACCATTATAAAAATATATTAATAAATTAATCAGCACAGAATGCGGGACCTAAAAACGACATAATGATGAAAGTTGGAGATTCACTTTGAAGGAAACCTGTTACATTAAATGTGCTGTTCAATCTGCAGGCAGCATATTATAGAGCAGGAGGAGCTGGACAGATTGATATATAATTTTGAGTGAAAAATGCAGTATAACTTCTAATTTGATGATGTAAGTTGCAGCGCATTCATGGCTTAGGAGTCCAGTGGGCGGTCCTACTCAGTCAATCACTGGGTAAGACTGCCCACTAATGAACAGATTGATTTAAATGAGTAAAATGAATGTTATACTGATTATTTTCTGACAAAACTATATACTAATCTTTTTAGATCCTCCTGCTTTACAGCATGCTGCTTGCATACAGGACACAATGTTCCACGTAACAGGTTCCCTTTAAGGTATTATTCTTGACATGAAAAGACATTGCAAGGTTAAAAATATTTCTGCCTTTTCTAAAGAAACTTGGCATGCTTAACTCTACTGTAGCATTACAAAGTCATTTATCATTCGGTTCTATTGACATCCTTATGATCTGGCCCAAGACACTTTTATGAAACCATAAATCAGCTGAATGCTTATTTTCTTAGTTATTTTAATATATAAATCATTTACCATAATTGTATATGTTGTGTACCTTTTTTTTTTTTTAAATTATACTAGAGAGTTGTGGCATTTTTAAATACATTGTGGATATGATAGTCATATAAAAACAAAATGTGGATAATTTGCATAGACAAATATATATATATATATATATATATATATATATATATATATATATATATATATATATATACACAAATATAAGTGCTCCCGAAATTCCTAGTAACAGGTGCCTACCTATCAGCCAGATTCGCTGTTTCCAGGGCAACCGTGGCTTTAGATTGTTACTGTCGCTCTGCATTTGGTAACAGTCTACAGCCATGGTCGCTCGGGCAAGACGCAGGCAGCAAGGTTGTCAAATAGAGGTCAAGAGTCAAGACAAGTTCAACATCTTTTTGGTGCAGACTTGGTGGTATGCAAAGAGAAAAGGTAAGACTCAGGTAAGTAATATTCTCAGATAATATTAGCACATTATCCGCAAATCAGGAAAAATCCCATCCTGGAATGTACAGTGATCTATGATGTTTTTGTTTTTTTGCAGAAAAAGTAAAACCTTTTTGTATTCTTTTTCTGACACTGGACAAGCTGATGTTAAAAGTAGTCAGTCATGACTGGTTTCCAGAGGATCAATCTGAGCCCTTTATCTTCTTCCACCCTTCTCATAAGGGTATGTTCACACGCTGAGTCCAAAACCTCTGAAAATACGGAGCTGTTTTCAAGGGAAAACAGCTCCTGATTTTCAGATGTTTTTTTAAGCCACTTGCGATATTCGCAGCGTTTTTTGCAGCGTTTTTTACGGCCGTTTTTGGAGCTGTTTTCAATAGAATCTATAAAAAACAGCTCCAAAAACGTCCCAAGAAGTGACCTGCACTTCTTTTTGAAAAACGGCCGCGTAAGGGTATGTTCACACGCACTGTTTTCAGACGTAATTCGGGCGTTTTTATGCATCAAGTTACGCCTGAAAAAACTACTCCATTACGCCTACAAACATCTGCTGATTGCTTGCAATGGGATTTATGGTGTTCTGTTCCCACGAGGTGTTATTTTACACGTCGCTGTCAAAATACGGCACGTAAAAAGACACCCGCATAAAAAAAAGAAGTGCATGTCACTTCTCGGGACGTTTCTGCAGCCGTTTTTCATTGACTCACAAAACAGCTCCAATAACGTCCGTAAAATACACAGCGAAAAATGCGAGTTGCTACAAAAACATCTGAAAATCAGGAGCTGTTTTCATTGAGTTCAATGAAGAACAGCTCAAATTACGTCTGAAAGAAGTGTCCTGCACTTCTTTTGACGAGGCTGTATTTTTACGCGTCGTCGTTTGACAGCTGTCAAACGACGACGCGTAAATGACAGGTTGTCTGCACAGTACGTCGGCAAACCCATTCAAATGAATGGGCAGATGTTTGCCGACGTATTATAGCCCTATTTTGAGACGTAAAACGAGGCACGCCTCGTTTACGTCTGAAAATAGGTTGTGTGAACCCAGCCAAATAATCACATGCAAAAACTGAGCAGTAAAATTTGTGGCTTTTTTTCGTCACTCGCAAAATTTGGAAAGTGACAAGAAAAGTTAACATGATCTCCAAAGGAGATGTAGTTTAGGCCAGTTTTATTAGAATAGGTGGAAATGGTGCGAATTTTGGTGCAAATTTACACCTGCTCATGGCTGACATTGATTTAATTTGCTGACTGTCAGACAAGTAAAAATCCTGAAAATGTATTCATAGATCTCAGCCTTTTAATAAATTTTGGTGGAGTCATTTAAACTACCTTTATTACTTGGACTGGCATAAAAAAAAACGCAATTTTTAGCAAATGTGGGCCATTATTTTTACATTTCAATCCAGGTGTGGATCTCTTAGGGCCCAAAGCATGGGTATCAGAATGCAACCCACCATTATTTTTCCCTGAAGCTCAGCATGTCGGATGGAAAATCATTAATTTATTTCTCCTATGTTACCCTCCCTTCCTCAGCAATGCCTTGTATTTTTAGGTATTACCGTATATTTACTGCCCATTTTCATTGACCCTCATCCTCTCCATTTATGTGCATATGTAACATTAAAAACACCTGCCAAATATTTTGTAGGACCCCCTCGTGCCACCAAATGAGCTCTGACGCGTTGAGGCATGGACTCTGGAGGTGTCGTGTGGTATCTGGCACCAAGATGTTAGTAGCAGATCTTTTAAGTACTGTAAGTTGTAAGGTGGGGTCTCCATGGATCGGACTTGTTTTTTTCACAGAATTGTAAGGTACATTGATCACTTTGTCATGTACCTCACACCATTACTGAACAATATTTGCAGAGTGGCAGAGCACATTATCCTGCTGAAAGAAGCCACTGCCATTAGGCAATACCTTTGCCATGAAGGAGTGTACTTGATCTGCCACAATGTTTAGGTAGATGGTACCTGTCAAAGTAACATCCACATAAATGCCAGGACCCAAGGTTTCTCTGCAGAACATTGGCCAGAGCATTACATTCTGCTGGCTGCTGTTTTTTCCATAGTGCATCTCATAGTGCATCCCGGTGCACACGCACCCAGCATGGTCACTGACCAGTCCGCGGCTACACAGCCCTATACACAGCAAGCTGCTATGCACTTTATGTTCTGACACCTTTTTCTCATAGCCAGCATTAACTTTTTAACAATTTGTGCTACAGTAGCTTTCCTGTGGGATTGGACCAGATGTGCTGGCCTTTGCGCCCCACGTGCATTAGTGAGCCTTGGGTGCCCATGCCCTGGTGCCGGTTCACCGGTAGTCCTTATTTAAACCATTTTTGGTAGGTACTAACGACTTTATATTGGGAACACCCTACAGGACCTGGAGTTTTGGAGATGCTCTAGCGTGGTCGTCTAGCCATTACTCTAGACCACTTTTTCTGCCTCCAACATGTGGACTTCAGGAAGTAAGTGTTCACTTGCCATCTAATATATGCCACCGCATGACAGGTTCCATTGTAACGAGATAATGAATGTTATACACTTCACCTGTGAGTGGTTTTCATGTTATGGATGAACAGTAAATATATAAATAAATATTAAAAGAAAAATGAAATACGTAGGAGAAGTGACAGTACCAGGACTTCAGAATAGATAAGAAGGTGTTTGTTTAATCACCACAAAAGTGAGTGATTGTTTCTCAAGATTCTGATGTGAACCAAAACGTCGCTCACTTTTGTGGTGATTAAACCAACACCTTCTTATCTATTCTGAAGTCCTGGTACTGTTACTTCTCCTATGTTTTTCGTTATACATTTCAAGTCAAGGAGCTGATTCATCCCTTGCGGAAACGTGCACATAGTCTGATTTACAGATTTATGGAAGCGCTGTGTTCATCCTCTTGGTATATATATATATATATATATAAGAAACAAACATATAATAGGAGCAGCACTGTGCAAAAAACCAAAAACAGCTGGTGCTAAGCTTCAAATAACAGGGAGTGACGTTCTCCCAATAAGGTATATGGAAAAAATCGAGCAAAGAAGCAGCACTCAATAGCAAAAAATGAAATTTATTCACCCAACACAGCAACGTTTCACTTCCTCCATGGAAGCATTTTCAAGCAATTAGTGAAAAGCACACACAGGTGTATATATAGGGAGCACAAAGCTCAATTAACAAATCATCTAAATAGCAGCAATTATACACTTCATATTGAAAAAAATACCCCGTGTAACAGTGTAACAAAATATTATATATATGTGTACAAGAGTCAAACATTGACAAATGGTATGAAGAACTTTAAAATTCCAACGAGTGTCATACGTGCCTATAAAATAGTGTAATGCATTAATTGCATATTGATTAATAATCACATTATAATACACTATAGCTGGCACTCACCAATCTGGAGAAACAAGGACATCCTGAACAGAACATGTGTGGAATTAAAATTTCCGGCGTTACAAACACCGAACTGCACATGCCCCAACTCTATCTGTCCATTGGGTAAGGCTATCACATGTGATCTGACTCGCCGTGACGATGCACAGCGACGCAACAGCTGACATGATTACATCACTAGCAGAGGCCCATCAAATCGCACAGTCGTGTTAGGGTCAATGCAACATAATACGCCATGTTTGTTAAGGGCAAATATGCCAGAACTACAGTTTACAGGGTGGAGATACCACTAAAATACCTCTAATGAAGTCGTGAATAACACATTCCGCTAGTCAAGAAGGAGTGTATGAAAACTGTGTATAAGATGCACAGTGGTAGGTTTTGCTCAATTGGAATACCTTATGTCCCAAGAGACAAGAGAACGCCCGCTCGCATAGCGTGCAGAACTCAAGTCCCACGAAGAAATACTCAACCAATGCGATGATCTATCATCAACACAGAGGCGCGTAGTATTACTCCTATTAAGGGATCTCTGGAAAATGAGCAAAAACCTGTACCTTCGAATCAGAACTCCCCCGTTGCGGAGCTATCATTCACGGCTCAAAACGTATATATATAAAAAGAGTCAATAAGCAACCCAAATGATACTGAACAAACATAGATGGCAGATGTCGTGGAGCTGTGCAAAATCAACAACATTATTGCAGTTCACATAGATAAAGAAAAATCTAAATAAAAATTTAAATGAAATTTTTTTATTCAATAACACTCTCCTATGACAGAAAAAAAGAGGCCACATGTGTACAGAATTCCTTGTTCCAGTTGGCAAGTGTCTTCCAATATCAATATCGAGACTTCAATCTATAAAAAAGATGCTGAACGGTTCATTGGGAGATGGGACTTTCCTTGGAATTCCAGCAAAGGTTGACATCAAACGCTGTTTTGAATATGAGTCCAGGAGGTATATCAATTTGAGATTGCATTTGTCTATTTTGGGTGAATACTATAGACATCAGATCATTCCACGGGGATTACGGTCACACCTGCAACCTAATCTCTTTCCAAATAACCTGGACTTTTGCACTAGTCTGGAGGGTTTATCCAACAAGTATGCCCTGGATGTAATTTTATTGAATATTGAATTTCTTCAGAAAGAGATTGAGAGCTGCAGTTCTAAAAAAGCGGAATTGGAAGAAAAACTACATACACTCATGGACGGGGACGAGTTTTCTGCCTATCATGATAAATTTCTTGCCATTCTACAAAAATTTCAAAGAGAACAGGAAGAAGTAAAACGTCATAAATGGTTCCGAGACAGAGATGATTATGCTACAGGCAGAGTATACAACTGGAAAAAAGACCAACAGCCACAACAGAAGAAACCCACTTGGAGGGACACGAAAGGAAAGTACCCAAGGAATAGGAACTCTCCTACACATGATTTTTTAGGGGAAGAGACACATACACCGGAAACAAACAACACCGGACCAGGAGAGGGGGCAGAAGGTACAACAGAAGATTCAAAAACAAGGAATGTGAAACATCTGAGATCAACAGCACAACTGAAGAAAAAGTATCCTCTGACCACCAATTAGTGGTAAATATCTCTAGCCATGTTTTATCCACAGATGAATTGTCGGTTTTATGTAAGGGGCTATCATTTTGCCCCATTAAAAATATGGACTGGCTGCAGCTTGACATTGACCTGAATAATTTTTTCAGGTCGGTGAGAAACAAGACATGGTATTCCCAACAGCCTGATCCTGTGAGTAATGTTAATACAGAACCTGATTATGAATTATGTTTAAAACGTTGGGGTTTGTTTAATAAAAGCAGTTCACAGCCGCCAACTTGTATACAGGTGGTTGAAACGTTTATCTCCTCCGTCCTGAAGGATGTTGTAGATTTTAAACGTGAATGTCGCTCTGGGCTATCTTTGCACACTCCGTACAATCTATCTGTTAGAGAAAAAGTGGCACTTGAGGGGTTGATCCATAACGGTGACCTCATCATCAAACCTGCCGACAAAGGGGGTGCGGTCGTTGTTATGGACCGATCCCTTTATTTACAGGAAGTTTATAGACAGTTGAATGACACAGCTGTATATAGGAGTATTTCGATAGATCCTATGAAAGATATTCAGAAACGAATAAGAGTGTTGGTTGACAATGCCGTTGCAAATGATATGATAGACAGGGATCTGTATACCTTTTTAACACCTGCATATCCGATAACTCCTATACTGTACTGTCTGCCCAAAATACATAAAAGTATTGTCAACCCCCCAGGGAGACCCATAGTCTCAGGCAGGGAATCGCTTCTTAGCCCCCCTGCCATTTTCCTTGATAAGGTTTTGAGAAATTTTGCCATATCTGCTAGATCTTATATTAGGGATACGGCGGATTTTCTGAGCAGAATTAGAGATATTGAGATTCCTAATGGGGCTTTGCTGGTCTCATTTGATGTGACCAGCTTGTACACTTCCATCACCCATACGAGGGGTATGATGAGTGTGAGCAAAGCACTTGATGGAACTGAATTTTCCTGTGAGTGCAAAGAGTTTTTGATGGGCTTGCTGGATATAGTACTTACCTGTAATCACTTTCTGTTCAATGATGAATATTTTATGCAACTTCGTGGAATGGCTATGGGGTCCAATGTGGCCCCTACGTATGCCAATATTGTCATGGCTGACATGGAGGAGACGTCGATCTATGTATCCCACCACTTCACTTCGGTACTTGGGTGGTGGCGATACATAGATGACGTCTTCCTCATTTGGACAGGGGACCTGCTTGGTTTGAACAGTTTTTTTGAGCATTTAAACTTGATAGACTCCGACATTCAATTCACTATGGTTGTTTCTGATAGTCAGGTCCAATTCCTTGATACCTTGGTATGCATACAAAATAATAAACTTGTAACTGATTTATTTGTTAAAGACACGGACTGCAACAATCTACTCAGCTTTGACAGTCATCACCCTAAGGGGATGATCAAATCCCTACCGTATAGTCAGCTATTGAGGGTTAAACGGATTGTTGATGATCCCATTAGTTTAGACCATAAACTCAATACGATGGTTAGGAAGTTCATAGACAGAGGATACCCAGAGCGTCTTCTTAAGACACATCTGGAAAGAGTTAAACGAGTGGATAGGGCCCAACTAGGGCAGGATAGGAAGAGGATTCAGCAGAAAATGGATAGACTCCCTATGGTTTCCACATTCAGTGTATGCAGTCCTAATGTGGCAAATATTATCAGAAAACATTGGGGAATTCTGAGTAACTACTATGATAAAGTGATAGAATTTCAATCCCCTCCTTTATTTTCATACAGAAGACCCCGCAATTTAAGGGACAGATTGGTCGTGACGGATGTCAGTACAAGGAATGTTCAGGGCAGAGGTAGACAACAGGACTCGACACGGAACGGTTGTTTTCCCTGCCTGTCCTGTGATAGTTGTGCGATTATTCTCAAAGGCAGTTCTTTTTTGCATCCTACTACCGGTAGAGCTTATAAGATTACCTCCTACTATACATGCAGAAGTGACTATGTTATTTATGTTCTTCAATGTCCTTGTAATTTGATTTATGTGGGGGAGACCACAACTGAATGTAGACTGAGATTAAACAATCATAAGTCTAGCATACGTACAAAGAAGGTAGAACTCCCTGTAGCGAGACATTTTGTGGAAATGGGTCATAGTATACAACAACTTAGATTTTGCATCATTGATAGGGTTCCCCCCCTCAAACGGGGAGGGAATAGGGAATTGATCCTTAAACAACGGGAGGTTCAGTGGATCAATAGACTAAATTCCCTCTACCCTAACGGTCTCAATATTGATTACCCCTTGAATGTATTCAAATAAGTATTTTATTACATCTAGGACATTGTGGTCCAGATGGTTTTGAGAGGTCATTCTCTTCATGTACAGCCTTTAGATTTGGCCTCTGCGGCGTTCCTTGGGGATTCCTTTGCCTAATGATATCTGTTCATGAGCCCTTCACTACTCTAGATATTGTCTGATGTATAGGAATAGGAAAGCTATTATACTGTAATTTTTAATATACCTCTTCTTTCTTCTTCTTCTTCTTTTTTATAGATTGAAGTCTCGATATTGATATTGGAAGACACTTGCCAACTGGAACAAGGAATTCTGTACACATGTGGCCTCTTTTTTTCTGTCATAGGAGAGTGTTATTGAATAAAAAAATTTCATTTAAATTTTTATTTAGATTTTTCTTTATCTATGTGAACTGCAATAATGTTGTTGATTTTGCACAGCTCCACGACATCTGCCATCTATGTTTGTTCAGTATCATTTGGGTTGCTTATTGACTCTTTTTATATATATATACACGTTTTGAGCCGTGAATGATAGCTCCGCAACGGGGGAGTTCTGATTCGAAGGTACAGGTTTTTGCTCATTTTCCAGAGATCCCTTAATAGGAGTAATACTTCGCGCCTCTGTGTTGATGATAGATCATCGCATTGGTTGAGTATTTCTTCGTGGGACTTGAGTTCTGCACGCTATGCGAGCGGGCGTTCTCTTGTCTCTTGGGACATAAGGTATTCCAATTGAGCAAAACCTACCACTGTGCATCTTATACACAGTTTTCATACACTCCTTCTTGACTAGCGGAATGTGTTATTCACGACTTCATTAGAGGTATTTTAGTGGTATCTCCACCCTGTAAACTGTAGTTCTGGCATATTTGCCCTTAACAAACATGGCGTATTATGTTGCATTGACCCTAACACGACTGTGCGATTTGATGGGCCTCTGCTAGTGATGTAATCATGTCAGCTGTTGCGTCGCTGTGCATCGTCACGGCGAGTCAGATCACATGTGATAGCCTTACCCAATGGACAGATAGAGTTGGGGCATGTGCAGTTCGGTGTTTGTAACGCCGGAAATTTTAATTCCACACATGTTCTGTTCAGGATGTCCTTGTTTCTCCAGATTGGTGAGTGCCAGCTATAGTGTATTATAATGTGATTATTAATCAATATGCAATTAATGCATTACACTATTTTATAGGCACGTATGACACTCGTTGGAATTTTAAAGTTCTTCATACCATTTGTCAATGTTTGACTCTTGTACACATATATATAATATTTTGTTACACTGTTACACGGGGTATTTTTTTCAATATGAAGTGTATAATTGCTGCTATTTAGATGATTTGTTAATTGAGCTTTGTGCTCCCTATATATACCTGTGTGTGCTTTTCACTAATTGCTTGAAAATGCTTCCATGGAGGAAGTGAAACGTTGCTGTGTTGGGTGAATAAATTTCATTTTTTGCTATTGAGTGCTGCTTCTTTGCTCGATTTTTTCCATATATATATATATATATATATATATATATATATATATATATATATATATTGCTGCTTGACACTCACGCTATGCAATTAGCCACTTCCACCTTTAGTTCATAGTTCAATCATGTTTTAGTTCCTTAGGTCTACTTTGAAAGAAGCTCAATTTTAAAAAAGGAAAATAAATGTTCGTGTAGGCCCCCCGTTGGTGCCTACGACAGGGGTCACAAAATTCCCCTCCACCCCTCTCATACTTTGCCAACTTTCTACATGTACTACATCAGACATTTTTCTTCGGATAGTTTAGGGGTCAATGGCAGCATACCTTTAATATTACTTGGGGTCTAGAGGGGCTTAGCAGATATAACTAGTATGTCTGATGGTCTGTGGCAGTGCTTCTCAAACTGTTAGGTGCCCCCCAATTGTTGGTGAGGCATTTCTGGGGAGGCAGTTTCACATTAGTGATAATACAAATGTGTCCTTCCTTACCTTTTGTCTTATCTCACAATATCCTGAGATGTGTAGCGCGAGATGACCAGCTTTAAAAAACAAAACATGATTTGCCGATACTCTGCCATGAGATATCTATGCTTTACGTATGTGTTTATGTATGGCCACCCACTGCAGCCTGTGAAGGGTTTTTCTATCATGTCGCGATATTGTATTTAAATGGTTTCATAAGAAATTGGAGTCCTAAACCAGGTTCAAGCAAAGGTAAGGGTGGACACATCTGTAAGCTGTAGAGTCTTTTCTCTGGCTG
The DNA here is from genome assembly GCF_050947455.1 of Rhinoderma darwinii. Taxonomy (NCBI): domain Eukaryota; kingdom Metazoa; phylum Chordata; class Amphibia; order Anura; family Rhinodermatidae; genus Rhinoderma; species Rhinoderma darwinii. The sequence goes on from NC_134688.1 coordinate 407,552,590, forward strand.
CATTTTAATGTTTTTCTGGGTTCATGAGACAAATGAAAGCGAAGTCGAATGCGCTGTTGATTCCGCCAAAAAAATCTGAAACCTTACAGAACGGAGACAAACGGTAAAAATTAGCAACCAAAGAATTACCATTGAAATCAATGGTAATGCAAACGGCAGCTATGGTTTCTGTTTGTCTTTCCGTTGATGGATTCCTTCGACGAAAAGGTCTGACGGAATCCATCAACGGAAATCGAACGCAGATGTGAACACACCCTAAATTGAGATCTTTTTTTTCATTTTGGCATGGACTTTGGCCAATGATGAAGCCCAGGCTAAGAAGCCCTGGTGTAGGGTGATGAAGAGGTTATTACGGATATCCATTATCCATGGTGGTCTGGGATGGTTTTGGGTTGATATCTAATGCCCAAGGAAGACTGGGGTAGTTTAGTATTATATTATTATATATTAGGATGGTGAAAGGGTTAATGGTAGTGGTCTAGTTTTGGAAAGTAAATTTTATTTAATCTAGTTCGGTCCAGAATTCCCTTAACACAACCATCCAGTTAAAATATAAAATTCTGTCTGCTTCAAGCTGCCAATTGAGAGAGCTCACAGCTCATATTAAAGAGGCTCTGTCACCAGATTTTGCAACCCCTATCTGCTATTGCAGCAGATAGGCACTGCAATGTAGATTACAGTAACGTTTTTATTTTTAAAAAACGAGCATTTTTGGCCAAGTTATGACCATTTTTGTATTTATGCAAATGAGGCTTGCAAAAGTCCAAGTGGGCGTGTTTAAAGTAAAAGTCCAAGTGGGCGTGTATTATGTGCGTACATCGGGGCGTTTTTACTACTTTTACTAGCTGGGCGTTCTGACGAGAAGTATCATCCACTTCTCTTCAGAACGCCCAGCTTCTGGCAGTGCAGACACAGCGTGTTCTCGAGAGATCACGCTGTGACGTCACTCACAGGTCCTGCATCGTGTCGGACGAGCGAGGACACATCGGCACCAGAGGCTACAGTTGATTCTGCAGCAGCATCAGCGTTTGCAGGTAAGTAGCTACATCGACTTACCTGCAAACGCTGATGCTGCTGCAGAATCAACTGTAGCCTCTGGTGCCGATGTGTCCTCGCTCGTCCGACACGATGCAGGACCTGGGGCAGGAAGTGAGTGACGACACAGCGTGATCTCTCGAGAACACGCTGTGTGTCTGCATTGCCAGAAGCTGGGCGTTCTGAAGAGAAGTGGATGATACTTCTCGTCAGAACGCCCAGCTAGTAAAAGTAGTAAAAACGCCCCGATGTACGCACATAATACACGCCCACTTGTACTTTTACTTTAAACACGCCCACTTGGACTTTTGCAAGCCTCATTTGCATAAATACAAAAATGGTCATAACTTGGCCAAAAATGCTCGTTTTTTAAAAATAAAAACGTTACTGTAATCTACATTGCAGCGCCGATCTGCTGCAATAGCAGATAGGGGTTGCAAAATCTGGTGACAGAGCCTCTTTAAGCTCAATAATAAATCATTATACAGTGAGCTCCCCCTTGTGGCAACAGAAATAATTTTTTATTTAACTCATTGATTTCTGCCAAACTGCTTAGAGGGGGAGGTTCTGGGTGCTTAGAACCCTCCCCCCCCCTTTCCTCTCCAGAAGTTTGCCAGTGAAACCCCATAGGCTAATAAGAAGTTGCAGGGATTGAGAACTATTTTCAGCTCTAGTGTTACAAAACATTTATTGTCCGGTACTTTGGTGTGATTCATTAGCCCTTCGCTAACATGTAGGTACCTTATAACCTTGCATATGGTATCTGCCATGAAACAGTTATGATGTCTTGTTTTCCATTAAATCCAGGCATAGCAAGCACACTTTGTTTTGTTCCTGTAAATGTCAAACGTGCCATTAATAACAGAGCTTTGCCTGTATTTTATGTTGTGTAAAATGTGAATGTATTTAAATGCCTCTTTCTCTCAGGCAGCTAATAATCCTTTTTTGCTCTTGGCTGGAATTTTAAATTGCCATCAAAAGTTACAATTTACATGTCCACTGCCTTTAAGTTTGAGATTTAACTGTTGTAAAAAAAAAAAAGTAAATATGCAAATTAATGCAAAACATCCAATTGTACATTTCGGCCCGGAACACAGATATGTTGACTTGGTTTCTTTCTGACACTAAGTGGTAATAATTATGAATATCTTTATGATGGCGTAGTATATAAAGAAGTTGGGTTATATTTGCCACTGGCCTTTCCACTTTCTTTTGGTAGTCAAGTACTGGCTTTTAGACTGATTTGTAAGCTAGTATGTTTAATGTAAAGCATTGAAAACTTTTGAACATTTTCATTTAGAGTGAAGCTCTAAATGAGGTTTGTTGAAATGTGGAAACATCTCAACAAAGTGTGTCCACTTTTTGTTTTATCTTTTATATAATATATGAAAGAAAGTATGTAGGGGCATTATAGCTGCCTTCTTTCCAAGGTATGTCAACACGCTGGTTTATCTGCTTACATTTATGCCTCGTTTTTCTTATTTGGGTGACTTAAGGCTATGTACACCATTGAAATCGTTTTTTTGTTTTTGTTTTTTTTTTAAATAAAAATGTCTCTCAGTGTGATTGGTGCAACTTTCAAAATACTTTTTATGAAAAAAACTTTTTTACTTTTTGAGATACAGCTGCTTTGTATTCTGTATACAGAACAGCTGTATCTTGCACTGAATCCTGTATCCGAAAGGGTCCGTGGGACTGACGGGTTCAGTGAAAGCAGGTTCTGCATGTCTCTGACACGCAGGATCGAGATGCTATCGTTCACATGTATGTTTATAACTTACATGTGAACGATTACAGGTGGATCCTGCGTGTCAGAGACATTCAGAACCCGCTTTCACTGAACTCGTCAGTCCCGTGAACCTGACGGATTCCGGTTCTTAGCGCACGATACAGCTGCTCTGTATACAGGATACAAAGCAGTTTTATCTCAAAAAGTAAAAATAATTTTTAATAAAAAGTTTTTTGAAAGTTGCACCATTCACACTGATAGACATTTTTATTAATAACTAAAAAAAAGTACCCGGAGCTGCCCGGGTATAACATGTCGGTCTGTCTGTTTGTGTGTTCATTGGATTTGTTTCATTGGTTTATGGGGAAATAGCTTGTAGCCCTATATACCCCAACAGTTACACACTGTTTATTTCAACTTCTTAAATACCTAACAGCTGAACTGGTAGGAATGGAGTCATAAGACTGTGACAGAGCAGTTTTATTACCAGTTGGCCATAGACTATGGTTGGATCATAATTAGAAACAGCATAATGCATGAAAGCCCACTCATTAGCACGCTGAACATGATGCGCTCTATCAGCTTGCTGACTGCCCTGGGTTTGGGCAAAAGTCTCTGTGCTTCTGAGAACCAGCTGTCTGATCTGTTGCTGAGAAATCCCAAGTTTGCTGAGGAGTTTCAGCAGCTCGAGTAGCAGTATGACACATTTGATCAGCTTGCAGTTGGGCAAGAGGAGTCTCTGCAAGTAGTAATGCAGCTTTCCTCCTGACCATCAGTAATCTGATTGGTTGCTATGGGAACCGCTTACCTGTACCTTCCCATCTAGGATTAATTTGTAAAGTGCACTACCTGCTACTGCCAGATAAAAACATATTTACTATAAAAGCGAATGTCTGTATTCACTTTTATAGTATTGGATCGTGATCATGTGATAATGGCTGATAATGGCTGATAACAGTGAACAACAGCAAGGTCAGGACATTTACGAAAACCATCCTGAACACCCAATGTACCTATGTGCCAAATTTGGGGTCAAATAGTTCAGGTGTTTGGATGCCTATAGAGGACGACAAACAGACATTCTCTATAATGGCTAATAGCAGAGAACAACGGTAAGTTTGAGACATTTACAAAAACCATCCCAGACACCGGATGTACCTATGTGCCAAATTTGGGGTCAAATGGTTCAGGCATTTGGATGCCTGTAGAGGACAGACATTGACTTTTATAATATAGAATAGAAGAGCTCCCCCGGCTTCACACTGGTCTATTTGTTTATTGTTTGTGTGTGTGGTTAAAAACTTCATTTCCTACTGATATGATGCCAACATATCCAATAAAGTCCAAGTGCAAGGTTCCTTTTTGGAGGCATGACTGGTCTGAAAGAGGTTCAATTTATGAGAGTGCTTAAATCCACGGGCTTGGTTCTGTTGAGAGATTTCCGTAGCTCGGGCAGCAGCCATGCTATTTGTTACAGGAGTCTTTCGTCTAAGTGCAGGGTTCCCTTTTGGAGGCATGACTGGTATGAAAGGGTTTCAATTTATGAGAATGCTGAAATCCAGTATAGGTGCAGTTCATTTACGGCGAGTAACACGTTGAGTAAAGAAAAATGGCTTGGTTGTTATGGAAACCTGGTCTAAAACTGTGTGTATGTGAGTGAGGCTAAGAGTTAAGGACTTGCGAGCTTCTATTGGCTAATACAGGTCATCTGATGTGATATGGAGGAAAGCCCTTGATGTGGAAGCCAGTGGTGCCATATGTGCTTTTGTGAATATGTCGAGAACGGTAGGTCGCTGAAACCTGGTCTAAACCTTTGCAAGCGCGTGATTTACTTATGTGCCAAATTTGGTGCAGATTGGTCGTTTGGCCGTGCATAAAAAACATACAGCATACAGCTGAAATGAATTTATATATATAGAGAGAGTGAGAGAGAGAGAGAGAGAGAGAGATAAAGAGAGATAAAGAAAACAACGATTTCAAAGGTGTACATAGCCTTTATGTTATATTGTTTGGTCCATTTGTGTGGTAGAAATGCCCCATAAAATGTTTAATGATGCCATTTTCATTACTCTCTTTCTGACATTCTTTTGACAGATTTTACATCAATTAAATATATTTTGACATTAAACCGTGTTCATCACATTTTCACCAAAATCTATTTTCTTTTTTAATCTGATCTATTAGTTTATGTTCAAAGCGAGTGTGGATCATACAGTTGAGGAATACATAAAAAAAAAAAGAAGGCATACTACGTTTTGGCATATGTTTGCCCCATGCAAACCTACGAGAACATTACAATATATGTTGGTGTACAAAAATGTATAAGTCAAATGCACAGTAAAAATGTGATAGGCCCTCATCATATTGACTTGGCATGTTTATACCTTCCTGCCACATCAGAATACTCCTTCACTTGGCACATAAAAGTTCCAGTATAACTATAATTGGTACAAAACTGTTCACATGTTACGAAGAGGCAGATCTGACTTTAGTGCAGTCCACTCTGCAGTTCACGACTTTCTTGCACATGCCTGATTTTCATCCCGGGCCTATATTACGCATGCAATGAGGGACAAGAAAACTGTGAGCACCTGTATATTGAAGACTGTAAATTAGTTTTTGTATCTGTCTCCCATCTCTAAAATTTCACCCTGGGGTCAATGGCAGCTCAAATTGCTGGGTTCCTTGTACTCGGTTGTCACTGCCCCTGGCAATGACAGGATTTGCAGTGTTTGGGGGGGGGGCATCTAAGGAACCTTTCTTTTTTTCAATTTAACAATTGGCAAATATTGTGACATGGTCTTTTTTGAAATAATCAGAGGATATAAAATCTTATTACAATGCATTGGTCTGCATTATGTTCAAACTGTACATGAAATTCAGATTGTATTGTTTCCTCTTAGCGATATTGTCTGGCTTTATTGCATTCCACACACTGCCAATGGGTTAATCACTGTGTGTGGCATTGTATGAAGCCTTGTGGCAAAACGTTTTTTGTGTATCATAGGCCTAAGGCCTCGTTCACATCTGCGTTGGAGGCTCAGTTAGGTGCCTCAGTCGCAGATCTGGCCCAGATTACCAGAGACAATAGCTTACCATTCTGCGTTATTGTCTTCAGAAAAATTACGCACACCCAGACGGAAAGGCGATGGAACCCATTAAAGTCAACGGGCTCCGTCGGCGGTGTCCATTGTGCAATGGAACCGTTGCTTCTGTTATTCCCTTGTTCTGCTCCTCTGACGGAGCAGAACAACGGAACACACCTACGCAGGTGTGAACATAGCCTTACAGAGACTAATGAATGGTTGTAGTACAAAAATGATAATATACTAAGAAACAATGCATCCTTTTTCCTACATCTTACGTATCATGCATTTATACAAGCATTTGTAGATGGATGTTTACAATATAAGCTCTTGCAGATGGTTATTGGAGGTTTCAGGATGTATCAGCAGGTGCGTATATTATTATATAGTTTGGCTACTGCAGAATATACAATTTGTAAATCTGGAAGTCGGACACAATGTGATCATGGAGGGGGTTTCATTTTCAGCAGATGGGCTTAGAGCTTCACATTGTATACCCATTGTCATAATTTGTAGCGATGGCTCCATGCTGCTAGACTTGTTACTTTCCTACAAGTGGGCAGTATATCCCAATGGAAACAAATAGAAATAGAGCCAATAGAGGTTTCTACATCAGAATTATTAAGACGGATGTAGGAAGCATCCAGTCATAACAAGTTATTGGAACCGACTCAGCCTTACAGGTGATTTTCTCTGAGGAATGGAATCAGAACAGAGCTATTTTCCAGCACTAGAACATCAGATGGCAGAAGAAAAATCTTCTCAAAAATGAAGGTAAATTATAAGTTTTATTTCACATTTACTTCCAAATGCCAATTGATTAATAATACAGTACATTGTGCTGGTAATATTTGCCTGGTCTATTCTTTTTCCAAGCCACGATGGAATTCATAGTTCCACAACATTGTTTAGCAATGCAACATATGTATGGCACCAGATAAGGACCTCACACGTTCTCATTGTTCGCTCCAATCCACCACCTCTTTCAATTACCTGGGATGCTGGAATATGATCAGCACAGCCGTGGTCACCCTGATTTATAATTGTAGGTTGCTCTGAATCGTGAATAGTGGCAATTTCCACCAGTGTTGGGAACTGTTCTTCCTAACCCGTGGCATTCTGACTGTGATACATGGCAGAAGGTATCCGTAGGTATTCCTCCGGTGGGGGCTGACATCCACATTAAAGAAAATCTGCCACCTCTCCTGTCATGTCTATTTTAGTAAATGTATTCCACTTAATATAACAAATCTGGAATATATTTTCTTAGAACTCTGTGCTATTCCTCTGTTATTCCTCCTAGACATTTATGAATAAATTGACAACTGGGTGTTACCAGTTCCCTTGTCAACGGGGCGTGTCCCTACACAGTCTCATTCTGTCAGCATGGATTGGACATTGTCAGACACACCCCCAACTGGTAAGGCCTTATTCACACGAACGTGTTTTACGTCTGTGATACGTGCGTGAAAATCATGCGCGTCGCACAGACATATGTTAGTAAATGGGGCCGTTCAGACAGTCCGTGATTTTCACGCAGAGTATGTCCGCTTTGTAAAACTCATGACATGTCCTATACTTGGCCGTTTTTCGTGCATCACACATCCCACTGAAGTCAATGGATGTGTGATAATCGCGCACGGCACACGTAAATAAATTGACACAGATGTTTCCTTTTTGGGAGGGCATTTTGTGCCTTTTAACTGTCATGGCATGAGCCTTCTGGAAGACTTTGGCATTTTTGGTGCACCCATAGTGACAAATATACTTCCTATGGGAGCACTAGTGGAGAAAAGAGGCAGCAGGATTTCAACTCACTCCTCCTCTTTTCGTAGCACATTACAGACTCAATTGAATATTTTTTTTTTACTTATTTATTAGGAAGTCAACGTCTATTGCATTAAACTTACTTTTATTTTATTTTTTTTGCTGCATTTTTCTAATCTCCTGATTCTGATGTCTGTTTTTCAATGCTGTAGTTACTGTGACTGGGTTTATGCCTGAAGGGGCATGACTCAGAAATTCAAAGAACACCGAAGATAGAAGTCATCCACCAACCCTTCAGGTCCGGCCCTAAACATAACACAGTGCATACGTTTTTCCTGTTCGTTTAATATGGATGAAGTGCGCACAGCGTAAAACGTCTGTCATCTGTATCAGTGGATTGTGTCTACCATGTTGCTTATTTTGAGGTAGGAAATAATAGACTCATTTTATACCTTTAGTGGGTGACGAAACTTATAGAATATACAGTGACGTACCCTTAGGTCACTATGGGCCTTACATATGCCAAGAGTGTCCTTCCAGTCCTACACTTTTTGTAACCAGTTTTTCCAAGAACATAAATTGTGATAATCTAACCTGTATTCTCACAGAATAACTTTTTATGTTTTTCTGGGAATTTTTATTCAAAGAAAGCAGAGGGAAAAAACATGGTGAGAAAAAATAGAGCAGCATATTACTCTAGTCTAGCAAAAAGATATCTGATGGAAAAGAGATAACGGAAGTGTGGCTCTGTTTACACTAGTGTCATGGCTTCCATTTTATGGTATCAATGATAGATATGATCCATGATCCATTATGCTCTAGTGCAGGGGTGGGCAAACTTTTTGACTCGCGGGCCACAATGGGTTCTAAAATTTGACAGAGGGGCCGGGCCAGGAGCATTTGGAGGGAGTGTTTGGGCCGGATATACTAAAGCATTAAATGTAGTGTGTGCAAACCTCATAGCACAGTAAGAACACTACAACCCAATTTATTAACTGTCTTTCAAATGTGAAAAATAGCCCTTATCAGTTAATAAATTTGTCTCAAGGAATATGCAAGATATGGCATTTAAATACTATTTCGCAGATACTGGGAGGAGGAAATGTAAATAGATTAAAATAACATACGCACTGTGATTTATCAAGAAAAAAGTTCTGTTGACTCTGTAAATTAGCTGCCAACCTCTGAGCAGTAGCCGCCCGTTCTTGTGTTGACTGCTTGCTAGCATAGTTTGCATGCTTCGTGGCAAAGTGACGGCTGATATTGTACTCTTTGAAAACCGAAGGGCTTAATGGTGACGTGAAACGAAGTGAAAATTAAAGTGAAATAAAGAGAAATACGCGCCACATTAACCCCTTAATGACCGGGCCATTTTGCACGTTAATGACCAAGGATTATTTTTTGTTTTTCCACGGTCGCATTCCAAGAGTCGTAACTTTTTTTTTATTATGTCGACATAGCCGTATAAGGGCTTGTTTTTTGCGGGACGAGTTGTATTTTGTAATTGCACCATTTTTAGATGCTTACAATATATTGATTAACTTTTATTAACTTTATTTTAGGAGAGAATTGAAAATAAGCAGCTATTCCAGCATTAATTTTCACGTTATAAATTTATGCCCTTTACTATGCAGCATAAATAACATGTTACCTTTATTCTACGGGTCGGCACGATTACGAGGATACCAAATATGTAAAGGTTTTATATGTTTTCCTATGTTTGCACAATAAAAACCCTTTTAGAAAAAAATTACTTGTTTTTGCATCGCCGCGTTCCAAGAGCCGTCATTTTTTTATTTTTCCGTCGATGTGACCGTATGTGGGCTTGATTTTTGCGGGCCAATGCGTAGTTTTCATTAGTACTATTTTGGGGTACATAGGACTTATAGATTAACTTTTATTTTATTTTTTATGGGGGGAATGGGAGAAAAGAGAGAATTTTGCCGTTGTTTTTTGCGGGTTTTTTGGACGCCGTACATCCGGCGGTTTCATTAATGTGTTCATTTTATTGGTCAAGTTGTTATGATCGCGGGGATACCATATATGTGTATGTGTTATTTGTTTTGACACTTTTACTGAATAAAACCACTTTTTGGGCAAAAAAAGTAGTTTTATTTGATTTTGACTGTAATTATTTTATTTTTTTTCAACAAACTTTATTTAACTGATTGACATTTTTTTTTTAAGTCCCACCAGGGGACTTCACTATGCGATGTGCCGATCGCATATATAATGCTTTGGTATACTTAGTATACCAAAGCATTATTGCCTGTCAGTGTAAAACTGACAGGCAACCTGTTAGGTCATGCCTCCGGCATTGCCAAACAGGCAGTTGCGGAAGACAGACCTGGGGGTCTTTGTTAGACCCCCGGCTGTCATGGAAACCCGACGGCGACCCGCGATTTGTTTGCGGGGGCGCCGATCGGGTGACAGAGGGAGCTCCCTCCCTCTGTCAAACACATTAGATGCCGCTGTCACTATTGACAGCGGCATTTAATGGGTTAAACTGCCGGAATCGGAGCGCGCTTTGATTCCGGCAGTTGCAGCAGGAGCCAGGCTGTGTATAACAGCCGTGCTCCTGCCGCTGATCGCGTGGGTACACTGGCAGTACCCGCGCCATCACAGGACGGATATATCCGTCCTCCTGCGCGAACTAGCAGCTGCTGAGGACGGATATATCCGTCCTTCGGCGTTAAGGAGTTAACAACGGTCAATGTGTTTTGAGTGCGCCATCTATTGGGAAAACGTGGGCATTGCAGGGAAAGGGGAAAAAAAAGGAGGTTTTTACTATGATTTGGACAAGTTCGGCGGGCCGGATTAAAAAGCCTAACGGGCCGTATGTGGCCCGCGGGCCGTAGTTTGCCCATGTCTGCTCTAGTGTAACCCCTTATGATCCAATTATTTTTCTTCCATTGACATATAATGAATTTTGTTGCTTCTCTTTACTACATAACAGATGAAACATGATAATAGTGTGATCAGAGCTTTAATTAATGCCAAAGACCCACAATTTGTAACCAATATTTTAACAGTTCTCATCAGTTTTCATTGTCATAATCCGCTATTTTATCATATAGGTCAATGGGGGTCGGATTGAAAACTGACAATAAAAATGAAACTAACATGTCAATATTTCAACAGTTGTTCAGTCAGTTTCATGGCAAAAAGAGTTAACCCAACCTAAGAAACAATAAACACAAAAAAAATAAGACCGAGTATTAGTAGTAATACAAATAAAATAAAATTTTATGAAATGCACTACAACACATTATCAATTAACTTGTTAGGGTCCAGATTTTCAGCCATTTAGTTTAATTCACATTTTGGAGACCAAACTGAGAAGAATATTCTTTTTAAAATTTGAGTCATAAAGGAAGTCTATATGACATAGTAACATGTTCAGATATTACTGGAATGACTGACTCTTTCTGACATGTCAGCCTTGGAGATGATCCACAAAACTCAGCTTTTTGCAATGGGTTTCCCCTGTCCCTCTGAGCAATAAAAGGATATGTGCTGGTTCTCACATCCAACAGCACATAATCTCTTACTGTTCAGGGATACAAGAGCCTCAAGTTCGTCTTCTTTCAACGTTCTCCTTTCATGAGTAAAAATGGACCATGGTGCATGAACTGAAAATAAAGGGGGAATTTATCATATTACAGTGTATAAAAGTATATAAAATATAGTAAAGTAGTGAAACTATATCTGTAATATTTGCAGTCGTAATATTATATTATTATATCATGATCTTTTATTCCATAGCTGCTTCCTTTCAAATAAAATACTACTTTTAATTTCTATGTAAAGGGATTGTCCAATCGTAAAGCTTAAAGAGCATTTGCCATTGTTTTTAATATTTTCAAGATTATACTACAATATTTAATCTTTGGAATATTTAGATAATTTATGTCTCTCACTGTGCTCTATTTTGCCATGTTTTAGTGCTGGAAAGGAGCAGAACGCATAATAAATATACATGAGCAGCCATTTTGAATTAAAGGGATTGTCCCAGATTATAAAAAAGGGTCTTGCCACTCTATTGGCCGTGTATGGTATTGTAGCTCAACCCCCTTCACTTAAATCGTGATGAAGCCTATGGATAATTATGGCATTAGATCTGTGTCACGGTGCGGGGTGTGGACCCACTGGGCCGTACCGTGTATTGGATAGGCAGCTGGCCAACCAGGTACAATGCAATGTCTATAGTTCAGAAAGGGTACCTGTGGCAATGTAGACAGTAGCGGTGATTCAGGCTTAAGATAAGGCTCCGGCAGCAGACAGACACCCGGTGGGTGTAACATAGCAGATGCAGCGGAAGACACAGCTCAACTTCAACTCTAGACGGCACAGAGGCATGGTAGCACAGGATACAGGGTACAGGCAGCAGGAACGGGTAACACTGGGAACTGGAAGACACTGGGAGACCATTTGCAAGACAAACTTTAGCTATACAACAACGCTCAGGCAAAGATCGAGAGGGCAGAGCCCTTTTTATAGTCCAGCAGCATTCTGGACTGATTGCAGATTAGCTGCAATTGTGCCCGCACTGGCCCTTTAAAGACGTGCACGCGTGGGCGCGTGCGCCCTGCGGGAAACAGTCTCTGAAGCAGGAAGTGAGTGCCGGCGTCTCCCAGGAGGGAGATGCCGCCGAGAACTCACATGTCCATGGCCGCGGCCATCAGGAAGTAAGTCAGAACGAAGGGCCGCGGTCATAGAGGTTACAGTATCCCCCCTCTTACGCCCCCTCTTCTTGGGACCAGAGCGGGAGAGAAACTTCTTCACGAGGATAGGAGCATTGATGTTCTCCTCCGGCTCCCAAGACCTCTCTTCTGGACCATATCCCCTCCAATCCACTTTCTTGGTGGCCAGGATCTGCCTTACTTCGAAAGTCCCTGACGAGCCGCCAGGAGCCACTGCAGAACTAGGAGTCCTGGAGTAGTGGTTCAGAACCACGGGCTTCAGCAGGGAGACATGGAAGGGATCTTGAGGGTATTAGGCAGCCGAAGCTTGTAAGACACAGGGTTAATTTGTAGCAGAATCTCGAAGGGTCCGAGGAACCTGGGAGCAAATTTGCAAGACAGCACCCTCAGCTGGATATTCCTGGAAGACAGCCAGACCTTCGTACCTGGAAGAAACTGGGGAGGCTCTCGTCTTCAAGTGTCTGCCTTTCTCTTCATGCGGTCCACCACCAGCAGAAAAGAAGATCGGGTCTGTTGCCACATCTGCAGAAAATCCCTGAAGGTAGAGGCACCTGGAATATAATAGAGACAGGAATAGGTATTCGAGGATGTTGGCCGTAGACTATGAAGAACAGACTGGAGGTGGTGGACTCACTGGTATGGTTATTATAGGAGAACTTAGCCCACGGGAGCAGCTGCACCCAGTCATCATGCCGCCTGGAGACAAAGTGCCGCAGATAGTTCTCCATAATCTGGTTAACCCTCTTGACTTGGCCATTGGACTGAGGATGGTAGGCAGAGGAAAAGTCCAACTTAACACCGAGGAGACCGCAGAGTGCTCTCCAGAACTTTGAGGTGAACTGGACCCCTCGATCCGAGACAATATGCAGAGGCAAGCCGTGCAGACGGAAGATGGTTTGACGAAAAAGATCGGCCAGTCGAGCAGCAGAAGGCAGGCCAGTCAGGGGAACAAAATGAGCCATTTTGGAAAATTGATCCACCACCACCCAGATCACACTGCACCAGCAGAGAGAGGCAGATCCATGACGAAGTCCATTGCAATATGTTGCCAGGGGGCATCGGGCATCGGGCACCGGCAGTGGTTGAAGCAGACCAGCTGGTCTGGAGTGGGCAACTTTATTTGCTGCACATACCGTACAGGAGGAGACAAAGTCCATTACGTCTTTGGCAGCGTGGGCCACCAGAACTGATGGGTAATAAGGTCTCGGGTCTTACGGGCACCCGCATGACCTGCCAGCTTGGAACTGTGACACCAACGAAGGATACTTCCTCTGTCTGCCAGACGTACAAAAGTTCTTCCTGGAGGAATGTCTCTAACTTGCAGAGGATTGACCGAAAAGATGCAGGAAGGATCAATAATATTCTGTGGGGACTCCACAGTGTCCTCTGTTTCAAATGACCTAGACAAGGCATCGGCCCTCACATTCTTGTCGGTAGTGGAGTTCGAACCGGAACCGAGCAAAGAACAATGACCACCTGGCTTGACAAGGATTCAGCCGCTGAGCCGTCTGAAGATAGGTCAGGTTCTTGTGGTCCGTGAAGACCAGGATTGGATGAGCTGCGCCTTCTAGTAGGTGTCTCCACTCCTGCAGGGCCAGCTTGATGGCCAGTAACTCACGATCCCCAATCGAGTAGTAGTGCTCTGCGGGAGAAAACAGCTTGGAATAGTAGCCACATTTAAGGTTTTAAATGCGGCTTCTGCCTCTGGAGTCCACTCCTTGGCATTCATGCCCTTTTTGGTGAGGGTAGAGATGGGAGCCGTCAATGAAGAGAAGTTGGAAATGAACAGCCGGTAGAAGTTGGTGAATCCCAGGAAGCATTGTATAGAACTTAAGCCTTGGAGGCGGGGCCATTCCAGAACAGTCTTTACCTTCTCAGGGTCCATTTTGAGGCCCTGATCGGAGATGATGTAGCACAGGACGGGTGGAGATATTTTTTCAAACATGCACTTCTCCAGCTTGGCATAAAGATGATTCTCCCTTAATCGAAGCAACACCGGGCGGACATGACTGATGAGTTACAGGATCTGGGAAAAAAAAATCAAGATGTCATCGAGATACACCACAACACAGACATAGAGGAGATCACGAAAAATGTCATTGACAAATTCTTGAAACACTGCGGGAGCGTTGCACAGGCCGAAGGGCATGACCAGATATTTGTATTGCCCATCACGTATATTAAATGCAGGTTTCCACTCGTCACCCTGATGAATCCAGATTAAATTGTATGCCCCTCGCAGGTCTAGTTTAGAAAAAAAAATTACCCCCCATATGCGATCAAGCAGTTCCGAAATCAAAGGCAATGGGTACCTGTTCTTCACCGTGATCTGGTTGAGGCCTCGGTAGTCAATGCAGGGTCGGAGGGATCCGTCTTTCTTTTTGACAAAGAAAAACCCGGCTCCGGCCATGGATGAGGATTTACGTATGAAGCCCCCCTCAAGATTCTCCTTAATGTAGGCCGACATAGACTGGGTTTCGGGTAAGGAGAGAGGATATACTCTACCACGAGGAGGGGACGAATCAGGAACCAAGTCGATAAAACAATCATACGCTCGATGTGGTGGCAACGTCTCTGCTTCCTTCGTGTCTAAGACGTCTGAGAACAGAGAGTAACAAGGAGGCAATGACTGATGCAGAGGAGATTGAGGTGGATGAATATGCCCCAGACAGCGGTTGAGACACTTGGGACCCCACTGGAGAACTTCACCGGAGTTCCAATCCAGGACAGGGGCGTGTAGACAGAGCCAAGGCAAACCCAGTAGCATGGGGTTGACGGCCTTGGGCAGGACAAACAAGGAGATAAGCTCAGAGTGAAGGGCTCCCACTTGAAGCCTCAACGGCTTGGTCACAGACAAAATTGGGTCAGGCAGCAGCAGTACATCTACCGAGGCAACGATCAACTGCCTTTCCAGCAGAACAGTGGGCAACTGAAGAAGATCCACAAGGTCTTTGCAGATGAAATTGGCTGCAGAGCCAGAGTCCAGGTAGGCAGAGACCGGATGGGGCCTCTCACCAGCGACGATGGTCACAGGAATGAACAGTTTGGAGGAGAGTTCTCTATTAAATGCTGTATCGTTCAGGGTTGTCTCTCCAACCAAACCTAGGTGTCTGGGTTTTTTGGCTTCTGGGGATACAGACACACAACATGGCCAGCAAGGCCGCAATACAGGCAGAGTCCAGAGGTGCGCCTGCGCTGCTTCTCCTGGACTGACAGTTTAATACGGTCTACCTGCATAGGAACCTCGGGTGGAGCAGCAAAAGCGGGCAAGAGGGGTTGCTGGAAGTTGGGCACCAGTCTAGGAAGCCATCTCTCTTGTCGAACCTCTTGAGATCTTTCCTTGAGCCTTATATCCACTTGAGAAGCTAGTAGAATCAGGTTGTCCAAGGTAGATGGTAGATCCCGAGCAGCAAGTTCGTCCTTTATCTCAGGTGATAGGCCATGCCAGAAGGAAGCTACCAACGCCTCATTGTTCCAAGATTGTTCTCCTGCCAGGGTCCGGAACTGGATGGTGTACTCTTCCATGGAGGCGTCTCCCTGGCGAAGGTTCAACATAGCAGTGGCTGCCGACGAGATTCGTCCAGGCTCCTCAAACACGTACAAAATAACTGCACGAACCCCTGGAAGTCTTGGGTCTCGGGTCCCTGACGTTCTCAGATTGGCTCCGTCTGAAGGAAATTCTCTGGTGTGCAGGGTCAAGTGGATATGACACTGGTTAAGAAATCCCCTGTGCGCGCTAGCGTCTCCATGGAAACGAGGTGGCAGTGGCAGCGAAAAACGAGGATCAGAACCGGAGCTGCCAGGAGGTGTAGCAAGAGGTTCAATCGCAGGAACTTGAACAGGAACAGAGAATGAAGCAGCTAGCGCCCCAAGGTGCTGGGCCATGGAATCTACAAGAAGTTGATCCTGTCATGCTTGCAGATCCTGCATTTCCGCCTGCATGGCTTGGGAGGGTGACAGACCTTTGAATTGACCAGTGGGGTCCATGGCCTGAGCGTACTGTCACTGTGCAGGGTGTGGACCCACTGGGTCGTACCGCGTAGCGGATAGGCAGCTGGCCAACCAGGTACAATACAATGTCTATAGTCCAGAAAGGATAGCTGTGGCAATGTAGATAGTAGCGGTGATTCAGGCTTAAGATAAGACTCCGGCAGCAGACAGACTCCAGGTGGGTGTAACACAGCAGATGCAGCGGAAGACACAGCTCAACTTCAACTCTAGACGGCACAGAGGCACGGTAGCATAGGATACAGGGTATAGGCAGGAGGAACGGGTAACACTGGGAACTGGAAAACACTCGGAGACCATTTGCAAGACAAACTTTAGGTATACAACAATGCTCAGGCAAAGATCGAGAGGGCAGAGCCCTTTTTATAGTCCAGCAGCATTCTGGACTGATTGCACATTAGCTGCAATTGTGCATGCACTGGCCCTTTAAGGCCGTGCGGGCGCGCGCGCCCTGCGGGAAACAGTCTCTGAAGCAGGAAGTGAGTAACGGCGTCTCCCAGGAGGGAGATGCTGCCGAGAACTCACATGTCCATGGCCGCGGCCGTCAGAAGGTAAGTCAGAACGATGGGCCGCGGCCACAGATGGTACAATCTGGAAAGAAAAGGATCATTTTAAAATATGCAGATGAGATTCAGGAGGTCTGCAATGTTAGCCCAAACATAGCATAAAATATGTTTATTATATCATTCTATAATGATTGGTCAAAGACGTAGAAAAGCAGTATTTTTGTCACAGCGTTATAATGGATAATGGAATTTTATGGACTTCGGTAAACCGGTTTGTGTTTCAAAACCTCAGTACTTTCAATATCTCTGCTTGCTTATCAATTAAATAAAATAACATTGTAAAAAGTTGTGAGCTCAGGGATTAGCCTCGGGTGTGGAGCCTGTATGACAGCTTTCAGGCTCTTCCGTATAGAGATATTCCTCCCTAGAAGCAATGATTCTAAAGGAAAACAGCTCCATACATATGGAAACCGATGGAGCATGCCAAATCGGATTCATCTGTAGGCACAGTAGAGGCCCTACAGTATGTACCTCTATGGCAGCCCTATTATGGCTCCATACAAAACAGAGCATAAGCCCTGAAATTGAGGAATTGAAACACAAAGTATATTAGAAAGTGGCATTATTTTACATAATATAAGGATAAAGTGTTATTTACATAAGGCTGTACAATTATGGGCAAATGTATCATAGAGGCAACACATGCAAGTGGTATGAGACATAAGAGGGCAGGGGACCTCAGCTCAGGTTAGACCAATACCAGCTCAACGTACTTTTCTCCATAAACACCATTCTTTACTACAAGGCGTAGGAAGGGGAAGCAAGAGCCAGGACACTGCGGTCTTAAGGTAGAGGAAATAGTGTGATTGTATTAGCCATCCCCAGAAGAAGATTTTTGGTATGGTGCCTACTCCCCTGTGTATACATTGGTGGGTAAAAAACCAACAGATTCAGTGTGTAAATTCTGGTCTCTACATTATGGTTATTCCTCCAGTTCACATGAATTAAAAGCCTAATTTTCATCTTTATGAAAAATCAGACTTCCGTTATTAATTCCAATCAAAACAGAAACAAACAGCACTGAGGCCTCATGCACACAACCATAGTCTTTATCCGCAATTACGGATCAGTAATTGCGGATAAAATACTGACACATTCATTTCTATTGGCCACATACACCTTCCCGTATATTTACGGGTGTGTGTCCGGGCCATAGAAATGAGCCACAAACATTAGGACATGTCCTATTTTTCGCATTTATGGACCGTGCTCCTATACTTATTACTGTGAGCGCGGTCTGTAATTGTGAATGACACTCCGCGGTCCGTTCGGGCAGTATTTACTGACCGTAAATACTGCACAAGTCGTGTGCATTAGGCCAAACTAAGATATAAAAAGTGACTGGACATTTTTGTTTTAAATTTAGTATTTACATTTTATTTATTTATTTTGTATAGTCTATCATTAGTTTATGGCAAGATATAAATCGATTTGATGACTAAAACATGGATTGCAGCTCATTTCCAAATTATTTTAACAAAGTAAAGTAGTACTTGTTGTCTTGGCTCTCCGCCAGGTCCTCTCAGATTGCAGCAGAGGGTTAAAAGTGTGTGGACTGGCTACGATCTCTGCAAATTATTACATTTGAGCTGATAACGCCAGGTCAAGAGCAAACTGCTGAAAAAGCGAACATCATTTCCATAATGCTACACAACAGTGATTCTCCCTTGTTTGTGCCAAGGTCGTTTTTATAAATATATATACACACACGCACACACACGCACACGCACACACACACGCACACGCACACACACACACACACACACACACACACACACAGACACACACACAGACACACACGCACACACACGCGCACACACACACACACACACACACACACACACACACACACACACACACACAGACACACACACAGACACACACACACACACACACACACTCCACGCTATATCTGTGTGTGTGAGTGTGTGTGTGTGTGTGTGTGTGTGTGTGTGTGTGTGTGTGTCAGAGTAGCCTGGGTTTCATACAGATGTAGCAGAGTTGATTCTTAGAATATTGGCACAAATCATGATGATTTTAACACAGGACTTCAGGTAAACCTACTACATTATGCTAATTTGAGTATTTGAGATTCATAATTGTGAGTGAAAAAAAGAGATAAAAAGCCGCGTTTACCCACATGGCTGGGGGTGAACTAACTGATTTCATGTGGCAATGTGCGGATACTTGAACATCTGTACCTGCATAGGAAATGTACTAATGTAGGAATATAGCATGTGCATGTAGTTTATCTACGCCTGTGCAAGCAAAATATGCCAAAGGTAAATTTCCCCTGGGGGGCCGCAGTAAACCCCAGTGTGCCTCTCCTCCGCCATGTCACATTCATAGGGTCCAGGAAGCTGAGATATGCAGATTTATATGGCAGCTTCCTAATACTACAGTTCAGGTGGTCAGTGGGGATTTAGTAAATAGTTGGGGATTTAGTGATTAGTTTTGACTCTTTAACCCACTATTTTGTAAATCACTTAAGGAAATGATCCCCCACTCTCCAGTGTGAGGAAGCTGTCACATAAATTCTCATATGTTAGCTTTAAGTACCCTTGTGAATGTGACATGGGGGTTAGGAGACGGCGGTAGAGATAACTGCTGTCACACTTGAATTTTTAAGTTTTAAGAGAAGTTAAGTTGAATCAGTTTTATGACTTAATAACAACCTATCAGAAAACATCACATATAAGGCAAACACTCACTGCTGTATTGTCATAAGAGACCTGGCATGGTACAGATATTATCTTCTGGACCCTTCTATGTGGCCCAAGTAGCAATTGGAGAAAAGTAGTCATAGTAAAGTATGGAAATAGAAATAAAAGCTCAGGAAAAGTGGTTTGAGACATGTTTACTTGGAACAAACGCAACTGTTTTTAGAAATACAACTCTCAGCATGCTCTGCCAGTCAAAGGTTTGGATACATTCCAGTCTGGATTTGTAGTGCCAGTATCTGGAGAGATATAGTCTCCATATCTGACCTACAATATGATCTCTATGTTACCTGGAGAGATGAATGATGGACATGTGAGCTCCAGTTGTCCTGTTCTTCTGTACAACCTGTGGCTTTTTCCCAGTTCTTCTGTAGATTAAAAAAAACAAAGATCTCATGAATGTCTTAATGCTACAATCTTCCGTTTTTAATGGTACATCAAATAGGTACAAACAGGAACTGAATCAGCAGCAAGGCCAAAGTTCTGTGTTGTGTTCTTACTGAAGAAACGACATCTGGATACAAACTGGGATAAATCTCTGGCTCCCTCTAGACTAGTTCAATCTGCTAAAAACCACATTAACAGCCAACAATCGCTTGCCCAGGGCTCTGCGTTATGGAACGCTCAGCTCTATTGTAGGGATTTGATGTCCACTCATTGTTATCCAGTCCCGTCCCTGTTGCCCCCTTTCTGTAGTTGTCAGGTACCACCACAGAGCCCCTCCTAATTCACTTCTCAGCTGAGAGCTTCTAGGGCTTCCTGATTTAGAGAAGAGGCTGCACAGGCTCAGTCTGTGGATAAAAAAAATATACGCCCCAATATCCCTTTGTCAACAAGGTTGCACAATTCACCCTGTTGTGAAATAGCGAAATAAAAAATAAATTCCATAGAAGAGGAGTCAGAAGCATAGATTTCAAGAATAAAAGCTGTCCAGGAAGTTTCTGGGATCTATTTGCACTTATGAAAACCATGTGTAGCAGAGCTGTGCCAAGGGACAGAGTGATTTTTCTGCCATCTGGCAGAGGTTCTCCTCACCCCACCTCTTTCTTTAGCTGCACTACCTCTGAGAGTCCCATTGATGAAGAGCAGGAAGTTAGACAGTTAACCCAGTCTATCCCCGAGGCTCTTGTTATGGTTCATACCAGGGTTATGTTTTAGGTTCATCCTTTGTCATATATCACTATGTTCTAGAACACAGCTATTTGTTTAACCTCTTCTTAGCCAGAGACTTCCTGGCTTTATAAATACACAACAAACTGCCTAGCATGTTTTTCAAATGGTAAAATTGTGTATTGCACTTTAGTGTGAGGCCTTTACTTCATTAAAGGGGGGGTAATGCAAAAAAAAAAAAAAAAATAAAAAATCCCACAAAAAAAGGATACATTGCTACTCTGTGATGAATAGAAAGCATATTTATGTATGGATTTAGGTATCTGGTATTTACAGAGAAAGCACATATACATTTGCAAGAAAAAGAAAGTAAACCATTTGGAATTGCCTGGATTTCTGCATTTCTTACTAATAAAATGTGGTCTGATTATTATCTAAGACACAATTGTAGACAAAAACAATCTAACTAATCTAATATCACACATACAGTTATACTATTCATGTCTTTTATTGAGCACATTGAGTAAACATCCACAGTGCAGGGAGAAAAAGTAAGTGAACCTTGCTCTCATTGAGCTTGGTAAACTAATGACTGGAGCCGGAGTTCCAGGGTGAATACCTCTGTGGCAGATGTCAGCATGTTGTTCACCTGGAAGCTCGAATTAGGGATCTGGAGGAGCAAAATGCAACACTGAGGGCGATTGACAATCTTGAGCGGAGCATGCTGCTCACTGAGCACGCAGTTAGTGGAGGGTGAAGACACGGGTCAGCAGGACCAGGCAAGTAGCTGGGATAATATAGTTAGGGGCAGTAGAAAGCGGTCAAAGAAAAGGCCAATCCTGTTTCTATTATTCCAAG
The DNA here is from genome assembly GCF_050947455.1 of Rhinoderma darwinii. Classification (NCBI taxonomy): domain Eukaryota; kingdom Metazoa; phylum Chordata; class Amphibia; order Anura; family Rhinodermatidae; genus Rhinoderma; species Rhinoderma darwinii. Next base: position 407,574,172 of record NC_134688.1, read on the forward strand.
TGATGATGCGAGGGTGTCGGTCTCAAAAATGGCAGCCCTAGTGGATACCGATCTCCCTAACAGCCGGAAGATCAGCCCAGCTAGTAGTCGGCGGGATGGTAATGCAGGTAAGGCAAGACAATTAGTAGTTGTGGGGGATTCTATATTCAGGAAGACGGAGAGAATAACTTGTCACCAAGACCGCCTCACCCGAAAGGTTTACTGTTTCCCTGATGCCAGGGTTCGGCATGTAGTGGAACGGGTGGATAAATTACTGGGAGGGGCTGGTGATGATCCGGCTGTCGTGGTCCATATGGGAACCAACGACAAAATACATGGTGGGTGGAGGAGCCTTAAGAATAATTTTAAAGAACTAAGCTACAAGCTGAAGGGAAGGACCTCCAAGGTTGTGTTCTCAGGAATACTGCCTGTGCCATACGCATCGCAGGAAAGACACCTCAGGGAGTTAAATGCATGGCTGAAGTCTTGGTGTAGAGAAGAAGGCTTCAGGTTCCTAGAGCACTGGCCTCACTTTTCATTGGGGTACAAACTTTATTTCTGCAGATGATTTGCACCTGAAAGAAAGGGGCTCCGCTGTGCTAGGGGAGAGAATGCTAGCAGTATTTATCCCGTTCCTGCTGCAGCCACTTTTGACCTTCCTGACAGGTCTGATATGTGTCAATTTATGTGGTAATAACTGTGGAATGCTTTAACCTATCCAAGCGATTCTAAGATTGTTTTCTCGTGACACATTGTACTTTTAGTTAGTGGTAAAATGTGGTCCATACATTCAGTATTTAATTGGGAAAAATACAAAAATGTTGTGAAAAATCTAAATGTATCTGCTTGTAAGGCTGGGTTCACACGAGCACATTAACGTCCGTAATGGACGGACGTATTTCGGCCGGAAGTCCCGGACCGAACTCAGTGCAGGGAGTCCCTGCCTCTCTGCAGGACAACTGTCCCGTACTGTAATCATGTTTTCAGTACGGGACAGTAGTTCCACGGAGAGGCAGGGACTCCTAGCGTCGTACATAACTACGATGCTAGGAGCCCGGCTCCCTGCACTGAGTTCGGTCCGGGACTTCCGGCCGAAATACGTCCGTCCATTACGAACGTTATTGTGCTCGTGTGAACCCAGCCTAAAACCACACAAAATAGGTGTTAATTAAAATTTCCCATATGTCTACTTTATATTGGCGTCATTTTTTGAAAATCCTTTTATTTTTCTAGGACATTACAAAGCTTAGAACTTTAGCAGAAATTTCTCACATTTTAAACAAAATTTCAAAAGGCTTTTTTTACAGGGACCAGTTCAGTTGTGAACTGGCTTTGAGGGGTCTCCAATACAAACCCCATAAGTCACCCCATTTTAAAAACTGCACCCCTCAAAGTATTCAAAACAGCATTTAGAAAGTCTTAACCCTTTAGGTGTTTCACAAGAATTAAAGCAATGCAGAGGTGAAATGTACAAATTAAAAAATTTTTGCAGAAATTCATGTTTAATCAATTTTTTCTGTAACACAGAAGGTTTCACCAGAGAAACGCAACTCAATATTTATTGCCCAGATTCTGCAGTTTTTAGAAATATCCCACATGTGGCCCTTGTGTGCTAATGGTCTGAAATACAGGCCTCAAAAGCAAAGGAGCACCTAGTGAATTTTGGGGCCTTCTTTTTATTAGAATATATTTTAGGCACCATGTTGGGTTTGAAGATGTCTTGTGATGATAAAACAAAGGAAACACCCCACAAAAGACCCCATTTCGGAAACTACACCAGGAATTGATCTAGGGTTTAGTGAGCATTTTGGCCCCACAGGTGTTTTATAGATTTTATTAGAATTTGGGCATGAAAATTAAACATTTAATTTTTTGTAGTTTTAGCTAAAAAAAAAAAACAACAATGTCCACAAGAAATAAAAAAGAAAAAGCCCCTTAATATTTGTATAGCAACGACCCTGGAGTACGGAAATACCCCATACTTGGGCATAAACTACTGTTTGGGCACACGGCAGGGCTCAGAAAAGAAAGAGCGCCATTTGGCTTTTGGAGTACAGACTTTGCTGGATTGGTTTCTTGGCACCATGTCCCATTTGCAAAGCCCATGTGGGACTAAAAGAGTGTAAACTACTCAAAAGAGACTCCATTTACGAAACTACACCCTTTGAGGAATTAATCTAGGGGTGTAGTAAGTATTTTTACCCCACAGGTGTTTCATAGATTGTATTAGAATTGGGCAGTGAAAATAAAAAAAATCCTCTTTCTTCAAAAAGACGTAGTTTTAACTCAAATTTGTTAATTTTCTCAACAAATAAAGGAAAAAAAAGAACTCCAACATTTGTAAAGCAACTTCTCTGGAGTACGAAAATACCCCATATGTGGTCATAAACTGGTGTTTTGGTACACGACAAGGCTGCCATTTGGTTTTTGGAGCGCAGATTTTGCTGCATTTGTTTCTCGGCACCAAGCGCCTAATGTATAAGTAAAGTGTAAACTACCCAAAAAGTGACTCCAGTTACGAAACTACACCCATTTAGGAATTCAACTAGAGGTGTAGTGAGCATTTTGACCCCACAGGTGTTTCATCGATTGTATTAGAATTGGGCAGTGAAAATAAAAATTAAATTTTCCTCCAATAAGACTTAGCTTTAGCTTTAGTTCAAAACGTTTCATTTTCTCAACAAATAAAGGAAAAAAAGCACCCCAACATTTGTAAAGCAATTTCTCCCGAGTACGGCAATACCCCATATGTGGTCATAAAGTGCTGTTTGGGCACACAGTAGGGCTCAGAAGGGAAGGAACGCCATTTAGCTATTGGAGTGGGGATTTTACAAGTGCAGATTTTTCTGGATTGGTTTCTGGATTTGGTTCCGTTAATTATTTGCTTTCTATACATTGAATAACATACTCTCACTCTGGCAGACCCGTCTGTCCATGTATTACATGGACCGCCAATCATTTGACAGGTATACGCCATGTATACGGCATTTTGGGGCACTGCAGCAGAAATGTATGGCCAGCCGAAGCCTGCCCCGCCGATAAAAGCTGATCGCCAGTTAAATTTGAAAAGAATGTGTCTTCATGAGACAACCCCTATACTTTTCCATACATAAAGTACCTTGTATTTTGTAATTAGCTGCAATGATATTGTTATAACTATGTTTTCCACTAAATATGCTTAGCAAAGAGATATAAAGCATATTACAAGCTCATTAAAAAAATCAATGAAGATGAGGAGTAATAACTTATCAAATGATAACAATGTTACATGGCACATTCAATAAGCAGCAGAGTAAACTGACTTATATCTCTCATCTACTATAAACTCATCTTAAAATATTAAACCCAGGATTAGCCACACAACATTTATTATTATCCACAATGTGTACTAATGACGTTAAAGTAATGCAATTATTATAACTTTTCTGCATGGTGTGCATGTCTCATGTGAACTGTCACCTGCAGGTGTGTATGTATTTGTAGTGTACAGAGTGAATACTAGAAGTAGACAATATTTTCCCAGTAATAGTATTCCCGTTTGTTTTCCTACAGCAGTGGTTTGGGGTTTGCCATCGGGATGTCTCTCAGGATTTTATCCTGAACAGTCTGTTTTCTTTTCCACATACTGTGTAAAACATCTGAAAAAGTAATTTCAACAGAGACACAAAATAAATCTTCAAATGGAAATCTGTGATAAAAAACTACCAGAACATTTTAATGCATGTTTGAGTTTGTGTTTTTTTTTGTACAATGTTGAGCGTGACAGCCATGGGACAGTGGCCCTTTAAATAAAGCAAACTAAGATGCCTATAAAGGGTTAAAACAGTGGATTAAGAGCAAAAATATTTTGCAGCGCTAATTGAAGGAGAGCTGCTGACCGACAAGTGGAGAGTAAAGTGGAACATAAAAATAAAAACAGTCTCCACACGTCCGTTTTTTAGCGTAAACAATAGCGTAGTCAACTGAAAAAACACAAACCTTAAGGAACAGAAACAAATGGAAACTAATAGCAACGGAAGCATTACCATTGAAATCAATGGTAATGCAACTGGAAGCTATGGTTTCCATTTGACTTTCCGTTCATCGGTCCCTCCGACGGAAGGGTCGAATGCAGCCCTTGAACGGAAGCCCCGACGCTGATGTGGACACAGCCTTAGTAAATTATTTGCCCTCAGTTTATGAAAAGGTTATTAAAAAATGACAATCAATATGGTTGCACTTCCTGTTGTTACTGTTGTATGGCTGCTACGACGTCCACAATCTTTGGCAAACCTAATACCAGGCTTGTCCTTCATATTTTGTCTGCTGCGAAGGGTCTCATTCTGGAAACAACCTGTACCGGCCTCTAGGATGGACTTGTACACTCGCATAAAAGACCTATGGTCCGTGGAATATCTGACAGCCCTCATTCGTATTAACGACCTCTATTTTATTTATTTCACCGGCACTCTTAGGCTGGGTTCACACGACCATGTTACGTCCGTAATGTACGGAACATATTTCGGCCGGAAGACCCGGACCGAACACAGTGCAGGGAGCCGGGCTCCTAGCATCATAGTGATGTACGATGCTAGGAGTCCCTGCCTCGCTGCAGGACAACTGTCCCGTACTGTAATCATGATTACAGTACGGGACAGTAGTTCCACGCAGAGGCAGGGACTCCTAGCATCGTACAGTCAAATAGCAATAGAAACAATAGCAAAAAAGGATGAATCTTGATCTGCAGGTGAGGTGTGGAAGCTAAAAGGCCGTCAGGACCAACGTTATCTAGGTGCACAGGTTGCCACCAGCCTTGCGGAGAAGGGTCGCAGCTGGATCCAGCAGGGCCGCGTCTGAAGATAGAAGCAGAAAAAAAGGCGTCTAGTTTCTGGAACCGAGCGAGGTACGTAACATCATGCAGTTTTTGCTATATTTTTCGGATGAAAATTTAGCAAAATATTTCTAGAACGAAATCTAGGGAAAATTGAGTCACTGTACTGCAACACATTTTTTTTACCAAAATTATGACTTCTGATTTACCAATATATGGGCAATTTTACATTTTGGGTGGAAATGTTTTTTAAGGCCATGGAAGAGTGGTTACTCAAAAATTCAAATATTTTGGTGTTAACCCCTTAAAATCAATGACTATATTTTATTTTGAATCCCTAATATTATTTATCGTTATACTGTATATAAACATACATTCACTAAAATTAACTAGAATTTGCAACATAAAAATAAAAACAGACTCTATATGGGTTTTGCTATCAAAATAGAAGCTGCATGCAAAATATAAGAACTTGTCAAAAGTATCAATGTCTTCATATTTTAAAGCCAGAATCCTAAATCCTAATGGTTATGTTTTAGTATCAGGTAGCTGATGGACAGACAGAGATACACACCCTACTTCCCATTCAGAGTACACGGCGTGCTTCAGATCTTAATATACATGTTTGACTTCCTCAAAGCTGGGATTATATCCAAACTCCAACGCATGGACTGACTCCAGGACTATGGGGCTGTACTTTGAAGCTGAAAGAAGTAGACCTTGGACTTGTGTTGCTACGTTACTGCCTTTAAAAATTCTCTGTATTTTAACCCATAAGTTGCCAGAGGGTACTAACGGTCAGGCAAACATCTTGGCAGCCAAGAAGTTAAGAGCCCCATGTTTCTTCTGTCGGAAGCTTTCGAGATGTCACATCAGTTATTTTTGCCATCTGCCAGCATTTGGCTGAGTGTCTGAATGATTCAGAACATTTAAAGCAGTTCCCGGTGCTGCGCTGTGTGGGTTTCCATGGAAAAAATCCATTAAAAACAAGGCAGAGTGAGTCACAGAGGACTGGCAATAGAAAGGTTTCACATTAAAGAGGCAGTTTTTGTATATAGGCAGAATGTTTTCTTCTTTATCTCGTTGTATTGTGTAATTGTACTGAGTCTCTTTTCACATACACTCAGTTCATTAATGTATTATATAATATTGATAACAAACACAATACAGTGCTGTCAATTCTATCTGATAAGGACAAACAAACTTTTAAGCACAATATATAGAATCCTGAAATTGCATTTCATAAAATATTTTATTTAGGGTATGTTCAGTCAAAACAGATTTCTTGCAGAAATTTCTGTGACTGTCCCATTTATATGAATGGGGTTTTCAGAAATTGTTGTACCTGCTGCAAAAACAACCCCATTCAGATCTATGCAATGCATTTTCAGTCAGAAATTTCTGCAACAGGTCTGCTGATTGTGAACGTACACTTAGATTGCTTGCTCTAACCATAGCCTTCAGCTCTACTGCATTAGGTGTTAACATTTATTTCCACACTATTTCTTATAAGAGTTTCAATAAGGCCCTGTTCACACAGAGCTTTTTGCCGCGGAAACCGCCACAAAAAACGGCCAAAAAAAACACTCACGGGAAAAAGAAGCCCTATCTTGAGGCGTTTACCGCCTCAAAAACCCCCTTTGAAATCAATGGGAGACTGTAAAAACGCTGCAGCGTTTTTTACGCGTTTTTTTTTACGCATTTTATGGTAAAAACCGCTTGCGTTTTTTTCCTTTGCTTGTTGAAGAAATAGTTGCAAAGATGCAGCAAAAAAATGCCTGTGGAGAAAAAACACTTAAAAAAAAAACGTAGCTGATTTTTCCAGGCAGAATTTTCTGCCTGGAAAATACTCTGTGTGAACGGGGTCTAACATTTCAGTCTTCAATGAAAAAATATAAAAAAAGAACAAAAGACTCAGCTCAGCCAACATAGTCCTTTTAGATCAGATCAACTAAATATTCCTCCTCCATGTAAAAAAAACAACAACAAAAATACAATGCATACAAAAAATTAACCAGCAGAGTGAAGAAACTCAGTCTGTGGCACCTAGTGGATCCTTTCATTCTGCTCATTTTACCTGAAAGAGAATCTCAATCTTTTATCATCATTCCATTTTTAGATAAAAAAATCTGTGTTTATTGATTCATAATATATCTTTATAGCAGTCAGAGCTCCATTTTTCTGTTACAGAGCTCTAAATCCTTAGCTATAGATTTAAAACATAAGGTTTTTCTTCCAGCAGCCACGACTAGAGGGAGCTTACTGCATACTGTTTTATTATTGAGTTCAATGCTGTAGGCTCCCTCTAGTGGTGGTTGCAGTTAGCAAGAATGCTATGTTTCCAATCCTAAATCTGTTCAGGGTATTTTGTGTACTGTATCAGAAAAACAGAGCTCCGGCCACAATAAAGATACAAATGCTGAAAAAAATTTGTTAAGATAAAAAAATAAAATAGGGATATTCACTTTGAGCTGGATATCCTCCTCTTGCCTGCCCCTTCATATAAACAGTAACAAAATGTTAATACATGTGTACGTTTTCACCGGAGAAGTGGTTGCTGTAAACTGCAATTGGTTTGGCGCTGGCTAGACTGGGGTGCGAAGTCAAAGGAATTTCCCCGTTCTTTACCCTTTACCCCTGCAAAGAGGTATGGACTTCCTAGGTTGCGGTCCCCAGAATAGTCACTGAATTGTGACGGGTGTGCTGTAGCGGATAACTTGTAGCAGAGTCAGCAACTTAGCAAGGATGGATTAATAGTCAGGATTTATGAAGGCAGAGGATGAGACAGAACCAGGGCTGGCAACAACAGCCACAATCCTTGGGGGGGCCCATTCGGCCGTCATGGCTCCTCCAGGAACGGAAATCCCTGACCAGAGCGTTGCTGGCGCTGTTGCCAGTGATTTCGCTCCTATATGAAGCCCCTGTCTAAGAGCGGAGTCCCCCTCTGTGTTGCCGGCTCCCTGGCCAGAGATTCCACTCCCCAAAGGGGCCCCAATGACGCTATCTACCGGGACGGGGTGTAACGCTATCTACAAGGGGGCCTAACTTCTATATGGGGGCATAAATCCGGCCTAACTCCTATATGCTTATCTTCCATTTTACTACTGCTGTGAGTTCCTCCACAAAGGGGCCCACAGTCCATGTTGTCCAAGGGCCCACATACACCTGGTGCTGGCCCTGGACAGAACCATAGTCAGCAGTTAGACCAGGAGTTGATAGCAGGAGTAGAACCACAGGAACCATGCATGCACAAAATCCAATGAGCAGAACAGGGGCGTAATCCAGGAACAAGGTCAAGGTTAGGGTCAGAGTCATGGACAGTCAAATAGCAATAGAAACAATAGCCAAAAAAGGATGAATCTTGATCTGCAGGTGAGGTGTGGAAGCTAAAAGGCCGTCAGGACCAACGTTATCTAGGTGCACAGGTCGCCACCAGCCTTGCGGAGAAGGGTCGCAGCTGGATCCAGCAGGGCCGTGTCTGAAGATAAGAGCAGAAAAAAAGGCAGCTAGTTTCTGGAACCGAGCGAGGTACGTAACATCATGCAGTTTTTGCTGTATTTTTAGGATAAAAATTTAGCAAAATGTTTCTAGAACGAAATCTAGGGAAAATTGAGTCACTGTACTGCAACACATTTTTTTTACATGTGTCTGTATTTTTCTCCATTGAGGTTATCGCTGAACATACTGCATAAACTGCACATATTTTCTATGACTGATATGTTAGGAATACTTAAAGGGATCCTGTCATCAACATCTTACCTGTTAAACTCGCCTGACCCCTCAATGGCCGCAGCTGTGCAGAGTTCATTCCTGTTCTCTTCTTTCCTGAAGTCCTCCTCTGTCGGTAAATGTAGTCGTTTAAACTCTTCCCGCCTTTTATGGTAATTAGTTTTCCCTCTGGGACGCAGCTTCTTAACCCCGCCCACCACCGGCACCTGTCCGGCCCTGACTGGCTAAGTAGCTGTCAATCGAAAAGAAGGAGGCGGAGTCTCTGAGATGCTGGAGGAATGAAAATCTGACTCTTTTCAGATGAAGATTTGACTCTTTTCTGCTCATTTGCATACGGCGTGGGACCACTGAAAAACGGAATACTAAAGCTACAGAGCTTACTTAGAACATGTTTATAGCTTAGATGACAATGATTTTTCACCCACTTTCACCAGGTATTGCTGGCTTTATAGCTAAAATGCTGGTGACAGGTTCCCTTTAAAGGGGTTTTTCACTTTGGACAATCCCCACTAGTTAAGAGGGTCTCTTGACGAAAAAAGCTGATCACACAGTGTTCCACTGCTGGGACTCCCAGCGTTCATCTGTAATCTAGGGGGAGACCTGGAAATAGTGCCCATTCACGTTAATGGGTTGTCTGTGTAATGCAGGACAGGTCTTTCGGAAGGAGAGAAGCTCTTTGTAGCTGCTCTCCACTGATAAAGATCCTGTGGACCCCCTTCTAAATCGTTTTTGTGTTGTTTTTTTTTTAAATAAAAATGTGTATCAGTGTGCTTTGTGTAACTTTCTAAATACTTTTTAATAAAAATTATTTTAACTTTTTGAGATACAGCTGCTTCATATCCTGTATACAGAGCAGCTGTATCTAGCGCTGTAATCTTTATCTGTCAGGTCAGCGGCACTGATTGGTTCAGTGTCAGCAGGTCGATCGAGCTGTTACTGATCACATATAAGTTCACAACTTAGATATGATCGATAACAGGTGGATCCACGCAGGACCCGCTGTCACTGAACCCGACAGTGCCGCGGACCTGACGGGTACAGGATTCAGCAAACAATACAGCTGCTCTGCTTACAGGATACAAAGCAGCTGTATCTCAAAAAGTAAAAATAATTTTTAATAAAAATTTATTTGAAAGTTGCACCAAATACACTGACATCTTTATTTAAAAAAATAAAAATCACTTTCAAAAGGTTCGCAAAGCCTTTAACATAGCAGTGGCTCGCATCAATAAATTCATGATTTATGAGAAGCTCAAAGGCTATGTAAACCTTCCAAAGGCATTTTTTTTTTAAAATAAAAATGTCAGTCAGTGTGTTTGGTGCAACATTATAAATAGTTTTTATTAAAAATTATTTTTACATTTTGAGATACAGCTGCTCTGTATTCTCTATGCAGAGCAGCTGTATCGTTCAATGCAGGATCCACCTGTTATCCATCACGTCTACGTTCATAACTTAGATGTGATAGTTTACAGGTGGATCCCCACTGACACTGAACTCATCAGGTCCATGGGACTGACGGATCCAAGTCATAGCGAACGATACAGCTGCTCTGTATAGAGAATACAGAGCAGCTGTATCTCAAAAAGTTACAATCATTTTTAATAAAAACTATTTATAAAGTTGCACTAATCACTTAAATTATTTAAAAAAAAAAAAAAAAGCCTAAATGTACATAGCCTTTAATGCTATATTTTCTAACTCCACGGAACATTTCATGAAGGTCTGGCAACCATGGATTTTCTCCTCAGATGCTCTAAGTATGGGCTATTACCTTATGGTTTCATTGTAACCATTGTCATGTAGACCTATACTATAGAAATTTGAATCGTACTTCACTTGTTTTTCTCTGTATCACTAAAAACGGACTATCTTTATTTCCCTTCCTTAGTTTGCTGGTACATGTAACATGACCATTCCGTCTGCGTTCTTATTATGACGATGTATAATATGTTTGTTTTCATCAATAAATACATTTGAAATTAAAATAATTTGCACTCAATTCTATATTAATGGTGTTGTTTTTTTTACAAATCTATACATTAAAAATACATCCAAATTGAACCAAATAAAAGAGGGTAATTCACCACTTTGAATGTCACTTTATTATATCAGCACTGATATCTAGTAAGAACAGAATATAAGTATCCACTCATAAATAACACATAATAAATGATGACACATTTAGCACACAATAAAATGTCCTTAGCGACAAAGTTCCAGTTGCTGAATTTCTACAGAAAAAAAATGTTGAGATTCAGTTCTAGCAATATTTTAAAATGGGTCTAAGTGATTCACCATACTGAAGGTCTCTATAGCAATGCATGGGTTACATTCGCCTTTAGACTCTGAGTCATTGTGAAGAGCCGATACCTAAATATAAACCCTCATTTGTGTTTTTCCAATTGATCAAAGTGTATTTTCACCTTGGCACACATTGTTGACTCCTGCACGTGATGAGGGATCTGAAGTGGTAGTTGGCATGTGATGTGTAGACTGTACCCAGTAAATGCTTGTGTGCGTCTGGGACACTGACTGCATTCTTACCCAGTTACATCCTTTCCTGTTTACACAGTTAAGGCAGAGGGAGAGGACTTTCCCAGGAACAGACTCAGCAACGCCTGCACCCTACTCATACACTTTGCTTTCTTTATCTTTCTGTCCTATTTTCTAATGATATTCACATTAAATGGGATAAAAGCTGTATACCAGTCGATGACTATGTCAAAACTTTAAAAAACAGAAGAGAAAAACCACACAGAATAAATCTTAAAAAAAAATCTTACAAAAAACAAGCCTATGGGTATTTGTGAATGACATAAATGACAATTCCTTAAAGGTATTGTTTTGTTTAGAAAACAAATTTCTAAATACCATAAAGGGAATTCAAAATGAATAGAGAGGGTTTTGTCCATTATGCAGAATGGAAATTAGCTACAAAAGAGTGTCTCTCACTCCATCCACAGGATATGCCATACATGTCTGATAGACGCAGGTCCTACCTCCATCACCCGAACGGGGCCCCAGACCCCATCCGGCCCAGTGAGGTGGTATTTGTCCACCGCATTCAAGCGTAAAATCAGTGGACATGAGGACAGGATTTCTAGAAACAGCCGAGCTCGCTGAGCTACATTGCTTCCATAACTCCCATACAGGTCAATAGGAGCTGCGGAAATAGCGTAACACAGAGAGCAAAGTCGTTTCCGTAACTTGGGAGCCCTGTGCTTTAAGACCTAGATGGGAGTAATAGTAACAATAGAGTTTATCACATGGGAGGAATAGTGGTAATAGCGAAGTGACAGCAGCAGCAGCAGAAGCAGCAGCAGCACAGAAGACATACAGAGTGCCTTATACCGTCTATACATAGAAAGAGGATGATGCAGATGAACAGCAGCTTCTATGTATAATGTAACCTGTGTATGTGTCATTGGAGAAGCATACACCATTCAGCCATGGCATAAAAACCATCTACCTAATATTGTGTAGGTCCCTCTCTGAAGTTGTCTGTAATGTCCGTGGCTGCGAGCCGTCAGCTCCAATCTCCTCCTGACAGCCGCAGCCACGAGTCGGCGAGCGCTGGCCCCAGCCTCCTCCTCAGGAGACGCCAGCGCTCGCGTCCACTCACCTCAGCCGGATCCCGTAGTGTGCGCGAGTGTGAAGGGGCAGCGCGCGCTCTTAAAGGGGCAGTGCGCGGACCGAACTTCTGATGAACTTGAACCCGTGAGTACCCTGGACTATAACAGGGCTCCAGTCCCCTACTTCTATGCCTGAGCGCTGTTGATGTTTTCTAAGTTTGTCTATGTGATGGCCTCCTAGTGTTTTCCTGTTCCTGTTGCTGTTACCTGCATTCCATACTATCCTGGTCGAGCATTGTGCTGTGCCAAAATCATGTCGTGCTGTATACCACGTCTGACCTGCTTCACCTCACCTGACGTCTACCTGCTGCCTAGTCCCAGCCGAGCCTGCCCTGCTGCTGTCCGAGCTGCCACAGGTACCTATACAAACTATAGACATTCACCTGCGCCTTTTTGGCCAGCTGCCATACGGCCTTGGCGGTATGGCCCAGTGGGTCCAAAGACCCTTCGTGACGATTCAAGACTATGAAGATGTCTGAAGAGATGCGGGTGGATATGCTAGTCTCCGGTCTCGACAGGACCAACTCCTCTAGGCGTTGAACATTCTTGCCCGTCGGCAGGAAGCACAAGCTGCCGTTCCTCCTACTACACCTCCTGGCAGTGTTGATCCTCAGACTACACCTCTTGGCAGTGTTGACCTGCGTGTTTCTTTGCCACTTCCTGACTGCTATGATGGAGAGGCAATACCTGTCGTGGAGTTCTGAATCAGTGCCAGATCCACTTCAGCCTGTATAACAGGACATTTTCGTCTGATGGCGCAAGGGTCGCTTTCATCATCGCTCTCCTCACTGGCAAGGCTCTTGCATGGGCAAACCCTATCTGGGAGAGACAGGGACCAGAGACCCGTGTCTTCCAAGCCTTCCTCCGGACTTTTCGTTTGGTATTTGAGGAGCCTGGTCGGGTCTCATCTGCAGCGGCTTCTTTGATTAACCTACGCCAAGGAGACACCTCCATGAGTGAGTACGCCATCCACTTCTGCACCCGGGCGGGAGAGCTGTTATGGAACAATGAGGCCCTGGTGGCTGCATTGTGGCATGGACTGGCTCCTAAACTTAAGGACGAACTTGCCACTCGGGATCTGCTGTCTGCCCTGGATGACCTCATCCTTCTGTCCGCCCTGATTTATATACGGATCCGAGAACGCCTCCAAGAGGTTCGACGAGAGGGAGTCCTTCCCAGTCTGGCTCCTACTTTGCAGCAACCCCTGCTGTCCTTAGCTGTCAATCCTCCTAAGCACTCTCTGACAATGGACCAGTGTAAGTTATCCACCCAGGAGAGACAACGCAGACGCACTTCTGGACTCTGTCTTTATTGCGGCCTCGGTGACCATCTTGTGTGCCTGTGTCCCCAAAGATCCCAAAGCCTAGGGTTGCTAGGAGGGACAACCTTCGGTAAGAATGGACTTCTGTCTAAATTGTCCATACCTGTGACCATATTGTCCGGTGAGAGAACACATCAGGTCTCTGCGTATCTGGACTCTGGATCCGCTGCTAATTTCATCCGTAGAGACCTGGTGGACCTTCGGCAATTACCCACCACCTCTCTGGAGAGCTCGTTGACAGTTGCTTCAGTAAATGGACTACCTCTGCCAGACCCAGTTATAGCTGTGACCAAGCCGCTAAGGCTCCAAGTAGGGGCTCTTCACTCCGAACTTCTGGCGTTCTATGTCCTATCCAAAGCTGTTAACCCTGTGTTGCTGGGCCTGCCTTGGCTCTTACTGCATGCCCCAGTCCTGGACTGGAATTCTGGAGAGGTTCTCCAGTGGGGCCCTGAGTGTCAAAGCCGTTGCCTGGTGCAGATTAGTTCGGTTCAGCCTTCTCTGCCTCGGTCATTGGCAGGATTGCCGAGTCATTATGCTGCATTTTCGGACGACTTCAGCAAGAGGGAGGCGGAGACATTGCCTACACATCGGATGACTGCCCTATTGAACTGATTCCTGGTGCATCCCTTCCCCGTGGTAGCGTATATCCTCTCTCCTTGCCAGAAACTCTGTCCATGTCTGCCTATGTGAAAGAGAACTTGGAGAAGGGCTTCATACGAAAGTCTTCCTCCCCGGCAGGACCCGGGTTCTTCTTTGTCAAAAAGAAAGATGGCTCTCTTCGTCCTTGTATCGACGACCGAGGTCTCAACCAGATCACGGTGAAGAATAAATATCTGTTGCCACTGATCTCTGAACTGTTTGATCGTATACGTGGTGCCAAAATTTTTTCTAAACTAGACCTGCGTGGGGCTTACAACCTAGTCCGGATTTGCCAGGGTGATGAATGGAAGACTGCATTTAACACCCGTGATGGATACTATGAGTATCTAGTAATGCCCTTCAGCCTGTGTAATGCTCCCGCGGTCTTCCAGGAGTTTGTTAATGACATTTTCCATGATCTCCCCTATGTTGTAGTCTACCTTGATGACATCTTGATTTTTTTCTCCAGATCCTATGACGCATCAGAGACATGTCCGTCAAGTTCTGCTACGGTTAAGGGAGAATCGTCTGTATGCCAAGCTGGAGAAGTGCGTGTTTGAGAACTACCTACGCCACTTCATCTCCAAGCAGCATGATGACTGGGTGCAGTTGCTCCCATGGGCTGAATTCTCCTACAATAATCACAATGGCGAGTCTACAAGGAATACACCGTTCTTCATTGTCTATGGCCAGCACCCTGGAATTCCTCTCCCGGTGCCCGAGACTTCCAAGGTATCAGAGGCTGACTCCGCTTTTAGAGACTTCATGCAGATCTGGCAGCAGACTCGATCCTCCATCCTAGTGGCAGTCGACCGCATAAAATGGAAGGCTGACACAAGGAGAAGAGAACCTCCTCAGTTTCTTCCTGGCACAAAGGTCTGGCTGTCTTCTAGGAATATCCAACTATGGGTGCCATCGTGCAAATTTGCTCCCAGGTTCCTCAGACCATCCGAGATCCTGCAGAAGATCAACTCTGTCGCCTACAAGCTTTGGCTGCCTCCTACCCTCAGGATCCCCAATTCCTTCCATGTCTCCCTCCTGAAACCGGTGGTTCTGAACCGCTATACCAAGACTCCTAGCCCTTCGGACACCTTTGAGGTTAAGGAGATCTTGGACACCAAGAAAGTGAGAGGAAAAACATTTTATTTGGTGGATTGGAGGGGGTTTGGTCCTGAGGAGAGGTCCTGGGAGCCAGAGGAGAACCTCAATGCCCCTACTCTTCTGAAAAAGTTTCTCTCTCACTCTGGTCCCAAGAAGAGGGGGCGTAAAAGGGGGGATACTGTAATGTCCGTGGCTGCGGGCCGTCACCTCCAATCTCACCCTGACAGCCGCAGCCACGAGTCGGCGTGTGCTGGCCCCAGCCTCCTCCTCAGGAGACGCCAGCGCTCGCGTCCACTCACCTCAGCCGGATCCCGCAGGGTGTGCGCGTATGCTCGTGTCCGCTCTTAAAGGGGTAGCGCGCGCACAGGACTTCTGATGGACTTGAACCCATGAGTACTCTGGACTATAAGAGGGCTCCAGTCCCCTGCATCTATGCCTGAGCATTGTTGATGTTTCCTAAGTTTGTCTATGTGATGGCCTCCTAGTGTTTTCCTGTTCCTGTTCCCTGCATTCCATACTATCCTGGTCGAGCACTGTGCTGTGGCAAAGTCGTGTCGTGCTGTATACCACGTCTGACCTGCTTCACCTCACCTGAAGTCTATTTGCTGCCTAGTCCCAGCCGAGCCTGCCCTGCTGCTTTTCGAGCTGCCACAGGTACCTATACGAACTAAAGACATGGACCCGCGCCCAATTGGCCAGCTGCCATACCACCAAGGCGGTACGGCCCAGTGGGTCCAAAGACCCTTTGTGGCAATGTCCTGTGGTATCTGGCACCAAGACGTTAACAGCAGATCCTTTGAGTCCTAGTTGTTGTGAGGTG
The DNA here is from genome assembly GCF_050947455.1 of Rhinoderma darwinii. NCBI lineage: Eukaryota > Metazoa > Chordata > Amphibia > Anura > Rhinodermatidae > Rhinoderma > Rhinoderma darwinii. Next base: position 407,590,206 of record NC_134688.1, read on the forward strand.
GAACCTCCATGGATCGGACTTGTTTTTCCAGCACATCCCACAGATGCTCAATCAGATTGAAATGTGGGGAATTTGGAGGCCACGTCAATACCTTGAACTCTATCATGTTCCTTACACCACTCCTGAACAATTTTTGCAGTGTGGCGCATTATCCTGCTGAAAGTGGCCACTGCAATTAGGGAATACCATTGTCATAAAGGGATGTACTCAGCCTTCAAAAATGTTTAGGTAAGTGGTATGTCTCAAAGTAAAATCCACATGAATGCCAGGACCCAAGGTTCCCCAGCAGAAAAATGCCCAGAGAATTACACTGCCTCCGCTGGCTTGTCTTCTTCCCATAGTGCATCTTAGTCCCATTTCTATCTCAGACAAGCGATACACATGCACCCGGCTGTACACACGATGCAAAAGAAAATATGAATTATCAACCTAGTTCATCGCCTTCCATTGCTCTATGGCCCAGTTCTAATGTTCTTGTGCCCTTTATAGGCGCTTTTGGTGGTGGGCAGCGGTCAGCATGGGCACTTTGACTGGTCTGTGCCTACGCAGCCTCAAACATAGCGAGCTGCGACACTTGCAACCTGCTGAACTTACATACATTTCTGCCAGTGTCTCTATCATGGCTGATGTCTAACATGGCTTACGCATAGTACATAGAATATAGATACTTGACATGCCAGTACAATAAACAAATACACAGAAGTGTGCAAACTCTGGACCTATAATCAAGCCATGGCTTCCAGATCTGTAGAAACTGAGTATGCTTATGATCCTGCCAGCTGGTCAACTCCTCAAGACTGCAAATCTGATGAACCTTATCTAGCCATTGTGTTTTAGACGGAGGAGAAGTCTGTATCCAGTGAAGCGGGATTAAGTATTTGGCTGCCGCTAATAAATGGATAGCTAAATGCGCTTTAGAAGGTCTAAATTCCTGCGAAGGTAATGCTAAAGCGATCAATTCTATAGAAAAGGAAATACTATAATCGCAAATCTTATTAATCTCCTGGCACACATCTTTGCAGTAATCCGTGACCAGCGGACAGGACCACCATATGTGAGACAATGTTCCTATAGACCCCTGACATCTCCAACACAATTTAGAATCAGACAAACCAAGATGAAACATACGTTTCGGCGTCTTGTACCACCTTGTAAGCAATTTGTAATGTCTTTCTTGTAGTTTAATACACCTGGAGAACCCATGTGAACATCACAGAATCCATATTTGCTCTTGCTCAGTAAACTTCCCATTTAGCTCCATTTCCCAGGACAAAATAAAAGAGGGAGTTGAAGGTGAACTGCCACTAATCAGCATAGAATACAATTTGGATAGTTTGCGTTTCGTCACTGATTTGGCAAGAAGTAACCTTTCAATGTCCACTAGATCCCTGATCCCTTTTTGAGAGGAGAGGAACGTAGCACAAACATGATGGACATGAGCCATTTGCATGAAATTCAAAGTATTAGGTAACACCAGAGATCGAAGCCTGTCATGGGAAGGAACCTTATTATCCTCTAACATATCTGCAATAGTCACATGACCGAAAAGATTCCATATGTCCCCCGGTGGAGTATTCATATATATAATAGTGTAACGTATCAAAGAAGCAGGCATTATTGGTGAAGAAGTCAGGGAAGTGTGAACTGAATGCCTATAGGAGCTCCAAACCGACAACGTGCCTTTTAAAAGAAGATTCTTAATGGATTTTAGAGCCTTCTGATCAGGTAGCCACAATAAGCGCAAGGATTCTTTCCCCAAAGCCAATGTCTCCACAGACGTGCACCAATGCAATTCCCCTGGCGAAATTAAGTCAAACCATCTCTGAAGATGAATGGCCCTATAGTACATCTCCACATCCGGCAGCCCTAATCCTCCACCATCCCTCTTCTGTGATAACATTTTAAAGGATAAGCGTGGCCTACGCTGATTCCACAAAAAGGACGAAGAAAGGCGCTTCACTATGATAAATAAACTTTTTGGAAGGTGAATGGGGACCATGGACATCACATATAAAATAATCGGCAATATGTATGTCTGTAAGAGGTTCTTCCTTCCCATCCAGGACATAAAGGGTATATGGTAGGCTGTAAGTTGCGTCGATAATTTTTTCAAAAGCGGTTGATAATTTAGTTTATAAAGATCCTGTGGCTGACTAGCCATTTGAACCCCTAGATATGTAATGGAGTGAGGTGGCCAGGAGAAGGGAGAGTTGTTTTGTAAGCCTTGTGCAACAGTAGGGGACAATGAGACGTTAAGTATTTCAGACTTGCTATAGTTAATTTTGAAGTTAGAGACACTCCCATATTCTTCAAAAATATCTTGGAGTCAAGGCACAGCCTGTTGGGGGTTAGTGACCATTAGAAGAATATCATCTGCAAAGGCGGCCACCAAATGTGTATGTCCCCCTATCCGCTGACCTGTAATTTGTGAATCAGACCTAATCTTTTGTAGGAGCGTCTCCAAGGTCAAAACAAAAAGAGTGGGAGACCATGGGCAACCCTGTCTAGTTCCATTCGCTATGGAGAAGGAGGGGGGACAGAACGCCATTAACCCTTGATGGCTCAGTATATAACGAGAATATTTCTGTTATAAAGTGCTGCGGAAAAAGAAACTTGTCTAATACTAGTTTCATGAAATCCCAAGCAACTCTATCGAAAGGCTGCGATACCTTTTTATCACAACCAGCATTACCCTTTTCAGCAATTTGTTATACAGTAGCTGTTCCGTGATATCGGACCAGACGGGCTAGAATTCGCCCCCCTCGCGCATCAAGCTAGACCACCCATGACTCTGTCACCTGTCACCGCTTGGACCACTTTAAGTAGGTACTGTACTAAGTACTGCATACTGGGAACACCCGACAAAGAACTGCCGTTTTGGAGATGCTCTGATCCAATCGTCTAGCCATCACATCTGGCCCTTGTCAAAGTCGCTCAGATCTTTACACATGCCTATTTTTCCAGCTTCCAATGCATCAACTTCAAGAACTGACTGATCACTTGCTGCCTAATATACCAAGTACCACCCCTTGAAAGGCACCATTGGAACAAGTTAATTAGTGTTATTCACTTCACCTGTCAGTGGTTTTAATGTTATTGCTGATTGGTGAATATGGAAGCCACTGGTGTAGTGACAAAAACAGCTGTATTGAGCTACATATATGATTCTAAAGATAATCAGAAGTGGAGATATGTTAAATAAAGTAAAGATTATGGAGGGCAGACATTACACTCACTAATGCCATTGAAGTCATCAGCCTCTTCCCAGCCTGAAATGGCAGCTTACAAGCAATAATAAATTAGGTAAATTGCATTCAAAAGGAAAGCAGGTCCTGTCAGCTTTTCTTCTGTTTTAGTAAAAATTGGTATACCTTCTGAAACTACAATTCTGTAAAATATTTTTTTAGAACTTTGTGTTATGCAATTCCTCTGTTATTCCTCCTTGAAATATATGAATACATTGAAAAATGAGTATTGCTATTCCCTTTGTCAGTAGGGTGAGTGCCTACACTATCAGCACTGGTTGAACAGTATCAGAGTGTGCAGGGACATTTCCCATCGACAAGGAGAATGGTAAAACCCAGCTAATTTATCCATTTCCCGGAGGAATAGCAGGAATGGCATAATGCAAAGTTCAAAAAAATAGTGCTCTTTTTTTTTCCATGTCAGGAGACCTGTCTTTAAAAACAATAATCAGTATATTAAAAAAAACATATAAAACTCAATCATTGTGTAATGTACAACTTTATATACGCTGTTTCTCAATTACTCACCTTTTCACGATCTCTGCTTGCGCTCAGTCAGGGTCGCACCGTCCATGAGGCGCAGATACAATTAAATGGATCACTAGCACTGGCAAAGCAAGGAACATTAGTTGATTGCACTGCCATGCAGTGCCTTTCAATGACCCAAGCGGCGCAAAGACATCATCGCGCCGCTTGCATTATTGAAAGCGCTAAATAGCAGGGCAAGTTCCCTGCCCTGCCATTCAGCGCTTTTCAATGACACATGTATCGCGATGACATCATTGCATCGCTTGGCTCGGAGAGACCAGGCCTGCGTTGCTAGAGGACTGCACGGGAACAGGATCAGGTGATAATGTAAAGTTTATTTTTATTTTTCAGTTAACAGTGTGAGTGGTATTATCTACAGGGGACTCTATCTACAGGGGGCCCTATATACGGGGGTCTGTATGTGGGGTACTATCTACAGCAGGATCTATGGGGGTCACTATCTCCAGGGGGCACTATCTCCAGGGGGGCTCTATGGAGAGCACTGTCTAAAAGGGGCTCTATAAGGGGCACTATCTACAGGGGCTCTATGAAGGGCACTATCTACAGGGTGCTCTATGAGGGGCACTATCTACAAGGGGGTTCTGTGGGGGGCATTATCTACTGGGGCTCTATGGGGGGCACTATCTACAGGGGACTTTACATCACTACCTGTCTCCTCCAACTTTTCTCGGATTGCCTTGTACTCTATGGGCACACACCGTGCAGCGAGGTGTACCCTTGCCCAACTTCAACGCTGCACCACGCATGCCAGGGGAGTTAAACACATCAGCAGCATAAAGCTTTCTCCTTTGCTACAGTGTGTCAGTGTAGTCTGGAGTTCAAATGGTTTACCTCAGAGGAGGAATGCCCAGCATGGATACAATTGTAGCAAATTAGAGCTTATCAGATAGAAGTATTAGATATGTATGGGTTTTTAGCCTCTGGATGTAAACAAAAATGTTCCCATGGTTTGACAGCTAGAAACGATCTTGACAATCGTAAGGAATTGAAACACAAAGGGGAGAATTTATTAAGACTGGCATTTCATACATCAGTCTAAATCTAAAGAGCACTGGAGCAAGATGGGCCTAATTTATTAAGAGGCGCACGTCTCTTAATAGGTTAGGCACATCCCTGGCCGTCCTTGCGACAGAAAATAAATCTATGCGCGCTACAAGCTGGTGTAGCTTTCCACTATAATTTTCGCCAGACTATGTAAAACTGCAAAAAGTCGTAAATGATTGTTGAAATATGACATGCCAGATTAAGGCACAACGAATAAATTAAGGGCTAGCAGCAGTAAGACATGACACTCAATAATCAAAAAATTAAATTCATTATGACATTACTTGATCTGGTTCTTACTAAAAATTATTTTAGAATTGATAATGAATTTTTTCTTCAGCTACAAGGCACCTCGATGGGCTCATCTGCAGCTCCAGGGTATTTGAATCTTCTCATTTTTACGCCCCCGGACGAAGGCTTTTTGGGTGAAACGCGCGTCGGGTGTGACGCGAGACAGCAGGATAATATACCATGGGTAAGGTATTAACATCAAGTTACATGCACCTTCTCACATAATCATGTGGGTGGGATAGGTACTTTAATGCACTCATGCTTACAACTGTTTACTTGACCTGGGACCTTACACATAATTTAGAGTAATGAACATTTCTCTAAGTCTTTCTTGGTGTTACTTACCTGTGTATCATACTCTTTAACATACACATTGCCATTTTTCCTGTTATGTATATCTGTCTGGCTTCCATTTGTTCCACACTGTGGCAGTCATCTCTGATTTTAATATGTGAGTTTTTCATGTTTTATGTTTTGTATCAATAAAAATGATCCTTTTATCAGCTATAGCTTTGTGTTGACTCCATTTTTTAGGTTTTTGTTCTTCATATTTATGATTGTCCATATAAAAAACATATTGGCATATGGTTGCGTTATGTGGATGACGTTTTTCTCCTTTGGAATGATAATATTGGTAGTTTAAAAGAATTTGTTTCATATATTAATAGCTGTCATACATTAATTGAATTTTCATTAGAATATAGTTTGAATAAAATGAATTATCTAGATATTGAAATCATTAAAAATTAAAATAATACATCTTATTAAAAACACCATAAATAAATATTGGGACATGCTGAAATATGATCCAAAATATGGTTCCTTGTTCCGCGACAGACCAAAATTTGTTTACAGAAAGGGCAAGTCCATAGCTAACGAACTTATTCGTGTTGATATTCGTAAAAAATTATCTTCCAAACAAACTTTCCTAAATACTCCAAAAAGAGGTACATATCTATGCCTGTCATGCCCTAAATGCAGCTCCATCATGAAAGGAGATCATTTTAACCATTCGACTAAAGGGTACAAAATCTACCACAAAGGTTATTTTAACTGTAACCTCAAAGATGTCATTTATATGCTCAAATGCCCTTGTGGAATGGTCTACATCGGTCAGACGACGCGTCTAATTAAGACGCGCATTAACGAGCACCGTTTAGAAATTAAAAATTCCGGAGAAAAAACGAAAGAACAAGTCATCAAATTAGATAATACATATAAAAGGAAACATGGTGAGACAACCGTAGCCAAACATTTTTTTTTACTTAAAACACAAGGTATTTGAATTAAAATGGTGTATCCTTGAAGAGATTACAGGTAGTGATAGTGAATACATGAAAACTAAGTTATTACAAAAAGAAGTCTTCTGGATTCATACATTACATAGTGTCAATCCAGCAGGAATGAATGAAATATGTAACTTTGATATCTTTCTATAGATAAATTAATCACAAAAAAGATTAATGCTATAAGTACTTTGAAATTGAAATTTTAGTATTTTAACCATATATGGAACGTATTCACGTTTATATATAGCTATCAAGTTGTCATAATGGCTCAATTGCATCCATTCATTTAGAGGAGGATAACTTTATCAGTGAAATATTTCAAAAAATAATATCGACATAGAATTACGTAGCATGGCGATAATCAAAATAGCTTGGTTTTTTGCCAAAAATATATTCATTACCTCTAAATGACGTGTAGTATATTTTAATCGCATTTATCAAATCATTTTTCACCAAATTATTTTTTATACTCACATTTCATTGATATTGGTCGATCCAGCTTCACTATTTAAGCCCACACCGGATGTAACCGAACACGCTTGAGAAAGGGGAGGATCCCTGAAACGTTGCACCTGGCGTAGTCTAACGCCGCACTTCTTCCTCCACATCGGTCTCTGCAGATGTCCATCAGACTCCATCAGAAGCCTGGTTAAACCAACATCTCACCGGCCTGATTGAACGATCTGAGGACGTCTTCATACGGGGTGAATACTATTTTACCCCAAAAAAATTTGCACCATTTTATGAGTGACTTGTATAATTGCAACATTTATACAAATAATACATATATTTTTCCATAACTTAAAGGTTGTGGTTTCATTTATTCGTTGTGCCTAAATCTGACATTTTTGACCATTATTGGGATTGTGAAGCATCTCAAACGGCACACCACACCCCTATGAACTACAAGGTCTATCTGATTATTTAAATAAGGGGAATTGTGCAAATACCCTCTCTTTTATTATTATATAGAGTGAGTAGTGGGAACCACAAAGGTGTACACCACCGGTATTGAGCAAATTGTATTTTGGGGAAAGGTAGAGATGGATAAGGATTGTGCCATGTGCCTTTATGGTGTAGGATAGGGGGTCATCTGCACTGTAATTTAATTTGACCTACATTGGATACTTTTTAAAAAATTTTAATACAATTTGTTAATAAAAGTTTATTATTTTCACCATTTTCAATTTTCCAAGGAACCACAATCCTTATCCATCTCTACCTTTCCCCGAAATAAAACTATCTGATTATTTGCATACTGAAATATGACATGCACCATAATTTGCGACTTTTTAGCACCATGATACAGGCATACAGCCCCAAAGTTTGCTAAAGTTTATCAAAAGTTGCAGAACTTTCCATGACACAATGATTAAACTGGAAATCCCCACAAAAGATAATTTTATTTTACAATCTCTTTAAGAATTGGTTTGTTTAGCTATCAACGCTGGTGGATAAAGAAAAAAAACAAAACAATGACACGTTTTTGCTTTTTTTCAAATTTCCTTTAAAAATATGAAGAAAAATAAACCAGCTTTAAACAATAAAAGTGAAATGAAGTCATGAAAGTAGTAATTTTCCAAATGACTGGCACAAGTTCCTATTAAATCCAGTCCCACCCATATAAACAGTTCTCCAGATGGAGAAAATTCCCAATCTCTCCGCCTAGACAGTCAATAGTATTATGGCATGCAATCATGGCATACAGCAGTAGGTTTATCATAATCTATAACGCACACTGTCCGTAGATAGCGTACAGCTTTCACAGACACAGAACCTTGTAAAAGTATTCAACCCTGTAAAAAGCCAGTCGATTTTTCTGGATTGCAAATAACTATTTAATTTTTTTGCAGGCCAGTATGCTCGTACAGTAAAATGTCAAACTCACAATTTCATTATTTTTTTTTTATAAATAAAATTTCAAAAAATGACAAGCGAGTGGAACTTCTTAACATGTGGTGGGCCAGCCATTGAGAAATGCCTTAATGGAACGAGTTGAAGGTGACGGGAATTGAAGAGAATGTATGTAAAATTTAAATTATAATTTAAAACAATAGGGATTGGTAGAGAAAGCGGGCAGGGACACAGAGGGCAGTTAAATAAGTTATTGTTCTCCCAAAAGCTATCATGCTGACCATTAGAGTCTGAGGGGATGGGGCCTCATTCTAAAACAGGGCAAAAAGAGAGCTTGTCCGGCCCTTGCTACTGGGAGTTTGAATGCCCCTCAGCTCTTCTTCTCTATATATTGGATTAAACCATCTTGTAAAGGGAGAGAGTACAATTATAGATTGGTAATAGGGAATTGCTGTTCATGCAATTACGTTATATATTAGTGTAGGTTTTCCAAAAGGTAACCTACACTTTAAAGTTTTATTGTTAAACAATTCCTATCGGCTCAACTCCTTTCTCCTCTTTTTGAGTGTGATAAAAGTCTTCTGCTTGTCTTACACAACTCTAGAAACATGAACTCAATTAACTGACGGTAAATACCTCTAACTTCAGCAGGAAATAGAGAAGCAGAATATTATCACAAAAAAATATATTTATGTTGGCAGGCAGATCACATCCCTTCTGTATAAAAGGAATGCATGTTATCTTCCAGTAATGAACATGAAAAATAATTTTATTTCTGATACAAGAAATATCTGCACCCACAAGTGTAAAAAACAAGTTAAAGCTCTGCCATCACAGCTGCTTTACAAATATATCAGGTAATTGCATAAATGACAATTCCTTAACATAATATTATCATATTTGTGAATTTGTAACGACCGCCGCTCTCTCCGACTGCCATATACTTACCTCTCCATGGCATCCTCTGGCTCCTGGCTGCCACTGCATCCCTCCATCACTCCTCACTGGTCGTGCTCCCATCGCCGCTGCTCTCCTCCTGCACTTCCTAGTGTGCGCACGCGATGACCCTCCTACTCTTAAAGGGCCAGTGCGTGCCTAATTATCCACCTAGCTTGTCCAGGGCATAACGGGATTCTCCCTGATTTAATCAATGCCTAAGTTATTTAGTTCCTCCTAGATTTCTAGTGATATCCTGCTGATTGTCTGTTTGGAATTCCTATTTTTGACTCTGCTTGTACCTTTAACTATCCTTTTACTGGCTGCAGCCTGCCCTGACCTCTTGCTAGTTACCTGTGAGTGCCTACCGCCTGCCCTGATATTTGCTATACCTGACCCTGCATACTGTCTGACGATTTTAGTACTACGCCTATTTACATTGCCCGTCCCCAAGTGAGTCTACTCCAGAGGTAGTGACCTGGAGTTTCCCAGCAGCGAAATTCAGAGCCCAGTATGGGAGTTAAAGGGTGAATACATGGGTTCCCCGTAGACTCTGGTCCCTGGTTTATCCTCTGCAGGCCCCATGACAGTCTCATTATCCATGAGCCCCATGACAGAATTGCATAAAAAAACAGAAAGTAAGTATGCAAGGAAATTAAAGGGGTTGTCAAATCTTCTGTAAATTAGGCTTAATGAGAAGTTCTGCAACTTTCTTATATACTTTGTTTCTATTCCGCCGGATTTCCGTCTGCTCTGTGTTGTTTACATTCAGATACCGAAAACCCTCCTGACTAGAGATCTTAAAAAAAATATGAAATAAAAAAAACCACAAAGTAAATTAGCATGTTATATAACTTTTATTGATATGATTATGATTTATTCATGCCCTACAGGTGGCATCAGCAGAAAATACATTCTGTGACCTTGCAGGACTGTCACAATGTGCTGCTCTATGTGACGTACATTCACTAGAAACAGTGCATATGTACTGCTGATGGTGCCTGCAAATCAGTCGTAGGGAATTTAATTGTCCTACAGGAATGGTGATAGTTTAACACTATAATATGGGATTACTTGAAATGCAGTTTTATCATTTAATGGGGAATGTTGCTCTAAACCAGAGATTTGCTTTAATATCTAATGTAATGTCCGTAGTCGCTGACCACAAACTCCTCCCATCCTGTTGACGCCATTCTCTCCGGAGATGTCTGCACATGCGGCCGTCCTGTTCCGCAGCCACCACTAGGGTGTGCTCGCGAGCTCAGTCCAGCCTTAAGAAGCCAGAGCGCATACATGTGTGAGATTGAGCTGATTGCTCCCAGATCACCCTGGACTATAAGAAGGGCTCTGCCCCTTCCTGAATTGCCTGAGCTTTGTTGTCGTTAACCTATGTTCGTCTATGCAAATGGTCTCCTAAATGTCTTCAAGTTCCCAGTGTTCCCCGTTCCTGCTACCTGTATCCCGTGTTATCCTGGTCTAAGTGTCATGAAGTATTGGAGTCGTGCTGCGCTGAGTCTACGACTGCTCCGCTACACCGAGCCTGGTGCCTGCCTACTGCCAAAGTCCCATCTGAGCCTGTCCGCTACTGCCTGAGAGTTACCACAGGTAGACCTACTGAACTATAGACTTTCAACTGTGTCCTGTTGGCTAGCTGCCATACCGTCAAGGCGGTACGGTTCATTGGGTCCACGTACCCCACGTGACACCTCATGAAAACTTTTTCAATAACATGGCGCAAATTGCACTATATTCTGCTGCAAATGGTGAATAAATATGTTGCATAGCAGTTTAGACACTATTTTGTAGTAAAATGTACCATAAAATAAGCAAAATACATAAAAAATGTGTGTTTATACAGGGAATTTGGGACTAAAAAAAAAAGCCTCAAACACTATAACAATATATTAATGAATTTTGGATCTAATAGGTGCAAAAAGATGGCGGACCTGGGGGCCTTCATTAGGCCCCCAGGCAGCCATAGCAACCATCGCCCCCCCACCCCCGCGATTGCATTACGGGGGGCGCGATGAGCTGTTAGAGGTGGTCACCCCCCTCTTTCTAACGATTTAAATGCTGCGGACGCTATTTTTTTGGGTCATTGTCCATCTGTACTGTGAAGCGACGTCCAATCAACCTTGCTGCATTTGGTTGAATCTGAACAGAAAGTATATCCCTGAACATTTCAGAATTCACCCGGCTGCTTCTGTCCTCAGTCACATCATCAATAAACACTAGTGACCCAGTGCCTTTGGCAGCCATGCATGCCCATACCATCACACTGCCTCCACCATGTTCTACAGAGGGTGTGGTGTGCTTTGGATCATGAGCCGTTCCAAGTCTTCTCCATACTTTCTTCTCCCATCATTCTGGTACAGGTTACTTCGTTGCATGCTGTTCAGGAACTGGGCGGCTTCTTTAGATGTTGTTTGGAAGAGTCTAATCTGGTCTTTCTATTTTTGAGGCTGATTAATGGTTTGCACCTTGTGGTGAACCCTCTGTATTTGTTCTCATGAAGTCTTCTCTTAATGGTAGATTTAGATACTGATCCACCTACTTCCAGGAGAGTGTTCTTCACTTTGGAAGATGTTGTGAAGGGGTTTTTCTTCACCATGGAAAGGATCCTGCAATCATCCACCACTGTTGTCTTCCGTGGACGTCCAGGCCTTTTGGAATTCACGAGATCACCAGTGCGTTTTTATTTTTCAAGAGTGTACCAAACTGTTGATTTGGCCCCTCTTAACATTTGTACTCTCCCTCTCTCTGATGGATTTCTTCATTTTCTTTTCAGCCTAACGATGGTCTGTTTCACTTGCATTGAGAGCCCGTTTGACCTCATGTTGTGGGTTCACAGCAACAGCTTCCAAATGCAAATGCCACACCTGGAATCAACTCAAGACATTTTACCTGCTTAATTGATGATGGATTAACGAGGGAATAGCCCCTGCAGCCCATTAAATAGTTTTTGAGATAATTGTCCAATTACCTTTGATCCCTTGAAAAAGAGGCAGCTGCATATTAAAGAGCTATAATTCCTAAACCTTTCCTGAAATTAGGATGTGAATACCCTCAAATTAAAGCTGAAAGTCTGCACTTTAAGTCCATATTGATTATATAACTGTATATTCAATATGTTTTGGTAAATGGCTAAAATGACAAAACTTGTGTCACAGTCCAAATAATTCTGGACCTAACTGTATATTCAGGGAGCATAACATTTCCATATAAAACCATTTATGTACACTCATAAATGATTTTCACACTCACAGTTTTGTGTGCCATGAAAAGTGTATTAGATCTAGTACATTTAGAGGTTATACAGCAGCTTTTAGATATTTTGGCACAATTTTTGTTCCATAAAGTCCAGCAATGACCAGCTTGTCTGTTTTGCAGATAAATTCTTATACATTTTCTAAATACTGCAATCTTAGGGCAGATTCAGACGAACGTTGCGTTTTTGCGCGCGCAAACAACGCTGCGTTTTGCGCGCGCAAAAACCATTTGACAGCTGCGTGTGTCATCCGTGTATGATGCGCGGCTGCATGATTTTCGCGCAGCCGCCATCATAGAGATGAGGCTAGTCGACGCCCGTCACTGTCCAAGGTGCTGAAAGAGCTAACTGATCGGCAGTAACTCTTTCAGCACCCTCGACAGTGAATGCCGAACACAATATCGAGAAACCTGTTAAAAAAAAAGAAAAAGTTCGTACTTACCGAGAACTTCCCTCCCGGCCGTTGCCTTGGTGACGCGTCCTTGGTGACACGCCTCTCTTGACATCGGGCCCCACCTCCCTGGATGACGCGGCAGTCCATATGACCGCTGCAGCCTGTGCTTGGCCTGTGATTGGCTGGAGCTGTCACTTGGACTGAATTGTCATCCCGGGAGGTCAGACTGGAGGAAGAAGCCGGGAGTTATCGGTAAGTCAGAACTTCGTTTTTTTTTACAGGCTCATGTTTATTGGGATCGGTAGTCACTGTCCATGGTGCTGAAACAGTTTAACTCTTTCAGCACCCTGGACAGTGACTATCTCCTGACGTCGCGTACCGGAATTTTTTTTGCCGGGTTCGGCCAAAACGAGTTCGGCCGAACCCGGTGAAGTTCGGTTCGATTGTCCGGGTTCGCTCATCTCAAAGACACTCCATTTGGATGTTTGGAAACAGAAAAGCACGTGGTGCTTTTCTGTTTACATTCATCCTTTTGACAGCTGGTGCGCTGTTTCAGTCGGTTCGCACAGAAGTGCTTCCGTGCGACCTGTGTGGTTTTCACGCACCCATTGACTTCAATGGGTGCGTGATGCGGAGATATTGAACCTGTCGCGTTTTGTACGCAGCGAACAAACGCTGCGCACAAATCACGCACTGTTTGAACTGCCCCATTGACTTCTATAGGGCTGTGCGTGGCGCGCGAAAAATACGCGGCCTGCACGCACGAAAATCACGCTCGTGTGAATCCCCCCTTATAGATATATTATTATTATTATTATTATTATTATTATTCAATGTGAAGGTTATCTGTCATCATTCTTGATTATTCTTGGGTGAAACTATGTAAATGATACATTAAAAGGGAAACTAAAGTCCAGACTAGTAAACTAAAAGAGCAGCACTAGAGTACTGTTAGGGATCTGCCAGGTACTACATCTAGGTATACTCCTGGGATTAATCAATCCACACCTGAGGCCAGACCTGTTCGACTGACACCATCTCCCACCAACCAGGGTGGCAGGCTCAGGAGTGGGAGAGCCTATCGCGGCCTGGTCAGTCGGAGTTAGCTCCGCCCCCTGTCCTTTATTACCTGCTGTGTTCTCCTCCTCAGTGCTTGTAATTCTTTTGGATTCCTGGCCCCACTGCTGCTTGCTCCAGCCTGCTTCTGCCGTGCTTCTGCCTTGCTGCTGTTCTGCTTAACCCGCTTTGCTTTGCCTCCAGCTTGCTTCCTCCTCCGTGCTCACTTGGGTATACTCCACTTCATCCTGGTCCTGACAACTCATTCACCGCTCCGTTTCCTCGTGGCGTTCCGTGGGCTACTGCCCCTTCCCTTGCGTGTTCCCTGTTTGTTCTCCCGTGCACTTAGACAGCGTAGGGACCGCCGCCCAGTTGTACCCCGTCGCCTAGGGCGGGTCGTTGCAAGTAGGCAGGGACAGGGCGGTGGGTAGATTAGGGCTCACTTTCCCTTCACCTCCTTCCTGCCGTTACATAATTACAAGCCCATTACCTAGTCTACCATTTCCCCTACATTGACGCTATCATGGACCCCCTTGAGACCCTGACCCAGCAGATGCAGGGCCTCTCCCTACAGGTCCAGGCCCTGGCCCAGAGGGTCAACCAGGGTGACGCTGCCGTAGTAGTTCCCCTCACCTCACCTCTAGAACCCGACCTCAAGTTACCTGACCGGTTCTCAGGGGACCGTAAGACGTTTCTCTCCTTCCGGGAGAGTTGCAGACTGTATTTCCGCCTTAAACCCCACTCCTCAGGTTCCGAGAACCAGCGGGTGGGTATCATCATATCCCGACTCCAGGAAGGGCCCCAAGAGTGGGCCTTCTCCTTGGCTCCTGACGCCCCTGAACTTTCCTCTGTTGATCGCTTTTTCTCTGCCCTCGGACTCATTTACGACGAGACTGACAGGACTGCTTTAGCCGAGAGTCAGCTGGTGACCTTACGTCAGGGTAGGAGACCGGTGGAGGAATACTGTTCTGATTTTAGAAAGTGGTGCGTAGCTTCTCGGTGGAACGATCCGGCCCTAAGGTGCCAGTTTAGGTTAGGATTATCTGACGCCCTGAAGGATCTGCTGGTTAGTTACCCCTCTTCTGACTCCCTTGACCAGGTTATGGCCCTAGCAGTACGACTTGACCGACGTCTCAGGGAACGTCAGCTTGAACGCTTCAATGTGCTCCCCTCTGACCTTTCTGCGATTCCCCCCGAGGTCCCGTCTCCTCGCCCCTCCACGGAGGACTCGGAGGTACCTATGCAACTCGGGGCCTCCATGTCCCCTCGACAACGTAGGGAGTTTCGCAGAATGAATGGTCTCTGCTTCTACTGTGGGGACGACAAGCATCTTCTGAACACCTGTCCCAGGCGCAAGAATAAAAAGCCGGAAAACTTCCGCGCCTAAGTGATCATCGGGGAGGTCACTTGGGCGCACAGGTATTTCCCGTTAATGTGAAACGCAATAAAATTTTGCTTCCCTTTCAGGTCTCATTTGCTGGCCGGTCTGCCACTGGCAGTGCTTTCGTGGATTCTGGCTCATCTGCTAATATCATGTCTGTGGAATTTGCTATGTCTCTAAAAATGCCTTTTATTGATTTACCTTATCCTATCCCTGTAGTAGGTATCGACTCAACTCCCCTTGCTAATGGTTATTTTACTCAGCATACTCCTGTTTTTGAACTCCTGGTTGGCTCCATGCATTTGGAGCAGTGCTCTGTACTGGTGATGCAGGGATTATCGTCTGATCTGGTATTAGGTCTTCCCTGGTTGCAGTTGCATAATCCCACGTTTGATTGGAATACTGGGGATCTCACCAAATGGGGTAGTGAATGTCTTATGTCATGTCTTTCTGTTAACTCTATTTCTCCCCGGGAGGAGGTAAACACGCTTACTGAGTTTGTTCAGGACTTCGCCGATGTGTTTTCTAAGGAGGCCTCCGAGGTGTTGCCCCCCCATAGAGATTACGATTGCGCCATCGATTTGGTGCCTGGTGCCAAGCTTCCTAAGGGTAGGATATTTAATCTTTCATGTCCTGAACGTGAAGCTATGAGGGTGTATATCCAAGAATGCCTGGCCAAGGGTTTCATTCGCCCCTCGACTTCTCCTGTAGGTGCTGGCTTCTTCTTCGTGGGGAAGAAGGATGGTGGTCTTAGGCCGTGCATTGATTATCGTAACCTGAATAAGGTCACCGTAAGGAACCAGTACCCACTTCCTTTGATTCCGGATCTTTTTAATCAGGTTCAGGGAGCCCAATGGTTTTCTAAGTTCGATCTACGGGGGGCATATAACGTTATCCGCATCAAAGAGGGGGATGAGTGGAAAACTGCGTTCAACACACCCGAGGGTCATTTCGAATACCTGGTCATGCCCTTTGGGTTGTGTAATGCTCCTGCTGTCTTCCAGAATTTTATTAATGAAATCCTGAGAGATTACCTGGGTAATTTTCTTGTTGTGTACCTTGATGACATACTGGTGTTTTCCAAGGACTGGTCCTCCCACGTGGAGCATGTCAGGACGGTGCTCCAGGTCCTTCGGGAGAATAATCTGTTTGCTAAGACTGAAAAATGTGTCTTTGGGGTACAGGAGATACCATTTTTAGGGCAAATCCTCACTCCTCATGAATTCCGCATGGACCCTGCCAAGGTTCAGGCTGTGGCGGAATGGGTCCAACCTGCCTCCCTTAAGGCGTTACAGTGTTTTTTAGGGTTCGCCAACTATTACAGGAGATTTATTGCCAACTTCTCGGTCGTCGCTAAGCCTCTTACGGACCTTACTCGCAAGGGTGCTGATGTCCTCCATTGGCCCCCTGAGGCCGTCCAGGCCTTTGAGACCCTCAAGAAGTGCTTTATCTCGGCCCCCGTGCTGATTCAGCCCAACCAAGAGGAGCCATTTATTGTGGAGGTTGACGCATCCGAGGTGGGAGTGGGGGCCGTCTTGTCCCAGGGTACCAGCTCCCTCACCCATCTCCGCCCCTGTGCTTACTTCTCTAGGAAGTTTTCGCCAACGGAGAGTAACTATGATATTGGCAACCGCGAACTTCTAGCCATTAAATGGGCTTTTGAAGAGTGGCGACACTTCCTGGAGGGGGCCAGACACCAGGTAACGGTCCTTACAGATCACAAGAATCTGGTTTTCCTAGAATCGGCCCGGAGGCTTAATCCTAGACAAGCTCGGTGGGCACTATTCTTTACCAGATTTAATTTCTTGGTTACCTATAGGGCTGGGTCCAAGAATATTAAGGCTGATGCCCTGTCACGTAGTTTCATGGCCAATCCTCCTTCCGAGAAGGATCCTGCTTGTATTTTACCCCCTGGTATAATCGTTTCTGCCACGGATTCTGATTTAGCTTCTGATATCGCGGCTGATCAGGGTGCAGCTCCCGGGAACGTCCCTGGGGACAAACTGTTTGTTCCCCTGCAATACCGGCTAAGGGTACTCAGGGAAAACCATGACTCCGCTCTATCTGGTCATCCTGGCATCTTGGGCACCAAACACCTCATTACCAGAAACTATTGGTGGCCTGGGTTGCCTAAAGACGTTAGGGCTTACGTCGCCGCTTGTGAGGTTTGCGCTAGGTCCAAAACCCCTAGGTCCCGACCTGCGGGCCTACTACGTTCCTTGCCCATTCCCCAGAGACCTTGGACCCATATCTCCATGGATTTTATCACCGATTTGCCTCCATCTCAGGGCAAGTCGGTGGTGTGGGTGGTAGTAGACCGCTTCAGCAAGATGTGCCACTTTGTGCCCCTTAAGAAGCTACCTAACGCCAAGACGTTAGCTTCTTTGTTTGTGAAACACATCCTGCGTCTCCATGGGGCCCCAGTCAATATCGTTTCTGACAGAGGGGTACAATTTGTTTCCTTATTTTGGAGAGCCTTTTGTAAAAAGTTGGAGATTGATCTGTCCTTCTCCTCCGCCTTCCATCCCGAAACTAATGGCCAAACGGAGAGGACTAACCAGTCCCTGGAACAATATTTAAGGTGTTTCATCTCTGACTGTCAATTCGATTGGGTCTCATTCCTTCCCCTTGCTGAATTTTCCCTGAATAACCGGGTCAGTAACTCGTCAGGGGTCTCCCCGTTTTTCTGTAATTTCGGGTTTAACCCAAGGTTCTCCTCCGTTTCCCCTGGTTGTTCCAATAATCCTGAGGTAGAGGATGTTCATCGGGAACTGTGCACTGTCTGGGCCCAGGTTCAGAAGAACCTAGAGGTGTCCCAAAGCGCACAAAAGATTCAGGCGGATAGTAGACGTTCTGCTAACCCCCGGTTTGTCGTCGGGGATTTGGTCTGGTTGTCGTCCAGGAACTTGCGCCTTAAGGTCCCGTCCAGGAAGTTTGCTCCCCGATTTATTGGGCCTTATAAGATCATTGAAGTCCTCAACCCTGTATCCTTCCGTCTGGAGCTGCCCCCATCCTTTCGCATACATGACGTCTTCCATGCCTCCCTCCTTAAACGCTGCTCCCCGTCCTGGTCCCCCTCGAGGAAACCTCCTGTTCCCGTTCTCACCCCTGAGGGGGTGGAATTCGAGGTGGCCAAGATTATTGACAGTAGGATGGTCCAGGGCTCCCTCCAGTACCTGGTCCATTGGAGAGGGTACGGGCCGGAGGAGAGGACTTGGGTACCTGCCCGTGATGTTCACGCTGGGGTATTGATCAGGAGGTTCCACCTTCTCTTCCCTACTAAACCGGGTCCTCTTAGTAAGGGTCCGGTGGCCCCTCATAAAAGGGGGAGTACTGTTAGGGATCTGCCAGGTACTACATCTAGGTATACTCCTGGGATTAATCAATCCACACCTGAGGCCAGACCTGTTCGACTGACACCATCTCCCACCAACCAGGGTGGCAGGCTCAGGAGTGGGAGAGCCTATCGCGGCCTGGTCAGTCGGAGTTAGCTCCGCCCCCTGTCCTTTATTACCTGCTGTGTTCTCCTCCTCAGTGCTTGTAATTCTTTTGGATTCCTGGCCCCACTGCTGCTTGCTCCAGCCTGCTTCTGCCGTGCTTCTGCCTTGCTGCTGTTCTGCTTAACCCGCTTTGCTTTGCCTCCGGCTTGCTTCCTCCTCCGTGCTCACTTGGGTATACTCCACTTCATCCTGGTCCTGACAACTCATTCACCGCTCCGTTTCCTCGTGGCGTTCCGTGGGCTACTGCCCCTTCCCTTGCGTGTTCCCTGTTTGTTCTCCCGTGCACTTAGACAGCGTAGGGACCGCCGCCCAGTTGTACCCCGTCGCCTAGGGCGGGTCGTTGCAAGTAGGCAGGGACAGGGCGGTGGGTAGATTAGGGCTCACTTTCCCTTCACCTCCTTCCTGCCATTACAAGTACATGCTCAGGCCATGTTGCCATCTGCATCAAAGGCTCCGTTCAGAGTCTCCATAGCAGATTCCATTGTCTTTGCCGGACAAAAAAGCGCAGCATGCAGAGATATTTTGGCAGAGACCATGACGGAAATCCGATGGAACCCATTAAATTCAATGGGTTCTGTCAGGCGCTGTTGGTTTCCATCATGCGACGAATGCAGTGCTTCCAGTATTCTGGTTGTTCTGCTGCTATGGCAAAGCAGAACAACGGAACCTGGTACGTAGATGTGAACACAGCCTTACACTGCTGATCTTGTGAGATGCAGTGACCTGCTTATTTATGTGATTGTGTTAGTATGGACAGGGCTTTTCTGAATAAAAAAAATAACATTATACAAACCAGGCAGGCATCAGAGCGGGTATGCAGTAATTTTTTCGATTTTCATCATAAATAGAAGTGCATTCTCTAAGCGTCAATGGGTTTGGCACTGGCTAAACTGTGGTGCAGAGTGTAAGGAAACTCTGCCTTATTCACCTATACCCCCGCAAAGAGGGTATGATCTTTTTAGGTCAGAGTCCCAGGTTGTGGTAAGCAAAACAGTCACTAATTGGAGGGGGTTGCGCTGTAGCAGAATCAGGAATGCAGTCAGGGGTTGTCAACGGATTAGTCAGAACGTAGCAAACCAGAGACAGAACTGTATGCAGGAGTCGGGCCAGGAGTCGATACCATGAGTAGAACCACAGAAATCAAGTGACAAATCCAAAGTGAAAGACAGATGCATATTCCAGGAACAAGGCCAAGGTCAGCATCAGGATAAGTGGCAGTGACAGTCACATAGCAATAGGAACAGGAAAACAAAGGGTGTAACCTTGATCTGCAGGCAAGATGTGAAGGCTGTAGTCCCCTTTACATAGGCAACCAGGACCTGTGTCTTGCAGTAGTGGCAGTTGTCCCAGCAATCCGATCCTGCCAGCCATGCAGAGGAGGAAGGCCACTTTTAGATCCAGCAAGGCCGCCGCTGGACTATAGCATAAGAGAAGGCATCCGGTTGCCTAACCGGATGCGGCTGTCAGCTGGAGCCACAGCTGCTTGGAGAGATGCACTGCTTGCCCCAGGCGAGTTGCGTAACAGTAATAACATCAGTGCTCTGTAGCTATAGCCAATAGCTTCCAAACACTGACAGAGGGGGGTGGGGTTTTGGCAACTTCTTTTGCTGCAGATTAATAAGAAAAGGTTAACCATGGTATGTTAATTGCCCCCTTTTCCCTAGGTCCATTTTTACAAAATAATAATTTTAGATCGGAATTTCCCTACAAAGTAAATCCAATTGTCAGAACACTTTATAACAGCTTTTTCTTTACTTTGGCATAAGTAAAACAACACGTAGGAGTTCTGTTTGTCTATGCACATTCTACATGACAAAATATGATGTGCCAAATTATTAACAGAAAACTTAAAGACTGGTTTCAATTGATAAAGTACATTTTGAGAACTCTACTATTTGCCATTACCAAGTATAATTTTATTAGCGAAATCAATCTATTTGCAAACTATCCTCTGAATCTACAGCAGGAAACGTACAGGTAAATTAAAGGGTAACTAAACGTTTGACAAACTTCTGGCATGTCATAGTGACATGTCAGAAGTTTTGATTGAAGGGGGTCCGAGCACTGAGACCCCCACCAAACGCTAAAACGAAGCGGCAGAAGTGCTCGTGTGAGCGCTCAGCAGCTTCGTTTCTGTTCGGCATTTTACGGAAAGCCGATGTATCGGAGTATGGGCTCATAGACTTTCTATTGAGCCCATACTCAGATACATTGATTTCCGGAAAAAGCCGAACAGACATGAAGCGGCTGAGTGCTCTCAAGAGCGCTTCTGCGGCTTTGTTTTAGCGATTGGTGGGGGTCTCAGTGCTCGGACCCCCACCAATCAAAACTTCTGACATGTCACTATGACATGTCAGAAGTTTGTCAAATGATTAGTTACCCTTTAAATGCCAGGCAGCTTTTTAAATTTGGGAACGGCCCCAAGAAAAACACTGAAATTCCCTGCATCTGCCCATCTCTGTTCTGTTGCTTTTGCAAGCAGGACTAATTAAATGAATACACGTATAACTGGGTATTGCATATATGTCCCAACCACTGGCTGTGCGGGGAGCTACAGCACAGCCCTCTTTGCTTAAATAGAACTGTGATACAGTTCCCTGCAGAGCGGGTGGCCAGTAGTGCTGCTGTGCAGGAAAAGATAGTGAAGGGGCCCATCTCAAGATCAGTGGAGGTCACAGCAGTCAGAACCTTAATACAACCTGCAAATTGTTTGTAGCTGTAATATGGCACTCAAAAGAAGTCTAAGGGCCCATAACGTACCTTCAAATTCAGTGGCGGATTAAGTAGACCATAGGCCCTGGGCTGTTACCCAAACATGGGGCCCCCCTTGTCCACCGCCGCCCTGCTTGCTGTAACTATTCTTAACAATACCTTTTTGTGCAAGTATTAAAAAATGGGTGTTACGATTCCCCTTGTCAAAAATCTGTGTCTCTACATACCGACAATCTCCAACCATCGCTGACAGTATCACATCCTCCAGACAAGGGGGATGGTAACACCCATTTGTCTATCAGTCCTGGACTGCACAAAGACTTTTTGGGAAATACAAGGATTTCTAATAATAAACATGTCAGGAGAGGTGACAGATTCTCTGTAAATCCAATGACTCACAGGTGACATCTTCTCAGATTCTAGTAGTTTTTTTTTCTCCATCCAGTCCAGATCTCAAGACGACTTCTCCCGGTTATGATCCATTTTCTGCAGAATTTGCCACTCAGATGTTTTTGGCTCCTCACTTTTCCAATATTTCCACACCTATTAACGAAGATAAAATTCACATGGTGCCACACACTGTGCCTCTAAATATAATAACCATACACTGCGCCCCTGAATATAATTGTATCAAACACTGTGAAGTAAAGCACCACATACAAAGTGCACCCTGTAGATATCACCAAACACAGACCCCCGTGTAGATAGCATCAACCCCCCTGGTAGTTAGCATCACAAAAACCCGCCCTGTAGAAAGTATCACACACACAGCATCCCTGTAAAGAGTATTACACACACAGCCCCCCAGTAGAGAGTATCACACACACACACACACACGCACAGTCCCCTGTAAATAGTACCACACAGCCCCACAATAGATAGCGCCATACAGCCACCTGTAGATAGTGTGACACTTCCTGTAGTTAGCGCCACACACCCCCCTGTAGATAGCACCCCCGTAAATAGCACCACCCCCTTGTAGATAGCGCCACACACCCTCTGTAGATAGCACCACCCAACCCCCTGTAGATAGCGCCACCCCCCTGTAGATAGCACCACCCCCTTGTAGCTAGCCATACACAGCCCCCTGTAGAAAGCGCCACACCCCCTCCCCATAGATGCAGCACACAGCCCCCTGTAGAAAGCGCCATACAGCCCCCCTGTAGATAGAGCAGGCACGGCCCCCCTCTAGAATGCACCCCCCCCTGTAGTTAGTGCCACACTTACCTGTCCCTGTTCCAGCTCCATCCTCTTCCCAAACGATGCATGCCTGGTCTCTTCTGACCGGGCCTCATCCTGCATAGCAACGCAAGCGGTGCAATAGCATAATCATGCCAGCTAATTAACAAAATAAGGCCGAATGGCTTGGAAGGGAATGGATGGGGACGCAGATACAGTTGAGTCCAGGGGCCTTCAGTTATATCATGGGGCCCCCCGGGAACCTCGGATGGCTGCCCAAAATGGACCTATGGGGATCCGCCCCTGTTCAAATTGCTCCAATTTCATACTGAGCTAGTGCCATGTTCCACTGCATGGCATATTTAGAAGGTATTAGAAGCATTGCAGTGTGTGTAGTATGTAGTACAGAGCCATAGGGACTCCATGTGCCACTTTACAGGATCCATGTACTTCAGGCTTAAAGGCAAAAATGTTACCTGTATATCATGGAAGTATCACATGTGCACGGTGCACTCAAAACTGCAAAAAGGAATGACTATATTAATGAGTTGGATATTTAGTCTATGTATTTGCAACATCCACAGAATTAATGTGAATTTTTTTTTAATAAGTGGGTTTTTATTTTCATGGGGCCAGACAAGCAAAACTATGGAGAATATGTTGAACATTCCATAAAGGTGTATATGTGTCAAGGTCTAGAAGCAGATTCTGAGTCCAGTGGCTGAAACAATCTGGATGGAGGGTGATAATAGCAAGAGTAGACAAGTAACACTCCAAGTTCGGTACACAGATAAGCGGCAACAGTTTGTAGAGTAAGGCAGAGATGTGGTCAGGAAACAATCCAAGTTTTGTAGACAAATAAGCAGCAGTAGTTTGTAGAGTAAGGCTGAGATGTGGTCAGGAAACAAGCCACGTTCTGTACACAAATAAGCAGCAACGGTTTGTAGAGTAAGGAAGCAATGAACTAGACTAGAGGCAGAAGTTCAATAGCCTGGCAAGGAGAAAGTGCAAGAGCCAGGCTTAAATAGGAATCCAAAAAAGTGAGACTAATTAGGTAACCAAGGTAAGGAATCTGAAGGGTCAAGAATGAAGGGAACCTAGATAAAAGATTCAGCATTAGAACTGTCCGCCAACAGCAGTAGCTCAATGAGAAGAGCTTCTGCCTGGGCATTAGGAGTTTCTGGGTACAGACCCTGACAATATGTGTAATTATTCAGTAATACTTTTTTTTTTAATAGTTCATCTTTGTACAGAGATATCCACTACTTACAGTGTTCAAATCCCTGAATATAACTAAATGGAAGATATCAGTGAATATTTAATGATTAACAAAACCGATAAAAACACAGGGACATATACAAAAAACCGAAAAAGGCCATACTTACAAATGGACACAGCCAGGCCAGAAATGCTGATGAAAGGGCGAGCAGGTGCTTTAAATAATAATAGCCACTCCCACTAGTCTTGAGGGGAGTGGTGTGTGGTGCATGGGATGTGTAGTAAGAAATAATAAATGAATAGTGTGTGTGCAAGTGTAATACTATAAGTGAAATATAGGGGGCAGTAATAAATGAAGTGCCTCAATAGAAATAAATGGATAATGGGGTGCAAGTGAGTGAAACATGGAGGGATAGTGTGTACGTCATGAGGCACAACGTGTATAGCCAGGTAGAAGCCTATTTGTGACGCCTTGATAATTCATAGAGCGGGCTACCCTGCTTGCTATGCCAAACAACAACACACCATGCTCTCCCAGCATCAAAGACCCGGCTGTGTCCAAGAGAAGCGAATATACATAATAATGAAAAATACCTGGGGTATTGGTAATCATTTTGGCCAAAAGGACGCAAGCTCGCAATCCACGACAAGGATCCCCAGACTTGCGAGTCCCTAAATCCTAAACTGGAACAGAACGTTCCTGATGCACAAACAGAACCGATAAAAACACAGGGACATATACAAAAAAACGAAAAAGGCCATACTTACAAATGGACACAGCCAGGCCAGAAATGCTGATGAAAGGGCGAGCAGGTGCTTTAAATAATAATAGCCACTCCCACTAGTCTTGAGGGGAGTGGTGTGTGGTGCATGGGATGTGTAGTAAGAAATAATAAATGAATAGTGTGTGTGCAAGTGTAATACTATAAGTGAAATATAGGGGGCAGTAATAAATGAAGTGCCTCAATAGAAATAAATGGATAAAAGGGGTGCAAGTGAGTGAAACATGGAGGGATAGTGTGTACGTCATGAGGCACAACGTGTATAGCCAGGTAGAAGCCTATTTGTGACGCCTTGATAATTCATAGAGCGGGCTACCCTGCTTGCTATGCCAAACAACAACACACCATGCTCTCCCAGCATCAAAGACCCGGCTGTGTCCAAGAGAAGCGAATATACATAATAATGAAAAATACCTGGGGTATTGGTAATCATTTTGGCCAAAAGGACGCAAGCTCGCAATCCACGACAAGGATCCCCAGACTTGCGAGTCCCTAAATCCTAAACTGGAACAGAACGTTCCTGATGCACAAACAGAACCGATAAAAACACAGGGACATATACAAAAAACCGAAAAAGGCCATACTTACAAATGGACACAGCCAGGCCAGAAATGCTGATGAAAGGGCGAGCAGGTGCTTTAAATAATAATAGCCACTCCCACTAGTCTTGAGGGGAGTGGTGTGTGGTGCATGGGATGTGTAGTAAGAAATAATAAATGAATAGTGTGTGTGCAAGTGTAATACTATAAGTGAAATATAGGGGGCAGTAATAAATGAAGTGCCTCAATAGAAATAAATGGATAATGGGGTGCAAGTGAGTGAAACATGGAGGGATAGTGTGTACGTCATGAGGCACAACGTGTATAGCCAGGTAGAAGCCTATTTGTGACGCCTTGATAATTCATAGAGCGGGCTACCCTGCTTGCTATGCCAAACAACAACACACCATGCTCTCCCAGCATCAAAGACCCGGCTGTGTCCAAGAGAAGCGAATAAACATAATAATGAAAAATACCTGGGGTATTGGTAATCATTTTGGCCAAAAGGACGCAAGCTCGCAATCCACGACAAGGATCCCCAGACTTGCGAGTCCCTAAATCCTAAACTGGAACAGAACGTTCCTGATGCACAAACAGAACCGATAAAAACACAGGGACATATACAAAAAACCGAAAAAGGCCATACTTACAAATGGACACAGCCAGGCCAGAAATGCTGATGAAAGGGCGAGCAGGTGCTTTAAATAATAATAGCCACTCCCACTAGTCTTGAGGGGAGTGGTGTGTGGTGCATGGGATGTGTAGTAAGAAATAATAAATGAATAGTGTGTGTGCAAGTGTAATACTATAAGTGAAATATAGGGGGCAGTAATAAATGAAGTGCCTCAATTGAAATAAATGGATAATGGGGTGCAAGTGAGTGAAACATGGAGGGATAGTGTGTACGTCATGAGGCACAACGTGTATAGCCAGGTAGAAGCCTATTTGTGACGCCTTGATAATTCATAGAGCGGGCTACCCTGCTTGCTATGCCAAACAACAACACACCATGCTCTCCCAGCATCAAAGACCCGGCTGTGTCCAAGAGAAGCGAATATACATAATAATGAAAAATACCTGGGGTATTGGTAATCATTTTGGCCAAAAGGACGCAAGCTCGCAATCCACGACAAGGATCCCCAGACTTGCGAGTCCCTAAATCCTAAACTGGAACAGAACGTTCCTGATGCACAAACAGAACCGATAAAAACACAGGGACATATACAAAAAACCGAAAAAGGCCATAC
Organism: Rhinoderma darwinii; assembly: GCF_050947455.1. NCBI lineage: Eukaryota > Metazoa > Chordata > Amphibia > Anura > Rhinodermatidae > Rhinoderma > Rhinoderma darwinii. The sequence goes on from NC_134688.1 coordinate 407,616,690, forward strand.
TTACAAATGGACACAGCCAGGCCAGAAATGCTGATGAAAGGGCGAGCAGGTGCTTTAAATAATAATAGCCACTCCCACTAGTCTTGAGGGGAGTGGTGTGTGGTGCATGGGATGTGTAGTAAGAAATAATAAATGAATAGTGTGTGTGCAAGTGTAATACTATAAGTGAAATATAGGGGGCAGTAATAAATGAAGTGCCTCAATAGAAATAAATGGATAATGGGGTGCAAGTGAGTGAAACATGGAGGGATAGTGTGTACGTCATGAGGCACAACGTGACTAGCCAGGTAGAAGCCTATTTGTGACGCCTTGATAATTCATAGAGCGGGCTACCCTGCTTGCTATGCCAAACAACAACACACCATGCTCTCCCAGCATCAAAGACCCGGCTGTGTCCAAGAGAAGCGAATATACATAATAATGAAAAATACCTGGGGTATTGGTAATCATTTTTCGGTTTTTTGTATATGTCCCTGTGTTTTTATCGGTTCTGTTTGTGCATCAGGAACGTTCTGTTCCAGTTTAGGATTTAGGGACTCGCAAGTCTGGGGATCCTTGTCGTGGATTGCGAGCTTGCGTCCTTTTGGCCAAAATGATTACCAATACCCCAGGTATTTTTCATTATTATGTATATTCGCTTCTCTTGGACACAGCCGGGTCTTTGATGCTGGGAGAGCATGGTGTGTTGTTGTTTGGCATAGCAAGCAGGGTAGCCCGCTCTATGAATTATCAAGGCGTCACAAATAGGCTTCTACCTGGCTATACACGTTGTGCCTCATGACGTACACACTATCCCTCCATGTTTCACTCACTTGCACCCCATTATCCATTTATTTCTATTGAGGCACTTCATTTATTACTGCCCCCTATATTTCACTTATAGTATTACACTTGCACACACACTATTCATTTATTATTTCTTACTACACATCCCATGCACCACACACCACTCCCCTCAAGACTAGTGGGAGTGGCTATTATTATTTAAAGCACCTGCTCGCCCTTTCATCAGCATTTCTGGCCTGGCTGTGTCCATTTGTAAATATTTAATGATTTACTGAAAAATACTTATTGTATTAAAAGAAACGTAATTTAGAACCTATATGTGGTCTAAATGCAGACTCTTATACCATTGCCAAGTTTCTCACATGATGAATTAAAACCAACATGAAATCAGAAGTGAACATTCTTAATGTATTTAATCTATAACCTCTGGGCTGCGATTATATGTGAATAAAAGTAGTTCATCTGGAAGGTTACAGTTATACCTTTAATCAAATGTTGAGCTACCTGTCCTTGACCACATTGTATTGTGCTCAACCGTGGGAGTAAAAATAAAATGGTTATTAGGTGGCTCAGAAACTTACATGAATGCAAAGGTTAAAGAGGCTCTGTCCCCACATTATAAGTGCCCTATCTCTTACATAATGAGATCGGTACTATAATGTAGATAACAACAGTGATTTTTATTTCGAAAAACGATCTATTTTCACCAAGTTATGACCTATTTTAGCTTTATGCTAATGACTTTCTTAATAGACAACTGGGCGTGTTTTTACTTTTGACCAAGTGGGCGTTGTGGAGAGAAGTGTATGACGCTAACCAATCAGCGCCTTAAGTTTCATTTTAATGAACATTATACTAAGAAGAATTATCGTTAAAGGGGTTGTACAGGTTCAGAAAAGTATGTCTACTTTCTTCCTGAAACAGAACCACACCTGTCCATGGATTGAAGTCTGAGATGCAATACCACACACAAACTGTTGACAGGTGTGGCACTGTTTTTGAAAGAAAGCAGCTATGTTTTTCTAACCCTGTACAACCCCTTTAATTATCTAATATCCTCCCAATATCGAAAGGGCTACCTTTTAAAGGTCAAAAGTGATTCTGCCGACGGGGTAGAGCAGCCATAGTAGTATTATACATCGCCAGGGCACAACTCGATACCTTAGGGCATTTGCTACTGGGAGCTGTATCTTACTGTCAGGACTGAGTACCTTAGATACTATTGATCACTAGAGGTTATGCCCTGTATAGACAACTGGACTCTGTATAGATGACTGTGCCATTAGACCACCATCCATGAGGCAAAGTGAGAAAATTTCCATTTCTAGTTTGCGGATGGGGAGGGGGGTGACCTTTCAGTTGTAATATCAGGCAGCCAGCAAGCAGAAGCACCCATGGACTTTGTGTCAAGGACTAGGCATTGAATATATCACTGATCAATAGAACCTAAGCACCATACATAATTAGTTTTCACACACAAAAAGGAGTGTGGTTTTTGGGGCATGAGTGTGATTTGCCACTCAAAGATTTTTATACTTTTCAAATCTAAGTACAGAGGCTTAAATATCATGGGAGTCAGTCTTGCCAGCCATGGCAATGGCCCATCATTTCACACCATACTGTAGGTACCTCCAGGATATAAAATATATGTGGTAAAATAATGACGTGTTGCCATGGCTAGCAAAAAAGACTACATAATAGAGAATTGAAATCTGAATAAATCCTGTAGGTTTTTTTGCCACCAACTTGTGTTTGGTTCCCTTCTGCTCTGCCATTTCTGTGCCAATCCCACTTATGACCTAGCCCTGACTGCTTATGTTCTTAGGGCTGGGTGATCTTGGCAAAGTAAGAGTATCTAACCCAGACAAAAAGTAATCTGACTGTGCATTAGGCAAAATTACCAGCACTTGCTATTGCCAGTAAAAAATTATTACCGGCACTAGGCTTCTCATGTTAATACCGACTGGGCCAGTGATTTACCGGCCTGTTGGCCATCCTATATAATACAAGGTACCAGGTACTGATTAGGGGACTCGTCAAGGGGTCTCATGTATAAATACCCGTCTCAGATAAAAAGCAGTATTATTGCTTAGAAACCAATCAGATTGAAACTTTTCTTTTCTAAACTGCATTTAAAAGTTATTTTCCTTTTTAGACATTTATAGCATAACCACGGTATATGCCATAAATGTCCGATAGATGCGGGTCCCAGCTCTGCATGTGCGCGGTTCTCTCTTTTGATTCCTATGGGAGTTACGGGAATAGCCGAGCCCACTTTTATGTTGGGACCCGCATCTAACAGACATTTATGCCATTTCCCATGGATATGCCATAAATGTCTAAGGTGGGAACGCTTTCTCTGCAGCATTTTTTGGTACAGGAGGCCCCCTGGCCTATAGTTCACCAAATACATATAGTTAACTAAAATAATCTTCACAGTTGGCAAGGCTGCCATTTTTAGTGTAAGGAGCTGTGTGTGTGTTAGTGACCCTCACACTGGCGTAGCTATAGGGGTCGCAGCGGTCGCAATTGCCCACGGCCCCCCGCACCACATCAATAAAAAGTTACTATAGTAACTCGGGCCGCGGGCCCCTGTTACTATAGTAACATACTTTACTTACCTTCCTGGTTCCGGATCACAGCGGAGGTCCTGACGTCAAGCGCTGTGCGCAGCGCATGACGTCACAGCGCTATGCGCCGCGCACAGCATCGAAGACAGAACTCCCGCCGCGGCCAAAGAGGAAGGTAAGGTTAGCCCTGACTGGCGGTATCCGACTCCCGAGACCCGCCAATCAGCTGTTTTGAAGGGGCCGCAGCACTCGTACGAGAGCTGCTCCCCTTCATTCCTGTCACTTCATTCCGGTCACACTGTGAATCCGTGTCGGCGATTCACAGTGTGAGCGAGTAGTGAAATGAAGGGGAAGCAGCTCTCGTACGAGTGCTGCGGCCCCTTCAAAACAGCTGATTTGCAGGTCCCGAGAGACACATCAGCTATTGATGGCCTATCCTGAGGATAGGCCATCAATGTTTAGGGACTGTACAACCCCTAAGCCTACGATGTAGCAGGCTTAGGGGGCCCATGAGACAGGATCACAGATTGTGTGATCCTGTCTGCTGGGCCCTGTATCTAAGCCAATCACATGGTAGGCTTAGATACATGGCCCATGTGTGATCCTGTCTGCTGGGCCCTGTATCTAAGCCAATCACATGGTAGGCTTAGATACATGGCCCATGTGTGATCCTGTCTGATGGGCCCTGTATATAAGCCTACCACACTGTAGGTTTAGATACAGGGCCCCAGCACACAGTAATCTTATACTGTATAAGATTACTGTCTGCTGGACCCTGTATCTAAGCCTACATTGTGGTAGGCTTAGATACAGGGTCCCACAGACAGTATCACACATGGGCCCTGTATCTAAGCCTAACACACGTGTTACTAATCATTTTTTGTGTGTTTTCTTACAGGTTCGGTCGTTGGACTACGTCGGATTCCAGGACTACTTCGATGACAGCTTTTTTTTTATTATCAATAAAATGGTTAATGAGGGCTGTGTGGGTTTTTTTTTTATTTCAATCAAATATTTTTTCTATGTCTTTGTGTTTTTTTTAAACTGTATTACTACCGCCTTAGTAATGGCCGCCGGCTGATTGACAGTATCGATTGCTAAGGCGGGGCTTAGTGTTAGCCGATGCAGAGGCTAACACTAACCCCCTTTATTACCCCGGTACCCACCGCCACCAGGGGTGCTGGGAAGAGCCGGGTACCATCCAGTACCCGACCATCTGTAGTGATGGTCGGCCACTGGGGTGGCCGCAGGCTGGTATTATCAGGAGGGGAAAGGCCAAAAACAGTGGCCCTTCCTACCCTGGTGATTCTAGGCTGCTGCTGCTGCTGCTTTATTGTATCTGGCTGGTTATGAAAAATGGGGGGGACCCCACGTCATTTAAAAAAAAATAAAATAAAAAATAATTGGAAAGAAAGATGTGGGGTCCCCCCTAATTTTCATAACCAGCCAGATACAACACAGCAGCAGCAGGCAGCATTACCAGGGTGGTAGGTGCCACTGTTTTTGGCCTTCCCCAGCCTAATACTACCAGCCTGCGGCCACCCCGGTGCCTGCCCGTCACTACAGATGGTCGGGTACTGGTTTGTACCCGGCTCTTCCCAGTACTCCTGGTGGCGGTGGGTACCGGGGTAATAATGGGGGTTAGTGTTGGCCTCAGCACCGGCTAACATTAAGCCTCGCCTTAGTAATGGAGGTTGTCAATCAGCCAGCGGCCATTACTAAGGCGGTGATAATAAAGTTTAAAAAGATACAAGCACATAGAAAAAATATTTTATTGAAATAAAAAAACACAACCCTCATTAACCATTTTATTGAGAATAAAAAAAAAACCGTCATTGAAGTCCTCGAATCCGAAGTCCAACAACCGAACCTGTAAAAAAACACAAACACACAAAAATAATCAGTAACACATAAAGAAGCAAAATTATTATTCTTACCTATCCTGGGTCCAGCGCTGGAGATGCAATGTCAGCGAGCTGGGCCCTGTATCTAATCCAATCATGTGTGATACTGTCTTCTGAGTCCTGTATCTAATCCTATCATGTGTGATACTGTCTGCTGAGTCCTGTATCTAATCCTATCATGTGTGATACTGTCTGCTGAGCCACTGTATCTAATCCTATCATGTGTGATACTGTCTGCTGAGCTGTGTATCTAATCCAATCATGTGTGATACTGTCTGCTGGGCCCTGTATCTAATCGTATCTTGTGTGATACTGTCTGCTGGGCCCTCTATCTAATCCGATCATGTGTGATACTGTCTGCTGAGCCACTGTATCTAATCCTATCATGTGTGATACTGCCTTCTGAGCCACTGTATCTAATCCTATCATGTGTGGTACTGTCTGCTGAGCCACTGTATCTAATCCTATCATGCGTGATACTGCCTTCTGAGCCACTGTATCTAATCCTATCATGTGTGGTACTGTCTGCTGAGCCACTGTATCTAATCCTATCATGTGTGGTACTGTCTGCTGAGCCACTGTATCTAATCCTATCATGTGTGATACTGTCTGCTGGGCCACTGTATCTAATCCTATCATGTGTGATACTGCCTTCTGAGCCACTGTATCTAATCCTATCATGTGTGATACTGTCTGCTGAGCCACTGTATCTAATCCTATCCATAGTTTATAGGGTCGTAGTGCTATAGATATGCTATGCTGTCTCATATACACAATTTTTTTGGGGCGGACACATATGTATTGGGGCTATTTCCCTGACATTTTAAGCCCTGAGGGTATGTTCACACGGCAGCGTCCGTTACGGCTGAGATTACGGATCTGTTTTCAGGAGAAAACAGCACCGTAATTTCAGCCGTAATGGCATGTGCAGGCGTCTTTCGCTGCGTCCATTACAGACGTAATTGGAGCTGTTTTTCTATGGAGTCCATGGAAAACGGCTCCATTTACGTTTGAAGAAGTGACAGGCACTTCTTTTATGCGGGCGTCTTTTTTACGCGCTGCCTTTTGACAGTGGCGCGTAAAAAAAATGACCGTCGGCACAGAACTTCGTAAGACCCATTCAAATGAACGGGCAGATGTTTGCCAACGCTTTTGAGCCGCATTTTCGGACGTAATTCAATGCTAAAACGCCCGAATTACGTCCGTAAATAGGGTGTGTGAACCCAGCCTTAGTGACGCCCCCGGCTGCTAGTGCTGCATTGTTGGGTCACTTAGGAGACCCAGCGATGCAGCTGAAAGCTGCGGACCGTCGGCCATGAGAAGTTTGCGGGGGGGGCCCAGTAAGAATTTTTGCATCGGGGCCCATGAGCCTTTAGCTACGCCCCTGGACCCTCATCATATTTAGCAACTCACCGTTGACCCAGTTGTCTCAGTTTATCAAGGAAATATATGATTTCCATCTATACACAATGCAGTACAGCTCTAAGCATTATTACTGTATATAACATATAAATCACATATGGATGAGGTTACATCTGAGCACTAAAACCACAGAATTGGTGTATGTTTTTCCTGCCAGTTATTAATAGAAATATCATTATTAAAATCTCTCAGCAGTCCTGGCGTTGTTCAGGCCTCAAGAAATATACCACCTCATTTTTTTTCCTAAGTGGTTGGTCTGGCAACTCTTCCAAACCAACAAAAGATGGGGTGCGGCTGGGATATATGTGGTGTCCTGTTGCTTCCAGCAGATACATGTGGCCAGTTGCATGTGGTAGGTTTATGTAACAGAGTAGGGTCCAACATCTGAAAAGAAACAGAATAATAAGGGGGAAAAGTGGTTACATTCCAACATGAACGAAATATCTGGTCTCAAGATGTTTTATGTGATTGTATTATGTAAGCCAGTGGTTTTAATGACAGCTGTGAGGGTCCAACCCTGATACAGTCACAATGAAGGGATTTGTGCAAACATTTTTCAGAATCTGTTTCTCAGCTTGTACAATAAAACTTCTACATTTGTTTGTTACGAATCCGATGTCTTATTTTTCTTTCCATGCAGTTACAGTATGTCCCAAGCTTCAGCTATAATGAATCTAAGTAGAAGCTATTGTAGTTACTTTCTACTGTACTACACATCCCAGCATTCCTTTTTCAACTTGTTTAAAAAAAAAACAAAAAAAACTTGTATACCTAAACAGAACTATCACAGAAGCAGTGACAGAATGATAATTATAGTTATAAAGCGCATATTTATTACCACTATTACAGTAGGCGTTTAATATACCAACAATGTGTTTAAGGGGTTGTCACATGTAGATCCCCTGTCTACGTGCCCTATTGTCCATATGACCCATTAGGGCAGGGCCGCCATCAGGAATTTCAGGGCCCCCTACAGCTAAATTTTCTGGGCCCCCCTACCGTGGCACCGCCTGTTAACGGTACTCCGTCCAGCACCATATCATGGTACCCAGGGCCGCCATCAGGGGGGGTATTATGGGTACTGATGTGAGAGGCCCGGCCAAACCTAATTGAAAGGGGGGCCCGGCAACTGCCGCGACTTGCCTTTGGTAGAAAAAAAAAACAGGCCCCTGCAATGGGGCTTGTTTTTTTCACCAAAAGAATGTCGTGAGCTGCGGGCCCCCCTTTCAATTAGGTTTGGCCGGGCCTCTCACATCAGTACCCATAATACCCCCCCTGATGGCGGCCCTGGGTAGCATGGGGGTCGTCATGGGGGCCGTCAAACACTGCCGCCCGTGCGACCGATCGCGCGCACCCGCAAACTCACGCGCATGCGCACCCGAGAACTGCGCACCGAATTTTGAGGCAGATTTTGACCTGCCCAAACTATCTTCCCGCGTTTTTTGCCCGCGGCGATTGAGGACAGCTGACAAAAAACGCAGGGAAAAATGCATTTTCTGCCTCCCATTGATTTCGATGGCAGGTCAGAGGCGGAACCGCGGCAAGAAAGGACGTGCTGCTTTTTCTTTTTTCCGCGACTGGCTCCCATTGATTTCAGATTAAATCAATGGGAGGCGGTTTTGGAAGTTCTTTGGTGCTGATTCTGACGCAGTGTCCGAGTCAATATCAAGGCCCAAAAACTCTGTGAACTGGGCCTTATTGTTAGGGCTTATTCAGATGAACGTGTAATACATCCGTGCAACGTGCGTGATTTTCACGCGCCTCGCACGGACCTATGTTACTCTATGGGGCCGTGCCGACTGTCAGTGAGTTTCATGCAGCGTGTGTCCGCTGCGTAAAACTCACGACATGTCCTATATTTGTGCATTGTTCACGCATCACGCACCCATTGAAGTCAATGGGTGCGTGAAAATCACGCCCAGCACTTCCGCAGCAGTATAAACTATGAATGAAAACAGAAAAGCACCACGTGCCACAAACATACAAACAGAGTGTCATAATGATGGCGGCTGCGCGAAAATCACGCAGCCACGCATCATACGCTGCTGACACACGGAGCTGTTATGGACCTTTTGCATGCGCAAAACGCCACGCAAAAAGCACACGCTCGTGTAAATCCGGCCTTAGGGTAGGAACACACTAGGCATGAACACTGCGGATTTTATGCAACACATTTTATTGTGGAAAATCCGCAGCGTATTACAGTCGCAGCAGAGTGAAAATCACTGACAGTCTGCACGGCCCCATAGAGTAACATAGGTCCGTGCGAGGCGCGTGAAAATCACGCGCGTTGCACGGATGTATTACACGTTCGTCTGAATAAGCCCTAACAATAAGGCCCAGTTCACAGAGTTTTTGGGCCTTGATATTGACTCGGACACTGCGTCAGAATCAGCACCAAAAAACTTCCAAAACCGCCTCCCATTGATTTAATCTGAAATCAATGGGAGCCAGTCGCGGAAAAAAGGAAAAGCAGCACGTCCTTTCTTGCCGCGGTTCCGCCTCTAACCTCCCATCGAAATCAATGGGAGGCAGAAAATTCATTTTTCGCGGCGTTTTTTGTCAGCTGTCCTCAATCGCAGCGGGCAAAAAACGCAGCAAAAAACGCGGCAAGATAGTGTGGGCAGGTCAAAATCTGCCTCAAAATTCTTTAAGGAATTTTGAGGCAGATTTTTTCGGCCTGCAAAATACTCTGTGTGAACAGGGCCATACATAAACAGCACTTTGAGACACTTTACTCACCGTGTCAGAAGAGCTGCTCCCACTCCAGTCCTCTTCAGGCAATGTCTTCGGTCCAGATGTCGTCCTTGACCTCCAGGCTCCAGAAAATGGCGGGGATCGTAGAACTCCTGCCGCCGCGCAACAACTAGACTCCTCCCCCTCTCCTTACGCAGCTACGCTCTGGAGAAGGAGGACGAGGCGGAGTCGGACGAGGAGGACGACGAGGAGTCGGACGAGGAGGCGGAGGACGAGGAGGCGGAGTCGGAGGCCGGCCAGCAGGTAAGTAAACTGTGCGCCGCTGTCCCTGTGTGGCTGTCCTTCCCCGTAGATCGGACTTGTGTTGCGGGCGCACCGCCTCCCTCTCGGCGGCGCGCCTGGTCGTTCGCGCGTGGGCGCGGTCATGCGCGCGCGGGTGCGAGCTTGCGGTCGTTCGCGCGCGCAAGCGGTGTTTCGCGGCGGTGATGAGAGGGGGGCCCGCAGCTCACGGCGGTGTTTCACGACATTGTTTTGGTGAAAAGAACAGGCCCCATTGCAGGGGCCTGTTTTTTTCTACCAAAGGCAAGTCGCGGCAGTTGCCGGGCCCCCCTTTCAATTAAGTTTGGCCGTGCCCCCTACACTAGTACCCCTAATACCCCCCTGATGGCGGCCCTGTGTAGCGCGAATCACGCGCGTCACCCGGAAGTGCTTCCGTGTGCCGTGCACGATTTGCACGCACCCAATGACTTCAATGGGTGTGTGCTGCGCGAAACACGGGCAAGTATATGACATGTCGTGAGTTTTACACAGCGCACACACGCTGCGTGAAATTCACTGACAGTCTGAACGGCCCCATTCACTAACATAAGTCCGTGCGACGTAATAAGTATCACGGACATATAACCCGTTCGTGTGAATAAGGCCTTATATTGTCATTTGTAGTGAATTTTCAGTGCACAATCCGCACCAAAAATAGGAGGCAAGTAAGTGGCTTATTCAGATGTCCATGTTCGGTCTGTGATATAAGGACCGTGTATCGGCCATATTTCCCGGACCGACCACAGTTCAGGGAGCCGGGTTTCTAGCATCACAGTTATCTATGATCATAGTCCCTCCCTTCCCGTGGGAATACTGTCCCCGGTCCCGTACTGAAAGCATCATTACAGTATGGGACAGTATTCCCGCAGAGAGGCAGGGACTCCCAGCAACACTGATAACTATGATGCTAGGAGTCCGGCACCATGAATTGTGGTCAGCCTGTGAGATACAGCCGATACACGCTCCGTATGTCACGGACCGAATGCGGCCGTCTGAATAAGGCCTTAGTCTAGTTACACAGTGCGGTGAAATCCCATTTTTTTGCCAAAATTTTAGTAAAAAAAAAAACGTGACTTGACCGCACTGTGAGAATATAGCCTAACAGCACTTTTCATGTTTTGTATCTTTTTTTATGCAATTTTTGTAATTGCGGCACAAATTACGCGGTTTTGCAGCGATTTTTATATAATCGCGGCAAAAAAGCGCTAGGAAAACGAAAAAATACCAAAAAACTTTTTAACCAACTTTATACAATCTACAAATGGGGTCAGGGGGATGGGAATCAGAATGGATAGGGGAACATACTCACCAGCCTGCATGTCCTGTCGGCAATGTAGAGGAGCTGGGGGGACGGGATCTCCACACGCAGCTTCAGCACATGCTGCATCTTCCCCTCCAGTGAAGCTACAACAGGTATACAGGGGCTGCCACGAGTGTTGCTAGGGGAGTGTCGCTAGGGGGGTGTCGCTAGGGGGGTGCCGCGGGCGTTGCGAGGGGGGCCCGTGAGCGTTGCGAGGGGGGGCCCGTGAGCGTTGCGAGGGGGGGGGCAACAGTCCGAGGGGGGGGCGCGACGGCAGCCCGGCGGGCCCCTTTTACTTCATCCATGTGGCCGGGCCCCTGACGGGAGTACCAGTAATACCCCCCTGATGGCGGCCCTGCATTAGGGCATATGGGCATCATACAAGCGGTCTTACCTGTACCTGTTATTTTCTGTCTGAATGTAACATTAATGCATATTCTGCTTGCTTACATACTGCTGATAGGATTCCAGGATTATTTTGTGCTCACAGTTGTTTTCTACAAGCTTTGCAGCAGCCCGATCGCCTGGAAGTGCTTCTTTCCATTCACTCTATTGCAGGGGGGGGGGGGTGTATTCTGATTTTGATGCTTGCCAGCACTATACAAGTGCTGCACCTTCTTTCCCTTAATCCCTATCCTCCATTGGTCAGTGAGAAGTCTTCTGGTACGAAACTCCTACTCTACCCCCCTTTTGGCAGCAGCACGTACAGGGCACGTAAACATCAAATATGGCACAAAAGTGCGCCAAAATGTCCGGTAAATCGTCAATATTGTGCCAGCATATATTGAAACGTGGTCAGAAGCAATAGAGCAGTACATAGTGAAGAGGATGTTTGTTACAGCAGGGGGCGTAACTGATGCCTGCAAGGACCCGCCACCACTTCCTGTAATCCATCACGGTGTCTCTGCTGATAGAGACGGTTTAGTCTTGACAACAGGCAGTGGAAGGCAAGGTAGACAGAAGGGAGACACCTAGCGTCTGGTACTTTATAGGGATTTTTCAGGCAGTAAACAACATTTTTTGGTAGATTTATGTCCTCTGGATAGGGGATAAATGTTAGATTGCTGGAGTACGACCGCTGGGAACCCCACCAATTACTGGAATAATTGACCCCGATCCCCTGTCTAATTCAGCTGCACAACTGTGGCATGGAGGAGTTTGAATGGAGCGGGGCTCGGCTGTTTCCGTCACTCCCGTAGAGTTAAAAAAGACCTTGTATGAGTATCGCTGGAATGATGAAGGGAGCCGGAGGAGGAGCGGTGAGGTGAGTATGTGTGTTTTTTATTTTATGGGTGATGTGGGGGGAATGTATGGCACATGGCCGCGTTCGTTGCGCCACGTTTGTGGTACACGGCTCAGCAGAAAGATGCGACACATTGATAAAAAGGTTTTTGCCTCTTCATAAATGTGTGAGGGTATGTTCACACGGCCTATTTTCAGCCGTTTTTCGGGCTGTAAATGCTCCAAAAAACAGCTTAAAATACCGGGGCTGAACGCCATCAAACATCTGCCCATTAAGTTCAATGGGAAAAACGGCGTTCCGTTCCCACAGGGCGTTTTTAAAAACGGCTGCGTAAAAAACGCCTCGTAAAAAGAAGTGCATGTCCCTTCTTAAGCCGTTTTTGGAGCTGTTCTTCATTGACTCAATAGAAAAACAGCTCCAAAAACAGCCGTAAAAAACGCAGCAAAAAACGATAGTTGCTTAAAAAACTTCTGAAAATCAGGGGCTGTTTTCTCTTGAAAACAGATCCATATTTTAAGGACGTTTTTCGTTTGCCGTGTTCAGTGGCGGATTAAGTAGACCATAGGCCCTGGGCTGTTACACAAACTTGGGCCCCCCCTTCCCCACCACTTCTCTGCCGTGTCTATAGTGAACACCACCTTTCTGTGTGAGCATTGACAAATGGTTGTTATGATTCCCCTTGTCAAAGGGCTTTGCCCCTACATACTGACAGTCTCCAACCATCGCTGACACTATCACACTGTGTAGGGACATTTCCTCTTGACAATGGGAATGGTAACACACGTTTGTCTATTAGTCTTGGGTACACAGAGATATGTAGAATACAAGAGACATGTCTGGAGAGTGGATAGATCCTCTATAGACCCAGTGACTCACAAGTGATGTCTTCTCTGATGGGAGCTGTTTTCTTTTCTTCTTCATCTGACGCAGACCATTATGGCGACTTCTCCTGATGAGACATCTTTGCCCATCACTTCTGCAGCCATTTCCAGCCTCTATAGAAACACACAAATTTAGACACCAAGGCCCAAGCCCATACACTAAAGGAGTTGTCCGGGCACGGAATGTTTTTTATACTGATGACCTATCGATGTGCCCAGACACCCCCTTTTACGCAGACTAATAAATTTGGACACCAGACTAGATCATAGAATATATACAGACCCAGACTTTCTAAACTATTGCAGTCCCCAGACCAGACCCCCCTAAACAAATACGGACCCCAGAACAAGCACCCTAAATAAATACAGACCTCAGACCAGACCCCTAAGTACAGACCCCAGACCTGATCCCCCAAACTAATAATGACTCCAGACCTGACTCCCTTAATACAGACCCAAGACAAGAACCCCTAAACTAATACAGACCCTAAATAAAGACCCCTAAACTAATACAGACCCCTAAATACAGTTCCCATAAACTAATACAGACCCCAGACCCGACTGCCTAAATACAGACACCAGACCTCAAACTAATACAGACCCCCTAAATACAGAACCCAGACCTGACCCCTACACTAATAATGACCCCAGATCTGACTCCCTTAAGTAATACAGATCCCAGACCAGACCCCCTATTCTAATACAGACCCCTAAATACGGACCCCTAAATAAAGACCCCTAAACTAATACAGACCCTAGAACAGGCCCCCTAAATAGACCCTATAAACTATGACAGACCCCAGACCAGACCCCCTAAATACAGACCCCTAAATAAAGACCCCTAAACTAATACAGACCCTAGAACAGGCCCCCTAAATAGACCCTATAAACTAATACAGACCCCAGAACAGACCCCCTAAATACAGACCCCAGACCTCAAACTAATACAGACCCCCTAAATACCGACCCCAGACCCCTTAAACTAACACAGACCCCTAAATATAGAGCCTAAACCCCTTAAACTGATACAGACCCCAGACCAGACCCTAATACAGACACCAAATCTCTTAAATGCAGTCCCCAAACCAGGCCCCCTAAATACAGACCCCCACACCAGACCCTCTAAATACAGTCCCCTTAAACAAATCCATCCCCTTATACTTACATAGCAGCTCTCTTCAGTCTTCTCTGTGGAATTTTGCTGCTGCTGCTCAAGGTCCTGCGGTCATGTGACCAGCAGGTCTCTAAGCAGTAGTAAGAACTTCAGAGATAAGGTCATGTGACCTTATGTCCAAAGGTCCTTTTGCAGGACATACATAATGCAGTTTGCGGCAAAATCGCAACAAAACTACAATGTACTTTGGGCGGCCATGGGCCTCTCGGGAGCCCCGGGCGGCCGCCAAACACGCCCTATGATAATCTGCCATTGGCCATGTGAACATAGCCTCAGAGTTTACACCAACTCTTTATTCTATCGAGCAACAGCTGCAGTCTACATGAGTGAATTGAGTTGCATGCATCCTCTAGACTGCCGCTGTAGTTGAATAGTTAAAATTTGCGCTACAAAAAGTCTCAATGTAGCCCCAGCCTTTTTCTTGAGATCCCAGAGGTCGCGCTGCAATCAATCTTTCTGTGTAATTGGGTAAATACTAGGACATGTGTCTTCATTAATTTAACACTAGGATGCAAGAAATTTGATTACATAGCAAAAATCACCTTCCTTTTCCATGCTTTTCTAATTCTGCAAGTAACATTTTTATGCATATGTATATCCAATTAGTAAAAATAATTTGCAGTAATGGTGTCGGTGTCATGAGATTTCATGGCCTTTTATATATTCTGTAAGTTCTTTGTAGGTAGTGATACGGTGTAATGAATCAACTTGGGAGTTACGAAGTGACAGGAGCAATATGTAAACATCCAAGACAGGAAACCTTGCAATTTGTACTTTTCTTTCATCATACCAGGGACTATTTCAAACTAGTATATGTATATACACTACCGTTCAAAAGTTTGGGGTCACCCAGACAATTTTGTGTTTTCCATGAAAACTCACACTTATATTTATCAAATTAGTTGCAAAATGACTAGAAAATATAGTCAAGACATTGACAAGGTTAGAAATAATGATTTTTATTTGAAATAATAATTTTCTCCTTCAAACTTTGCTTTCGTCAAAGAATGCTCCATTTGCAGCAATTACAGCATTGCAGACCTTTGGCATTCTAGCTGTTAATTTGCTGTGGTAATCGGGAGAAATTTCACCCCATGCTTCCAGAAGGCCCTCCCACAAGTTGGATTGGCTTGATGGACACTTCTTGCGTACCATACGGTCAAGCTGCTCCCACAACAGCTCTATGGGGTTGAGATCTGGTGACTGCGCTGGCCACTCCATAACAGATAGAATATCAGCTGCCTGCTTCTTCCCTAAATAGTTCTTGCATAATTTGGAGGTGTGCTTTGGGTCATTGTCCTGTTGTAGGATGAAATTGGCTCCAATCAAGCGCTATCCACAGGGTATGGCATGGCGTTGCAAAATGGAGTGATAGCCTTCCTTATTCAAAATCCCTTTTACCTTGTACAAATCTCCCACTTTACCAGCACCAAAGCAACCCCAGACCATCACATTACCTCCACCATGCTTGACAGATGGCGTCAGGCACTCTTCCAGCATCTTTTCAGTTGTTCTGCGTCTCACAAATGTTCTTCTGTGTGATCCAAACACCTCAAACTTCGATTCGTCTGTCCATAACACTTTTTTCCAATCTTCCTCTGTCCAATGTCTGTGTGATTTTGGCCATATTAATCTTTTCCTTTTATTAACCAGTCTCAGATATGGCTTTTTCTTTGCCACTCTGCCCTGAAGGCCAGCATCCCGGAGTCGCCTCTTCACTGTAGACGTTAACACTGGCGTTTTGCGGGTACTATTTAATGAAGCTGCCAGTTGAGGACCTGTGAGGCGTCTATTTCTCAAACTAGAGACTCTAATGTACTTGTCTTGTTGCTCAGTTGTGCAGCGGGGCCTCCCACTTCTCTTTCTACTCTGGTTAGAGCCTGTGTGTGCTGTCCTCTGAAGGGAGTAGTACACACCGTTGTAGGAAATCTTCAGTTTCTTGGCAATTTCTCGCATGGAATAGCCTTCATTTCTAAGAACAAGAAAGCTCTCTTTTTCTAGCCATTTTAAGAGTTTAATCGATCCCACAAATGTAATGCTCCAGATTCTCAACTAGCTCAAAGGAAGGTCAGTTTTATAGCTCCTCCAAACAGCAAAACTGTTTACAGCGGTGCTAACATAATTGCACAAGGGTTTTCAAGTGTTTTCTAATCATCCATTAGCCTTCTAACACAGTTAGCAAACACAATGTACCATTAGAACACTGGAGTGATGGTTGCTGGAAACGGGCCTCTATACACCTATGTAGATATTGCATTAAAAACCAGACGTTTGCAGCTAGAATAGTCATTTAGCACATTAACAATGTATAGAGTGTATTTCTGATCAATTTAATGTTATCTTCATTGAAAAAAACTGTGCTTTTCTTTCAAAAATAAGGAAATTTCTAAGTGACCCTAAACTTTTGAACGGTAGTGTATATAATCTCAAAACGTTGTTTCTCTTTAATGCAATACAGACATTATGCTATGGCTGCATCAATAAATTCTCAATGCACATACAGCACTTCATTTTTACGGATGGCTAGGACTAGATTATGATTAAAGGAGGCCCATGGGTAAAAAATAAGTGTGGATCACCTTCTCCTAAATTGTCATAAGGTTAAGCTGGCTGTACAAATTAGATAATTGCTGGCATATACTGCCAATGCCAACAGGATTTACCTACGATGGGAATGTGTTTGGGGGAAGCCTGTTGGGAGAAATAAGGATTGGGCATGTTGTATTTTAATATGACTGATCTCTCGTCCCCTGGGATATATGCTTACAATATTTAAGAATTCCTATGTCTTGCTTCTGAGAGTCTCTGAGAAGCGCTTGAGGTAATTAGAAGTGAAGGCCTCTAGGAGATGGAGGCCCCTGGACAATTGCCTATATTGCCCTCCCCATAACCCGGTCCTGGCAGTGGCACAATCAAGCCAAATAGTAACACCAAGGATTTATATAAAAAATTAGGTTAATGAAATTGATATAGGTATACAGTAAGTATATAGCAGATTAAGAAGGCTCCAAAGTACTGGCCTAGGAAAAGCTTATCTCATGAGGGTAAAGCTTCTAGGCTAGTGCTTGTAAGTCTGCATACATATTCAGGTTAAAGCCATGCATACCTTACCACATACTATAATATCACTATACAGTAGTTTCAGAGTGTACAAGAACTCGGCACTCAGGTATGCGGTGAAACAATTTGTAATTCTTTATTTATGCAATCCACGTATCAATACGTATTTATAAAAGTTTTCGGCCACATCAGGCCTTCCTCAGATAATGCTATACAAAACAGAAAAAATTGAATAATATAATATCGTCATGTCACATTATGATATATAAGAACAAAAAAATCAGCGTTTACTCAAAATTATAATTATCTCCATAGACTAATAATTAGTTACTAATAATTACACCTCTTGCGGTAGGGCATTTCATAGTTTGACTACTCTAACTGTAAAGAACCCTTTCCTATATTGATGTCTCAAACTTCTTTCTTCCACTCGCAATAAATGTCCCCTGGTCCTTTGTAGACTCCTATGTGCTAGTTCTTTGTATTGACCACACATATACTTACTTATACATGGGTAACGTCCTGTGTCGCTGACCACGAACTCCTCCCATCCAGTCAACGCCCTTCTCTCCAGAGATGTCTGCACATATGGCCGTCCTGTTCCACAGTGACCACCAGGGTGCACTCGCGAGCTCAGTCCAGACTAAAGCCAAAGCGCATGCATGTTGGAGATTGAGCCGATTGCTCCCAGAGCACCCTGGGCTATAAGAAGGTCCTAGCCCCATCCTCCCATGCTTGAGGGTTGTTTGTCATATCCTAGTTTGTCTAGCAAATGGTCCCCTTGTGTTTTCCAGTTCCGGTGTTCCCTGTTCCTGTATCCTGTAACCCGTGCTATCCTGTTCTAGTGCCGTGCTGTGCTCTAGTCGTGCTGTCCTATACCTACGCCTGTCCTGCTGCTCCAAGCCTGGCATCTACCCGCTGCCTAGTCCCAGCCGAGCCTGCCTTGCTACTGTCCGAGCTGCCACAGGTATCTTATACGAACTGTGACCTGCACCCTGTTGGCCAGCTGCCATACCGCCAAGGCGGTACGGCCCAGTGGGTCCACGAACCCAACGTGACAGTACGCTCAGGCCATGGACCTCGCTGGTCGATCCAAGACCATGACGACGTCACAAGAGATGCGGGCGGATATGCTAGACCTCCGGTCTCGACAGGACCAACTCCTCCAGGCCTTGAACATTCTCGCACGTCGGCAGAAGGCACGAGCTGCCGTTCCTCTTATTACACCTCCTGGCAGTACTGTTCCTCAGACTACACCTCCTGGCAGTGTTGATGCTCGTTTTTCTTTGCCACTTCCTGACCGATATGATGGAGACGCAAGTACCTGTCGTGGATTTTTGAACCAGTGCCAGATCCACTTCAGCCTGTATTCAAGGGCATTTTCGTCTGATGGCGCAAGGGTCGCTTTCATCACCTCTCTTCTTACTGGCAAGGCCCTTGCATGGGCGAACCCTATCTGGGAGAGACAAGGACCAGAAACCCGTGACTTCTAAGGGTTCCTCCGGACACTTCGCACAGTGTTTGAGGAGCCTGGACTCATTCACCTCTGCTGCGGCTTCCTTGCTGAACCTACGCCAAGGAGACATCTCTCTGGGCGAGTACGCCATCCACTTCCACACCCTGGTGGGAAAACAGTTGTGGAACAATGTGGCCCTGGTGGCTACATTCTGGCATGGACTGTCTCCTAAGATTAAGGACGAACTTGCTGCTAGAGATCTCCCGTCTACCCTAGATGACCTCATCCTCCTTGCTGCCCGGATTGATAGAAGGCTCCAAGAACGGCTCCAAGAGGTTTGTCGGGAGGGAGGCCTTCCTAGTCTGGCACCTACCCTGTAGCAACCCCTGCCGTCCTCAGATACCGATCCTCCTCAGGAGTCAGTGAGGATGGACCAATGTAAGCTATCTACCCAGGAGAGACAAAGCAGACGCACTTCGGGACTCTGTCTTTATTGCGGCCTCGGAGGCCATCTTGTGCGTCTGTGTCCCCAAAAGCCCCAAAGCCTAGGGTTGGTAGGAAAGACAACCTTGGGTAAAGAAGGACTCCCGTCTAAGTTGTCCATACCCATGACCATAGTGTCCGGTGAGAAAACGCATCAGGTCTCTGCATATCTGGACTCTGGATCCGCTGCTAATTTCATTTGTAGAGACCTGGTGGACCTTCTCCAATTACCCACTACCCCTCTGGAGAGACCATTGATGGTTGCATCAGTAAATGGACTACCTCTGCCAGACTCAGTTATAGCTGTGACCAAGCCGCTGAGGCTCCAAATAGGGGCTCTCCACTCCGAACTTCTACCGTTCTGTCCTGTCCAAGGCCGTTAACCCTGTGCTGCTGGGTCTACCTTGGCTCCGACTACATGCTCCAGTCCTGGACTGGAACTCTAGAGAGGTTCTCCAGTGGGGCCCAGAGTGTCACAGCCGATGCCTGGTACAGATTAATTTGGTCCAGCCTCCTTTGCCTCGATCATTGGCAGAATTGACTGGTCATTATGCTGCATTTTCGGACGTGTTCAACAAAAGGGAGGCAAAGACACTGCCCCCACACCGGGTGTATGACTGTCCTATCGAGCTGAATCCTGGTGCATCCCTTCCCCGTGGTAGGATATATCCTCTCTCCTTGCCAGAGACTCTGTCCATGTCCACCTATGTTAAGGAGAACTTGAAGAGGGGCTTCATACGGAAGTCCTCCTCCCCGGCAGGAGCCGGGTTCTTCTTCGTCAAAAAAAAGGATGGCTCCCTGCATCCTTGTATTGACTACCAAGGTCTCAACCAAATCACGGTGAAGAAGAAATATCCATTGCCGCTGATCTCTGAATTATTTGATCGTATACGTGGTGCCAAATTTTTTCCAAACTAGACCTGCGTGGGGCTTACAACCTAATCCGGATACGCCAGGGTTATGAATGGAAGACTGCATTGAACACCCGTGATGGACACTATGAGTATCTAGTAATGCCCTTTGGCCTGTGTAATGCTCCTGCGGCCTTCCAGGAGTTTGTTAATTACATTTTCCGTGACCTCCTCTAGGTTTGATTTTTGGTCTATCTTGATGACATCTTGATTTTTTCTCCAGATCCTGTGACTCATCAGAGACATGTCCGTCAGGTTTTGCTGCGGTTAAGAGAGAATTGTCTGTACGCTAAGTTGGAGAAGTGTGTGTTTGAAAAGGAGGCTCTGCCCTTCCTCGGCTACATTGTCTCGAATAGAGGTCTCAAGATGGTGCGGCTTGAGGGCCATAAAGCGCTTTCTGGGATTCACCAATTTTTACGGACAGTTTATTCCAAACTTCTCACTGACATCTCCTATCTCTGACCTCACTAAGAAGGGCATGAACGCCAAGGTGTGGACTCCTGAGGCAGAGTCTGCATTCAATAGCCTGACGAGTGCCTTTAGGTCAGCTTCTATCCTCCATCATTCCGAGATTTCTCTACAGTTCTCGCTGGAGGTGGACGCATCCTCTGTCGGTGCTGGAGCACTCCTGTTCCAGAGAGATTCCAAGGGCAAGTCTATGATATGTGGATATTTCTGTAAGCTCTTCTCTTCCACAGAATGCAACTACTCGATTGGGGATCGGGAGTTACTGGCCATCAAGTTGGCCCTGGAGGATTGGAGACATCTACTAGAGGGTGCAACTCATCCCATCCTGATTTGTACGGACCACAAGAACCTCACCTATCTCCAGACGGCTGAATCCTCGTCAGGCCAGGTGGTCGCTGTTCTTTACCAGATTCCAGTTTGAGCTCCATTATCGCCCGGCCGACAAGAATGTGAGGGATGATTCCTTGTCCAAGTCTTTCGAGACAGAGGACACCATGGAGATGCCACAGAACATTATTGATCCGTCTTGCATTGTCTCTGTCAATCCCCTGCAAGTTGGGGACATTCCTCCAGGGAGGACTTTTGTGCGCCTGGCTGACCGAGGGAGAATCCTCCGCTGGGGACACTCCTGTAGACTGGCAGGTCATGCGGGGACCCGTAAGACCCAGGATCTGATTGCCCGTCATTTCTGGTGGCCCACGCTGTCCAAGGACATTTTGGACTTTGTTTCGTCCTGCTCAGTGTGTGCAGCTAACAAGGTCGCTCACTCCAGACCTGCTGGCCTGCTCCAGTGATTGCCTGTGCCCGATGCTCCCTGGCAGCATATAGCTATGGACTTTATTACTGACCTGCCTCTCTCTGCTGGATGCAGTGCTGTCTGGGTGGTGGTGGATCGATTTTCGAAGATGGCCCACTTCGTTCCTCTGACCGGTCTTCCTTCTGCTCCTCTACTGGCCAAGCTGTTCATCCAACACATCTTCCGCCTGCACGGCTTGCCACAGCATATTGTGTCTGATCGGGGGTTCAGTTCACCTCGAAGTTCTGAAGAGCCCTTTGCGGACTCCTAGGTGTAAAGTTGGACTTTTCCTCGGCCTACCATCATCAGTCCAATGGTTAGGTCGAGAGGATCAATCAGATCTTGGAGAACTACTTACGCCACTTCATCTCCAATCAGCATGATGACTGGGTGCAGTTTCATCCATGGGCTGAATTCTCATACAACAATCACACCAGCGAGTCCGCACAGAAGACACTGTTCTTCATTGTCTATGGCCAACAACCACGAATTCCTCTCCCAGTGCCTGATATGTCCAAGGTACCAGCTGCTGACACGGCTTTTAGGGACTTTCTGCAGACTCGATCCTCCATCCTGCTGGCGGTCGCATGAAATAGAAGGCGGACACAAGGAGAAGAGAACCTCCTCAGTTTCTTCTTGGCACAAAGGTCTGGCTGTCCTCCAGGAATATTCGACTGAGGGTGCCATCGTGCAAATTTGCTCCCAGGTTCCTGGGACCCTTCGAGATCCTACAACAGATCAACCCTGTCACCTACAAGCTTCGGCTGCCTCTTACCCTCAAGATCCCCAACTCCTTCCATGTCTCCATCCTGAAGCCGGTGGTTCTGAACCGCTTTACCAAGACTCCTAGCCCTGCGGTTGCCTCCAGCAGTCTTTCTGACACCTTCGAGTTTAAGGAGATCCTGGACATTAAAAAAGTAAGAGGAAGAACCTTTTATTTAGAGGATTGGAAGGGGTTTTGTCCAGAAGAGAGGTCCTGGGAGCCAGAAGAGAAT
This sequence comes from Rhinoderma darwinii, assembly GCF_050947455.1. Classification (NCBI taxonomy): domain Eukaryota; kingdom Metazoa; phylum Chordata; class Amphibia; order Anura; family Rhinodermatidae; genus Rhinoderma; species Rhinoderma darwinii. The sequence goes on from NC_134688.1 coordinate 407,639,154, forward strand.
CTCAATGCTCCTACCCTCATTAAGAGGTTTCTCTCATTCTGGTCCCAAGAGGAGGGGCGTAAGAGGGGGGATACTGTAACGTTCATGGTCGCTGACCACAAACTCCTTCCATCCAGTCGACGCGCTTCTCTCCAGAGATTTTTCACATACGGCCGTCCTGTTCCACAGTGACCACCAGGGTGCACTCGAGAGCTCAGTCCAGACTGAAGCCAAAGCGCACGCATGTGGGAGATTGAGCTCCCAGAGCACCCTGGTCTATAAGAAGGTCCCAGCCCCATCCTCCCATGCCTGAGCGTTGTTTGTCATATCCTAATTTGTCTAGCAAATGGTCTCCTAGTGTTTTCCAGTTCCAGTGTTCCGTGTTCCTGTATCCTGTATCCCGTGCTATCCTGTTCTAGTGCCGTGCTGTGCTGTAGTCGTGCTGTGCTGTACCTACGCCTGTCCTGCTGCTCCACGCCTGACGTCTACACGCTGCCTAGTCCCAGCTGAGGCTGCCTTGCTACTGTCCGAGCTGCCACAGGTACCTTATACGAACTGTGACCTGCACCCTGATGGCCAGCTGCCATACCACCAAGGCGGTACGGCCCAGTGGGTCCTCGAATCCAACGTGACAACATGTTAATGCGTCTTTTTTCCAAGCTGAACAAGCCCAATTTCTCAAGCTCTTCATTATAAGCGACACCACCTTTGAACCCTCTCCATTTCTGCTATATCCTTTTTACAATGTGGAGCCCAAAACTGAATTTCATATTCAAGATGTGGCCTTACAAGGGGTTTATATAGGGGTAATATGACATTAGAATCACAGGTTTTATCTCTCTTGTTATACAGCCTAAAATCCAGTTTGCTGCTTGACATTGAGTGCTGCTGCTTAGCTTATTTGTAACCAGAATACCCAGGTCCTTCTCTTGTTCCGTTATCCCCAGTTTTATTTCATTTAATGTATATGAATTAATGCTATTATTGCTTCCTAGGTGCATTACTTTACATTTATCAACATTAAATTTCATCTGCCATGTTTTTGCCCATGATGCCAGCTTATCTAGTTCTTTCTTTAATATTTTATAGTCGAGCTGAGTTTTAAGTATCCTACAAAGTTTTGCTAACAATCCCATCCACAAGGTCATTAATAAAGAGATTAAAATGAATTGGCCCTAACACCGATCCTCGTGGTACCCCACTACTGACTTCAGCCCATTTTGAGTAAGTACCATTTATAATGACTCTTTGTTTTCTGTCCCTTAACCAATTCTTCACCCACTTGCATACATGGTCCCCCAGTCTCTGCCTTTGTAGCTTCAGAACAAGACTTTTGTGCGGATTATCAAATGTTTTGCAAAATCCAAATATATCACATCAGTCGCATGACCAACATCCAGATTTGCACTTACCTCCACATAGAAACCGAGGATGTTAGTTAGACACGACCGGTTTTTCATGAATCCATGCTGGTTATCAGTTATTAGACTTTTCTCCGCTATATACTGTTGCAGTTCATCTCTTAGAATACCCTCAAATATTTTACATACCACCGATGTCAAACTTACTGTTACTCGGTTCCAACCTTCTTACCCTTCTTAAATATTGGTACATCATCAGACGTCCTCCAATCCTGTGGCACTGATCCTGTTACAATAGAGTCTAAGAAGATGAGATACAATGGTCTGTCCATTACTCAGCTCAATTTCCTTAATATCCGTGGATGAATGCCATCTGGGCCAGGGGCTCTATCAATATTTAATTTGCTCAGTTGCTGCTGTACTTCCTCCTGTGTTAAGCAGGTAATATTGGATGGGGAATCTTTATTAATGTCCCCCTGAATATCTTGCACTGGGAGTTTATCAGTAAACACAGAGGAAAAGTATGTGTTCAATTTCAGCCCTCGCTTTATCCTCTATAATTATACTCCCATGGTCCATCTTTAACCTGTTAGTGACCGCCAAAACGCCTTTTCACGGCAGCCACTAACAGGCTTTATTCTGATGCATACGCCTTTCATGGCGATGAGTCGGAATAAATAAACAGTGCCGGGAGCAGTTAAATCTCCCTGTAGACCTGCTCGAACGGGCGAGATCGATATCAGTATTGATTTAGCTTGTTTAACCCTTCAGATGCGGCGCTCAATAGCGAGCACCACATCTGAGTGGTTTGGGAAATAGGGAGGGGGCTCCCTCTCTCACCCTACCGGCATCCTGCGATAATATTGCAGCAAGCCGGTGTCTTCTTTGGCAGCCGGGCTTGTAGTAAAGGCCCCCAGGTATGCCTTTAGTTAATGCCTGCTAGGCCATGCCTCTGTACTATATGTACAGATCCACCGATCACACGGTAAAAGTTTTAAAAACCGTTCCGGGACAGGTTACTATTGTCGTCGTCCCCCCTGCCCCATGTCCCATGTGACCGGCAATGGACCAATAGCAGCGGTCCATTGACGGCGATTGCAGTGATCGGTAGGTTCAGACCCACCAATCACAGTGCGTTTTTACCCAGAATGGGTAAAAAACTACCGGACACAGCCTCTGATCTCTTTGTTATTGAAGAGAAGTTGGAGAGATCAGAGCCTGTGTCATGTTGTGTGCCAGTCAAAAAGTGAAAGAAAGAGAATAAACCCTAATTTTCAGTTCCCTCTGTACCCAGTGTGTGACCCCACCACCTCCAAGTGTATAATGGAGGTTTTGTTTTTTTCAGTTTTTTTTTCCATCAGGCTGGGTTCACACGAGCACATTAACGTCCGTAATGGACGGACGTATTTCGGCCTGAAGTCCCGGACCGAACTCAGTGCAGGGAGCCGGGCTCCTAGCATCATAGTTATGTACAACGCTAGGAGTCCCTGCCTCTCCGTGGAACTACTGTCCCGTACTGAAAACATGATTACAGTACGGGACAGTTGTCCTGCAGAGAGGCAGGGACTCCTAGCATCGTACATAACTATGATTCTAGGAGCCCGGCTCTCTGCACTGAGTTCGGTCCGGGACTTCCGGCCGAAATACGTCCGTCCATTACGGACGTTAATGTGCTCGTGTGAACCCAGCCTCATAATTAACAAAAAAGAATAATTAGATTTAGTTGTTAGGTAGTTATCTAGATCGTCTACGTCAATTAGTTGCGTCAGTTGTCAGTGTCAATCCGTCGTGTCAGTTCATTAGCGCCAGTCCATTGTGTCAGTTGTCAGTATCCATCCGTAGTGTCCGTCGTGTCACTTGTCAGTTAGTCAGCATCAATCCATCACTGTCAGTTGTGTCACTTGTCAGTTAGTCTGCGTCAGTGTCAGTTAGTAAGAGTCAGTAAGTGTTACCCAAAAAACTGTGTTTGTCAGTGTTAGTGTTTAGTGTTTTTTACGTGAATTTTTTTTAAAAACCCCAAAAAACTTAGCGTGTTAGCGTTAGTTCGTGTTTTATGTGAAAAAATAAATAAAAATCTTTGTTATACAGATAATGATGGATACATCCGGACAACTGTTTGTTACAGTTCACGGAGCTGCGTTTTTATATACGGTACATATATATACACACAAATTTATAAAATGGCAGCGAGACATTACACAGTTGAAAAGGCATATGCCATGATTGCGTCTGATACAGACTTAGGCCTGATTTACACGAGCGTGTGGGTTTTGCGCATGCAAAAAACGCTGCATTTTGCGTGCGCAAAATGCACTTAACAGCTGCGTGTGTAATCAGTGTATGATGCGCGGCTGCGTGATTTTCGCGCAGCCGCCATGATTATGACACTCCATTTGGATGTTTGTAAGCAGAAAAGCTTTTCTGTTTACATTCAGAGTTTGACAGCTGTTGTTGCGAATCACGCAGTTCGCACGGAAGTGCTTCCGTGTGACCTGCGTGGTTTTCACGCACCCATTGACTTCAATGGGTGTGTGATGCACGCAAAACAGCGAAATATAGAACATGTCGTGAGTTTTACGCAGTGGACTCACGCTGCGCAAAACTCACGGACTGTCTGCATGCCCCCATAGACTAATATAGGTGCATACGACACGCGTGTGAAGCACGCGCGTCGGATGCGCGTATATTACGCTCGTGTAAATGATGCCTTAGTGAGTAGTGAGGAACCAGAGTTCTTTCTGTCGTCCTCCTTCTCCTCCGTCCTCTCACCCTGAAATTGCTGTTCTGCCTGACCCTGATACTGCCAGCAATGGTTGGTCACCCCAACCAATTACACCCCCAAATTCCAGAACTTACTACTGCGGCAAGAAGTCACGTGCAGATGGAAGGGCTGCCCGTAATCGACTTTTTCAAATTGTTCTTTAAAGACAATTTGATAAAGCTTATGGTGGACCAAACCAACATTTATGCCCACCAATTTATTTCCGAACACTCCAGCTCCTTTTATGCGCAGCCCAATCGTTAGTAGCCAACGAATTGTGCAGAAATGCAAAAATATTGGCGGTTAGTACTCAACATGGGTCTCACTAAAAAGCCCAAAGTGAGATCCTACTGGTTCACGGACATTTTATATCATTGTCCGTTTTACTGCAATACTATGACCAGAACCCGTTTTGAGGCCCTTCATAAATTTTTGCACTTTAATGACAACTCCCAATGCCCCCCCAGGATGACCCCAATTCCAACAGACTTTTTAAAGTTAGGCCTCTCGTTAATATTTTCTCCCAAAATTTTTCAGACATCTACACCCCCAACAAAGAAATTTCAATTGACGACCCCTGGTGCACTTCAAGGGCAGGCTGAAGTTTCGACCTATATTTGCCCAATAAGCGTACCAGGTACAGGATCAATCTCTACAAGCTGTGTGAATCTGAGACTGGATACACACACTCTTTTCCTTCTATGAGGGGAAGGATCATCCTGCATAACGACCAGTGGGAAAATAGATCAGGGGTACAACATGTACTTGGACAACTGGTACACAAGTACACAAGTGTACACCTGTTCAAATGTCTAAAAGACAAAAAAACTGTGGCGTGTGGGGCAGTCCGAAAAAACAGAAGAAAGATGTCTGCATGATGACATTTATACAGGAGACCAGAGGCACCGCTGTCCCCATTCCTGAAGCCTGTGTGCATTCAGGAATATACTAAATTCATGGGGGGGTTGACCTGAATGATCAGGTTTTAAAACCGTTTACTGCCATGTGAAAAAGTTAAATCTGGTACAAGAAATTGGCAGTGTACCTTGTCCAGATGGCACTATACAATTTATTTTAAATTTACAGAAAAGTTAGTGTCGCGTTGAGTGCGTGGACCCACTGGGCTGTACCGCCTTAACAATATGGCAGCTGGCCAACAGAACACAGGTCAAAGTCTATGGTTCAAATAGGTGTACCTGTGGTAGCGTCAGACAGTAGCAAGACAGGCTCGGAAATGGACAGACTAGTGGTGAATATCTCGTCTGTGGAACTCTCTAGCTCTGAGCTTGATTTGCTTAATAGAGGTCTTTCCTTTAGCCCGCAAGGGCATGTTGATTGGTTTCAATGTGAAGAAGGAGGGGAAATCTATATCATGTGATACAAGTAAATTTAGATTTTGTGATTTTGAATTATCTGTATCGAGTACATTTCAGCCGCCGCCTGTCAATAAGGCTGTTGAGACATATATTCAGCTGGTGAAAGATAAGATACAGAAATTGAAAGAATCGATGGGTAGTCCTTTGATAAAAGCTAATCCCACTAAAGCAGAAATTGATGCCCATGATTCACTTGCTGGTGCACATGACCTTACGATCAAACCCGCTAACAAAGGGGGTGCGGTCGTGGTCATGGACACCAGCGACTACATCGAGGAGGCCATTAGGCAACTGGGGGATGTACAGGTGTATAAAAAACTCGATTATGATCCAAAATTTGACATCATGAGAAAAATTTAAATTTTTGCGGATAATGCATACGCATTGGATCTGATCGACATCAAATTATATGAATATTTACGTGTTGAATACCCTAGGACACCTGTCCTATATTTACTTCCTAAGATCCACAAAAGTATGGTTAAACCGCCCGGTAGACCTATTGTCTCGGGTATTGGATCATTGTTTACACCACTTGCTACATTTCTTGACCAGTTGCTTCATAAAGGAGCAATAAATACCAGGTTGTATGTCCAGGACACAACCCAGTTCATTCATAAATTGAAAGATATTGAGGTCTCTGATGAGTGCTTTTTGGTATGAGAAGGGGATGTTGGCGGTTATTGAATTGCTGCAACATTGGACCCTTGATAATGAACAAAAATAATTTGTAGTGGCATTGTTGGAAATTATACTGCAGTGCAATTATTTCCTTTTTCAGGATACTTTTTACATTCAGTGCAGAGGCACAGCTATGGGGTCCAATGTCGAACTAACATACGCCAACATTTTCATGGCATTCTTTGAGGAGAAGTTTGTGTACCCATCCAGCTTCTTCCAACATGTGGGGGACTGGATGAGGTACATAGACGATATTTTCTTTGTGTGGTATGACAGTGAGATACAGTTATTAAAATTTCAGGAAGAGATCAATGGCCATTTCCCTGAACTCCAGTTTACCTTGATATATTAACGGGATAATATACAATTTCTGGATACAACTGTGACTAAGAAGAACAATTGTCTTATTACGGATTTATATATCAAACCTACCGACTGTAACAATTTGTTACATTATAGCAGTTGTCATCCCCGTGCCACGGTTGAGTCCCTTCCATTCAGCCAACTCCTTAGGATTAAGAGAATTGTCTCAGAGGATAATGTTGTGGAGGACAGACTTGGTAACATGTGTAAGAAATTTCTTAGGCGAGGTTACCCTAGTTCCGTGGTAGAAAGAGCGACCCATAAGGTCAAGAACTATAAACGTTGTGACCTGTTTGTGAAAAACTCTTCTAAGAAGAGGCTTCAGAGAATTCCATTTGTGTCGACATATTCCCCGACTAGTAAGAAAATCTCTAAAATTCTTAGAGACTATTGGCCTATTCTCAGTCATACTTTTCCTGGGAATATGGAATTCCAAGAACCTCCAATTATGTCCTTCCGTAGACCACCTAATTTGAGGGATCGTCTGGTGCGCGCGGACATTGGTTCTTTAACCAAAACGAAACCTCAGAAAAAGTTTTTTTTTCCCTGCCTTGGATGTTGTAATTGCACCAGTATGGTGCGGGGGAACACCATGGTACATCCAAGGACAGGGAAAACGTATAGGATCAAACAGTCGTATACATGTCTCTCCAAATTTATTATTTATGTTACACAATGTCCATGTGGACTTTTGTATGTGGGAGAAACCACGCAGGAGTGTAAAACACGCATTAACCAACACATATATACTATTAGGAGTAAAAAGGTTGATCTACCAATACCTGCACATTTTATTACGTTTGGACACAATATTTCGCAGTTGCGTTTTAGAATTATAGATGGGGTTGCCCCTATGAGAAGAGGAGGAGATAGAGAAAAGATCCTCAAAAAATTAGAACTCAAATGGATCTATGAATTGGATACCCTTGAGCCTAAGGGACTTAATAGGGAGTTCAGGACTACGGGTATGTGTTAGGAGTGTGTCTGTGAATATGGTCCTTGACACACCGTCATCATTAGTAGGGTTGTGATATAGTGCCTGGCTATTAGCCATGTGACTACGATATTTACGAATAATTTTTAATGTTTTATTGTTTTTCTTTTTCTCTTTTTAGGTTTCTCTATGCCATTTACACCACATGGGGATTCGTTTTTAGAATTGACTTTTGAACTTTTCGGTGAAGAACGCTTATGGGAATCCTGATCAGTCTTTGGGATCATTGCTTGAGCCTATACTCTCTGCCTGTCTTGTCATAAAAATATTTTTGGATGGCTGTATTTGTCATCATGTATTACCAATATGGTATTGTTTTTCGTAGGTGTTGAAGAGCTACATGTATGATTCTGTACGTTTTATATTGACAAGACACGCGGGGTAATTTCCTATTTGTGGTTCATATGCTACTTGCTAATGGCCTTTTGTCATTATGACATATAATTCTCTATTGATTGGGCTACGATTTCTTAGTCCGCTCTAAAGCGTATGCGCATGCGCGGTACGGAGTGAGACCGCGATGCGTATCCATGGTAACGGCTGACGCCGGACATTGAAGGAATAGGTATTTCATGTTATGTGCATTGAGAATACTGGACATGTACGAGGCAAGACTGGTCCCAATAGACTGTTACACAGGTATTACACCAGCGATCTATAGATATATTTTTGATTCTGATAATGTGGGGACATTTTGTATTATGGGAGGATTTATGTATGAGGGAATTTTACTGTTGTTGATATTGCACATGTTCAGGAAGTGATGTCACACCACAGGTGTTATATAAAGCGTGAACTATTGTACTATCACTATGCTTGACAAAGACCCTATTGGGGTTGAAACGTTGCAGTTTTTTTATGCTTGGTGAATAAACCTTCACTTGTTTGGGTATCTGAGTGCTGCAGTCTCTCTTCTTACTATTGTAGTGCGGTTATATCACTATCCTCATTATCCCTGTAGTGGGACTTCACTGTGTGCAATTTCACTTTGCACTGACATCATTAACTCAGGCATAAGTGGGGTCAGGATTGCAGCATCCACCAGAGTGCAACACAGGTCGGTCTGTTTTGTGATTGACGCTTGTACTTTAACAAGAGTTCTTACAATAAATATAAATAGATATTCTAGTGTTCTGCAATGTACTTACAAATAATCCAACTCACCTTGTGTTGTGTTGGTTGCTGTAGAACTGAAACGAAAAAAATAGTTCTGTCACCTGGAGAAAAGAGTGTATGAATGTATGGGGGATGCAATTTGTAATATTTGCCTTGGGTCCCTAAATGCTTTACCCCGTCTTTGCAAAAAAAAACAAAAAAAAACGATAACACCCCTCTCGTCTGGGGCAATAAAATTCTCTCTGAATACATAGATTACATTGATGGTACTATTGTTTGTGGTCTTTCACTGTAGCTGTATCATTTTACATATCAACTGTTTCCTGACTGGGGGAAAGTCAGGAAACCTAAAATTGCTATGGAGCCTCCAACAATCTTAATGTACAGCCTATAGCACCTTATGGGATTTTTACTAAATCATATATTTACTATACTTTAAAACTCACATTACAGAAAATCTCTCCATGATTTTATGATTTTAGGTAAATGCACTTTTGACTATTGGCCTTTGCTTACTGCCAGATGTGTATGTCAGATTTTGAATTAACATAATATTACTCAAATGTTATTGTGTACAACTCTGCACTCATATATATGGCTCATATGTACGAGACAGCCACCAACTACTGAATTCACCCTTTCAAATGCCAACCCTTTTAATAAGAAAATGTATTATATGATTGGCATATTGAATGTATAGTTTATGCGTGGTCTGCAGTGCAAGCGATTTATCTAAAACTGTACATGAAGAACCCGCTGCTTTATAACATTATACTCTCACAATCAATGCAATGAAATTGTTATTCTATACTAAATGGTTACCTAGCATCACTGTAGAGAATGTGCTGTGTCTCGGCCATTCAATAGTCATAGAATTCTAGTATCTTTTTAAAGTGTTTTTTTATATTGTGACCTTTCATAAAGACCTACACAAAGCAAAACAGAAAACTAACATTCAAGGGCTGAGATAAAATGAGGTGAAACATTTCAACAGAACTTTTACAACTAACTTTTTTGTATTATTATAACTACAAGCAGCGCTGGCATGTTTACCAATGTGTTATTTGTTCTTTAAAAAGGTTGTCGTTTTACATATTAGAAATGTACTTAGGTGATCTAAAAAGACAAGGCCATCTAATAAAGGATATAAATAGTCAGCTATATGTTGCCATAATATTAACCCAATTAATAAATATAAATCTTTATTAACCCCTTCAGGACACAGCCTGTTTTGGCCTTGTGGACATAGCCGATTTTTTCAAATCTGACATGTCACTTTATGTCTTTATGTGGTAATAACGTGGAAATGCTTTTACCTATCCAAGCGATTCTGAGATTGTTTTCTCATGACATATTGTACTTTATGTTAGTGGAAAATTTGGATGATAAATTCTGTATTTATTTGTGAAAAACACCAAAATTTAGAGGAAGTTTGGAAAACTTGAATTTTTCTAAATTTAAATGTATCTGTTTGTAAAACAGATAGGAATAGCAAACATAAAAGATACTAGTTCACATATCCCATATGTCTACTTTACGTTGGCATCATTTATTGAACATCCTTTTATTTTTCTAGGACATTACAAGGCTTAGAACTTTTTATTTTTTTTAAAGTAACATTTTATTGAAACACATGAGGATGTCAACATAGGCACCACAGAGAAGAGAAGCATAGCATATACATAAATGCAATGGTGTAAGCACCTATACATAGATATACAGCATTTTATAATAATAACATAAAGCAAACAAATACATAACAAAACAGATTTCCATTGATTCACAGAATGGTAAATTAAATGCATCCTAGAAAGAATATTCAGTAAAGGAGCAGGCATATCACAGGAGACACTACACCAGCAGCAATATGTTTTAGGATGTATGTGGATTGGCTATCCAGGGTTGCCAGATTTTTACAAACTTATCCGGGCAACCACGCGCTTCGTAAGTAAGTTTGTATAGAGGGAGAGTGGAATTAACCAGTGCAGCCCACGCTCGTAGCGTAGGGAGCTTAGGGTGCTTCCAGTTCAGAAGAATAATCTTATATGCATAAAACAATAACAACATCATAAGGGATCTTGTAGCAACATTGTGAATAAGGTCTTCCTTCAGAAGGAGTAAGCAGACTTTAGGGTCCAATATACGAGGAAGTCCGATTTTAGACTCGAGAAACTCCAGGACCTCAGCCCAAATGTCAGATATGACCGAACACTTCCAAAACATGTGAAGGAAGGAGCCATCCCCCATCCAGCACCAGGGGCAAGTAAGAGAAGAGAGCTTCCCCATTCTAAACAGCTTAGACAGGGTGTAGTAAATTTGGTGGAAGAACTTAACTTGAATAAGCCGATCCCTTGCATATATCAATGGACCAGTTAGGGCACCCAGGGGTTCCGCATGATCTTCATTAGAAACAGAGGGTAGGATCTGGGACCATCTATCTAAAGCTCTGTCAGTTTTATTGGTAGAGACCTGTAACAAATGTTTGCAGAGTGTAGATAGCAGCTTGGTCAGTGTCTCCTGCGTTACCCAGTCCTCCACCGGGGATGTGCACAATCTGAGATCATAACCCGCAAACTGCGACCAAAGGGCATGTCTAAGCTAGAAGTATCGGAGTTTCAAATGATGGTATCTTATGCTTAGTATGGAGTTGCGTAAAATCGACAATCTTATTTTCTATCACCACATCCTCCAAAGTCTGTACTCCCAAATTCTGCCCACGTAGAGGGATTTGAGAGCCTTCGAATATGTGTCAGGAGTGGTTTATACCAAAGAGGGACACTTCCTCAGTTCGAAAAAATAGCTTCAAGGTAGTCCGCATCGGTATTGTGGCGAGATATCCTGGTGGAGGTGCCTGTCAGAATAAAGAGCTGACCAGGGCCTTATATGACCCCAGTAGGGTAGCCTCAAGATCCGTAGATGGGTTTTATATGCCTAGGAGTAAACCACCACCAGACATATACTAGTTGACTAGCCAAAAAATAGAGGTATAAGTTTGGTAAAGCTAGACTCCCCTGCTCAGCAGGCAGTTGGAGTGTACTAAGGGCAATACGAGGGGTTCCATCTGCCCAAATAAAGGACCTAAGATCCTTGTCCACGCTCGAATAAAATGAAAGAGGCAACCACGCGTGCACCCTAGTGGTCACTGCAGGGCAGGCAGGATGGCCGCATGTGCTGGCATCTCTTGGGAGGAAGACATCTGCAGGATGAGAGGGGTCTGCGGTCTGCAACCGCGGCCATTACATATGGCAGTTGAATTTGACACTCGCTATGGGTCGTGAATATAAGAGACATACCTATTTGAAAAAGCGGTCTCCAAGCCCAAATCTTCTCAATATTGACCATAGGTATGGCCATTCTACCGAGTCAAAGGCTTTCTCTAGGTCCAGAACAGCTACAACCCGGGAGCCAAGGTGGTTAGAGGCAGAAGAGAGATTAGTAAAAAAAAACTCTCCGCAAATTAATATCCGTTGGTTTTTCCTGGCATAAAACCAGATTGGTCTAGATGAACTACATGAGATATCACCTTCTGCAACCGCACAGCTAGTATTTTGGCTAGGATTTTAACATCACAATTGAGAAGGGAGATGGGTCTGTAGGATTCACAATTACTCAGATCTTTACAGGGCTTGGGGATCAGCACTATAAGGGCCTGAAGAAAAAAGAAATTAGATATCCAATTACCCAAGAGATTTTGTAGTCCAAATGCCACACGGTGCCATCTTAGTAATTAAAACTGAAAACAAAAAACTATCCAGGATATATGAAGCACTCATATGGGTATGAAATAAAAATATGATTTATTTATTAAATAGTAAAAAGGGAAAGTCAATTTGCAGACCAATTCCCATGAAAGAATACCAAAAAATTATATAAAGAAAACACAATTAAAAAAGCTACCTGGCCAGGAGGAATATTATATAGAACACAAGGAAACATTGGTATTACAAATAATAACAATTCATGAGGCTGTAACCAGTGAATACAATAACCGGACAAGATATGGAAACAAAGTCGCATAAATTAAGGAAGTCCCCCGTTATGTACGGTTGAATGATAGTGTAATCACTAAAAATAAATTGTATCATCATATCCAATGAAAACATATGCAATGCATAGGTAAGAAATACATATACCACCCTTTTAGAACCAGAAGGACGTAAGCACACTGAACCTGTCAGTCATGTTTGAGGGTTAAATGAGTAAAGGAGCCAAGTTACAGCCAGCAAGCAGGAATTGAAAATAAACGTATAGGTAATCCAGATTAGATTGAATATACTCATCTGGTTATGAGATCATCAGTCCCGAGTCCATCTGTTAACACTCTCAAAACTTGCTGTGACTACGTGAAGATATCGATCTTCAATAGGGTTTCCTGACCCATAGCAGGGCTCCCAGTTGTTTAAGGAGAAAATCTCCCTCCTCACTTCAACTCCATAACGAAGTGGATCAACTCCGGTACTCAAGATATTGGTGTGTGGGATTGTAATTACCGCATGCATGCAGGTCCGGTCCCTCAAAGTATGGAACCACGGGTTAATACCCTTCAAGTAATGGTACCTTGTTCTTTGTAGTATCAAAAGATCTTTTTCCCTCAGGTTCAAAGGCAGAGTGTATATCGTGAGGGCCGGTAGTAGCTTGGTTTGTGGCATGGCACTACAAGCAGCCACGTCGGAAGTAAACGGTGTGATGACGTCTCTCACCACCGTGCAACAGTCTAACGCGTTTCATCCCAGCTGGGACTTCATCAGAGACAGACAAACATGTTCACAGAAGTACCTATATTTATATCATAGGCATTAAGGGTACGTTACCTGTGTCAAATATTCCAATTAGTTATTTACCAAAAAATATTAGGATTATGTAAGCATTAAGCTAAATTGAAATAGGTGTACAATACACAAACCTTATTAGAGAAAAAAAACACACAATCATTATCAAAAAGGGATAGTTATATAATTGTTTGGTAATAAAATGTGACCAAAACTATTATTTAACATATAAGGCACATTATAGTCCTCATTTATTTGCACATAAATTTAGATAACAATACAAAAATTGTGATCCATAGATGGAGGCATCACTCTCCCAGAGAAAGAGTAAAAAATAATAATAATTGAAAGAAAAAATAATAAAAAGAAAAGAAAAGAACAATGAAAGAAAAATAAATAAAATGAAAAAAAGAAAGAAACAAAAGAAAGGGAATTATATCGAGATACAAATTTTGTATATATCTGAACATGGTTGATAAGGGCCTCTCTCATAGATGGAGGGAGCATCACCTCCCACACAGGGACTGAAACAGACCAAAAAGTCACAGAGCAATCAATTCCACATGTAACTTATACCATTCAATGGGGAGCCCATCCAACCCCGGCGTTTTCCTATTCGGGAAAGATCTAATGGCCACTGTAACTTCCTCCAAGTTTAGTTCAGAATCTAAAGAAGCAGTATCCTCCTCATCCAGAACAATGAAGTCAATGGTATTGAGATATTCCTCCAGTCTAGGCATAGAGTACGTCACTTTGGACGAGTAAAGCTCAGCATAAAATTGGGCGAATGTTTGATTAATGGCCAAAGGATCTGTCACCAGCAGACCCATAGGGGACATGATCTCCACTATAGGATTCGCTACCGTGTCTTCTCTAGCCAGATAGAAATCTACTCATATTTGCATAACGTTAAACTGTTTTCCCTTAGTCCTAGCAGCAGCACAATAATGGGGTATCTCTGCCCTTGTGAGCTAGTAGGACAGATGGAATTTTTAATTTCCTGATCGTCCTTGGCAGCACAACACATATGGGTTTTAGTCCCCTAGGTACAATTAAGCAGAGACAGGTTAATTAGCAATAAGCATTAAGCAATTAAGGACTTCCCCTATAAGTATTTACCGGTAACCGGGCCCCAGCGTATTTTTTATCTCTCTCTAGGATCAGTTCGGAGACGGTTCCCTATCCCACTGAGGAAAAGATTTGTTCCGGGCTGTATACAGGGCTGCGTCTCTGTCCCTCAGTCACAAAGGTGTACAAAGATGGCGGACATCTTCTTGGTACAAGGCGATGGGGCACCTTACCTTGTCCTGGTAACGGTAGCAGGGGAGGAGGACCCCCTGTTGGAGCACCCCCTGTTTGTCTAGATCCGAGGTGGATTTCCGGACCAACCACCCCCTCTCTCCCGATACCCAGAAGTGCTGCTCGGCGTTACAGGGGCATGGATGGGGGCGGAAGTGATGTCAGCAAGATCCCGTCCCCCGGAATGTGATGCACTGACGCAGCGGGCTCATAATGCCGGCGTCTCTTTTGAAAAATTTCACGCTCTGCCTCTGGACAGCCCTCTGCTTGCTAAGGTCAGTATGGCTGTTTACATTGATGGGTCCTGATGTGTCTCGATGCTGATGGCTATGCACATTTCCTACCATGCGTTTGTTTCTGCCTCTTCTCTAGATGTCTGCCAGAATAGAAGGTAGGAAAAGGACCCACAAATCCAGGCACAGGCTTTGCAGGGAATGCCTCCAGCCTCTGCCTGATGACACTGTATCAGATCTGTGTGTATCATGCTCCACCCCAGTTGCCTGCCCTCCCAGGGAGGATTCTAGGGGATTTATGCAATGGTTCAAACAACAGTTGTCTGTAGTTTTTAAAGATGTCAAATCATCACACCATGATAAAAGGGCCAGACGCTCTTCCTCTCCACCTCCTCAATACCAGGAGGATTCATCCTCAGCAGGAGGTTTAGATTCAGAGGTGGACTCTGACTCCCCAGACTCTGACGACCCCGAGGAATGTTTTATCCTGAGTAAGGATAAGCTCCATGATCTCCTCAGAGCGGTGAAGGATACATTGGAGACGGGAAAAGAGGTTGAGCATAAACCTAAAAAGATGGAAAAAAGGACGGAAAAATCCAAGTGCGCAGCCGTGTAGGAAAGAAGTTTTAATTGTACATAAAACCATGGTTGCATCTCATGTCCCGAATTGTCCTTTAGTAGAGAAAAATTCACCCGACTTGGGGCCAGAATATTTTTGATAGTTCTAGCCCTTTTGAACGGAATTATCGGTTTGAGAGGTAGAAATTTTTGAAGGAAAGGATCAGTTTGGAGTACATGCCAATGTCTGTTAAGTATGTCTCCTATTCTTTTATATGATGTACTGTACTGTGTAATAAAATTGAATCCAACATTTTTAATCATATTCGCATGTTCTTGGGGTCCTTTTCTAGTTTTTTGGTCATTAATGGTACGTTGTGGTAAACAATCCTCTTGGGAAATATTTTTGAAAAAGACAGTGAACTTCAACCATCGTAAATTAAATTTTATTGTGATAGCATGGAATTCATTCTTAAAAATAATGTTTTTTCTTTTGACAACAATATATACCATCAAGTAAAGGGTACTACGATGGGTACTAGGGTAGCACCTAGTTACACCAATATTTTTATGGGCGCATTTGAGGACCAATTTATATGGAAACACCCTTGGGCTATGAATCATATTCTCCTATATAAAAGATATATAGATGACCTGATTTTTGTATGGAATGGCAATATGACAAGTGCGAACAATTTTTGTAATTCACTCGATGAGAATCAATGGGGTATCAACTTCACATTTAATATTCAAGAAAAAGAAATTGATTATCTTGACCTGACAATCACCTTTTCAGGAGATAATTTTATAACAGGTACTCATTTAAAAAAAGTAGACACCAATAGCTACTTAAATTTTAACAGTGGTCACCATCCAAAATGGCTTAAAAATATCCCTCATAGCCAGTATAAGAGAATTAGAAAAAACTGTACTCTTAAATGTGATTTTAAAAAACAGAGTCAAATATTATATAAACGGTTTAAGGATAAAGGCTATACAAATACACTTCTAACTGATACCTACAAAAAGACTCTAATACTGTCCCAAGAGGATTGTCTACCACAATGTACCATTAATGACCAAAAAACTAGAAAAGGACCCCAAGAACATGCGAATATGATTAAAAATTTTGGATTCAATTTTATTACACAGTACAGTACATCATATAAAAGAATAGGAGACATACTTAACAGATATTGGCATGTACTCCAAACTGATCCTCTCCTTCAAAAAATTCTACCTCTCAAACCGACAATTACGTTCAAAAGGGCTAGAACTATCAAAAATATTCTGGCCCCAAGTCGGGTGAATTTTTCTGTACTCAAGGGCAATTCGGGACATGAGATGCAACCATGGTTTTATGTATAATTAAAACTTATTTCCTACAAGGCTGCGCCCTTCGATTTTTCCGTCCTTTTTTCCCTTTTTCTACCTACTGGATTCGCATAGCGGAGTTTGTTCCAAAACCTCCGGATTGGAAATTGGGATGCAACCGGCTTTTACAAGGGCAATTTGGATACATATTTTTGGATGTTATGCTCCCAGTATAACACTATCAGGTCAGCACAATTGACTATCTTTTTCTTCCCCGTGATTACACACGTTCATGCACGATGTGCACTTTGTTTTTATCTTTCTCCATAGCGTGATAAACCTAAAAAGGACAGACTGTTCTACTTTCCCATTACCAAGGGGAAAATTTCTTCCCAGCCATCCTGTCCTCACGGAATGGATGAAACGGGATTGGGATAAGCCTGAGAGGAAGTCTGAACTGGGCTCTCAGTTTAAAAACCTCTACAGGCTGGATAAAGCTGGCTCCAAAGAATGGGAGAATGTATCAAAACTGGATTTGCCAGTGCTTAAATTGGCAAAGAAAGCCAGTTTTTTCCCATCTGATGAATTAGCCCTGCTGAAAGACCCTATGGACAACAAAGCGGATTCCCTTCTGAAGAAGGTGTATACCTCAGCAGTGCGCTTGTGCAAAGCCTCCTTGTCAGTACCGGTGGCTAGGGCACTCCGGTCTGGCTAAGCCACCTATCAAAGTATCTAGAGGATGGAGTCCCAAGGGCAGAAATTCTCCAGTCCCTCCCAGTAATGAAGTCAGCTTCGGAGTTCCTCTCCGACTCCCAGCTGGATAACATAAAATGTGCATCTAGGGCTCTGTCCCTGTCGAATGCGGCCAGGAGGGCTCATTGGCTTAAATTATGGTCAGGGGATAATCTCTCCAGAAATAATTTTTCTGGCTTCCCTTTCCAGTCAGAATCACTGTTTGGTCCCCAACTAACTGATATCTTGAATTCCTTAGGGGAAAGCAAAGGGGTTAGTTTTCCTGAACCTAAAAGGAAGGATACCTGTCGTTACTTTCGGGATCAGAGAAGAAGGTCCCCAATGTCCAATAGAAGGTTTCTAGACTGTCAGCGCACGCTTAAAACGAAGCAGGAAAACCCTTCCTCCTTTCGGAAGAAAAATCCTGGTCAAAACCCAAACAGTTTATGACGCCGAACCAATCCTACAAATAGGAGCAAGGCTTCAGAGATTCTCCTCTCGGTGGTCGGTGACATCATCCGACGACTGGGTGACGACGACCATCAGGAGAGGATACTCGTTGGAGTTCAGAAATCTCCCCCCAGACCACTTTGTCCTCAACAGGCATCACAATCCGATAGTCCATCAGCTTCTACAGGTCTTTCTCCAGAAAGCAGCCCTGGAAGATGTTCCAGTCTCAGAAAGAGGGCAAGGAATTTACTCCAGTGTGTTCCCCGTGCCCAAATCAGACTGCAGTTGGAGACTGGTAATAGACCTGACCTTCCTCAATCAGTATCTGGTGAGGAGAACGTTCAAGATGGAGACTATCCAGTCGGTGATGAACCTTCTGGAAAGGAACGATGTTATGGCAACAATCGACCTTACGGATGCATACTTGCATGTCCCTATTCTGGTCGCGCACAAAAAGTTCCTCCGTCTAGGGGTCCAGACGCAGGGTGGAATACAGCACTTCCAGTTTACCTGCCTACCCTTCGGGATTTCGTCGGCACCCCGTGCGTTCACGAAAAATGTGGTGGTCCTATCAGCAGTGCTGAGGCTGAAAGGGATATGTGTGGTCCCTTACTTGGATGACTGGCTAATAAAAGTGCCATCAAAATCCCTTCCCCAAGAGCATCTCCAAACCACATTGGAGTTTCTTCACTTTCACGGGTTCCTGGTGTACTTCAGAAAGTCACAGCTCTCCCCATCACAGAATCTGAAATTCTTAGGATTCATGGTGAATTCCCGGTCAATGACAGTCAAGTTTTCTCCGGAGAGGATTTCTGCAATTTTGGGTTCAATAGAATGCCTTATTTGCCATCCGAATATATCGGTTCGAGGGGCCATGAAAATCCTAGGTCTAATGACCTCATCCATAGATGCGGTCCCCTGGGCCAAAGCCCACATGAGATCATTGCAGCTCAACTTCCTCAGATCCTGGGACAAAAATCTGGATGCTCTCTTCAAGGTCTCCAACTTCACCCTTCAAGACCTCAACTTGTGGTTCTGGACACTCTCCGGTCCGGCAAATCCCTGGTTCCCCCACCACAGAAAGTCCTGACTATGGATGCCTCCTGCTGGGGATGGGGTGCCCATGTAGATCACCTATCGGTTCAAAACAGATGGAGTCAGAAGGACGTGTCACTATCCTCCAACATGAAGGAACTCAGAGCAGTGAGATTATCGCTAATGCCCTTCCAGTCTCATCTGGGAAATACCCAGATCCTGGTCCAGTCGGACAACCTACCTACTCTTTTCTATATAAACAAGCAAGGAGGAACGAGGAGTGCCTCAATGTCGGCCGAATGCAGACGACTTATGAATTGGGCAGAACAACATTCGATGGCACGTGATGGCATCGGAAGAGAACAACAAAGTCCTCAGCTTCTGTTCTCTACCACTCCCGCCATGCAGTAGCATTGGACGGCCTCTCTGTCAGTCAGTTGGAGAGAAAAATTAATCTACATCTTTCCTCCCCCCCATAATACCCAGAGTATTGCCTGGAGACCATAGGCAGCACAAGCTTCCCCCCCAGGCAGATCTTATGGCTATTACTTCGTAAAAATACGTTGGGGCCCGGTTAATGGTACATACTTATAGGGGAAGTCCTTAATTGCTTAATGCTTATTGCTAATGAACCTGTCTCTGCTTAATTGTACCTAGGGGACTAAAACCCATATGTGTTGTGCTGCCTACGGACTCCAGGAAATAAACATTTCGGTGAGTAAATTTTCGTTTTAATCAAACTAATCAACTAGAGTCCCCTCCCTACATAAGGACATCTAGCCCCTCCTACCCTGTGGAATCTGATGTATGTATCCACTGATGACAATTCTTGAAGTTCCCCTGTTCTGACAGATGTTATGGTTAGGGGCGGACACCCCTCATGTGCAAACCGTTCTGATGCACAAGAGCCCAGTATAATATAATTGAGGGACCGAAACCGTGCTCACAGTTACTGGTGAACCGTTGGAATGACACAACCTAGTGTGCCATGGTAAACCATTGGAGAGTATGGGGTCCCACATACCCCACCGCCTACACGGAGCTCTCCACCGCCTTTGTACACCCTTGATTATGACCAGAAGGAAATAACCTCTTAGGATAGCTAATTATGTGGGACCTCTTCCCGAGGTTCAGAGGTAGTTGATCATAAACTTCTTAGGACTAATGCAAAGTCTCCTTTTGCAATAGGTCTGAGGATAACAGGTCTCATTTAGCAGACCGTTTCAGGAAGGGCTCTTGTAACAAGGATCTTACCCAAAATGCGGCCTGGACTAGACATTGGATCTTCCAGGTCGATAGACTCAGTCCTTTCCTGAATCCTTTCTGCTGGAAGTGTAGGAAGTTGATAAGCCGAGGGTTGCAACTATCCACTCCTTAAATGTAATATAAAGTTGAAACAATTAATTTGCCCCTTGTGTAAGTCTTCTTGGTAGTTCCAGACCTGGACTGTGGGCAGGTCTTCATGAATTGATTGGAGAGCCCTTTAGCTTCTAAAGGGGCTGGTCAACCTTCAGTCTGTCAGGTTGAATGTCTTCAGGTCCTGGCACAGTTGAGTGCCCTGAAACACCAAGTTCTGCACTGGGGAAGTCTCCAGTAACACCCTCGTCTCATCCTTATGAGGTGGTAATACAATGACCTCTGTGGCCAGAATGGTATGATGGCTTTTACTGTGGCCTGGTCTTGACGGATTCTCATCAATACCCTGGGCATCAAGGAAACCGGAGCGAAAACGTAGGCCAGCCTGAACCTCCTAGGCATGGACAGGGCATTCACTTCCAAGAGATTATCACCCTGACAAAGGGAGAGAATGTTTCCACCTTGGTGCTGAACCTTTTGGCCAGGAGATCGATCTCTGGCACTTTCCATATCCTGGTGATCTGCTTGAAGATCTCTAGATTCATAGACATTTCTCCCGGACTGTTAGCCATCGACTCAGCCGGAACCTTGCACTGTTACAGCAGAGGGTAGGTAGATTCAACTCTGTCCATATCAACATCATTCCCACCTTCCTGAGAAGGGGTCCTGATCGGCTACTACGCTGCCTCTTTGAGTTCCTTTAGGATCAAGGACATAGATCTCTAGAGGGGACTCTTTGAGGCCCAGTCTGTCTACCACTCTAGGAGTATTACCAATCTAGTTGGGATGCATCTGTAATCAACAAGATCCAATTCTCTGGACAAGGCACCTCACGTCCCTAAGATGTTTCCACATCTGATCGATTCATGAGTTTGGAATAACAGGGTGCAGCTATTGTTCAACCACTCTGGGTTGTATTACCTTTTGGTTCTGGATCTCTCTCTGGAGGAGTCGTTAGTGTCCTAAGGCCCAAAGAACTGCCTCTGCAGCTGCTGACATGAACATAAGCCCCTCCGCTGCCAATATTCTTTCCTGACAAGCAGGCGGAAGGGAGAATATCTCCTGGGAATTTATGACAAAGCCTAAGAACGTCCTTGTTCTTGCTGGACCAATGTCTGTCTTTCCCAATGTATTAACCAACAGCGTTGGAACTACTGAACTGTAGTTTGAAGGTGGTGCATCAAATGAATCGTCCAGGTATGGAAGCACAGGTTTCCCCTGTGTTCCTACAGGCAGCAATGGCAGTCACCACCTTAGAAAAGGTATGAGGAACCGAAGAGATCCTGAAGAAAACAGCTGTGAATTGCAGGGAGCTTGACACTACCTCATATATACACAGCTGTACGTTGCAATTTTTCCCGCTTCTCAGAAAATCTCTGTATGAAGGCATGCATCCTTCAAGACTAGGGAGGCCATGACATCTCATTTCCATGGATGTAATTGTCTCCTATTTGACTTTTCTTCTTCCTGGAGAATAGGAGGTTGATACCATTCCTTCTAGGAATTGTAGAAAGGAGACATCCAGGATGACCTGATGTAAAGGAGCAGTACGGAATATGCTTCCAGAGGAAGTGTATTCAATAGCCGGACTGCCTGATCTTCAACCGTAGGAAGGGTTATAACTTACCAGCTTCAGAAGAGAGTTGGAGGCACCCCCCACAGGAAGGGATCCAGTGTCAGAGTTTAGTCCTTCTGGTGTCAGAAGTGGAATCGGAATCACCGCCTCCAGGGGGAAATGCGACTTAACGCAGAGCCCTAGGCTGCTCTGTCATCCTGATTGACTTTGTTAAGGGCTATGGAGCTTCTTAATTCCCTTCTAGGGAAAATTGGTCTGCCTCGGTATTGACTTCTGTGATGTCAGAGGGAGTTTCACGTTGAACTACCTGAACAGACTGCGGTAATGATTCTACCTTCTTTTTAGAGAAGCTCTCTAAACCTTTAGTCAGCTCGGACCCTAAGGGTCTATTGACTCATACTTTAACTCACAGATGCTGTACTTGGAAGCATTAACCGCGACTCAAGAGAGTGTACGCGAGTGGTGGATAGGGTCATAGCCAGTCTGACAACCTTATCTGTTGGGACAGTATCACCCAGGTAGTCAGGGGTCGAATTGATTAAATCATTACATGTAAGTCTGGCATTTATATCACCTTGGATATGTTAGAATCCAATTTTGGTGAGCCCTGGAGATTTCCAGTAGTCAATGGAACGAGGCACGGATTGCCAGCCAGCTCTCCCACGCTGGTACTTGTGAGGATTTAAGCTGAGCAACTTCTGTGATCTGATCAGAGCAGGAACCTACATCCTAGCCCGCCATATTTAGCTTAGCTCTAGGATAGGTCTTTTTTACTTTGTTAAAAATAAAGTCTTTGACTGTCAGGAAATGCTGGGAGTTGTAGTTTCACAACAGCTGGAGTGCAAAAGCTTGCTATGCACTTCTGCGGTCCCTAATGAATTGCGCTACTGGCCCTGTGCAACAGAATAGGCCCTCACTTGGAGATTTGACCTGACTCAGCAGGTACAATAGCGTGGACGGTTTTGGCGATAGCCATATAATCTTGCAGGAGGACCTCACTGCTTAAAGAGGCTCTGTCACCACATTATAAGTGCCCTATCTTGTACATAATGTGATCGGCGCTGTAATGTAGATTACAGCAGTGTTTTTTATTTAGAAAAACAATCATTTCTGACGGAGTTATGACCTATATTAGATTTATGCTAATGACTTTCTTAATGGACAACTGGGCGTGTTTTACTTTTTGACCAAGTGGGCGTTGTGGAGAGAAGTGTATGACGCTGACCAATCAGTAACCAATCAGCGTCATACACTTCTTCCCATTCATTTACACAGCACATAGTGATCTAGCTAGATCACTATGTGCAGCCACATACACACACATTAACGTTATGCAAGTGTCCTGACAGTGAATAGAGATCACTACCAGCCAGGAGGTGATGTCTATTCAGAATCCTGACACTTCGGTAACGTTTGTGTGAGATTTACAGCAAGGCAAGCGTAATCTCGCGAGATTACGCTGTAAACTGTCATTTAAAACGAGATTACGCTTGCCTTGCTGTAAATCTCACACAAACATTACCGAAGTGTCAGGATTCTGAATAGGGCCTGTTCACATCAGCGTTGACTTTCCATTCCGGGGTTCCGTCGGAGGTTTCCATCGGGTGAACCTCGCAACGGAAAGTCAAACTGAAATCACAGCTTCCGTTTCAGTCACCATTGATGTCACCATTCCGGCAGGTTTCCGTTTTAATGACGGAATCAATAGCGGAGTCGACTGCACTATTGATTCCGTCGGAAAAACAGAAACCTGCCGGAATGGTGACGAACGGAAACTGTGGTTTCAGTTTGACTTTCCGATTCGGGGTTCACCCGACGGAAACCTCAGAACCCCGGAACGGAAAGCCAACGCTGATGTGAACAGGCCCTAAGGCGTCTTTCACACTAGCAGTTCTATATGTTTACCCCTCTTCCACCAGATGAAGAGAGGATAGATACATTAAACGGAAAGCAACGGTTCCGTTAGAATTACCATTGCTTTCAATGGTAATTCTTTTGTATCAGTTGCTTTTCGTTTGTCTCCGTTCGCTAGGTTTCCATTTTTTTTAAACGGAAAGTTCTGCAGAACTTTTATTTCCGTTCAAGAGAACGGAAACCTAGCGAATGGAGACAAACGGAAAGCAACTGATACAAAAGAATTACCATTACATTCAATGGTACCGTTGCTTTCCGTGTAACGTAACGATCCTCTCTTCATCTGACAGAAGAGAGATAAACGTATATTAATGCTAGTGTGAACTTAGCCTAATACAATTAAGATATTAATATTTTTTTTTTTAAAAAACAACCCTGCTGGGCTTTGAACCAGCGACCTTCCTAACGTAAGGCAGATAAGCTGACCACTATTCTATAGAAGCTGTCATATCCAATGCCTGCGAAACAGTAGTAGTTGAGGGTTTATTCAATAACAACAGGCACTATCTCAGTTTATCCTGCCAGCAACGTCTGTCTGCTGCGTGTGGGTGGTGACTGGTCAGAGAC
Organism: Rhinoderma darwinii; assembly: GCF_050947455.1. Taxonomy (NCBI): domain Eukaryota; kingdom Metazoa; phylum Chordata; class Amphibia; order Anura; family Rhinodermatidae; genus Rhinoderma; species Rhinoderma darwinii. The sequence continues at coordinate 407,663,588 of NC_134688.1, forward strand.
TCACAGTCGAACTGGCTGCTGCGTGCAGTGTGCACTGGGAGGGACTGTGAGACTCACCAGTCACAGCCCCGCTTGTAGCTTTCCCATGATAATTAAGCACAGGAAAGCTACAAGCACTGCTGTGACTAGTGAGTTGGACAGTCAATCCAACCCCACCCGCACCCCCCTGCCTGGTCTCTAGACATGAGGTCAGGACCAGGTGACTCACACGTTACTGGTCCCGGCCCCGACCCAATGACGGTCCGTGTGTCTCTGACTGAGGTCACCCCAGTCAGAGACAGTTGGCAACCCTGCTCCCCGGACACAACGCTACTTTAAGCGCTGAGCTCGGGGAAGCCATTGACAGTACTGTCCATATTTGGACAGTGACGTCAGTGGCTAATCCTTGAGCGGAATTCCCGTTGCCGACTGTGGCCGGGGATTCCGCTCATAAATGGACAGTACCGTCAAGGGCTTCCCCGAGCACAGCGATTAAAGTAGCACTGTGCCCGGGGACCACTCGGCGAGCGGAGGAGCTCCCGCTGCTCCTCCGCTATGAACTAATTCTGAAGCAGGGAGCTGATGGTTCCCTGCTTCAGAATTAGTTAGACAGCGGGACATACCCCCGGCCGCCCGGGACAGCAAGACGCCACCCAGAATCCGGGACTGTCCCGCTGAATCCGGGACGGTTGGGAGGTATGACTAAATGCATACATAAACAAACGGAAGAGGATTGATCTTCATACTAAACTTTCTCAAAGACTCTTATCTGAAAAACGCTGAACTCTCCGGGCACTTCCGCCTTCAGCTTGCTAGACGGAGGAAAAAGCTTAAGGTGCATTTTTTGTAACAACAGCTAAACCCTAAATAGCAGGTTGCAGCATCAGTCTCCAGAATGAATAGGGTTAAACACCCTAAGTACATCTCCAGGGAATGTCAGAAGTTCAGCATAACAAGTGAAAACAGTAACACAATACAAACAAGCAGTGCAAACCCATCTATCCAAGTCCAAAGGACATAAAAAAACACAGGTTAGGAGGGGCTGGATGTCCTTATGTAGGGAGGAGACTCTAGTTGATTAGTTTGATTAAATTAAAAATTCCATCTGTCCTACTAGTTCACAGGGACAGAGATACCCCATTATTGTGCTGCTGCAGGACGTAAGGGAAGAACCAGTTTTGTCTCCCTGCTCAAAATATCTCTGTTGGGTGTATAATTTTTTTCTTTCTGGTTAGTTGAGTTAAAATAAAACTATATTCGTGTTGTTTAGCAGAGAATTCAAGGAAGTCAGATGCGCTCCTGGAAGTAATATAAGTTATCTCCGCAACAGCCAACTCTATCTCAAGGTTAACTCGCTGCATCGCAGCACCTCTTCTATGCGAGGAGACAGCCCGTATAACTACTCCCCTTGTATATGCTTTGAAAGCATCACAGACTAAACCACAGTCTGCTGTCAGCAATACTATACCAAAAGCCTGGCAGCTCCATTTCAAGGAATGTCAGAACCTTCTTACAGGAGAGCCACAAAGGACTCCGTCTCCAAATTTTACGTTTGGCCACTTCAGGGAACCCATAAGTGACCTGCAGGTGAGACTGATCCGAAATACCCCTAGGAAGATAGTCGGCCGTAACTACAAAGACAAGAGCAGCCATATTCCCAAATGCAAGATCAATACGTGAAAAAGGTCTGTGGGCTGGGGAGTGACAGTAGTAAGCTCTAGACAGGGAGTGTCGCATGCGCCATATTTCAGTTAAGTAATATGTATCTGCCCACGTAGGCAAAGGGGAAGCACCACTCGTCCCCATTCCAAGCCTATCCAACCCCGGACAAAGGAAGAGATTGAAATCACCAAGGAGTAGGAGGGGTGCAGGGCCGAGGCCCGTCACCATTGCCATCACCTCATGTAGGAGCTGAACAGAAGCTGGAGGAGGATTATAAATATTCACAACAATGAACGGGGTAAAATGTATCTGGCAAAACAAAACAATGATTATACCCCTAGGGTCAGTTCTCACAGAGGTAGTTACACATTGCAAAGATTTGTGGACCAGAAAGAGACCCCACAAGAATAGCTGGAGAAGGAGGCATGATACCCATGCTTAATCCAGGGTTTATGCAGAGCCTTCAATCTGGAGCCCATTAAGTGGGTCACCTGGATGAGTATTATATGTGGAGATAAAATTAAAGACCAGTGACCTTTTGAGCTGGTCATCGAGGCCCCTGACATTCTAGGAAATAACTTTAAGATATTGCAAAGTCTCCATCAGGTCTATCAAAAAAATGGGATAAATTTAGAGCATAAATCGAGATAGTGGGAAAATAAGGCTCCCAGAAAGAATTATTCCCTTCAGCTGACTGGCGGGTCAAATCACCGATCCACACATAGTTATGCATCACATTCACCTGGTCAAAAAAAAATGGAAAGCTATAACAAAGAAAACCCACCAAACCCACCCTACCCATCCCTCCAAACATGAGATAGGCTTCATTCCCAAATGCAGTAACGCACCTGCTCAAGGTAAAGTCAAAACTGGAATTAGAAGATACAAGTTAAACGGTTATGTGAAAATGGGGGTAATCCCCCTCCCTGAGAATAATCATATATTCAACAAATAGAAGAAATAAACACAATGTAACACAAATGGAGTTTCATCCTTTGACAGAAAAATAAAGGAAACTACTTTATTTTTCTCTCAAATGATGAGACTCCATCTGTGTTACATTAGACAGCTGGGTTCCCCAGTGCGGCAGGAGGTCGGAGAGAAAAATCTTCAGTCCCTCACGACAGCAGGTAACACAGGCACAGGAATCATCCAAAGAGAGAGTCCGCGGTGTGGAGCAAAGGCAGCACCCACCGATTTCTCCATTTTATCAGTAATTTTGAACTCCTTGCAGACGCCATTACTGGTAGAACCCAGAGCAGCTATTTACGGCAGTACAGATATAATATTCAGGCTAGTGCACCAGGAGTATAAATTCGGCTCCACCACACTTTTGGTTCTGACTCTAAGCCGGGAATCCGCTCCGGAGAGTAAGCCCCGACCTCGTATTTCCACCGAATGGCGTCAGCAGGGCCTTAGAAGGTAGGAGCACCTCAGGGGGTCACCTCCATGTGCATCCCCAGGTGATAACCAGCGACTGGAGAGAGGATGGCAGACGATTACACCAGGCGCTGGCGGAGCTCTCCTCCGGCAAGTCTGCTCCCGCCAGCGTCCAGGACATGCCCCCAAGGCTTAGAACTTTAGCAGAAATGTTTCACATTTTCAAGAAAATGTCCAAAACCTATTTTCTTAGAGACTAGTTCAGTTGTGAAGTGGCTTTGAGGGCCTTATATATTAGAACCCCCCCCCCCCCCATAAGTCAACCAATTTTAAAAAAACGCCACCCCTTAAAGTATTAAAAACAGTATTTAGAAAGTTTCTTAACCCTTTAGGTCTTTCACAGGGACTAAAGCAAAGTGGAGGTGAAATTTACAAATTTCATTATTTATTTATTTTTTTAGAAAATCCATTTTAATCCATTTTTTTTCTGTAACACAGAAGGCTTTATCAGAGATTAAACATTTATTGCCTAGATTCTGCAGTTTTTAGAAATATCCCACATGTGGCCCTAGTGTGCTAATGGACTGAAACACTGGCCTCAAAAGCAAAGGTGCACCTAGTGGATTTTGGGGCCTCCTTTGCATTAGAATTTATTTCAGGCACCATGCCTGGTTTGAGACACCATTTGATAAACGACACCGCTTAAAGAATTATATAGCGGTATAGTGAGCATTTTGAGCCCACAGGTTTTGTTGAATTTAGTGGAATTAGACCATGAAAATCGAAATTTTTTTCCAATAAAACTTAGAAATTATCAATTTTTACAAGGAATAAGGGAGAAAAAGCACCCCGATATTTGGAAAGCAATTTCTCCCGATTACGGCAATACCCCATATGTGGTAATAAACTGCTGCTTTGACACACGGCAGGACTCAGAAGGGAAGAAGCACCATTTGGCCTTTGGAGCTTAAGTTTTGCTGGATATAGTTTTCTGGCCAAAACAGTGGAAACACCCCAAAAGTGACCTCATTTGGGAAACTACAGCCCTCAAGGAATTTGTCGAGGAGTATAATGGGCATTTTGATCCCACAGGAGTTTTGCTGAATTTAATGGAATTAGGCTGTGAAAATGAAAATCTAAGTTTTTTTCTAATAAAATTTAGTTTTAGCCCAGATTTTTTCATTTTCACAGTAGCTCAAGGATAAAAAGTACCCCAACATCTGTATAGCAAACTCTTCTGAGCACGGCAATACCCAATGTGTGGTAATAAACTGCTGTGTGGACACACGGCGGGGCTTAGAAGGGAAGGAGCGTTATTTGGCTTTTGGAGCTCAAATTTAGCTGGAATGGTTTTTGGGTGTCATCTCGCATTTGCAAAGTCCCTAAGGGACCAAAACCATGGAAACGCCCCAAAAGTGACCCCATTTCAGAAGCTACACCCCTTAAGGAATCTATCTAGGGGTATAGTGAGAATTTGGACCACACAGGTCTTTTGCAGAATTTATTAGAATTAGGCCTTGAAAATTAATATCAACATTTTTTCCACTAAAATGTTGCATTTTTTCATTTTCACAAGGGATAAAAGAGAAAAAGCACCCCAACATTTGTAAAGCAATTTCTCCAGAGTACAGAAATACCTCATATCTGGTCATAAACTGTTTGGACACATGGCAGTGCTGAATTGATTTTTGGGCACCATGTCGCATTTGCAAAACCCCTGAGGTACCAAAGTACAGTGGAAGCACCCAAGAAGTGACCCCATTTTGGAAACTACACCCCTCAAGGCATTCATCATTTGCCTGACATATGACAGGGTAAAGAAGTTAAGAGAAACATATGCGTATTTGAGGTCTATTTTGGTGATTTTCACAGCATTGGCCCACAACTGCAGGACTCTGAGGTCAAATAGCAAAACAAACCCCCAAGTGGTGACCCCTATTTTGGAAACTAGACCCCTTAAGGCATTTTAAGTGGTGAGCATTTTGATCCCACAGGTGACTTTTTCATTAGAAGTTAATTAACGATTTCAGGACAGCCATTTTTTTCTCTCTCATTTTTGTTTTTCACTCCCCGCCTTCCAAGAGCCATAACTTTTTTATTTTTACGTCAATAGTGGTGTGTGGGCTTATTTTTTGTGGGAGGAGTTGTCGTTTCTATTGGAATCATTCAAAGTACCATATACTGTACGGGGAAACTGAAAACAAATTCTTTGCGGGCTGAAATGGGAAAAAGCGGAGATTCCTCCATTGTTTCTAGGGTTTCGTTTTCACGGCTTTCATCCTGCGGTAAAAACGACAACTTATCTTTATTCTGCGGCTCAATACAAATATGGGGATACCACATTTATATTTTTTATTATTATAATATACATGTTCAAAGAAAAAACTATTGGTTAAAAAAAACAAATAGTTTTGTTTCACCACATTCTGAGAGCGATAGTTTTTTATATTTTGGTTGATTGAGTGGTGTTAGGGCTTATTTTTGCGGGATGAGCTGTAGTTTTTATTGGTACAGTTTTTTAGTACATACAAATTTTGTATCACTTTTTATTAAATTTATAAAAAAAAAACGGCGTTCACCGTGAGTTATATAATGGTATATTGTAATAGTTCAGACTTTTACGGGCTCAGCGATACCAATTTTGTTCATTATTTACATTTCTTTAGAGGAAAAATGGGAAAAGTCGTTTTTTTTAACTTTTAATATATTAACTTTTTCACTACAAATTACTAACTTTATTTGACACATTTTATTAGTCCCCCTAAGTGGTACAATACACTGCAATAATACATTTTTTATGTCACCATATTCTGAGAGCCATAACCTTTTTATTTTTCAGTCAAAAAAGCTATGTAAGGGCTAGTATTTTTGCGGGGCGGGTTGTAGATTTGTTGGTACTATTTTGGGGTATATGCAACCTTTTGATCACTTTTTATTCTATGTTTTGGGAGGGATGGTGACCAAAAAAATAGCGATTCTGGCATTGTTCCTTATTTTTTTTGCGGTGTTCACCGTGCGGTAAAAATAACATTATAGTTTTATTGTTTGGGTTGTTACGAATTCGGTGATACCAAATATGTGTACTTTTTTTAAACGTTTTCATTTTACACTTTTCTAGAAAAAATAAATGTTTGCTCCACTAGGGGACTTGAAGACCCGCAGCACTGATATCTGATATAATACATTACACAACCTACATAGTGTAATGTATTAGTGCTGTCAGTGTGACACGGACAGCAAACCTAACAGGACCTGCCAGAGGCAGGTCCTCATAGGCTTCCGTACATGGTAGAACCAGAGGTTATTGTGAGGTCTCCGGTTGCCATGCCAGCCATCAAAAACCCCCGCGTTGTGGGGGGTGACGAACTGCTACAAACACCTTAAATGCGATGATCGCTGTGGACAGCCGCATTTAAGGGGTCAATTTGCAGAAATCACCAGAATTGGACCACTGACTGGTGTTAGGGGAGTGTCAGCTGTTGGGGAGAGCTGATCCCCCGGTTCCCGGACACTGTCCGTTAGGACAGTGTGAACGGGGAACGGTCCAGTAACTGTACGTCCTGGTGCGGGAAATAACCTCACGCCAGGACGTACAGTAGCGTCCTGGTCCGGGTTAAAAGGGTTGTATCATAATTGCTGCGGGACTTACTTGTCTAACCTCCAGCAATCAATTGTATTCGTCGGGGGAAGCCCTGTCTGGCCTTATATTTAATCTGCAGCAGAATTACACACAATATTTGAATGGCCGTCCTTCTATTATATAGACAGGCTTTTTCTGCCAGAGCAAAAGCTACTAGTATTTCGCTTCGTGAGCGGCTCTCCACCCTGTCTCATAGACAGGGCCGGCCTCAGGGGTATGTGACCTGTACAGTCAAACAGGGCGCATCAGTTGCACCTGCTGACAGGGGTGCCGCACATGGCAAACATCTTAATATTATTGTATAGTCGTATTATTCAGACATTGTATAGCACTTATTAGATTATGTGGCATATCTCCCGATATCCAGTGTCGTCGTGTATTTGGCAGCTCTGAACACAAGGAGAGAGAGCGGAGCTCTCATTATGCGCTTGTCGGCGCTGATCACCAGGCGAGAGAGCGGTGCTGTATTGTTTCTGTCACTGCTGAACACTTGCCAAACACACACTGCTACCTCTCCTGGTGATCAATGCCGCAAAGACGGAGTTCAGTAGCTGCTCTGTAAAAGAAAAAGTTGGCAGCTCCCTCTCCTATGTGCACCTCTCTAAGCTGGTGTTCAGTAGCAGTGGTCTCGCCTATATGCACTACCCCCAAGCTGGTGTTCAGTAGCCGCGGTCTCTCCTACGTGCACCCCCAGGCTGGTAATCTGTAGTCGCTCTCTCTCCTGTGTGCAGCGCTCCCAAGCTTGTATTCAGTAGCTGTGGTCTCTCCTGTGTGAATTTACCCCTAGCTAGTGTTTAAAGACCATAGTCTATACTACGTGCAACCCCCCTCCCCCAAAACTGGTGTTCTGTAGCCTTGTGGGAACCACAGGTGAATCATCTTTGCAAAGAAAGTCAGGAACAAGGGTCACACTGAAATGTAAGTTAAATTAACTGATAATTTGTTTTATGTCACATATATGGAAACACTGAGTACTTCATTATTTTATTTTTATTGGCACGCCTTACAAAAAAGGTGGCCTACTCCTGGTCTAGTGCTTATAATTAGATCCTGTTTGCTATGGTTATTTGTGCACTGTATGATAGTACACCGTATAGGCAGGCGTCAACAGAAGGTACCTGTCACGTAGGGTTCGTGGACCTACTGGGCCGTACCGCCTTGGCGGTATGGCAGCTGGCAAACAGTGCGCAGGTCAAACTGGTGTTCTGTAGCCTTGTGGGAACCACAGGTGAATCATCTTTGCAAAGAAAGTCAGGAACAAGGGTCACACTGAAATGTAAGTTAAATTAACTGATAATTTGTTTTATGTCACATATATGGAAACACTGAGTACTTCATTATTTTATTTTTATTGGCACGCCTTACAAAAAAGGTGACCTACTCCTGGTCTAGTGCTTATAATTAGATCCTGTTTGCTATGGTTATTTGTGCACTGTATGATAGTACACTGTATAGACAGGCGTCAACAGAAGGTACCTGTCACGTAGGGTTCGTGGACCTACTGGGCCGTACCGCCTTGGCGGTATGGCAGCTGGCAAACAGTGCGCAGGTCACAGTCTATAGTTCGTATAGGGTACCTGTGGTAGCTCGGCCAGTAGCAAGACAGGCTCGGCTTGTACTAGGCAGCAGGTAGACGTCAGGCGTGGAGTAGCCGGACAGGCGTAGAATACAGCACAGCACTTGTCCAGGATAGCACGGGATACAGGAAACAGGATACAGGGAACACTGGGAACTGGAAAACACTAGGAAACAATTTGCAAGACAAACTTAGGGTATGACAACAACGTTCAGGCAGCGAAGCAAGGGACTGGTCCCTTCTTGCAGTCCAGGGCACTCATGGGATGATTATACCCTACTGGACCCAGCCGAGGTGAGTGGAAGTGAGTGCTGGCGTCTCCTGAGGAGGAGACTGGGGCCAGCGCTCGCAGAACCATGGCTGCGGCCATCAGGAGGTGAGTGAACCTGACAGCCCGCAGCCACGGACATGACAGTATCCCCCCACTAACGCCCCCTCTACTTGGGGCCAGAGCGAGAGAGAAACTTTTTCAGAAGAGTAGGAGCATTGAGGTTCTCCTCTGGCTCCCAGGACCTCTCTTCAGGACCAAACCCCCTCCAATCCACCAAATAAAAAGTCTTTCCTCTCACTCTCTTGGTGTCCAAGATCTCCTTGACCTCGAATGTGTCTGAAGGGCCGCTGGAGGCAACCGCAGGTCTAGGAGTCTTGGTAAAGCGGTTCAGAACCACTGGTTTCAGGAGAGAGACATGGAAGGAGTTGGGGATCCTGAGGGTAGGAGGCAGCCGAAGCTTGTAGGCGACAGGGTTGATCTGCCGCAGGATCTCGAAGGGTCCAAGGAACCTGGGAGCAAATTTGTACGATGGCACCCTCAGTCGAATATTCCTGGAGGACAGCCAGACCTTTGTGCCAGGAAGAAACTGAGGAGGTTCTCTTCTCCATGTGTCTGCCCTCCGTTTCATGCGGTCGACCGCCAGCAGGATGGAGGATCGAGTCTGCTGCCAGATGTGCAGAAAGTCCCTAAAAGCCGTGTCAGCAGTTGGTACCTCAGACGTATCAGGCACCGGGAGAGGAATTCGTGGGTGTTGGCCATAGACCATAAAGAACGGTGTCTTCTGTGTGGACTCGCTGGTGTGATTATTGTAGGAGAATTCAGCCCACGGGAGCAACTGCACCCAGTCATCATGCTGCTTGGAGATGAAGTGGCGTAAGTAGTTCTCCAAGATCTGATTGATCCTCTCGACCTGACCGTTGGACTGAGGATGGTAGGCCGAGGAAAAGTCCAACTTTACACCTAGGAGTCCGCAGAGGGCTCTCCAGAACTTCAAGGTGAACTGAACCCCCCGATCAGACACAATATGCTGCGGCAAGTCGTGCAGGCGGAAGATGTGTTGGATGAACAACTTGGCAAGTTGAAGAGCAGAAGGAAGACCGGTCAGAGGAACAAAGTGGGCCATCTTCGAAAATCGGTCCACCACCACCCAGACAGTACTGAATCTAGCAGGGAGAGGCAGGTCCATGATAAAGTCCATAGCTATATGCTGCCAGGGGGCATCGGGCACAGGCAATGGCTGGAGCAGGCCAGCAGGTCTGCAGTGAGCGACCTTGTTAGCTGCACATACTGATTCACATCACATTTGTGCTATTTGCCAAGCCTATACGATTTTTATAAAAACGTGGACCATTGAAAACGTATACAAATGTGTACGATTCTCTGTTTAAGAATGTTTTTTTATAGCCTGTACGTTTAGAGTATACTCATACGTCTGTATATGTTTCTGTTCTTTTTTTTTTACCTAAAAAAATGTATACTTTTTTTTTATTTTTTTTAAAGTGAACACTGATAGAAACAAAAAAAACTGATAAATTTACTGTATGTAACGGATACAAACATAGCATTACGTTTGCATACGTTGTCCATTGAGATCAATGCTAAAAAAACAACATTGCGTATACCTTTATTTGAAGTACAAAATAGCATAGCAGACTACGCTTTTCAGTACTTTAAAAATATAGTATCCCAACGTAAACCATGATAAACATAGACTCAAGAATGCTATTTTGGTCTTTCACCTACTATAGTCTAAGTATACGCCGACCTATACGTTTCAATACTTTTTTAGGGTATGTTCACACGAGGTCATTACGTCCGTAATTGACGCATGTATTTTGGCCGCAAGTACCGGACCAAACACAGTGCAAGGAGCCGGGCTCCTAGCATCATAGTTATGTACGATGCTAGGAGTCCCTGCCTCTCCTTGGAACTACTGTCCCGTACTGAAAACATGATTACAGTATGGGACAGTTGTCCGGCAGCGAGGCAGGGACTCCCAGCATCGTACATAACTATGATGCTAGGAGCCCGGCTCCCTGCACTGTGTTTGGTCCGGTACTTGCGGCCGAAATACGTCCGTCAATTACGGACGTAATGACCTCGTGTGAACATACCCTTAGTGTTTGAAAACATATACGCTCGGCAGTTAGCACAAACGCAATGTAAATGGGGCCTTAGGCCAATTATGCACGGTAATGTAGTAATTCATCTAACACCTACATATCACTTCATAATTAGGCACTTCCATCACAGAATTGAGCATAGAATTAAAAAAAAAATTTTAATGTTTTTTAATTTGTATTTTTTTTTAAATTTAAGAGCATAGAAAGTCAAAATGTACATGTAGAAAACTATAGAAGGAGGAAAATTTATATTTTTTAAAAGTAGCAATTTTCCTTGCCGTCTTTTACTTAAATTATTTAAATTACAAAGGAATTAATAAATCAAATAGAACTTGCTGTATATGGCTGTAAACCACTAGGTGGCAGCATCTGACAAGCAAAGAAAAATGTTTCCTAAAGGCTATGTACACCTATGAATGGAACATTTTTTTTTTTTTAGAATTTAATAAATCAATGTGTTTTGTGTTTTAAATCATTTTTCTAATTGACTTTTATTAATAAATGCCTTTTTACGATACAGCTACTATGTATCCTGTATACATAGAAGCTGTATCATTCTCTCAGCCGATTCCATCAGATCATCTGAACTGACGGCTCGGCTGAGTGTGGGTCCTGCATGTGTTTGACACACAGAATACAGAATACAGTACATAACTATGATGCTAGGAGCCCGGCTCCCTGCACTGTGTTTGGTCCGGTACTTGCGGCCGAAATCATGAAATTATGAAAATCATTTGACTTCCAAGATCAGTTTAAATGATTTGTAATTAATGTGATATATTCATAAGCTGTTGATGTACCACCTGACATCTGTTGTTGTCACATTTGCAATTAAAGATTTTAAAGAGCAATTAAAACCACTAATTTACATTAATAGACATATTAATGGCTGTATATTAATTCATAATTCAATCTCACCTTGTCACGGATATAGTAGTCAGCGCACGGATCCTCGTGTCGGCACACGCAACGGGAAATGGCAAAAAGAGAGAGTTGGAACCAGCGGCCCTGGGCTGTTAACCAAACTTGGGCTCCCCTTCTCCACTAGTTCTCAACTAGCACTATTGTTAACACTACCTTTTTGTGCAGGCATTAACAAATGGGTGTTACGATTCCCCTTGTCAAAGGGCTGTGTCCCTACATACTGACAGCAGGGCCGGCCTTAGGGGTGTGCGATCTGTTCCTTTGCATAGGGCGCATCACTCCAGCAGGTGGAAGGGGCTGCGCTGGCTCCCTTCCCCTGCTTGTTTCAGAAGCGCCCGGGCCCGGCGACTCTTCACTGAGTGGCATCGCTGCCGCTGTAGCAACCATAGCGGCTGCTAGCAGCGACAACGGGCATGAGAGCGCCGGTGCCGGGCCCCACCATGGGCGGAGACGCCGCTAGCACAGTGGTATCGATGCCACTATAGCAGAGGAGGGAGGTATCTCCCTGCTCTGCTATCTACTAGCGCCACTGTAGCTCCCTGTAGGAGCGGAATTCCCGTGTGGCCGGGGATTCTGCTCCTGGGCTGAGAGCTTGATGTCTCTGTCCATATATGGACAGTGACATCAGGGGAAACTCCTGAAGCGGAATCCCCGTCCACGACGTTGCCGACTCTATGACCGGGGACTCCACTCCAGGATAAGCCAGTGACGTCACTGTCCATAAATGGACACAAGGGCTTCTCCTGGAGTGGAATCCCCGGTCACAGCATCGGCAACGGCGTGGATGGGGATTCCGCTTCAGGAGTTGTCCCTGATGTCACTGTCACTGACCTCAAGATAAGTTCTCCAGGAACGGAATCCCCGGCCACAGGGGGATTCCGCTCCTTTAGGGAGCTACAGTGGCGCTATCTACAGGAAGGAGGGGTGCTATCTACAAGGTGGCTGTGGGTTGTGTGGCACTACCTTCAAGGGGGCTGTGTGGCACTACCTACAAGGGGGCTGTGTGGCACTACCTTCAAGGGGGCTGTGTGGCACTACCTTCAAGGGGGCTGTGTGGCACTGCCTTCAAGGGGGCTGTGTGGCACTGCCTTCAAGGGGGCTGTGTAGCACTGCCTTCAAGGGGGCTGTGCGGCACTGCCTTCAAGAGGGCTGTGTGGCACTGCCTACAAGGGGGATATGTGGCACTATCTACCAGGGTGCTGTGTGGCACTACCTAACAGAGTGCTGTGTGGCACTACCTACAGGGGGCTGTGTGGCACTACCTACAGGGGGCTGTGTGGCACTATCTACAGGGGGCTGTGTGGCACTATTAACAAGGGGCTGTGTGGCGCTATCTACAGGGGGCTGTGGCGCTATATACAAGGGGTCTGTGTGGCACTATATACAAGGGGTCTGTGTGGCACTATCTACAAGGAGGCTGTGTGGCACTATCTACAAGGGGGCTGTGTGGCACCATCTACAAGGGGGCTGTGTCGGTCGTTTGGTGCTTTTTTGCCAGCGGTTTTTGCATTAGCTTCAGCGGCTTAAAAAAACGCTAAAAAAAAAAAAGGTCCAACAATCCTGAAGGAATTTTGAGGCAATTTCTTTTGCCTTACAAAAAAACACTGTGTGAACATACCCTACGACTGTACTGCTTGTTTTTAGCCGTTTTCCGTCTCTTAACAATTTTTGGTAGGTGTGCCCTGAGGAAATTTTATGTTTCCAGTGGTGCCTCGAGTCCGAAAAGGTTGGGAAACTCTGTACCAGGCTACAGGATCATGTCGGCCTACACAAAGATCCTGTCGTGGAGCAGCTCAGTTCGTCGTGGGAACGGGGCATAGGTGAGTTAATTTTTTTGGTTTTGGGGGCTCTGTGTACAAGGTGGAGGTGGGGGGCTGTATGGCACGATCTACAAGGAGGATGTGGGGGATGATGGCACTGTCTAAAGGGAGGCTGTATGGCACAATCTACATGGGGGCACTATCTACAAGGAGGGGGTGTGCGTGGCAGCCAGGAGAGGGGGCATTATACTGTGTGGGGGCCACTAAGTGGACATTATACTGTGTAGGGGTACTAAAGGGGCAATATACTGTGTGTGGCACTTAGGGGGCATAATACTGTGTGGGCACAATTAGAGGACAAAATATTGTGTCCTTGAAGGGGTTATAATATATTATTATTATTATACTGTATGAGGGGCACTAAAGGGGCATTATACTGTGTGTGGGGCACTGTATAGGGCATTATTGTGTGGGGGGCTTTATACTTTTTTATGGGGCATTTTTTTATGATGGGGTGGGGCGATGAAAGATAATTTCGCACAGGGCGCCATCTATCCTAAGGCCGGCCCTGACTGACAGTATCAGACTGTGCAGCGACACATCCTCCTGACTGCACAAAGACTTTTAGTGAAATACAAGCATTTCCTATAATAAACATGTCAGGAGAGGTGACAACGATTCTCTATGAATCCAGGGACTCACAGGTGACATCTTCTCAGATTCTAGTAGTTTTTTTCCCTCTTTTCTTCTCCATCCAGTCTAGACTTCATGACGAATTCTACCGGCCATTACACATTTCTGCAGAATTTGCCACTCAGATGTCTTCAGCTCCTCACATCTATAAACAATGCTATAATGATGGTGCCACACACAGCGCCCCTGAATAAAATAGTAATAAACACTGTGCCCCTGAATATAATTGCGTCAAACACTGTAAAGTATAGATAACACCACACACACCCCTGTAGATAGAGTCACACCACCCGTAAATAGTGCCACACACATCTCCCTGTAGATAGCATCACACACAACCCCAGCTCTAGATAGCCTCACACACAGCCCTCCTATAGATTGCACCACACAGAGCCCCTGTAGATAGCGCCACACACAGACCCATGTAGATAGCGCCCTTCTTGTATATACTGCCACACAGCCCCCCTAAATAGTGCCACAGCCCCCTTGTATATAGTGCCAAACAGCCTCCCCCTAAATAGTAGCACATAGCCCCCCCTTGTATACAGTGCCACACAGCCTCCCCCCTAAATAGTAGCACATAGCCCCCCCTTGTATATAGTGACACACAGCTCCCCCCACCCCTTTGCTATAGTGCCACACAGCACTTTCCTTTGGGGCCTTATCTTTGTGTATAGTGTTGCTATCCTGCCTTATCTCGGCTTCCATTAATACAATAGAGCGGTTATTAACTTGTCCACCTTCTACTGATAATGAGATGATTCTCCTTATTCCTGTCCATTTTTCTGCCAAGGAATAGCAGCAATAAAAACATAAAGCCTTTAAAAACTTGTGTCTTTAGGCCCATTCACACGGGCTAATTATCGGGCAAATGAGTATTTATGTAAATGCTCGTTCCCGATCATTGTCCTGTGTAAACAGGGCAACGAATAAACGATGAACGAGCAAAGGCTCGTTCATTGGCCGATTGTATCGTTTTTGCTACAAGAAATATTATCGTTATCGGCCGCACATCTCCCTGTGTAAATAGGGAAATATGCTGTCGACATGATAGAAATGTGTGAGGACGAGCGATCGCATGAAAATTATCGCTCTTCCCCCATTCATTACTGCTTATAGCTCCTTTGTGAAAGTACCAAACGAGCACCGATCATCGAGCTGATCGACGCCAGTTTACACGGTCCATGTAAATGGACCCTTACATGAGTTACAGAATACCAATTTAAAAAAAATGGCCCTCAGAATGTATCGAATCAGGAGAAACAGGTGCTGAAGAAACTTAGGGGTAATGCTGACATTTTAATAAAACTGGCGGACAAAGGGGGGGGGGGGATAGCGGTGATATTTTCCAGTGATATAGGGAAATTACATGTGTGGAAAAAGGCAATATAGGCAAAACTCGAGTTGCGCTGTTTGCAGGTGGATTTTGAAAATTGCAAAAAAAATTTTTTATTGGGAGTAGAAATAAATCCCACTAAGGTTTCGTTCATGCAGTCTGGACGTTGTTGCACTTTGTCCGTTTGTTACTATTGCTCGCCAATATAGTGATTTCAAAGGATATAGGATCTCAGTGGTGTGGAATGGTATTTCAGACTGCACTTATAGTCATCTAACGCTAGAACAAGCGAGGAGGCGATCAGCTATAAATCCTTTTCCTCTTCTGGATCTACCGTACTAGAGCTCAACTATTTCATTTTTATTATTTGTGACTATCAAGAAATTGTATCCTTTCTTGTAACTACTGCTGCTCTCGGTCGGATTAGTGGGCAGATAACCTATTTCATATTGCGCTCCTCATCCTGTGCCTGTATATACAGCAAAGATGACAAGAGAACTACAGAGAACAGGAGTCAGGACATATCTTTTTGTGACTGCTCCAGTGGCCAGTGTAAAAACTAATATTTCAAGATTTTTTTTTTATTATTGGTCATACAAAAAATAACTCCCAAAAGACAAAAACATTTGTATCAGAAAAACCTAATTTAAGTGATGTCTTTTTTGTTGATACATTTCCTTTAATTAGTTTGTCCTACCGCCAGCAGATGTCAGCGTTGTAAAGAAAGAATATCAGACATAATAAAGAACAACAACATCAGGGCAAAACACTAAAGATAACCAAGCACTTATTTCTAATGGAATAGAAGTCAAAGCATATTCTTCTTCATAGAATATTGTATTTGATATATCGCATTGCAATGATTCCTTTAGTGTTCAGTCAGGATATAACATATATACAGTACCAGTCAATAGTTTGGACACACCTGACTGAATATCGGTCTCTCCGGATTTAGACAGTTTGATCCAAAGGCTTACGGCTTAAATGCTTGAAATATTTTTGGGGGACAAATATAAATATTGTAGTTGATGCCTATGTATGAATAAATTGTACATATCGGAAGTATAATGTTGAAAACTTCCATTTCCTTTTAACCCCTTCCCGCCACAGCCATTTTTCAGATTATCATTTTTTCCACCCCATCTTCCAAAAGCCATAACTTCTTTATTTTTCCATCGATATAGCCGTATGAGGGATTGATTTTTGCGGGACGAGTTGTAGTTTTTCATGGCAGAATTTATTGTACCATATAATGTACTGGGAAATGGGAAACAAATTCTTTGTGAGGTGGAAAATGGAAAAAACTGCGATTCCTCCATTGTTTATATGGCGTTCACCGTGCAATTAAAATGACATGTTAACTTTATTCTGCAGGTCAATACGATTACGGCTATTCCACATTTATATACTTTTTTTTTATATTTTAGTACTTTTACATGAAAAAAAATCTAATTGTAAAAAATAAATTGTATTTTGTGTCGCCAGATAGAGCCATCACTTATTTTTTCCGTAGTTGAGCAGTAAGAGGGCTTTTTTTTTGCAGGACGATTTGTCGTTTTTAATGGTACCATTTTGGGGTACACAAAGTTTTTTTTATCACTTTTTATTCAATTTTTTGTGGGAGATGAGGTGACCAATAAATAGCGATTCTGTTTATATATATTTTTGACATCATTTACCGTGCATGTTAACTAGTGTTAAATTATAAAAGATCAGACTGTTATAGACGCGGTGATACCGCTTATGTTTATTTATGACATTTTTTTTACAATGCTTTAGGAGGAAAATTGGAAAAACATTTTTTGTACATAAGAAAAGCCCTTTAACAGGTTTTTACTGGTCCCCATAGGAGGCTTGAACAAGCGATCATTGGATCATTTGCATTATATACTGCAATACTAATGTATTGCAGTGTATCGTGTTTCTGTCCGGCTCCTATTAAGCACCCAGGATGCCATGCCAACCAGTGGCACCCCGCAATCGCGTTGTGGGGGAGGGCAATAAGCTCTCTAACGCTTTAGGTGACGTATATGTCGGTAAGGAATTCAATTTTAGTGACATTTAGAGGTGTACAATGTTACATTTTCATTATTTGCCATTTTTAGGGAATACACAATAAGGCCCTATGCACACGACTGTGCCCGTAATCACGGTCCGTAAAATAAAAAATAAATGTCCTATTTTTTATGGGAGGTTCCTATGGCAAGGACACCTACCTGTAAATTTACGGAATGGGTCTGTAATTACGGTCCGCAATTACGGACGATATTACGGTCGTGTGCATGGGGCCTCAGTCTGTGTCTTCTAAACTTAATTTTGTCGCATGTCTTTTCCTTGTTCACACCTAATGCCAATAAGCAGAGTCAACAAGGTAGGGTGGGACTTAAAAGGCCCTATTTGTATTTTTCCATTCGTAGAAGTCCACAACAGCTTAACTAAACAAATCATTACTCAAATGCAGGTCAGTCAATACAGAAAATTGCAAGTTTCTTCAAGAGAAGTGGCAAAAAACGTTAAAAAGGCTCTGTCACCAGATTTTGCAACTCCTATCTGCTATTGCAGCAGATCGGCGCTGCAATGTAGATTACAGTAACGTTTTTATTTTTTAAAAACGAGCATTTTTGGCCAAGTTATGACCATTTTTGTAGTTATGCAAATGAGGCTTGCAAAAGTCCAAGTGGGTGTGTTTAAAAGTAAAAGTCCAAGTGGGTGTGTATTATGTGCGTACATCGGGGCGTTTTTAATACTTTCACTAGCTGGGCGTTCTGATGAGAACACAACCAATATGGAGGACAACCTGAATTCCCCTTAAGTTGTATCCATAAGTGATGTCGTATAAACGAGGAAAAGAGGGGCGTACAGTAGTGCCTATGACTATAGATAACAGGTAGCTATGACTCCTGAAATATCTAGAACAAAAACCTAAAAGATGGAGTCAATACACAGCTTTGACTAATAAAAAATAATCTTTATTTGTACAAAACATAAAACATGAAATATTTATCACACATTAAAATCAAGGATGACTGCCACAGTGTGGAAAAATTTGGAAGCCAGACAGGTATGAATCACAGTGTATGAATGTAGGAGTATTATACTCCAGAGGATAACAAAGAAGGGACTGAAGAGTCAATTTCAATTAATATACACAGTCCTAGATCATAGTAGATGGTTGTAAACATAAGGGATAGGGCAGGAATGCCTAGCCCATCCACAAACTGGTATGGAGGAAGGTGTATAAGTAACATGTAAGGATCTTACCCATGATATGTTATCCTGCTGTCTGGCGTCACACAATCAGAAGTTAAAGGGAATGTGTCGCGAATTAAACATTTTTTTTTTCAGTAAGTTACTTATTTTTATTATATTTTTTAAAAGTTTTTTGCTGTATTTTCTTTTTCTTACACATGGTGGGAAGTATTAAAAATGAAATAATAATTTGACATGTTTTCCTATGTTAGCCACGAGAGGGAGCACTTCCCAGAATTACAGCAAGGTGAATAAGGGAAAGCAACCTGACTCATAGCTGCTGTCAATGTGGGAGCGAATTTCACCCCCTCCCTATTTTTGGCTACAAGCCGGGAAAAGGTGTCTTCAAATTGCTAAGCATTGTCCAGGTCCCATTTTGGGAGAGATTTTACAATGCAGCTGGTAGAAGCTATAGGACACACCAAAGGGCTAAGAATGACGAAAGTGAAGTGAATGACTTTTCAATTGACAGGTTCACACGGTGTGTATTTGACGTGGTTTTTTGACGCATTTTATGTGCCAAGAACCACATCGAAAAACGATAAATTATGCTTTCATTTACATAATTGGTAAAGTACATACAACGCGTTTTTACACACGCGTTTTTAAAAAACATGTTGTGCAAATAAAAAAAAGTGTTGAGTCCATTCCTTTGCACGTAAACCATGCCAAATGTTCCCAAAGTCAATGGGAGTCCTAATTATGCGCCAAAAAGCGCACACAAAATGCATTAAAAACATGCGGGGAAAAAAAGGGTCAAATTGCTTGATTAAGCTTCCCATTTACATCAATGGAAGAGCAAGCCGTTAGTTTTTTACGCAAGCATTTTTAAAAAATGTGTTGCGTAAAAAAGAAGCGTTGGATCAACTCTTTGGTGCATAAAATGCGCCAAATGTTCCCAGAGTCAGTGGGAGTCCTAACTACGCGCCCAAAAGCGTGCAAAAAGCGCACACAACTGCAAAAAACCCCCGTAAATAAAAAGGAATTGAGCATAGCCCCATAGAAATGAATGAGTCAGTTTGCTATCCGTTAAAAAAACGGATAGCAAACGGAGGCATTTCACTGAAGTGTGTTTGAGGCCTAACTTTATTTTCTTTGCAGGTTCCCCTGGACCTATTGGACTACGTTGTAGATTCGTTGCACTACTGTGATGATCTACAGTTTTTGTTTAAATAAAATCGTTAGCGAAGATTGTGTGGGAGAGATTTTATTTCAATAAAAATATTTTCTTAAATCTGTTTTTTTAATAATTTATTAGAACCTTACTAATACCAGTTGTCTGTTTGACGATGTCCATTACCAAGGCGGGGCTTAATGTTTGCCAGTAAAAAGGCTAATACTAAAGCCCATTATTACCCGGGTACCCACCGCCACCAGTGGTATCGGGAAGAGCCGGGTACGATCCAGTACACGACCATCTGCTGTGAAGGTGGAGTATTGTGGGCGGCCGCAGGCTGGTATTATGCGGCTGGGAAGAGCCAAATACGGTGACTTTTCCCTCCCTGGTAGTGCTTGGCTGCTGCTATGTTGTAACTAGCTGGTTATTAAAATGGGGGGGGGGACCCCACATCATTTTTTTATAAAAAAATATATTTTTTAAAACGACGCGGGCCCCCCCCCATTTTCATAACCAGCCACATACAACGTAGCAGCAGACTAGCATTACCAGGGTGGGAAATGTCACGGTTCCTGGCCCTTTCTCAGACTAATACCACCAGCCTGCGGCCACCCCAGTGCCCGGCCATCACAACAGATGGTCAGGTACTGGATCGTACCCGGCTCTTCCCGATACCCCAGGTGGTGGTGGGTACCGGGGTAATAATGGGGGGTTAGTGCTAGTTTTTTACTGGCTAACATTAACCCCTGCCTTAGTAATGGACGTCGTCGAACAGACAACTGAGGCATAAGACAATATTTTTATTGAAATATAAACTCCCCCACACAATCCTCATTAACCATTTTATTAAAAAAGTCCAATAGGTCCAGCGGAACCTGCAAAACAAAAATAATAAAAGTCAGCAATATGAAAAATAGAAATACTTATACTCACCTACAGCGACTTCTGTCTTCTCCCCACAATAAATACTAGAGGTCCCCTGCATGCACCCCCAAAACGCATACGCCCTCGCAAACCATCACACAAACCTCCCCCCACAAGCATCCTGCACACAACCCTCCCCTACAGACAAACCCCCAACAGCCCCACCCACACATACAGACACGCCCACCATCACACAACCCCCCCCCCCCACAAGCACCCTGCACACAACCCCCTCCCACAGTGGGGGGGTTGTGTGGAGCGCAGTTGCATGTTTGGGGGGATTTGTGTGTGTGGGGGGGGGGGGGGTGCTCGCCGCTGAGTCTTCAAAACAGCTGATAAGCAGCTATGAAGGATCAGCAATGCCCGTGCATACTCCGCTGCACAAAATTAGGATACAGACCTGCTGTGCACACTACACACACACCGCTCTGCTGCGCGCGCGCGCGCACACACACAGCACTGCTATACACACACAGCTATGCTACACACACACATACACAGTTATGGCAGGTGTGCAATGGGATAAGAGAGAGGGAGAGACACACACACACACACACACCTTAACGGCAGTGTGGCCGGTCTTCAAAATGGCGCTGGCTTTCCCCCTACAAACCCCAGCTTCTATGCTGGGTCGCTCTGAACTGCGCTTGCGCAGTACAGAGCGAGACAGTATAAGCACAGGATATAAGGAAAGGGTCCCGTTCGTTATGTCCTATGCACTGTAGCTGCCATATTCCATCTGTGTATGTGTCGTTAAGAGACACATACACAGATGAAATAAAACATGGCAGACCTCAGAAAGTGTTAATAATAAAAAAACATTGTGTGTGAAAAAATAAATAAAGTCAATATAATATTTTATTAAATAAAAACACATAAATGAAAAATAAAAAAAAATATTTCATGACACCTTTCTTTAAAGTCCCTCAGGTTAGGGTCCAATTCAAAGCTTCAATGAGTTCCAGCAGCAGACAAATCTGAATATCAACTGTTCAGAGGAGACTGTGTGAATCAGACCTCCATGCTTAAATTGCTGCAAGAAAACCACTACTAAGGGGGACACATAAGAAGAGACTTGTTCGGGCCAAGGAACACAGGCAGTGGACATTGGACCAGTGGAAATCTGTTCTTTGGTCTGAGAAGTCAAATTTTTATCACTAACCGCTGTGTCTTTTTTTAGATGCAGAGAAGGTGAACCGATGATGTCTGGATGTGTGGTTCCCACCGTGAAGCAGGTGGTGTAATGGTGTGGGGTGCTTTGCTGGTAACACTGTTGGCATACTGTTAAACAGCATGTCTACCACAACATTCTGCAGCGACATGCTATTCCATCTGGTTTGCACTTAGTTGGGCCATCATTTATTTTCCAACAAGACAATGACCTATAAATCACCTCCACGCTTTGTAGAAGCTACTTGAGAAAAACGGAGAGTGATGGAGTGCTGGCCCCCTCAGTCTTCCGAGTTAGGTCCAATAGAGATGGTTTTAGATGAGTTGGACAGGACAGTCAAGAAAGGGCGGCCTACAAGTGCTCAGAATGGGAACACCTTCAAGGTTGTTGAAAAAACATCCCTGGTGGCTATCTGATGAAGCTGGTTGAGAGAATGCCAAGAGTGTGCTCAACTGTTTTTAAGGCTGTTTTGAAGAATCTACACTACAAAATTTTGCCTGTTTCCACGTGACCCCCAATATAGCCTGCCAGACATTCTAAAAAGCCTCTGACCTCGTACCTCGCCACCCCTCTACTCTGCGCCCAGCACCCAAACAAAAAAAAAGGAAAAGAAGAAATGAATATGAACTCAACAATATTAGTCAGTAACCTAGGTACATTTTGTTACTGTATGCCTTCCTAATCTAACCATAAAACTACTGCTTTCAAATCCTCAAAAATTACAGTCTTCCCCTCATACTGATAATTATTCTCAACTTAGTAGGAAAGAGCAGGGAAATTTGTATTTTGGTAGATTTCAACCTCTTCCTAACTGCCATAAATTATTGCCTTGTTTTTTATTTGTCATTAGAGAATAGTCAGGAAATAACATTTTAGCACCATTATATTCTAAATTGTGGTGTTCCGTGTACCTCTAGTCGACTGCGCTATTGATTCCGTAAAAAAACGCAACCCTTTCACAACGGTAACAAATGGAAACCATTAGCAAAGTATCCGTCACCATTGAGATCAATGGTGATGCAAACAGAAGCTAAGGTTTCCGTTTGCCTTTCTGTTGAGGGTTTCCCCCGACGGAAAGCTGCGATGGAACCCCACAACAGAAAGCAACGCTGATGTGAACAGGCCGTAAGCTAACACTACTGCTGCAAGTACGCATTTAGAACAATGTCTAATTACAATATGTACATCATAAAAGCTTTATGCTCCCTCTAATCTTTCTTACCAGGGTTGGCATCAGCGCCTGGTAAGAAAAAGTTGTCAGGACCCACTGTGCCTTGGTACAGTTTTATTTTGTATTTATTTTTTTAACACCACCAATTTGTGAGTGCATAGAAGCCCTTGGCCGCCCAGCCATTAAATCTTGGTGCCACACCACCTGATTATTTTTTTATTAGAATATTCACTGAAGATCGGCTTAGGTGTTAAGCATCAGTTCATAGCATCTGTAATGTACAAACCTTGGATGAGACCCGGGACTGCTGGCTGACTGGCTTCATTAAATCTTACTAGTTCACTCAGCCAATGAGCTAGATTTAACTCTCTGACTGGTGCTTCAGGAGGCCAATTATTGGGAGCAAATGCTCCCACTAACCAGTTGCCCTACTTTAAAGGGGTATTCCTGTTACACCAAGTTACCCCCTATCCGTAGGGAAAGGGGTAACTTGCAGATCGATGGGTTTTCAACAGCTCGGACCCCGCAGTTTACGAGAACTGAGAGCACGAAGTTGCCCGAACTCCAAGTTTGAACCGAGCGGCAGGTCACTCATGCACACTGCCGCTCCATTCATTCTCTATGGGAGTGCCGGAGATAGCCGAGTGCAGTGTTCGGCTTTTTTCAGCGCTGCCATAGAGAATGAATGGAGCGCAGGGGGGCATGAGCAACCTGCCGCTCGGCTCAAACTTGGGGTTCGGGCAACTTCGGGCTACCAGTCCTCATAAAGGGTGGGGGTCCGAGCTGTTGGACACGCACCAATCAGCAAGTTACCCCTTACCCTACAGATAGGGGGTAACTTGTTGTAACCGGAATACCCCTTTAAGGGGCTCTGTTCTCGTATATGATGATTTTTTAATATTTCATAGAAACTTACATTGTACTGTTGGGGCACCCTGCTCTTTAAATTGAGGCTTTGTACTTTCTCCATTGCTCCCAATCACATTATGGCTCTGACACAGACCTGCCTTCAGCTAAATATGAGAAGACGGGGCTCTGTCCCACAGGAGCCACACACTCATTTGCTATTATTTTTTCTTCTATTGCATTCTCAAGTAAAGATGACTTTTTTTTTTTAATTAAGTAGTCCACAGACAACCACGCCTTTTAGAACCCCCCCCCCCCATCCTGACCAGATTTTCTGTGACAGATTTTTCCCACCATTGAAGTCTATGAACATTGGCCCTCTATTAGTTGACCACCCTCCGTTCCAATCAGCGACCAGCTTTTTAGTGCAACTTTATTAGTAGGACCCCTTCTGAAAGGACTACAAGCAGGATGAACTTACGTGCACCACTTAATCAACTGGACTGGAGTAAACAGGAGACTTGCCTAGGGTATCGGGGGAGAGTGTACCCCACGTCATGCTGCAGAAAACAGCCTGCACGGTTACCTAGCAAGAGAGCCTGCAGACTGCCACTGTATGCGGAGGAGCCAAGGTTAACAATAAGGGGTGATATGGAGAATGGAGCCTGGTTGGTTGGTTGAGGTGCGTGTACTGCGATTTTTACCTCGATTTGGTGCGTTTTTCGATGCACAAAAAATGCAACTGCATAGAATAAACCCCGCCAAGTAGCGGTAAAAATGCATGTTGTTCTCGGATGCGGTTTAAACCGTATTTCAACTGCGATGTCTGAATGGACCTGAAGGGGACAGGTAGGTGAGGAAGAAGGAAAGACTTGAGCTACAAGAGGAAACATCTTGAGTTTCTATTTGCGTCCCTTATTTTATGTACATACAGTAGATCACATTAAATGGCGATTCTGACTTCTTGATATTATGGTAGAAAAAAAATAATGTAAAAAAACACCTTAAGGCGGCACACTCCTAAATAATGGCAAGATCCGTGTGCAAGCCCCTAACATCTTGATGTGATTATCCTAACCAGAACCAAGCTATAAAACCCTGCAAACATGGAGCAGTCTTGTAGTCTGGACTTTCAGCAGCTTTTTCCTGCAGATAAGTATACCTCTATGCTGCTACAATTTATCTACAGCAGACAGAAGTGCATAGGTCAGCGGCTGTACCCAGGGTATTTCTGTGGGCAGTGCCAAGTTACAATATCTTGTGCCAAATTGCCTATCACCAGGGAACGACAGAGCCATTTTTCCTCTTACAAAGAAATGGCTAGGAACCGGTGTAGATCTAGTGCCAGAAATGATTGGTAATGTGTAAATGAAGAAGCTATTGCTGAGCTATGTATTTGAAGTTCTGCATGAACACAACTGATACGATCAATAAGCTATGAATCTGGAAACATGAAAGAGAACAACTGCCTATCTGCTATTGATTAACCCAGCTGCAATGAGCCGTATATTCGGTTTTCTAGCAATCTCCTCCGATGGAAGAGTACAACAGGTTTGTTATTTGTAGCTTTGAGCTGTTTCCATACTATGGGTACAGTCTGCGGAGTGACCTTTCCTTTTTTTTGTGCGCCGAGGCTCTATATCTCAATGGAGCAGCATGTCAATAAATACTGATTTATGTAAATCATGATTTTATGTATTATTTCAGCAATTGCTAATGAGTTTCTAAAACAATGATTCAACCTCCTCCCAATAGCTTTGTGAAATAATTAAAGCCTAAAAAAAAAAAATAGAAAATTCAGGTGTGACTGCGTTTAACCCTAAAATCATTCATCCCCAGGTGTCACACTCACCTGCTGCCCTCATACGGTAAAGCAGTCTTGTATTTTCGCAGCATAAAAATACTTTGTGGAAAACTTTACAACGTAATCCTATATGTGAAAAACATTCCGCAACGCAAGAAATTGAGAAATCAGTAAGAGTTGTGGAATATATTTTTCTATTGGATTACATTGTAACGTTTTGTGTAGCGTATTCTTACGCTGCAGAAATACAAGGCAAATAAGGGTAGATTAACAGGCGGTAGATTTTATTGCAGAAATTTCTGTGACTGAAAATTAGTTCCATTGATCTGGATGGGGTTGTTCCTGCAACAAGCACATGGATTTCTGCAAGCTCCATTCAGATTAATTTATACATATACATTTTATTTTTACATGGGTGATGGATGCCACTGTATGGCATCCGTCACAGACCTCTGTTAAATGTATGCATCGGGAAGCTACACACAATGCTGTTTTGCCACAAATTTGACGCACGGCTGAAGACTGCACCGAAGAAACACATGCGTTTTTCGACCACGTGGCAACAAACGGGGCAAAACTGCATCATGTGAACACACCCCAACTGTTCATATATGCCCTGCCCTATGCTGCACGCCCACAACACCTTTACAGCTGGAGTGTCCCCAGCTGCATTGAAAGCAACCGGAGTCCCTGGTTACTATGTCTCGCAAAGAAAGCCACATCACTGTGGTTACCCCCGAGAAGCTCCAGTGATGTAGGTTCTCCGGGAAGAGACTTAAGCCAGGCAGAGACTCTGGCTACTTTAAAGGTCTTGCGGTGGCAGAAGAAATAGAGTTGCTGTGCGGGTGGAGTCTGGAGTCTCGGCCAGAGATCTTTTGATGCTCTGGTCGGAGATTTTGGTATTGCAAAGCTCCTGACATCACTATCTATATACAGACAGTGACCTCAAGAGCTTTCCTGGGCAGATGGCTTCAGGTAGCGTCTGCCCAGCACTACATGCCTATACAGTGCAGTCTTCCGTCACAGGTATATGTTGGGATTACCGGCATATACAGTGAAGGAAATAAGTATTTGATCCCTTGCTGATTTTGTAAGTTTGCCCACTGTCAAAGACATGAACAGTCTAAAATTTTTAGGCTAGGTTAATTTTACCAGTGAGAGATAGATTATATATATTTTAAAAAAAACAGAAAATCACATAGTCAAAATTATATATATTTATTTGCATTGTGCACAGAGAAATAAGTATTTGATCCCCTACCAACCATTAAGAGTTCAGCCTTCTCCAGACCAGTTACACGCTCCAAATCAACTTGGTGCCTGCATTAAAGACAGCTGTCTTACATGGTCACCTGTATAAAAGACTCCTGTCCACAGACTCAATTAATCAGTCTGACTCTAACCTCTACAACATGGGCAAGACCAAAGAGCTTTCTAAGGATGTCAGGGACAAGATCATAGACCTGCACAAGGCTGGACTGGCTACAAAACCATGAGTAAGACGCTGGGTGAGAAGGAGACAACTGTTGGTGCAATAGTAAGAAAATGGAAGACATACAAAATGACTGTCAATCGACATTGATCTGGGGCTCCATGCAAAATCTCACCTCGTGGGGTATCCTTGATCCTGAGGAAGGTGAGAGCTCAGCCGAAAACTACACGGGGGGAACTTGTTAATGATCTCAAGGCAGCTGGGACCACAGTCACCAAGAAAACCATTGGTAACACATTACGCCGTAATGGATTAAAATCCTGCAGTGCCCGCAAGGTCCCCCTGCTCAAGAAGGCACATGTGCAGGCCCGTCTGAAGTTTGCAAATGAACATCTGGATGATTCTGAGAGTGATTGAGAGAAGGTGCTGTGGTCAGATGAGACTAAAATTGAGCTCTTTTGCATTAACTCAACTCGCCGTGTTTGGAGGAAGAGAAATGCTGCCTATGACCCAAAGAACACTGTCCCCACTGTCAAGCATGGAGGTGGAAACATTATGTTTTGGGGGTGTTTCTCTGCTAAGGGCACAGGACTACTTCACCGCATCAATGGGAGAATGGATGGAGCCATGTACCGTCAAATCCTGAGTGACAACCTCCTTCCCTCCACCAGGACATTAAAAATGGCTCGTGGCTGGGTCTTCCAGCACGACAATGACCCGAAACATACAGCCGAGGCAACAAAGGAGTGACTCAAAAAGGAGCACATTAAGGTCATGGAGTGGCCTAGCCAGTCTCCAGACCTTAATCCCATCGAAAACTTATGGAGGGAGCTGAAGATATGAGTTGCCAAGCGACAGCCTCGAAATCTTAATGATTTACAGATGATCTGCAAAGAGGAGCGGGCCAAAATTCCATCTAACATGTGTGCAAACCTCATCATCAATTACAAAAAACGTCTGACTGCTGTGCTTGCCAACAAGGGTTTTGCCACCAAGTATTTGCCACCAAGTACAGTTAGTGTATAAATGATTAAACATTGTTCTAATTTTTTTAATTTTTTCACGAGTCAGGAAATATTATAAATTAGATTCTAATTTATAACATTTCCCAGTGCTGGTCACTAGATGGAGCAATTCCCAAAATTGCAGCATTGGCATGTGGTAAAGCAACCACATTGCTTTATGCTGCAAAATTTTAGAAAACTCACTCGCTCTAGTGAGCTCACAGAGTCCCCCCTCCTTTATCCTGGCTAGTGCCAGGAGAAAGGAGGGGATTGAATGGTCAAACCTCCTACACTGTGTGTCACCATTTTTTGAGCTAACACACAGTGTAGTAGGCTTACATACAGTAGTAAACACACAGTAAAACACGTACATACACAGACCTAACTTACCTGCTCCTGCCGCCGCCGCTCCCTCCGGTCCGTCCGCTCCGTCTGCTCCCTCCACTCCAAGTGCACAAGTCCGGAAGCCGCGACCGGAAGTAGTAATCTTACTGTCCGGCCGCGGCTTCCGGTCCACAAGAAAATGGCGCCGGACGTCGCTCGGCCAAAGACCTTAAA
The DNA here is from genome assembly GCF_050947455.1 of Rhinoderma darwinii. NCBI lineage: Eukaryota > Metazoa > Chordata > Amphibia > Anura > Rhinodermatidae > Rhinoderma > Rhinoderma darwinii. Next base: position 407,692,208 of record NC_134688.1, read on the forward strand.
TTTGGACTGTGTGGGAGCGGCGCATGCGCCATTCCCACACAGACGGCGTACAGCTTAGTGGATGGAACGGGCACCGTTCGCATTCACTATGGGGCTGTACGTGCCGTATTCCATGTCTGTATGTGTCGTTAATCGACACATACAGAGATGGAAAAAAAATGGCAGCCCCCATAGACAAGAAAAAGTTAAAAAATAAAAAAAAGTAAAACACAAATACACAAATAAGTTAAATTTTTTTTAATAAAACACTAAAAGCAAATTGATATAAAAAATATTTTTTTCGTGACACTGGTCCTTTAAGTCTTGTTTGCCAAAGGGATCAAATACTTATTTCTCTGTGCACAATGCAAATAAATATATATAATTTTGACAATGTGATTTTCTTTTTTTTTTTTTTTATATAATCTATCTCTCACTGGTAAAATTAACTTAGCCTAAAAATTCTAGACTGTTCATGTCTTTGACAGTGGGCAAACTTACAAAATCAGCAAGGGATCAAATAAATAAAAAACCGCAAGGTAAACTGGGCCTTAGGCCGGGTTCCCACGTAGAGTAACCGATGTGGAATTTCCGCTATGGAATTCTGTGCGGAGATTCTGCAGCAGTCACAGTAGCAGCAAAGTAAATGAGATTTAGAAAATCTCATGCCCATGCTGTAAAAAATAACCGCAGCGAAAACGTTTATAAATTGACCTGCGGTGCGGATTTTAAGTCTACAGCATGTGGATTTATGCTGCATTCTCGTTGGTTTCTGTTGCGGGTTTTCCCCATTGAATTCAAGGGGGATGTAAATCCCGCAACAAGTAGTGTTGCAACTTTTGCAGCGGAATCACAAAAATCGCAACTCACAAAAAACACCTTATACTTACTAACCTGGGGTTGTCATAAAGTTTTCTTCTATTCTTGCAGGCCGGCCTGCTGGGATGACGTATCATCCCACGTGACAGCTGCAGCGGTCACATGGGCTGCAGCGACATTCCAGTTTGATGGACTGCACAACAACAGAGGGACGTGTCGCCATGACAACGGCCAGAGTAAGTATGAAAGTTTTTATTTTTGCTAGCGCTGCTTTCCGAAGCAGTAATTCTGCCAGAAAAACTGCACCACAATGTGGTGCGGTTTTTCGGATGGAATGAGCTGTGGGTTCTAGGTCGAAAACACTGCATAGTTTTACACAGTGTATCCGAACCGTGGGAACCCGGCCTTAGACTGCCAGTTCCCTTAAATTTCTAGAACAATCCTAGGAATAAATGGATGCCAGGGCTGGCTATGAAGTGGAATAACTAGGAATCCGTTGAACAGCTCCTCCTCCTGGTAGAAGTAGTCTCTTGCAGCAAGCAGTTATGCAGACATATTAAAATGGTGAGAAGCATACATGAAATATTCCGATTATAGCAATAATTGCCTAGTTATGAAGAAACTATGACAACTACGACAAGGTTAATGGCAGCTCCAATTGTGAATGTTAATAGACCAACTTTTCTACTCTTTTAAAAAGAAACATAAAAGATCAAGGTCCACTCATGAATATATGCTTTTAGAGGAATTCATATTTATACGTACACCTAAAATAATGTTTCTTATTGTATACAGACGTTTTAATGGCTTAAAATACATAAGAGGGTAAAGCACAAGGTGGAATGGAAGGTTAGCAGTAATTTTTCTTATTTAAAACAATATTGGCCATTCTCTGGTTCTAAAAGCATCAGTCAGACTAGAGTCTGTCCAAGAAATACAATTAGGCCAAGTTCACATGTTGCGTTTTTTCCACAACGTATTCCGTTGGGGAAAATCCGCAACATGATACAGCATCAGCAAAGTGGATGAGATTTGAACAAATGTCGTCCATACGCTGTGTAAACGATAAGCAGAAAATTGACCTGAAGTGTGTTTTTTTGAATCCTCAGCATGTCAATTGTGCTTGGGTAATTGCTGCTTTTGTGTTACGGACTTTCCCTATTAAATTCAATGGGAGGTAAAACCCGCAACTAAAAAAAAATTAAAATCTTACACTTACCCAGAAATCTGTGCTTCTTCCTCCAGGCCGGCTTCCTGAGATGACGTTGCATCCCACGTGACTGCTGCAAACAATCATAGGCTGCAGAAGTCACATGGGATAAAACGTCATCCCAGGAGTTCGGTCTGCGGGAAGTCAGATGGTAAGTATGTGGGTTTTTTTTTTTTAATGCGCAGTTTTCCACAGCTGACATTTTGGACGAAAAACTGCACCACAATTTGGTACGGTTTTCGGACAGAATTTCCAGCAGCCAATAGGGTGAATACGCTGTGTACCTTTACGCCACCGCATCCACCCTGTTTGAATGTAGCCTTAGTTTGCTCCATTGTATAACGTAAAGGAGATGTACACAAGCATACAAGTGTATATGTAAGGTAGTGATTACTTACAATATTGTTAATGGTCTAGGGCAGTGGTCCCCAACCTTTTTTGCACCGAGGACTAGTCTGATGCAAGAAATTTTTCCCCACCACCAGACCCCTGCCCGTGCCCATGCCCAGCCGCCTTGCCCAACAGTCCCAATAGATGGTCCCACAGTATAATCCCCCCATAGTTGCCTCCACAGTATAATGCCCCTACACAGTATAATGCCCCCATAGCTGCCTCCACTGTATAATGCCCCCACACAGCATAGTGCTCCCCATAGCTTCCCCCACACGGTATAATGCCCCATAGTATAATGCTCCCCATAGCTGCCCCCTCACAGTTTAATACCCCCTATAGCTGCCCCCACAGTATGATGCCCCCATAGTATAATGCTCCCCACTTATAGCTGCCCCCACAGTATTCACTTTCCTCAGTCACCTTAACCCATCTTATCCCACTGCTCAACATAAAAATCACTCTCTCATAAATCACAGAACCATCTGCTGTCTCTCTCCATTCTCCTGCTACTAGCTGCAGGGGTCATCTCTCCCAACCCTGGTCCTCCCTTCTCTTCTGCCAAGCTCAACCACATACCTGCCACACATAGAAATCCTGCAAATCTTCTTACCATTCCTTGTACGTCTTCTCCTGTCTCTTTTAACTGTGCTCTCTGGAATTCTCTGTCCGTGTGCAACAAACACCTTTATTCATGACTTATTCCTTTCTAACTCTCTCAACCTTCTGGCCGGCTTCCTGAGATGACGTTGCATCCCATGTGACTGCTGCAAACAATCATAGGCTGCAGAAGTCACATGGGATAAAACGTCATCCCAGGAGTTCGGTCTGCGGGAAGTCAGATGGTAAGTATGTGGGTTTTTTTTTTTTAATGCGCAGTTTTCCACAGCTGACATTTTGGACGAAAAACTGCACCACAATTTGGTACGGTTTTCGGACAGAATTTCCAGCAGCCAATAGGGTGAATACGCTGTGTACCTTTACGCCACCGCATCCACCCTGTTTGAATGTAGCCTTAGTTTGCTCCATTGTATAACGTAAAGGAGATGTACACAAGTATACAAGTGTATATGTAAGGTAGTGATTACTTACAATATTGTTAATGGTCTAGGGCAGTGGTCCCCAACCTTTTTTGCACCGAGGACTAGTCTGATGCAAGAAATTTTTCCCCACCACCAGACCCCTGCCCGTGCCCATGCCCAGCCGCCTTGCCCAACAGTCCCAATAGATGGTCCCACAGTATAATCCCCCCATAGTTGCCTCCACAGTATAATGCCCCTACACAGTATAATGCCCCCATAGCTGCCTCCACTGTATAATGCCCCCACACAGCATAGTGCTCCCCATAGCTTCCCCCACACGGTATAATGCCCCATAGTATAATGCTCCCCATAGCTGCCCCCTCACAGTTTAATACCCCCTATAGCTGCCCCCACAGTATGATGCCCCCATAGTATAATGCTCCCCACTTATAGCTGCCCCCACAGTATTCACTTTCCTCAGTCACCTTAACCCATCTTATCCCACTGCTCAACATAAAAATCACTCTCTCATAAATCACAGAACCATCTGCTGTCTCTCTCCATTCTCCTGCTACTAGCTGCAGGGGTCATCTCTCCCAACCCTGGTCCTCCCTTCTCTTCTGCCAAGCTCAACCACATACCTGCCACACATAGAAATCCTGCAAATCTTCTTACCATTCCTTGTACGTCTTCTCCTGTCTCTTTTAACTGTGCTCTCTGGAATTCTCTGTCCGTGTGCAACAAACACCTTTATTCATGACTTATTCCTTTCTAACTCTCTCAACCTTCTGGCTCTTACAGAAACATGGCTACACCTGTCTGACACTGCTTCCCCTGCTGCTCTATCTTATGGTGGTCTCCAGTTCTTTCATGCCCCCAGACCTGAGAACAGGCAGGGTGGAGGACTAGGTATACTTCTTTCCCCACACTGCACTTTTCAGGTCATTCCCCCGGTCCCCTCGCTCACATTTCCCTCTTTTGAAGTCCACACCCTCAGACTCTTTCACCCTTTTTCCCTCCGAGTGGCAGTTGTCTACCGCCCCCTGGCTCACCCCACCAATTCCTGGATCATTTTGATGCTTGGCTTCCACAATTTCTATCCTCTGAAACACCAACTCTCATCATTGGTGACTTCAACATCCCCATTGATAACCCAATCTCCCCATCTGCCTCCCACTTTATATCTTTAACCTCGTCCCTAGGTCTGTCACAACTTACTAACTCTCCTACACATGAAGACGGGCATTCATTTGACCTGGTCTTCTTCCGGCTCTGCTCACTTTCTGACTTTATTAACTCTCCTCTCCTGCTCTCTGACCACAACCTTCTCTCCTTTACTATCAAATATTCTCTGCCTCCTCAGGTCATGCCTATGTATCAGACATAGAAATCTACATGTCATTAACACTCAGAAACTCATAGTCTACAGTCCTCATTGTTCCCTATCTCTTCCTTCTCCTGTCCCAATCTGACCACCAAACTTTACAATCACACTCTCAAAAATGCATTGGATGAAGAAGCCCCCCCTACACTCCGAACCACCCGACAAAGACGACGACAACCCTGGCACACGCCTCAATCCCGCTTTCTTCAGCGGTGCTTGAGATGTGCCGAACGACTGTGGAGAAAATCTCATTTGGCTGCAGACTTCCTCCATTACAAATTTATGCTCAAAACTTACAACTCTGCCCTTCACCGCGCCAAACAAGTCTATTTCACTTCTCTCATCTCCACACTATCTAATAATCCAAAACGCCTCTGATACTTTTTACTCCCTCCTTAGTCCTAAAGTGCAGACGCCAATCACAGATCTCAGTGCTGAAGACCTGGCCACTTATTTTAAAGTCAAAATTGACAACATCCGGCATGATATTATCTCCCAGTCCCCTAGTAACATCGATCCCCTTCCCTTCCGCACTCCCTCTTCTTCACTTTCAGCATTTGACCCAATAACAGAAGAAGAAGTCTCTAGGCTCTTCTCTTCTTCTCGTCCTACTACCTGCCCTAGTGATCCTGTCCCCTCACACCTCCTCCAGTCCCTCTCCCCAGCTGTCACTAGTCACCTGACTAAAATATTTAACCTCTCTCTTTCCTCTGGTATCTTTCACTCCTCTATTATGCCATCATAAACCCATTACTGAAAAAACCAACTCTTGACCCATCCAGCGCTGCTAACTACCGACCAGTCCCTAATCTGCCCTTCATCTCCAAACTCCTGGAACGCTTGGTCTACTCTCGCCTTATCCGCTATCTCTCTGCTAACTCCATTCTAGACCCCTTACAATCTGGTTTCCGCACTCTACACTCCACAGAAACTGCCCTTACTAAAATCTCAAATGATCTCTTGGCGGCTAAATCGGACGGTAAATACTCTCTCCTGATTCTTCTTGATCTCTCTGCAGCTTTTGACACTGTAGACCACCGACTCCTACTTAACTTGCTCCACTCTATGGGCCTCAAGGACGCTGCTCTCTTTTGGTTTTCCTCCTATCTCTCTGACCGCTCGTTCTGTGTGTCATTTGCTGGTTCTACTTCTTCTCCTTATCCACTTGCTATCCGGGTTCCTCAGGGGTCAGTCCTAGGTCCACTCCTCTTTTCTCTCTACACAGCCCCTATTGGACAAACCATCAGCAGATTTGGCTTCCAGTACCATCTCTACGCTGATGACACCCAATTATATACCTCTTCCCGTGACATCACCTCTGCTCTAATACAAAACACCAGTGATTGTCTGTCCGCTGTCTCTAACATCATGTCCTCTCTCTATCTGAAACTGAATCTTTCTAAAACTGAGCTCCTTGTGTTCCCACCATCTACTAACCCCGCCAAACCTGATGTCTCCATCTCTGTGTGTGGCACTATTATAACTCCTAAGCAGCACGCCCGCTGTCTCGGGGTTATTTTTGACTCAGATCTTTCCTTTACTCCTCTCATTCAATCACTTTCACGCTCCTGTCTTTTTCACCTCAAAAATATCTCCAGAATCCGCCGTTTTCTTATGTAGGAAACAGCCAAAACTCTCATTGTTGCTCTGATTCACTCTCGTCTTGACTACTGTAACTCATTACTAGTCTGTTTTCCCCTCACTAAAGTCTCCCCTCTCCAATCTATCCTCAATACAGCAGCCAGGCTCATATTTATGACCAACCGCTACACCAACGCCTCTACCCTGTGCCAGTCACTGCACTGGTTGCCCATCCCCTTCAGAATAAAATTCAAACTTATTACTCTCACCCACAAAACTCTCCACAGCGCTGCACCTCCTTACATCTCCTCCCTCATCTCTGTCTACCACCCTACTCGGGCACTACGTTCTGCCAACGACCTTAGATTAAAATCCTCCATAATCCGAACCTCCCACTCCCGTCTCCAAGATTTTTCTCGTGCTGCACCAGTCCTCTGGAATGTTCTACCCCAGACAATCAGATTAATTCCCAATATCCACAGTTTTAAACGTGCCCTGAAAACTCATCTATTTAGACAGGCCTATAACATTCCCTAATCGGACTCCTTTCCATGGCCCTCCATTTAGATTAGTCATCAGAATAAGATTCCCTCACACTCCTTCTCTTCATGTCCGTCATACACGGATACTGGCTGGTGACTGGCTCATGCAGCTTTATGTGTACCACCCCATGTGTATAAAAAAATGGCTGGACTATTGTACAGAACAAACACTGTTACACTTTGTGTCTCCCTTATTTCCTCATAGATTGTAATCTCTTGCGAGCAGGGTCCTCACTCCTCTGGTTTGAAGTGTAAATTAACTTTGTCACTATGCAATATCTGATATTGTTTGTTTCATGTTCCCTCTAAATTGTAAAGTGCTGCGTAATATGTTGGCGCTATATAAAGATTATTATTATAAGGCCCCCCATAGCTGCCCCATACAGTAAAGCGCTCCCATAGCTACCACCATATCAGCCCCCCTTCCCTACCTAGTATAATGCCCCATAGTGCCTAATAGAAAAATAATAACATAATTACTTACCTATCCCCGTTCCCACGAAGGATGGAGGATCCTTCTCCTCCAGTCTGTGCTGTGAGTGACTCGGCGCAGACAGGCGCGATGACGTCACAACATCGCGTCTGCCCGCGCCGAGCCGCTTGCGGCAGAGTGAATGCTGGGGCAAGGAGCCGTCACTCCTTGCTCTAGCATTCAATTCAACTGTATCTAAGGGTGCAGATGCAGTTGGAACTGGGACCAGCAGCAAACACATGGGATGAAATATCATCCCAGGAGGCCGGCCTGGATGACGTTAGAGGGCCGGCCTCCTGGGATGACGTTTTATCCCATGTGACCGCCGCTGCAGCCAATCACAGGCTGCAGTGGTCTCCTGGGATGAAACGTCATCCCAGGAAGCCTGCTCAGCAGTTTTCCGCAGCAGACTTTCCGGGCGAAAAACTGCACCACAGTTTGGTTTGGTTTTTCGCCCAAAATTCCCTGAGGCCACCGGGGTGGATACCAGATACTGTGGCCCGGTGCCAAATGATCCGCGGTTCGGTGGTTGGGGATCACTGGTCTAGGGTATTGAAGGGTTTAATTCCCAAATGCCTGATGGTTTAGAGCAGGGGTGGGGAACCTTTATTCTGCCAAGGGCCATTTGTATATTTATAACGTGCTATATTTTGTCAAAGATTTAATTAACTCACCCCTAATGTGATGGCTGGAACTGCTTCTCTTTGGTGAGGCGTGTGATGTTCGCCGGTATTGATGTTACTATTGCGTCGGCCAGTCTGGAGCGCAGTCGACTCTTTGCAACGTTAAGTTTTAGAAAGAACATATCGCAGCAGTAAGTCTTTCGACTTACTTAAAGAGGCTCTGTCACCAGATTATAAATGCCCTATCTCCTACATAATCTGATCGGCGCTGTAATGTAGATAACCGCAGTGGTTTTTATTTTGAAAAACGATCATTTTTGAGCAAGTTATGAGCAATATTAGATTTAGTTTCTTAAAGACCAACTGGGCGTGTTTTTACTTTTGACCAATTGGGTGTTGTAAAGTATCCACTGCATAGGTCATAAATATCAGATAGATGCGGGTCTCACCTCTGGGACCCATACCTATCTCTAGAACGAGGCCCCCTAAACCCTGTTCTACCGCTCTGTGTTCCAGCTGATTTCCGACCATGAAGAAGAAAACAGAGTAGCTCGCTGAGTTATGATGTTTCCGTAACTCCCATAGTAGTGAATGGCAGTTACAGAAGCAGCGTAGCATGCGAGTTACGCTGTTTCCGTAATTACCATTCAGTTCTATGGGACTTACGGAAACCACGTAGCTCAGCGAGCTACACTGTTAACTTTTTCATGGTTGGAATTCACCTGCATCAGCCGCATCACAGAGAGGTAGAATGGGGTTTATGGGGCCCCGTTCTAAAGATAGGTGCTGGTCCCAGAGGTCGTACCCGCATCTATCTGACATTTATGACATATGCTGTGGATGTCATAAATGTCTCTGATGGGAGAAGCCCTGACTTTGAATTCTCCTCTAAAACAGGTTCTGTCACATTTGTAACAGCTTGCAGAACAAAAACCACGGCGGCAGCGGCTGTCAGAGTGAGGTCGGTGCATGCTGTGATGGGAGTGGACCAGTCCAGTCACCTGACTTGAGTAATCTGACCTCACGTCACTGACGTGAGGTCAGGTGACTGGACTGTGCTAGCCCGGGAGGTCAGGTGACTGGACTGGTGCACTCTCGTGGCGGCACGCACTAACCTCACTCAGACCACCGCCGCCGCCATACTTGGCTTGTTCCGCCCTCCTCCTGAACGTAGAGTGAGTAGGGCGGACGGAGCCAAGAAGCGAATCACGCAGTGGCAGCACGGTCTGAGTAAGTTCGGGCCAGACCAAACGATCTCACGGGCCTTATACAGACCCTGGGCCGGAGGTTCCCCACCCCTGCTTTAGAGCGATTACTGCCCACATCCCTGGTACTCTGGGGCAGATAACAGGTTGATATTTTATACCTGGTGACAGGGGATTAGTCACATCTCCAGGCTCCATCGTTGTACCTTGGGTGGAAGCTGAACTCACATGTACAAGAGCTAAACGATCTATCTTTAAAATGACTGCTTTGCCTAATTTAGGTCTTACACTAACATATAAGTTAGAAATAACATTAAAGGTGTTGTTTTTTTTTGGTCTTAGATATGAGGTGGCAACTTCTGACATATACGTTAAATGTAGGCAGTGACAGAAGCCTATTAGTGGTATCCATCACCCATAGGCTATAATGATATCAGTTTAACAGATAAGTCATGATCTCTCAAGAACCTGTCCAGGACGTATCCGATTAAAGGATACAATTATAGCCTATGGTTGACGGATGCCTCTGTTAGGTAACTGTTACTGGCCTTAGCTTGATAGTTACATCAGCAAAGTCCAGTGATGTAACTGTCCATATATGGAGCTTCCCGACGCAGAAGCCACCCTGCCCTGACTCTAGTCACTCTGTCAGGCAATGTCAGCTCTGTGGGATTCTCTGGGATCCGCACAGAAACCCCCCCCCCCCACCCACCCGTACAGCGGCCCTATTGCACCTTCCGAGCAGACAGAGCCTGGTAAAGCATCAATACCTAGCTTCCCTGGGCCAAGAAGCAGCCTGGGACTCCGGCTGCTATCAAGATGTGATAATGCCGCTGTATGGGTGGGGGGTACTGTGTGAATCCCACAGAACTGACATTGGCCACCCTGTGAGGCAAACTCAGCAGGCAGGGCGGCCTCTGCTGCGTCGGGAAGCTTCATTTATACCTGTCCATATTTGGCCTGCTATGTTACTAGAGCTTACCGACGCATACGTTTAACGGAAGCTGGTGACAATGTTTTTTCTGTGATCCAGCCGGATGGAAAAGCGCAGTCTATTACGCTATTGCATCCTTCAAAAACAAAAAGTATACTAACGTATACCAGCCTGACGGAGGCCAAAAGGACACTCTTTGTGACAGGGCCTAAACGCCAGAAAATTGGCTTGATCGATTGATTTTCCAATTTCCTATAATCATCGCCAAAATGGAAAATAAACATCCACAATGTGTTGTAAAGAGGATTATAATCACACTATCAGACTGTAGTCATCCAGTGACTTCGGGTGCAATATTGCTATAATCCATATTGTTCGTTCAGTTAAAAAACAATTCATAAAAAATACGTTATTCTCAGTGATTAAATGTCAATTGTAATAATTTCTAAACTGTTTTATATATATTTGTGTAGTCATTTGTTTGTGACAAATAAAAAATGAATCAGAAAATGTTTTCAAGTTTAATATACTGATTTGTAATTATGTTTTTCTCTATGCAAGTGTTTTTTTTCAAATTCAGATACTGAATAGAAGTATAGAAATAAAAACTTGAACTTTTTTTAAAAGGGGAACCCCCACGACCTGTCATATCCCACAGCACAAAATACTGCAACAGATTAAGATGTAATTGATTTTTAATGATAGATTTCTTTTGAGAAACTCAAGCCCTGAGGTGATCACACATTTTAGCTGTCGTTAACCTAAGTTAATGCCCTGTCAATGGCAATGTAACATTCAGTTAAAAAAAAGACTTAGAGGTTACCATTGAGCTAAATGTACATATTGCAAATAAGAGACGTCGTGAAAATGAGATGCAAATCATATACTAATGATCCATTATGATAAAATAACCTGTTCCATGAAAGCAGCAATTATGTGATATTACCCCATGAGCATTTCTCGTTCTCAGAAGAAATCTGCCGAAATCTTTTCTGTTTCCTTCATTTCTTGTACTGTATGCACATTTCGGAGATTCAACTTCATTAAACTGTCTGTTATTTAAGCAGAGTATATAAGAAAATACATTGGCTCGCAGTAGGTTACCTATAGAGTTCCTACAGCTTTTGTGGTTAATTGTCCATTTTTGAAAATAAAAAAATGTTTTATACAATGTACTGCTTAGAGGTCAATGGTTATCATATTCCAGGGATGTCATTAAGGATGGAGCTAAAATTAGAGGGCCTGTTGGGGTGTATCGAGCAGTAAATAACATATGTTGTGGTCCACAGCACACACTGTCCAGCAAGACGTTTACTTCCATCTCTGATGCAATGTCAAATGTCCAAATTATACCTCAGATTTTCTAACTCCATCTGTTTGAAATCTTATTAACCAGTTCTAGGTTTTCCACTTTTTTTTTTAAATTCATTTACTATTTATTTTAAAAAATTACCATAAAAAAATGTTGGGTGTTTTAGACACTGAAGTTTATATAATAGCATTTCATGTGGTCACCTCCAGCATTACTGCTCTTGTCCCTTGGGGTGTCAATAATGTTGGCTTCCAGAAGACATTGGGCTACACAGATACACAGTCACAAGTCACAGCCAGCTAATATCCAGAGTAACTGCCGTGTGCAGCACGGACAGCAGCTAGACGGGCTCAATAAGGTGCTGGTAGATTGTCGCAGGTATCTGGAGTCGTGCTGACTGCAGCGCATCCCACATTTGCTTGAGGGTGTGTGGGGGAGGATCCATAGAGCGAAGGTGGTCCCACAGATGCTCAATAGGGTTCATGTCTGGTGAATTAGGGGGCCAGGCAAGTGCTTGGAAGTCTTGGTCGTGCTCTTCCAACCACTGTCAGACATTTCTAGCCGTGTGACATGTCGCATGGTCTTGCCTTAACAGATTCCATCTGCCCCAGGGTAGACAAACAGCATGCATGGGTGGATATGACCTGCACGATGGATTCATACCCAAATCGGTTCAGATTGCCTTCCACATGGATGAGTGGGCCCAGAGAATGCCATGAAAAAAATGCCCCAGACCATAATGCTGCCGCCACCAGCTTGTGTTCTTCCAGCAATGGTTGCAGGGTGTTTGTTCTCTGATGTTTTTCGCCTGACATGCCAACGTCCATCCGTTCCATGAAGCAGAAAACGTTTATCATCGGAAAAGGCAACCCTTTGCCAATCACAGGTGGTCAAATTCTAATACTGCCGTGTAAATTGAAGCCTTTTTTCCGATACACCTTTGTTAGTGTAAGAGCAGTGACTATCCATCTGCTTCGGAGCCCCATACGCAGTAGGGTTCGCTAAACTGTTGTTTTACAGACACGTCTGGTATCCCCCTGGTTGATTTTCATGGTAAGCTGCTCCACTGTAGCATGTCGTACGGCCCTCGCGCACCTTCATAGCCGATGTTCACCTCTCACATAAATGGCATGTGGCGCTCCAAAGTTTCCACGTCTGTTACTCCCAATCGTGCCATTTGTCCATTTACGATAAACTTTCACCACAGCAGCACGCGAACAGTTCACAAATTGTACTGCCACCCCTGGCCTGAAAGCAAATATTCATCCCTTTTCGCAACTCTGATAAATCACCCTTTTACCCATGGCAACAAGTGATATGTGTTCAGACAGCATATCGCACGCCTTATATACCCACCAAACCAGCCAAGAACACATCACTTCCTTCATGGGCTACGCGCTGCCGACGTCAAGAGTAACAGGTGGTCATAATAATGTGACTCGACTGTGTACTACTTAACATTGCTCTATGATCATGCTTTCCTATGTGCTAAATTAGCAGCTAGGGGTCTACAAGAACACCATGCACATAAGTCTTGTTCTTTAGAACAGGAGGTTGCAAGAATTACATGAATAGTGTAGGGCAGGTACTACAACCTGTATCACTATAAAAACAACTACAACAACACTAAACCAGCATCTTATAAACACACATCATATAAGAGAAGCTACAAATATGATTAAAGAGGCTCTGTCACCAGATTCTCAAATCCCTATCTCCTATTGCATGTGATCGGCGCTGCAATGTAGAGAACAGTAACATTTTTGTTTGTTTTTTAAAACGTTCATTTTTGGCCAAGTTATGAGCTATTTTATATATATGCAAATGAGCTTTGAAATGGACAACTGGGCGTTTTTTTTTTTCGTTTTGTCCAACTGGGCGTGTATTGTGTTTTTAACTGGGCGTGTTTATGTGTATGACGCTGACCAATCAGTGACCAGTCAACGTCATACACTCCTCAACATCTGCACGCTCCTCTCCTGAAATATTCTGTGCTGCTGTGAACTCTGCTCTTACCATTACGTAGCTCTCAGTCTGTTACCTCTCCTCCTCTCCTGTCCTCAATAACACCTTCACGTGATTGGCAAGTCACCACCCCGCACAAGATCCGCACGCTCATCTCCTGAAATACTCTGTGCTGCCTTAAACTCTGTGGACAGGTCAGGATCCTGTTTTTTTTAAAAATGCTGCTGGGGAAGCTGCTCGATACACTATATAAGGCTGCGCCTCCATCCTCTTCTGCCCCAGTCACTTATTCCCAAGCACTGTAAACTTTCAGATTGGTTGCGTTGTGAATATTCGGAGAACGTGATTGGTTTATGTGCAGGGTAATGAACATACAGACAAGCAGTAGAAGACTGAATTCAATGAAATGCTCAGCCCTTTGTCAGTCTTTTACTGCTTGTCTGTATGTTCATTACCCTGCACATAAACCAATCACGTTCTCCGAATATTCACAGCTGTACTTTGGATCGGAACGGAGCAACGGGACCGTCAAAAAAAACTGAAGTGTGCATGGCCCCATTGAAATGAATGGGTCAGTGTGCTATCAGTGACAAAAACGGATAGCACCCTGAAGGAAAAAACTAAAGTGGGCATAGGGCCTTAATCTCAGCCACTTTGCGGAATTTCTGCGTGGAAAATTAGGACGGAAACTCTGCACTGAGCCCTAAGAGGTCGTACCAAACAAGCGGATTCCTGTTCTGCACACAATACTGCTCCTCACAAATGCTTTTCATTTGATATCCCTTTGGCAGCGTTAATTATCCAGAAAAAGAGTAATAGTGTAATGTGATCGTGTAATGTCAGGTTAATGAATGAAGACTGGGATCTAGCAGTTACACTCACCATGACCACTCGTATGGAGTCTCCAATAATTACTATAGGAAAGTCATTTATTGACTCATCCACCCTTTAAGGCAATATGCTGCACGGACTATAACCTTAGCTTTAACTGGTTGCCGACACAGGACGAGTATGCTCGTCCTGAGCAGCGAGCACTTCGCGCATTAGGACGAGCATACTCGTCCTGTGTGACAGCCGTCTGTGCCGTCTCTGTGTGTGCGATCGAGAGCGGGGCAACGGCTGTAATACACAGCCACGGCCCCGCTCTGACAGCGGAGAGGAGAGAAACATCTTCTCTCCGCTGTTAACCCTTTGAACGCCGCGATGACAGCTGATCGCGGCGTTCAAGGAGAGGGGACTGCACATTGATCGCGTCACAGAAAATAACTGTGACGCGATCAAAGCCCACAACTCATATGGCCAGACAGCCCAGGGTCCAATGAAGGACCCCAGGGCTGTCTGAACATATTTCTTGTTGTTAGGGCATACTGAGGTATGCCCTAACAACTGCCTGTGTACGATCAGTAACAGGCTAATGTACTGGCATATAGATCTATGCCAGTACATTACAGTTACAAAATCAAAATCAAAATGATAAATCCCTTTATGGGATTAAAAAAAAAAGTTAAATGAATGTAAAAAAATAATAATGGTAAATAAATAAATAAAAAGTAAATAAAATACACAGAAACACACATTTTTTATAATAAATCAACTTTTTAAAATATAAGTCCCAAAACATAAAATAATATAGACATATTTGGTATCGCGACGACCGTAACAACCTGTACAACAAATGTATAACATTATTTATGATGATCGGTGTATTGTGTAAAAAAAAAAATATTAAAACTGCTGCACAACTGCTTTTTTTCTGCATTTTAATCTAATTAAAAATGTATAGAAATTAAACGATAATGTATTTGTACCAAAAAATGGTACGTACATAAAGTACAACTCGTCCCGCAAAAAACAAAGTCTCATACAACTACGTCGTACAAAAAATAAAAGCGTTATGAGCGTCGGGATGCAAAGAGGGAAATTTAAAAAAAATTGCTCTGTCCTCAAGGCTAAAATTGGCCGTGTCCTTAAGGGGTTAAGGTCATTCAATCTCTTTTTTTTTTTTTTTAAGATTACGGAATATACAAAAAAAAACAACGTCTTGTGCTAGCTTGTAGAGCTACATGGCTCGGTTCATCCCTTCGGCGCAAAAGCCATTGTTTATTCTGGACAAAACAGCGCAGTATGCCACGTTATTTTGTTCGCCAAAACAAAGGACATTGTGACAGAAACCATTAGTCAATGGGTTCCGTCAGGCGACGAATCCTGTTCTTCGTTGTTAGGAACTTACGACAGAGCAGATCATAAAAGCCCTGACGCCGATGTAAACAAAGCCTAATATTAAAGCTCCAGTTTTTCAACTTTAATAATCTAGCAAAACTCACCATGCTTAATAAGTCTTCCATTATACTCAATTAAGGTGCCCTTGCTGGTGTTTCTGTAAGGCCGTGTCCACAGGCGGTGGAAAATCTGCCACAAATCCACGTTTATAATGTAGATTTGACCCCTCTACATTCAAAAGTGTGAAATCCTCAGTAAAAAATCTGCAGCAGAAATTGACATGAAATGGACATGCTGCAAAGTTTAAAATCCACACCGCAGGTCAATTTCTGCGTGGAAAAATTCTACAGTAGATGAGATTTGCTTGAATTTCATTCACGTGGCTGGTACTGTAATCTGCTGCGGATTTTCCATGCACATATTAGCGCAGAAAATCTGCAGCATTTGCGGTTCGTGTGGACCCGGCCTAATGAGCAGTGGAGATGCAGTAGGTTTCTAATTTGTTCAGAAGGACAATCTGGAATTAATTTCTAATTCTTGCTTCCATGCTACTCATCAACACAGATTGTCAATAATTTACTATGTGAAAGACCTTTATTTCAGTATTCAGGTTTACGTGAGTGATTGAGGAAACACAGCACTTCATATGAGATCTTGTCCAGGCTTTGGACTCTCATTTTGCATTGTGCAGACAGCAACTAAATGGTGAAAACCTTTCACAAATAAATACAGACGTTTCTATTAATGAATGATTTATTGTAATAATGGTGTGACCACTACACATTTGGTTTCCATTCATGGGTTCCCCTGACAGAAAGGTCTGAAGGAACCCACGAACGGAACCCCCGACGCACATGTGAATGAAGCCTAAACAGCGAAAGCAATATCATTACTATCCAATATTTTTGGAAATTTGTTGAAAGGAAAAAAAAATTCCCTCAAAAATGAATATTTTGAGCTGGAAAAACTGATTTAATTAAAAACACTACCTGGGCTGCTTTCTGACCCATTGGTGCTGAATGGGTTAAAGCAGCAGTCCATCACAAATGAACTATCATTTTTCACATCAGTGGTTCGTACACAGCTGACATTTACAGTTCACATTTTTAATTGCCAAGGGGAAATGAACCTTTAAATAAGCTTTTTAAGGGGAGGGGATGGAGACCAGCATTACATTTATTAGAGGTGCAGTTTCTATGATAGATGTGATAGCGTTTGAAGCATAGCCATCCCTGTATGTGAAACTGGGGATCCTGGGGCCATACGGATAGATGTGGAACAACGCTAACAAACAAGTTAAGAACATAAGATGGAAATGCCTGGGGTATATAATGACCTCCACTGGTCCAATTAAATTACAAGGCCTATAGTATATGACAAAAGCCACTTGCAGGATTGAACAGGTTAGGCCTCGTTCACATCTGCATCAGTCTTTCCGTTATTCTGCTCCGTCAGAGGAACAGAACAACGAAAATACAGAAAGCCCCGGTTCCGTTGTACACCATCAGTGCCCACAAAAGCCATTGACTTTTATGGGTTGTCGGGTTTCCGTGGTTTTACCAGAAGCATGCTGCGCTAGTTTCCAGTATCTTCTGTCTGGAGCTGTGACGGAGGCCCTAATGGAGCCATCAACGCAGATATGAAACGGGCCTTAATAACCTTTTTTATAGTCCCTGTGTTATTTTCTACAGCATAATACAGGACCATGTTTATTTTTACATTGTGAATTTTTTTTTCCTCAACCCCTTCCCGACCACCCCACGTAAATTAACAGGTTGCAGCGCTGGTCCTTGTGCCTGCAGCCCGTTAATCTATCTTTGCTCCTAGCGGAGCACAAAGGTGCTCCCCGCAGCCCGGCATCTCCCAGTACGGGCTGCTACTAGCAGCCTTAGTACTGGGGGAAAACATCGGGTCGGATCACAGCCGTGATCCCCACCGATTAACCTCTTAAATTCAGCAATCAATAGCGACCGCCGCATTTAGGTTGTGATAGCAACATGGGCACGACGCGGCCCAATTGTGGGTGCCGATGGTTGCTATGGCAACCGGAAGCCTAACAAAGGCTTCTGGTCTGCCATCTATGGAAGGTGATTAGGTCCCAGAGGCAGGACCTAATATGCCTCCTGTCAGTGTGAAACTGACAGGTATAATACCCTGCAATACATAAGTATTGCAGGGTACTATAACAACGATCCAACAGTTGGATCTTCAAGTCCCTAGTGGGACAAAAAAAAAAACCAAAAAAAAAAGTTCAACTTTTTACAAAAGTAAAATAGTAAAATTTAAAAATTGCCCCTTTTCCCTTATAAAGTCCTTTATTATTATGAAAAAAATAAACTATGCATAATTGGTATCACCGTGTCTAACGGCCTGAACTATAAAAAATATAATGTAATTTATCCCGCATGGTGATCGCCATAAAAACTATACCGGAATCCCTATTTTTATTCACTTCTGCTCCCAAAAAACTGCATAAATAGGGATCAAAAAGTCGCATGTACCCAAAAATGATACCAATAAATACTAGTCTGTTCCGCAAAAACCAACCCCTGACATAATTTTCTTGATGGAAAAATAAAAAAAGTTGTGGCTCTTAGAATATAGCGACACAAAAACGAAATATTTTTTTTTTAAAACCATGACTTTATCGTGCAAACACCGTAAAACATAAAAAACCTATATATGTATGGTATCGCCGTAATCGCATCAACCCACAGAATAAATTAAATATGTCATTTATAACGCACGGTGAACGTCGTGAAAAAAAAAAAATAGTAAAAAACAATACAAGTTTTGACGGCCTAATTACACTAAATACAGAAAAAAAACCTATGGGATCAAAATGCTCACTATACCCCTAGATAAATTCTTTTTAGGGCTGTAGTTTCCCAAATCGGGTCACTTCTGGGGGATGTCCACTGTTTTGGTCCATCAGGGGCTTTGCGACATGAAACCCAAAAACCAATCCAGCAAACTGGAGCTCCAAAAGCCAAATAGCGCTCCTTCCCTTCTGAGCCCCGCTGTGTGTCCAAACAGCCGTTTATTACCACATGTGGGGTATTGCCGTAATCAGGAGAAATTGCTTTACAAATCTTGGTTGCTTTTTCTTCTTTATTCCTTGTAAAAATGTATCATTTCTAATTTTTATTGGGAAAAAAAATATTGATTTTCATTTTTACGGACTAATTCCAGTAAATTCGGCAAAAAACCTGTGGGGTTAAAATGCTCACTATAACACTTGAATTCCTTGAGGTATGTAGTTTGCCAAACAGTGTCTTTTTGGGGGGGGGGGGGGTTCCACTGTTTTGGCACCACAAGACCTCTTCAAACCTGACATGATGCCTGAAATATAATCTAATAAAAAGGAGGCCCCAAAATCCTCTAGGTGCGCCTTTGTTTCTGGGACCTGTGCTTCAGTCTATTACCACACAAGTGCCACACGTTGGATATTTCCAAAAACTGAATAATCTGGGCAATAAATATTGAGTTGCGTTTCTTTGGTAAAACCTTTTGTGTTGCAGAAAAAAATGGATTAAAATGGATTTTCTGACAAAAAAAAAAAAAGACATTTGTAAATTTCCCCTCTACTTTGCTTTAATTCCTGTGAAACGCCTAAAGGGTTTAAGAAACTTTCAGAATGCGGTTTTGAAAACTTTGAGGGGTGCAGTTTTTAAAATTGGGTGACTTATGGGGGTTTCTAATATATAAGACCCTCAAAGCCACTTCAGAACTGAACCGATGCTTATAAAAATAGGTTTTGGAAATTTTCATGAAAATGTGAGAAATTGCTGCTAAACTTATAAGCCTTGTGACGTCCTCGAAAAATAAAAGGATGTTCAAAAAACGATGCCAATGTAAAGTAGACATATGGGGGATGTTAATTAGTAACTTTTTTTGTGGTATTACTGTGTTTTACAAGCAGATACATTTAAATTTAGAAAAATGCTAATATTTCCAAATTTTCTCTAAAGTTTGGTGTTTTTCACAAACAAATACTGAATTTATTGATCAAATTTTTACACTAACAAACAGTACAATACAATCTCAGAATCACTTGGAGAGGTAAAAGCATTCCAGAGTTATTACCACATAAAGTGACACATGTCAGATTGAAAAAAGTCGGCTGCATCCACAAGGCCAAAACAGGCTGTGTCCTGAAGAGGTTAAAGAAATAATTATTGATTTGTAGAGAAAACCACAACCCCATCCATTTACTTTAGAGTCCTCATTGGTCCACCAAGTCTCATACTGAAATAAATAATCGCCACATTATTTTCTGAAAGAGTCCAAGAATGGAAAGTAGACTTTCTTCTGTGCCGCACACACTGGGATGTAATGTCCTCCTGGATGCGTAAGGAGAACTGGGTTCACAAAATGGGTGGCAAGATCTTGGCTCATCTCTCCTGGAATAACACGATCGGTTTCACCAAAAACATGAAGTGACGGGACAGTGATAGGTCCTTTGTAGAAATGTGCATGTTCAGATGCCCGGCTTTTAAAACCAGCAACCAGTATAGCAAAGTCAAACTGGAAGCGGGGGTCCCCTCCCTGCTTTAGTGCGCACAGCATAGCCACAAAAGCAGCACCTTGGCTAAAACCTAAAATGCCATTGAATGGTCCAAGTTCGGAAAAAGCCTTGGCCACAGTGTCCAGGGATTCCTCTAATCCTGCACATAACTTGGTCTCATCCATAGCATTGAAAGTACTCTTCTCGGGGTCTGAGAACCACCAGCCTCTAGGGTCTTCTCTTTGACCATCCGCTGCTTCTTTGGGGTCAACATGTAAAGAAAGGTAAAATTTGTTACATTAAAAAGTATATCAATACCCAAAACATCTCATCACTAAAGGAACATCCTTCTGATAATAAGCCTCACTGTAAAAGCCACCACGAGAAGAAAGGCATTATTTACAGGAGTCTATGCAAGAATCTAGTTGTAGAGTTTAGGATTCTGAATGTATTTGGGAAAAAAATTGCCGCTGTAATGTAGATAAAAGCAGTGGTTTTTATTTAGAAAAAACGATCATTTTTGAGCAAGTTATGAGCCATTTTAGATTTCGTTTCTTAAAGGGAAAGTGTCGCTAGAAAAACATTTTTTTTTTTTTTAGTTAAACAGTTAGTGTGTAGGTGATTAGACATTGTTCTAATTTTTTTATTTTTTTCACGAGTCAGGAAATATTATAAATTAGATTCTAATTTATAATATTTCCCAGCGCTGGTCACTAGATGGAACAATTCCAAAAATTGCAGCATTGCATGTGGTAAAGCAACCACATTGCTTTATGCTGCAAAATTTGAGAAAACTCACTCGCTCTAGTGAGCTCTCAGAACCCCCCCCCCCTCCTTTATCCTGGCTAGTGCCGGGAGAAACGTGGGGATTGAACGGTCAAACCTCCTACACTCTGTGTCGCCATTTTTTGAGCTAACACACAGTGTAGTAGGTTTACATACACTAGTAAACACACAGTATAACACTTACATACACAGAAATTACTTACCTGCTCCTGCCACCGCTGCTCCCTCCGCTCCGTCTGCTACCGCTGCTCCAAGTGCACAAGTCCGGAAGCCGCGACCGGAAGTAGTAATCTTACTGTCCGGGCGCGACTTCCGGTCCACAGGAAAATGGCGCCGGACGTCGAAAGGTTCAACTTGGACTGTGTGTGAGCGGCGCATGCGCCGTTCCCACACAGATGGCGTACAGCATAGTGGATGGAACGGGCCCCGTTCGCATTCACTATGGGACTGTAGCTGCCGTATTCCATGTCTGTATGTGTCGTTAATCGACACATACAGAAATGGAAAAAAAATGGCAGCCCCCATAGGGAAGAAAAAGTGTAAAAATAAAAAAAAGTAAAACACAAACACACAAATAAATAAAAAAACGTTTAATAACACACTAATGTCAAATTGATCTAAAAAATTATTTTTTTCGTGACACTGGTCCTTTAAAGACCAACTGGGCGTGTTTTTACTTTTGACCAAGTGGGTGTTGTAAAGAGAAGTGTATGAGGCTGACCAATCAGTGACCAATCATCGTCATACACTGCTCATTGTTCCAGCCCAGCATGATCCACAGCACAGGGAGATTGTGCAGTGAAAGAAGCTGGGCTGGAACAATGAGCAGTGTATGACGATGATTGGTCACTGATTGGTCACTGATTTGTCAGCCTCATACACTTCTTTACAACACCCACTTGGTCAAAAGTAAAAACACGCCCAGTTGGTCTTTAAAGAGGCTCTGTCACCAGATTTTGCAGCCCCTATCTGCTATTGCAGCAGATAGGCGCTGCAATGTAGATAAGAGTAACGTTTTTATTTTTAAAAAACGAGCATTTTTGGCCAAGTTATGACCATTTTTGTAGTTATGCAAATGAGGCGTGCAAAAGTCCAAGTGGGTGTGTTTAAAAGTAAAGGTAAGTCGATGTAGCTACTTACCTGCAAACGCCGATGCTGCTGCAGAATCATCTGTAGCCTCTGGTGCCGACACGATGCAGGACCTGTGAGTGACGTCACAGATCTGCACTGCCAGAAGCTGGGCGTTCTGAAGAGAAGTGGATGATACTTCTATTCAGAACGGCCAGCTAGTAAAAGTAGTAAAAACGCCCCGATGTACGCACATAATACACGCCCAGTTGGACTTTTACTTTTAAACACACCCACTTGGACTTTTGCAAGCCTCATTTGCATAACTACAAAAATGGTCATAACTTGGCCAAAAATGCTCGTTTTTTAAAAATAAAAACGTTACTGTAATCTACATTGCAGCGCCGATCTGCTGCAATAGCAGATAGGGGTTGCAAAATCTGGTGACAGAGCCTCTTTAAGAAACGAAATCTAAAATTGCTCATAACTTGCTCAAAAATGATCGTTTTTCAAAATAAAAACCACTGCGGTTATCTACATTACAGCGCCGATCACATTATGTAGGAGATAGAGCACTTATAATCTGGTAACAGAGTCTCTTTAAGGGGGAGTTCACACAGAGTTTTCTGACAAGTTTTTTGGCGCGGAGACCGTGCCGCAAATCGCGACAAAAGACGGCCGAAAATGCCTCCCATTGACTTCAATGGGAGGCGGTTTTTTCAAGCGAGCGGTAAACCCGGCTCATGGGAGAGGAGGGACATGCCTTATCTTCGGGCGTTTACGCCTGTGACCTCACATTGACATCTGCGTTTTATGCCCGTGGCACTCAATGGCCGCGGGCGAAAAACGCCATGAAAATAGGCGTGCAGGTAGAGGAAAATCTGCCTCAAAATTCCAAACGGAATTTTGAGGCAGAATTTCCTCCTGTAAAAAACTCTGTGTGAACCCAGCCTTAGGCCGGGTTTACACAAGCGTGTGCGTTTTGCGCACGCAAAAAAACGCAGCATTTTGCGTGCGCAAAAGGCACTTAGCAGCTCCGTGTGTCATCAGTGTATGATGCGTGATTTTCGCGCAGCCGCCATCATTATGACACTCCGTTTGGATGTTTGTAAACAGAAAAGCACGTGGTGCTTTTCTGTTTTCATTCATCCTTTTCACTGCTGTTGCGCGAATCACGCGTGTCACACGGAAGTGCTTCCGTGTGACATGCGTGGTTTTCACTCACCCATTGACTTCAATGGGTGCATGATGCGCGAACAACGCACAAATATAGAACATGTCGTGTTTTTCGCAGCGGATTCACGCTGCGTAAAAATCACGCACCTGTCTGCACGGCCCCATAGACTAATATAAGTCCGTGCGACGCGTTGCACGGGCGTATAACACGCTCGTGTAAATGAACCCTTAACGTGATGGATAACAGTAGACTGCGCTATTGATTCCATCAAAAACGACGGAACCCTGTCACAACAAACGGAAACCATTAGATAGGTGAGTTCAATGATTTGGGAAACGGAAGCTAAGATTTCAGTTTGTCTTGCCGTTGAGGGGTTAACCCGACAGAAACCTCCGACGACTCATTTCTGATCTCCATCCACCATGTAGATGTGTAGGACCTGCAGCTGTCCTTCCTGAGAGCCATATGTTTTTGTGTGAATGGAGGAAGGGACTTTGTGTAGATACAACAGGTCCCATAAAGAACTATACGTATCCAACCATATGGACACAGCCCAGGAGATCACCGATTGTATTAGGAAAGTAAATAATTACGATCACTCTGTAGCGTCCGTTTATGTATTCCTGGAGAATACTTTACATGACTAGTGACACTTGACGGAAGGTGGCAGTACAGAGCCAAGATGCGCAATGCCTCGGGTACTATAGATACAAGACGTCACCTGTATGTAATTTTAGACTGATGAGGAGACCTCAATGGCCATAGTGGAGCTGTATGACACATAGTATACACTGAAGGGAGATGAATCACATCAGACACGTAGGGAGTCAGCGGCGCAGTCACTGACGTCTAAACAGTGCTTTACCTAGCTCTGGGATAGTGAGGGGGGCGCTGATCATAACGATCTCTGCGCGATTTTTCAGGTTCTTCCTCAGAGACCCCGTCCTCTCCCAGAAACTGTGCTCATTCTGCCAGTAACCATGCAATGCCAGGATCCGCAGAACTTGTGTACAACTACCAGACCTAGCTGTGGGCGCCGACATCTTCCTACTCCCAAAATGCCGGAAGTAACACAGCAGCTCGCTGATTGGTTACCTTAAGGTCAGAGGTTTTACAGCACAAAGTGCATAAGGGAGTAGTACGTGGCATAGTGTGTGCACCAAAACGACAGGCAGAGTGCCCCCAGTGACTGTATCAACCAGTAGGTGAGATTATATATAAAAAAATTGTGCAAAGGAAAAGTGAAGCAGTCACTCACAGGAACCAATCAGATTGCAGATTTCAATTAAAAAAGGGCCTCTGAACAGTGAGAGCTGGAATCTAATTGGTTGCTATGGGTGACTGCTCCACTTTTCCTTTGCACCAGTTTGGAGAAATTCTGTCTCAATTAAAAAAAAACCTCAGTGTTTCAGCATTGCAGCCAACCAACAACCATGCAAGCTCTCATGAAAGAAAAGTCATGAAAAGTGTTCAATACAGAGGAGTAGTCAGTGACTAACCGCTCAGCAGAACAGACTTGTCTACCCATACAGTGCCTGGGAGTTCTCACTTTTCAGAGACCTATGGATTCCAGGATGATTGTCAAGCATTATATATATATGAATTCGACAACACGGTTCTACCATACCTTTATGCTCCAACAACATAATGGGACCTATAGATATCATAAAGAGGGACCTGGCCCATCCATGCATTACATAGAAGGTCATTCATTTCAATGCCGGTTGTGTAATGCTACTGCAGGGGAAATGTTTCTCCAAAGACAGCTCCCCCAGTGATAACAGCTGATCGCTAAGTGTTAATCTCTAATGTCTTCTATTTAAAGAGGAATTGACTTCATGAGACAACCCCTTTAATTCATAATGTTAGAATCTTTTTTTTAATCCCATTCAAAAGCATGTTTTGATTATTTAATGGTGGTATACAAAATGGAGGCGTAATACGGCCATGTGAATGAGCCCTGATCGTGAGCTATGGGAATCATTAGCACAGTCCCTTACATGCTATATAATAGACATTATGAAGTACTATTTTCCTTTTAAAATTGCTGTGAGCCTCCTTGTCTACCAGGTCCTTGTGTAGCTGAACAGGTTGCACATATGATATGTTCACGCCTGTTACATAAGCACAGAGGGGTTGCTAGGATGATAGATAGATAGATAGATAGATAGATAGATAGATAGATAGATAGATAGATAGATAGATAGATACCCCCATACTGTTACTGAATAATACCGCCAGACCATAACCATACAGTGACTGAATAATACCCCCATACTGTTACTAAATAATACTGCCACACCATAGCCACATATTGACTGAATAATACCACCTTACTGTTACTGAATAAAAACCACTATACAAAGACCAATATTACCTCCATATAGTGACCGTATAGTGGTAGATGCCAGTTATACACAGGAGCTCTGCAGACGATAATAAGGGATTACAGCACATTTATATCCAGTGACTCACAAGTGATGTCTTCTCTGATTAGAGTCGTTCACTTTTCCTTTTTTTCTTCATCCGGCCCAGACCACTGTGACGACTTATTCCAGCCACGACTAATTTCTGCAAAATCTGACACAGACATTTTGGTTTATCGCTTTTCCAGCATCCTCCCCACCTATACCCCATCCTCCAGATAAACTCGTAATCCAGTGCCCCATATGGTAATAATGATCCCTCAGTGCATGGCACAATAAAAGTGCCCCCTCAGTATCCGTGCCACCTTTGTGCCCCCACGTAGTAATAATGTCCCCTGTGGATCGCGCCACACAACCCCTCTTGTAGATAGCGCCACACACAACACCCCCTTGTAGACAGCACCACAGAGCACCCACTTGTAGATAGCGCCACACACAGCCCCCCTTGTAGATAGCGCCACACACAGCCCCCCTTGTACATATTACCACACTGCCCCTCCATATAGTGTCACCCCCCCAGTAGATAGTGCCACACAGCCCTCCCCCTTGTATAGTGCCACAGCCTCCAGTAGATAGTGCTGCACCCCCCCTTGTAGATAGTGCCACACAGCCCTCCCAACCCTGTATAGTTCCACACAGCCCCCATAGTAGATAGTGCCACACCCCTTTGTAGATAGTGTTACACAGCCCTCTCCACTGTATAGTGCCACACAGCCCTCCGCCTGTATATTGCCACACACCTCTGTACAATGCCACACAGCCCGCCCTCCCTCCCTGTATAATGCCACACAGCCCCACAGTAGGTAGCAACACACAGCCCCCCCCCCAAAAAAAAATTGCGACGCTTATGCACCACCACCTCTAGACGGGACCCTTGCGTTGGCCAGCGTGCTGCTGCGACGTTATCACGTCACCCCCTGGTGCTAGCGACACCACCCGGCATGAGGGGGGCCCGTGCCACCCGTCCCATTAATGGTATGTGCCAGGTGGCACGGGCCCCATAGCAGTAGCTACGGCTTCTATAGTGGGGAGGGGGCCCTGGGCAATTGCCCAATTTGCCCTCCCCTAATGCCGGCCCTGGCTGGAGATCCAGGACACTAGGCAAAAAAATCGGGGGCATGAGTGCTAACGACCCCCCCTGCATAAGCAGTATGCATCAGTGTTACTTTACATAGACTCAATTTATACTGATTCTTCTGGGCCTCTGCAGCGTTTGACACTGTAGACCACCAACTCCTACTCAGTATGCTCCAGTCTATCGGCCTTAACCCCTTGAGTACCCAGCTCATTTTGGCCTTGAGGACCAGACCCATTTTTTCAAATCTGACATGTATCACTTTATGTGGTAATAACTCCGGAATGCTTTTACCTATCCAAGCGATTTTGAGATTGTTTTCTCGTGACATATTGTACTTTAGTTTAGTGCAAAAATTTGGTCGATAAATTCATTGCTTATTTGTGAAAAACACCAACAGTTAGCGAAAATATGAAGAAATTATGATTTTTACAATTTTTAATGCATCTGCTTGTAAAACAGATGGTAATACCACACAAAATAGTTACCAATTAACATCTCCCATATGTCTACTTTATGTTTGCATCGTTTTTTGAACATTCTTTTATTTTTCTAGGACGTTACAAGGCTTAGAACTTTAGCAGCAACTTCTCATATTTTTAAGAAAATTTCAAAAAGCGATTTTTTCAGGGACGAGTTCAGTTCTGAAGTGGTTTTGAGTGCCCTATATATTAGAAACCCCCATAAAACACCCCATTTTGAAAACTGCACCCCTCAAAGTATCCAAAACAGCATTCAGAAAGTGTTTCAACCCTTTAGGCGTTTTACAGGAATTGAAGGAAAGTAGAGCTGAAATTTTCAAATTTCATTTTTTTTTACAAAATTCATATGTAATACATTTTCTTCTGTACCACAGAAGGTTTTACCTGAGAAACGCAACTCAATATTTATTGCCCAGATTCTGCAGTTTTTAGAAATATCCCACATGTGGCCCTAGTGCGCTAATGGACTGAAACACAGGCCTCAGAAGCAAAGGAGCACCTCTTGGATTTTGGGGCCTCCTTTTTTCAGAATATATTTTAGGCACCATGTCAGGTTTGAAGAGGTCTTGTGGTGCCAAAACAGTGGAAACCCCCAAAAGTGACCCCCATTTTTTAAACTACACCCCTCAGGGAATTTTTCTAGGGGTATAGTTAGCATTTTGACCCCACAGGTATTTTGCTATATTTTCTGGAGTTAGTCAGTGAAAATGAAAATCTACTTTTTTTCTGGAAAAACGTAAAAATTTCAAATTTTTGCAAGAAATAAAGGAGAGAAAGCACCCCAACATTTGTAAAGCAATTTCTCGCGATTACGGAAATACCCCATATGTGGTAATAAACTGCTGTTTGGACCCACAGCAGGGCTCAGAAGGGAAGGACCCCCATTTGGATTTTGGAGCTCTGATTTTACTGGAATGGTTTTCAGTGCCGTGTCACGTTTGCAACGCCCTGGAGGGACCTAAACAGTGGAATCCCCCCAAAAGTGACCCCATTTTGGAAACTATACCCCTCAAGGAATTTTTCTAGTGGTATTGTTATCATTTTGACCCCACAGGTTTTTTGCTGAATTTATTGGAATTAGTCTGTGAAGATGAAAAGAGACTTTTTTTTGGAAAAAACACAGAATTTTCTAATTTTTATAAAGAATAAAGGAGAAAAAGCACCTCAACATTTGTAAAGCAATTTCTCCTGATTACGGAAATACCCCATTATGTGCTAATAAACTGCTGTTTGGACCCATGGCAGGGCTCAGAAGGGACGGAGCACCATTTGGATTTTGCAGCTCAGATTTTGCTGAATTGGTTTCTGCGGGCCATGTCGCATTTGCAGAGTCCCTGAAGTACCAGTACAGTAGAAATTCCCCAGATGTGATCCCAATTTGGAGACTATACCCCTGAAAGAATTAAATTAGAGGTGTAGTGAGCATTTTAAGCCCTCAGGTGTTTTATAGATTTTATTAGAATTGGTCCGTGAAAATGAAAACATTTTTTTTTTCCAATAACCTGTAGCTTTAGCTCAGAATTTTTAATTTCCACAAGGAATACAGGAGAAAAGACACCCCAAAATGTGTTACACAATTTCTCCTGATTACGGAAATACCCCATATGTGGTTGTAAACGGCTATTTGGACATACGGCAAGGGTCTAAACGGAAAAAGTGCAATTTCGTTTTTGGAGTGGAGATTTTACAAAATTTGTTTTTGACGCCATGTTGCATTGCGCTGAGGTACGAGTACAGTGAAAACTCCCGAGAAGTGACCCCATTTAGGAAACTACACCCCTCAAGGAATTCATCTAGAAGTGTAGTGAGCATTTTGACCCCCAAAGGTTTTGCAGAAATTAGTGCACAGTGGATGTTGCAGATTGAAAATTGTCATTTTCCACATATATGCTATTTCAGTGCCCAATGCGTTGGGCCCAGCTTGTACCACTGGAGACATACGCCCCATAAATTGTTAAGCGGTTCTCCAGAGTACGGTAATACCCCATATGTGGTCATAAACCGCTGTTTGGGCACACTGCCAGGCCCAGAAGGAGCGCCATTTGGCTTTTGGAGCGCAGATTTTGCTTGGTAGTAGTTTTGTTTAGTGTTTTACTGGTGTTTCAGCTTATAATGTGGGGGCATATGTAATCTGTGCGGAGTACATACATTTTTTGCGTGACACACTGTCGTTTTTATTGGTACCATGTTTGGCTACGCGCGACTTTTTGATCACTTTTTATTCCATTTTTTTGGAAATAACGTGACCAAAAAAGGAAATTCTGCCATTGTTTTTTATGGTATTTTTTTTACGATGTTCACCGTGCGGGATAAATAATATGATATTTTTTTAGGTCAGGCTGATACGAACGCGGCAATACCTATTATGTCTAGTTTTTGTCTTTTTTTTCATTTTTTTTCTAATTATAAAGGGCTTGATCAGGGAAACAAGGAGATTATTGTTTTTATTACGTAAAACTTGTATTTATTTATTTATCGAAAACTTTTTTTTTACTTTTTTTTCACTTTTTATTTTACACATAATAGGGGACTGGAAGATCTGATCTTCTGATCCCCTGCACAATACACTGCACTAGTTCTGTATGTACTGATGTAGTGCAGTGTATTGTAACTGTCACTTTACAACTGACAGTTGAGCCTATTACGTCCTGCCTTGGGCAGGACCTAATAGGCTCCCGTACCTGGCAACCAGGAAGCCGTTGCTAGGCTTCCTGGTTGCCATTGCAACCATCAGAACCCCGCGATTTTTCGCGGGGGGGGGGGGCAATGGGGTGCAGAGGGAGCTATTGACAGCGGCATTTAAGGGGTTAAACTACAGCGATCGGAGAGGACAGTGATCGCTGTAGTTGCAGTGGGATGTCGGCTGTATATTACAGCCGACATCCGATGAAGATGGAGCGAGCACAGCTCCTGTGCCCGCTTCATCCTCAGGGCGTTACTATACGCCCATTTTCGGGAAGGGGTTAATAAAAATAGTGTTTTTTTTTTTTACACCGCTTTCTCTGATCGCCTCACGTATCTCACAGAAGTGAGGAGATCAGAGAAAGTGACAGGAGCTTTCTCCTGCAGACGACGTCACAGACGGCTGATTGGTCAGTCTTCAGAGACTGACCAATCACAGCAATCGCCGGCATTGGGGACTGCTAATTGGTCCCCAGGCCGGTAGCAGAGACGGTTAGCTGTCAATGACAGCTGCCGCCGCTGTTCTGTCACTATGTGATTTCACATAGTGACAGTTTATTCCTGCACCGTAATAGTACGTCGAAGGTACGCTGGAATAAGCGGCCAGCGACGTACTATTACGTCGAAGGTACGCAAGGGGTTAAAGTGGTTGTCCACATTGGCGGCTGTTTTCTATAATGATGACCTATCCACAGGATAGGTCATCAGTATATGATCGGTAGGAGTCGGACACCTGGACCCCGCACTGGTCAGCACTGGTCCGCACTGGTCAGCCGGAGGTTATGCAGTAGTCGGTGCCGGAAGCAGAAGGCTCCAGTCACAGTATAGAGGTCATGCTGGGTTATTACAGCTCTGCTCATATTCACTTAAATCAGAGCAGAGCTGCAGTACGGCCGCTATTCTTTAACCGGAGCCTTCTGCTTCCAGTGCCCGGAGGCAGCCGGAACAGCTGATCAGTGCTGGGTCCTGTTGTCCGACCCCCTGTGGATAGGTCATCAGTACACCGCGTTCCAAATTATTATGCACATTGGATTTAAGTGTCATAAACATTTAATTATTAGTTTTTCAATTAAACTCATGGATGGTATTGTGTCTTAGGGTATGTTCACACGGCCAAATTTCAGACGTATACGAGGCGTATTTTGCCTCGTTTTACGTCTGGAAATACGTCTCAAATACGTCGTCAAACATCTGCCCATTACTTTCTATGGGTAGAACGCTGTATTGTCCACACGACGCGTAATTTTACGCGTCGTACGGCAATTACGACGCGTAAAATTACGCCTCGTAAAAAGAAGTGCAGGACACTTCTTTGGACGTTTTTGGAGCTGTTTTCTCATAGACTCCAATGAAAACAGCTCCAAAAACAGACGTAAAAAACGCAGCGAAAACGGCGTGAAAACGCAGCGAAAAATGCGAGTTGGTAAAAAAACGTCTGAAAAGCAGGGTCTGTTTTCCCTTGAAAACAGCTCTGGATTTTCAGACGTTTTTGTTGACTACGTGTGAACATACCCTTAGGGCTCTTTGAATCATTGTAATCAATCTCAGACACCTGTGATAATTAGTTTGCCAGGTGTGCCCAATAAAGGAAAACTACTTAAGAAGGACGTTCCACATTATTAAGCAGGCCACAGGTTTCAAGCAATATGGGAAAGAAAAAGGATCTCTCTGCTGCCGAAAAGCGTGAAATAGTGCAATACCTTGGACAAGGTATGAAAACATTGGATATTTCAAGAAAACTTAAGTGTGATCATCGCTCTGTGAAAAGATTTGTGGCTGATTCAGAGCACAGACGGGTTCGTTCAGATAAAGGCATAATGAGGAAGGTTTCTGCCAGACAAATTAATAGGATTAGGAGAGCAGCTGCTAAAATGCCATTGCAAACCAGCAAACAGATATTTGAAGCCGCTAGTGCCTCTGGAGTCCCGCGAACCTCAAGGTGTAGGATCCTCCAGAGGTTTGCAAGTGTGCATAAAGCTATTATTCGGCCACCCCTAAACAATGCTCACAAGCAGAAACGGTTGCAGTGGGCTCAGAAATACATGAAGACTAATTTTCAAACCGTGTTGTTTACTGATGAGTGTCGTGCAACCCTGGATGGTCCAGATGGATGGAGTAGTGGATGGTTGGTGAATGGCCACCCTGTCCCAACAAGGCTGCGACGTCAGCAAGGAGGAGGTGGAGTCATGTTTTGGGCTGGAATCATGGGGAGAGAGCTGGTAGGCCCCTTTAGGGTCCCTGACGGTGTGAAAATGACCTCTGCAAAGTACGTAGAGTTTATGACTGACCACTTTATTCCGTGGTACAAAAAGAAGAACCGTGCCTTCCCTAGCAAAATTATCTTCATGCATGACAATGCACCATCTCATGCTGCAAAGAATACCTCGGTGTCATTGGCTGCTATGGGCATAAAATCAGAGAAACTCATGGTGTGGCCCCCATGTTCCCCTGACCTCAACCCTATTGAGAACCTTTGGAGCATCCTCAAGCAAAATATCTATCAGGATGGGAGGCTGTTCACATCAAAACAGAAGCTCTGGGAGGCTATTCTGACATCCTGCAGATATTCAAGCAGAAACTGTCCAAATACTCACAAATTCAATGGATGCAAGAATTGTGAAGGTGATATCAAAGAAGGGGTCCTATGTTAACATGTAACTTGGCCTGCTAAGTTTTTTTTGATTGGAAGAGCTTTTGATTTCTGTAAATATGACCTCCTGATGCTGCAAATTCAACAAATGACCATTTTAGTTCTCATTACAACCTTTAAAATGTTTTGATCTCTGTTGTGCATAATAATTTGAAACAGTGCATTTTGAGTTTTTTACTTCTAAAAAAAAATCTGTTATCATTAGGAGATTTGTTCAATACAATTCGCATTATACTCCAACGGTTGATGGCTTGAAGATTATACTGACTGTCATTTGCATCGACTATTTAGGAAAATCAGCGAAAAATAACATTTGCATAATAATTTGGAATGCGGTGTATAAAAAACAGCCCCCAACCTGAACAACCCCTTTAAGGACACTGCTCTCTTTTTTTTTTTTGCTACCTTTCTGACCACTCCTTTAGCGTATCATTTGCTGGCTCTCCTCTTGCCCTCGCTGTTGGGGTTCCTCAGGGATCAGTACCATCTCTACGCTGATGACACGCCTCTTCCTGTGACATCACCCCTGCTCTAATACAAAACAAGTGATTTCATCTGTCCACTGTCTCTAAGATCATGAAACTGAATTTTTCTAAAACTGAGCTCCTTGTATTTCCACCATCTACTAACCTACCTAATCCTGATGTCTCCATCTCAGTGTGTGGTACTACCATAACTTCTAGGCAGCACGCCCGCTGTCTTGGGGTTACTTTTGACTCAGATCTTTCCTTTACTCCTTACATTCAATCACTTGCAAGCTCCGGTCACCACCACAAAAACAGAATCCACCCTTTTTTTTTTTTACTGTGGAAACAGCCAAAACTGTTAGGCTGGTAAAGGACGGAACGTATTTCGGCAGCAAGTCCCGGACCGAACACACTGCAGGGAGCAGGGCTCCTAGCATCATAGTTATGTACGATGCTAGGAGTCCCTGCCTCGCTGCCGGACAACTGTCCCGTACTGTAATCATGTTTTCAGTACGAGACAGTAGTTCCACGGAGAGGCAAGGACTCCTAGCGTCGTACATAACTATGATGCTAGGAGCCCGGCTCCCTGCACTGTGTTTGGTTCGGGACTTGCGGCCAAAATACATTCTGTCCTTTACGGACCAAACATGCTCGTGTGAATCCAGCCTTATTGTTGCTCTGATTCACTCTTGTCTTGACTCCTGTAACTCATTACTAATCGGTCTTCCACTTACTAAACTCTCCCCTCCAATCTATCCTCAATGCAGCAGCCAGGGTCATCTTTCTGACCAACCGCTACACCAACGCATCTACCCGATGTCAGTCACTGCACTGGTTGCCCATCTCTGTCTACCACCCTACCTGTGCTCTATGTGCTGCCAACGACCTGAGATTAACATCCCCCATAATCCAAATCTCCCACTCCTGTCTTCAAGATTTTTTCTCGTGCTGCTCCAGTCCACTGGAATTCGCTACACCGGACAGTCAGATTAGTTCCCAACATCCAGTTTTAAGCGTGCCCTGAAAACACATCCTTCTAGACAATCTGACTCCTTTCCTTTGCACCCATATTACATTAGTCATCAGAACCTGACCCCTTCATTCAGCAGTATTCCACACACTCCTTGCACCCTAATGCACTTCATGTCTGTCATACACGGATACTGGCTGGTGATCGGCTCATGCAGCTTTAGGTGTACTACCCCATGTGTATAAAAGATGACGGGACCATTGTACTCAACAAGCACTTTTTTACATTTTGTGTCCCCCCTATTTCCCCATAGATTGTAAGCTCTTGTGAGCAGGTTCCTCACTCCTCTTGTTTGAATTGTTAATTAGTTCTGTTACTATGTAATGTCTGATATTGTCTGTACATGTTCCCTGTGAATTGTACAGTGCTGCGGAATATGTTGGCGCACGATCATCTGTGAGTGGTATTATTGCAAAGTGGAAGCGTTTATGAACCACATGAAGTGGCAGACCACGTAAAGTCTACAGTG
Organism: Rhinoderma darwinii; assembly: GCF_050947455.1. NCBI lineage: Eukaryota > Metazoa > Chordata > Amphibia > Anura > Rhinodermatidae > Rhinoderma > Rhinoderma darwinii. The sequence continues at coordinate 407,726,685 of NC_134688.1, forward strand.
CGGGGTCGCCAAGTGCTGAGGCGCATAGTGCATAAAAGTCTCCAACACTCTGCTGACTTAATAACTGCAGAGTTCCAAACCTCCTCTGGCATTAAAATCCGCACAAACATTGTGTCCCGGGAGCTTCATGATATGGGCTTCCATGGCCGAGCAGCTGCATCCAAGCCTTACATCACCAAGCACAATGCCAAGCGTCGGATGGAGTCGTGTAAAGGACGCTGCCACTGGACTCTGGAGCAGTGGAAATGTGTTCTGTGAAGGGACGAATCATCACGCTTCTCTATCTGGCAGTGTGATTGACGAGTGAGTTTGGCGAATTCCAGGAGAACGTTACCTGCCTGACTGCATTTTGCCATCTGTAAAGTTTCATGGAGGAGGGATAATGCTATGGGGCTGATTTTTAGGGGTTGGCCTAGGCCTCTTCGTTCCAGTGAAGGGAAAACTTAATGCTTCAGCAAACCAAGACATTTTGGACAATTGTATGATTCCAACTTTGTGGGAACAGATTGGGGAAGGCTCTTTTCTCTTCCAGAATGACTGCGCCCCTAGTGCACAAAGCAATTTCCATAAAGGCATGGTTGCGTGAGTTTGGTGTGGAAGAACTTGACTGGTCCGCACAGAACCCTGACCTCAAACCCATCCAACATCCTTAAGACGAACTAGAACGGAGATCGGGAGCCAGGCCCTCTCGTCCAACATCAGTTTCTGACTTTACAAATCTTCTGGATGAATAGGCAAAAATTCCCACAGACGCTCCAAAATATTATAGAAAGTCTTCCCAGAAGAGTAGACTGTTTTACCTACAAAGGGGGGACCAACTTCATATTAATGCCAATGGATTTAAAATGGGATGTCATAAAAGCTCCTGTAGGTGTAATGTGTAGGTGTCCCAATACTGTTGTCCATATAGTGTACCTTGATCACATTTATTATAAGGTCTGTTTATCTGCGCTACAGTTTTCATTATTCCATTCCGTCATAGGAAGATAATAACGGGAAAAACTCAAGCGCGGAATCCTTAACATGGCAGAATCCAATGACGCCCGATAGCTCCTATTGACTTTAATGGGTTCAGTGGGGTTTCCGTCATTTTGCCGGACAAAATAGCTCTGCATGCTGCGCTATTTTGACTGGCCAAAATGACGGAATCTGCAACTGAGTCTTCTAACGGAGCCTTTGACATAGATATGGCTTGCCACTCTAAGTGGGGGAAAACCTCACTAAGGGGCCGTTCACATATGTCCGGCGTCCGCTTCAGTTTACCTCCGGCGTGTTGAAGAAATGCCGGAGGCAAACTGATGCTAGAACGGATCCCATTAATTTCTATGGGATCTGTTCTGGCACAGGGGACATCAGTTGTGGCGCTGAGGTCCCTTGGAGCCGGATCTAAAAAGGTTACCTGCAGCGTTTTTGGTTCCGGCTCCCAGGGAGGTCCAGCGCCGTATCTATTTTAATGGTGGGTGGATGAATGCCGGGTGCTGCTGCATCCACCTTCCGGCAGCACCCGGCGGGAAGGTTGATGTGAGCTAGGAGCGGAATCCCTGGTCATAGCATTGCCGGGGATTCCACTCCAGGTGGAGACCTTGACGACTACCCTCCCACCCAGGGCCGGCGTTAGGGGTGTGCGACCTGTGCCATTGCACATGGCGTATCACCCCAGCAGTTGGAAGGGGGCGCTGCACTGGCTCCCTTCCCCTGCTTGTTTCTGAAGCGCCCGGGCCCGGCGACTCAGCAGTCGCCTTTCCGCCCCGACACTTCTTCACTAAGTGGCATAGCTACCACTGTAGCAGCCATAGCAGCTGGTAGCGGCGACACCGGTCATGAGGCCGCCCATTGGGACGGGAATGGGATCCCCCTATGGCCAGCGGCGCAGCTGCTGCTACAGCGGTAGTGACGCCACTATAGCAGAGCAGGGAGGTATCTCCTTGCTCTGCTATCTACTAGCACCACTGTAGCTCCCTGAAGGAGCTGAATCCCCATGTGGCCGGGGATTCTGCTCCTGGACTGAGCGCTTGATGTCTCTGTCCATATATGGACCGTGACATCAGGAGAAACTCCTGAAGCGGAATCCCCATACACAGCGTTGCCGACTCTGTGACCGGGAATTCCACTCCAAAATAAGCCAGTGACGTCACTGTCCATAAATGGACACATACGACAGGGGCTTCTCCTGGAGTGGAATCCCCGGTCACAGCATCGGCAACGCTATGTATGGGAATTCCGCTTTAGGAGTTGCCCCTGATGTCACTGTCCATACATGGACAGAGACATCAAGCGGAGAGCTCCAGGAGCGGAATCCCCGGCCAAAGGGGGATTTCGCTCCTTCAGGGAGCTACAGTGGCGCTATCTTCAGGAAGGGGGGGATGCTACCTACAAGGGGGCTGTGTGGCGCTACCTACAAGGGGGCTGTGTGGCGCTGCCTACAAGGGGGCTGTGTGGCGCTGCCTACAAAGGAGCCTGTGTGGCGCTACCTACAAGGGGGCTTGTGTGGCGCTACCTACAAGGGGGATGTGTGATGCTACCTACAAGGGAGCTGTGTGGTGCTATCTACAGGGGGGGCTGTGTGACATTATCTACAGGGGGTACTGTGGCATTATATACAGAGGGCACTGCAGCATTATCTACAGGGGCATGTGTGGCATTACCTACAGGGGCATGTGTGGCACTATATACCGAGGGTGTATGGCACCATATACAGGGGGGTGTGGCACTATCTAAAGCGGGCTCTGCGGTATTATCTACAGGGGGTGTGTGGAATTATCTACGGGGGTGGCACTATATACAGAGGGCACTGCGACATTATCTAATAAGGGCACTGTTTCCTTATCTATACATGAAATTCATCTGTTTTTAAAAATTTGTCAAAAATGGAAAACACGGAACGGGTACAAAACGGCTGTGAAAAACGGACCTAGATGGCTGTTTTTAACAGCCGACACCCAAATCCTGTTGTGTGAATCGCTTCGCGGTGTGGGGTGGGTAGGAGATGCAGGGTGGTATTGGGTAGCTGTAAAGGCACCAAAAACTTTCTACTCACTGAAGTTATGGCTTGTGTTTGGCGTCTTTTCAGGCTCCCATGGCTGCTTCGAAGATTTGACCTGAGGTCAGTGGACAGCAGCAGCCTTCTGGGCTCTCTCTCTCTTGGTGCCGGCCTTGGCGCTGCGCTGAATATGACACACGTGACATTACAATGTGTGTGTCAGACTTCAGTGTAGCACCAAGGCCGGAGCAGAGAAGGAGAGCCCTCACATGGAACACAACACGTATCTAATCTATCATGTATCCAATCTATCACAAACTATCCACCACTCTTATAACATTGGCACATTTTCAGAGCCTAAACTACCTTTTTGGTGGACCATTGTGGTAAAAACTGATGGTAAAAACCGATGACAACTAACGACAACTGATGGTTTTGTAGTAAAAATCGTGAAAAAACCTGATGGCAACTGATACATTTTCGCATCAGTTTTTGCATCAGTTGTGAGACAAAAAAAAACTCATGCTGATACAACTGATATATGTGAACGCACCCTAAGTGGGTTCTTTCAACTACTTGATTTTATAGGAGTCTCTATAGTTTCTGTCCTAGTTGTTAGGGCCTGTTCACATCACCGTTCGCTTTACGTTCCGGGGTTCCGTCTGAGGTTTCCGTCGGGTGAACCCCGCAACGGAAAGTGAAACCAGAGCTTCCGTTTCAGTCACCATTGATATCAATGGTGACAGAAACATTGCAAATGGTTTCAGTTTGTCACCATTCCGGCAGGTTTCCGGTTTTCCGACGGAATCAATAGCGCAGTAGACTCCGAACGGAGACGAACGGAAACCATTAGCAATGTTTCCGTCACCATTGAGATCAATGGTGACTGAAACAGAAGCTGTGCTTTCACTTTCACTTTCCGTTGCGGGGTTCACCCGACGGAAACCTCAGACGGAACCGCGGAACGGAAAGCGAACGGTGATGTGAACAGGCCCTTACATGTACATAAACTGGTGAAACTATATTTGTGTATTACAATTCACATTATTTACTAGAAATCATCTGTTATTCAGAGTTCAATATTCTGCAGTATTCGAACTGATAATCTCAAGTTGCCTATACTGTACAATGCTATATATAATTTAAAGCCCATTTACACATGTGGTCACCATTAAAGCAGATTTGTTTGCTGAATATGCTTCCCTGCGTGGTATTAAGTCGCTACCAGGATGGGCATCCAGAACGTCCAATAACGTGCTCTCCATAGAGTTCGATTAAATTATGGGGCACAGCATATGTGACTTCATGTTTCCATCTCACCCCTATACAATGAATGGAGCAGTGGGGGCAGTCATGTATTGTTAGTACCATGGACAGCTCCGTATTCATGCATTGAAATAGTTAGCTGAATGGATGATGTAGACCCTGCAGTTCACAATACAAGGCTATGTTCACATTGTGTTTTTACTAGATAAATAACCCCCACCCCCCAAAATATAGAAATGTATATTGTAACATTCCCATGGGGTTTCTAAGGCTCAAACATATCAAAAGAGTGTCCTTATGTTTATGTCAGGATTCCGTTTTTCTGATGGCACTAGTCTATCAATCACAGAAACATATGCCTAAAATCCATCCCATTTGATCTATGACTCAATTGCTATGATCCTAACCCTCTCTAATCTGTTTATATGTTTACTCAGTATTTGATAGTGGCAGTGTATTATTACCAGCCTGGCAATCTGTAGTCCTATCCACAGTCACACGCCTCTCTGATAACCTGTTATTAAAGATATTTGCTCAAACAAATGTGCTGCAATTATCATAAACTACGAGAGATGTCACGCCTTGTAAACATTAGGGCCAGTAAAAAAACATAATAAATAATAATACTAAAAGGCTAGAAAAAAACTAAAACAGCTTTCTTAACTATTTTTTAGGTTATTTGTTTTTGGTCTGTTTTTTCTCAAAGTTGTCCAGTCTGGGAGGTTCTTTATAGAAGCGATTAATAAATCTTTTGACCAAGATTTCCTGACTCAGTGGTGTAGACTATGTTGGCTATAATACAGAATAATGAGCAGGATTTGGATTTGTTTGGATACTGGGTTAAATAACGTAGAGTACAATAAGCATTCAGTATCATTTGTATTACAGATATTGAATGTATAAAATTGTGCAGTTTTGTTCAGTTTTTAACATGCGTTTTTTGTTTTGTTTGATGAAATTCCATTGAGAGATATGTTAGTTTATCTACCCAAAAAAAAGCAGGTTATAAACGCAAAGTGTGCACCCAGCCTAACTGTCTTGGCGCAAATAAACATCCCCCTGTGAACCTGCAGAGAATCATTTCTTTAATTACAAGTGATTTTACTTGAAAGTTTCAGACTGGCTGCCCAATCTAATAAGAATCACTGCTTTCTTCCCTTCGAGAGTCAGGTTGAACCTTCTCTGTGCTGAAGCACCTTGAAATATGTTTTATAAAGCACATTAATCTTCTGATGCCGATTGGAAACAAAGACAGATTGGAAAGGGCAGGCACTTGTGTAGGCGATCATCCTCACTTTGGTAAAAAGTAGCGAGGACAGATGATCACAATTTAAGTCTTTTAAGTACTAGTGCCCTATTCAGACACTTGCAAGTTAACTGTTTGCCTCCCATATTTCCATAAAGCTTTTTCCTATAAAAAGAATTCCATTGAATTAACATTTAGTGGTCACTAGACTGTACAATGTAATGTTTAAAAATGTGGTTCCCAAGCTGAAAGGGCATTGGGTACACAGCACCGTTTATGCTATGAATCAGCCTCACACATTGACCTCTATATACACTGTAGCTTGTACAAGGATTTCCATCAGTGGCGCACATAGTGGGGAGGGGGCCCCATAGCAAGGCTCAAACTGGGGCCTCTGTCATTGGTGACAAAACCACAATAATAAAGGGGCTGGTGTTTGTTTCCCACTCCACCACATTTCTATGAGCCTTGGGCCAATTCCTCACCCTCTTGTTTCCTAAGGGGCCGTTCACATATGTCCGGCGTCCGCTTCAGTTTACCTCCGGCTTGTTGAAGAAAAGCCAGAGGCAAACTGATGCTAGAACGGATCCCATAGCTTTCTATGGGATCTGTTCTGGCACGGAGGACATCAGTTGTGGCGCCGTACGGCGCCGGACCTCCCTGGGAGCCGGATCTAAAAACTTTACCTGCAGCGTTTTTGGTTCCGGCTCCCAGGGAGGTCAGGCGCCGCATCCTATCTATTTTAATGGTGGCCGGATGAATGCCGGGTGCTGCCGCATCCACCTTCCGGCAGCACCTGGCGGGAAGGTGGATGTGAGCTAGGAGCGGAATCCCCAGTCATTGCATTGCCGGGGATTCCGCTCGAGCGGGGACTCTGACGACTACCCTCCCACGCAGGGCCGGCTTTAGGGGTGTGCAACCTGTGCCATTACACATGGCGCATCACCCCAGCACGTGGAAGGCGGCGCTGGGTCCCTTCCCCTGCTTGTTTCAGAAGCACCCTGGCCCGATGACTCAGCAGTCGCCTTTCCGCATGGCCGCTTCTTCACTCAGTGGCGTCGCTGCCACTGTAGCAGCCATAGCGGCTGCTAGCGGCGACACCGGGCATGAGGGCGCCCATCAGTACGGGGGACGGACCCCCCCCCATGGCCAGCGGCACCGCTAGCGGCTGCTACAGCGGTAGCGATGCCACTACAGCAGAGCAGGGAGGTATCTCCCTGCTATGCTATCTACTAGTGCCACTGTGGCTCCCTGAAGGAGCGTAATCCCCGTGTGGCCGGGGATTCCGCTCCTGTAGCGCGCCGCTTGATGTCTGTCCATATATGGACAGTGATATCAGGGGAAACAACTGATGCGGAATCCCTGTTCACAGCGTTGCCAACTCTGTGACCGGGGATACTACTCCAAGATAAGCCAGTGACGTCACTGTCCATAAATGGACACAGATGACAGGGGCTTGTCCTGGAATCCCCGGTCACAGCGTCGGCAACGCTATGGACGGGGATTCCGCTTCAGGAGTTTCCCCTGATGTCACTGTCCATTTATGGACAGAGACATGAAGGGGAGCGCTCCAGGAGCATTTCGCTCCTTTAGGAAGCTACAGTGGCGCTATCTACAGGATGGGGGAGGGGGTGCTATCTCCATGGCGGCTGTGTGGCACTACCTTCAAGGGGACTGTGGGCTGTGTGGCACTACCTTCAAGGTGACTGTGTGGCACTACCTACAAGGGGGCTGTGTGGCGCTACCTACAAGGGGGCTGTGTGGTGCTACCTACAAGGGGGCTGTGTGGCCCTACCTACAAGAGGGCTGTGTGGTGCTACCTACAAAAGGACTGTGTGGCACTACCTACAAGGGGGCTGTGTGGCGCTACCTACAAGGGGGCTGTGTGGTGCTACCTACAAGGGAGCTGTGTGGCGCTACCTACAAGGGAGCTGTGTGGCTCTATATACAGGGGCGCTGTGTGACATTATCTACAGGGGGTACTGTGGCATCTAAAGACGGCACTGCGATATTATCTACAGGGGGTGTGTGGCACTATATACAGGGGCGTGGCACTATCAACAGAGGGCACTGTGGTATTTACAGGGGTGTGGCACAATTTGGCCTGATGAAGACGCCAGTCCGGCGTTGAAACGCGTAGCCCTGTCTCATGAAAATAAATACAGTGAATCCAATTCTCTTCTACTTTGACATCATTTATAGCAGCGCCGGTGGTCCTTTTTTCTGATCTACCACATTCCTCACAATCTACAGAGGGAACCGTGGCATTATCTACAGGGGGGTGTGGCACTATATACAGAGGACACTGCGGCATTAGCTACAGGGGGTGTGTGGCACTATATACAGGGGGCCTGTGGCACTATCTACAGAGGGTAGTGCTGTATTTTCTACAGGGGGTGTGTGGCACTATATATAGGGGCACATTTTAAGAGCCTAGACTACCATTTTGTGGACCATTGTGGTAAAAACTGATGTTAAAAACGGATGGTAAAAACTGATGACAACTAACGTCAACTGATGGTTTTGTAGTAAAAATCGTGAAAAAGCCTGATGGCAACTGATACATTTTTTATCAGTTTTTGCATCAGTTGTAATCATTTGGGAGACAAAAAAACAGATGCTGATACAACTGATATATGTGAACGCAACCTAAGGGCCTGTTCACATCAGCGTTCGCTTTCCGTCGGGTGAACCCCGCAGCGGAAAGTGAAACCACAGCTTCCATTTCAGTCACTATTGATATCAATGTTGACGGAAACATCGCTAATGGTTTCCGTTCGTCACCATTCCGGCGGCATAAAAAATGTATCAGTTGCTTTCAGGCTTTTTCACGATTTTTACTACAAAACCATCAGTTGTCGTTAGTTGTCATCAGTTTTTACCATCCGTTTTTAACATCAGTTTTTACCACAATGGTCCACAAAATGGTAGTCTAGGCTCTTAAAATGTGCCCATGTATATAGTGCCACACACCCCCTGTAGAAAATACAGCAGTACCCTCTGTAGATAGAAGTCTAACTCTATGGTACATATACCTTTCCTTTTCGTAGAGTTAGGCTTTGTTCACATCTGCGTCGGAGGCTTTATTGGGATCCTTTGTCACAGATTCCATCATGCGGCACTATTCGTCCTGTCAAAACTAAGGAAACCATGGTGGAACCCGATGAACACCATTATAAGTCAGTAGGATCCTTCTGGCACGGTGTTGTGGTCTCCATTCTAAACGGAAACCACGATGCAGAAGTGAACAGAACCTAAAAACTGTGTACATTTAGATCAATGTACCAGGCTTCCCCATAAGTAAGAGTTATGGCTGAGAATGCGTATAGTAAAATATCCTGCCCATGCAGAACTGGGCCTGAGATCTCAGCTCAGTGTTTTAACCCCTTCCCAACATCCACTATATATATATATATATATATATATATATATACACGGCGGATGTCAGGTGGGGGAGTAAGGGGTGGGATATCAGGCTGAGCCCACACCAAACGTGAACACCCCTGGCAGGGCTTCATAGAGGACTGTCAGTGTAACGATATACTGCAATACATTATTATTGCAGTATATGATGCAAACGATCCAAGGCTTGCTGGTTCAAGTCCCCTAGGGGTATTAGTGTTAAAAAAAAAAAGTTTCCATTTTTTTTTAATATTTAAAAAAATAAATATTAAAAGTTCAAAAAAATCCCAATTTTCCCATTTACTCCAAGCGCAATGTAAGAAAATATATTTTTGAACATAACTGGTATCGGTGCTTTCGTAAAAGTCCAAACTATCACAATATAACATAACCCGCATGGTGAAAGTCTTAACCCTTTCAGGACCCAGCCATTTTTTTTAATTTTCTTTTGTCATTTTTTTCCTCCCCATCTTTTAAAAGCCATAACTTTTTTATTTTTCCGTCAATATAGCCATATGAGTGTTTATTTTATGCGGGAAAACTTGTAGTTTTTAACGGTACTATTTGTTGTAGCATATTATGTATTGGGAAACTGGGAAAAAATTATTTGTGGGGTGGAGTAGGAAAAAAACAGCGATTCCTCAATCTTTTGAGGGGTTTCGTTTTTACGGCTTTCACCATACGATAAAAATTCCATATGAACTTTATTCTACCAGTCAATACTATTACGGCGATACCAAATTTATATAGCTTACTTTTACAAGGAAGAAACGAATTGTTCTGAGAGCCATAACTTTTTTTATTTTTGCATCGATTGGTATAAGGGCTAATTTTTTGCAGGCGAGCTGTAGTTTCAATTTGTACAATTTTAGGCTACATGAGACTTCTTGATCACTTTTATTAAATTTTTTGTGAGATATGAAATAACCTAAAAACAACGATTCTGGCGTTTTATATTTTCTTAATTTTTACAGCATTCACTGTACACACTTTATTTAACTTTTTTTTTTACACATTTCATTAGTCCCCCTAGGGGACTTGCACCAGCGATTGTTAGATCACTTGCACAATACACTGTAATACTAATGTATTGCTGTATATTGTAATTTTTACAGGCTCCTGTTAAGCCGTGCCAGAGACACAGCTTAACAGAAGATGAAAAAGGGAACGCAGGGGTCCTTTATTAGGCCCCTGGGCTGCCATGACAACCGTTGGCGCTCCCCTGTTTGTATCGTCTTAACGGGTTAAACAGTCAGGAACAGCGCGAAGGCTGTTCCTGGCTGTTAGTCCCGGGTGTCAGCTATAAAACACATCTGCCACACGAAGCATACGGAGCGGGCTCAGTGGGGGAGCCCGTTCCGAACATTACCACCCCCACTACGACGCAATAGTACGTCGTGTGCAGGAAGAGGTTAAAATTAAAATGCCAGAATCGTTGTTTTTTTTTACACCTGTGAACAAAAAGTGACCTTTGTGATCAAGTGATCAAAAAGTCTCATCGCCCCACATAAAAAAATCCCTTATATCGCTCAATAGACGGCAAAAAAAGTTATGACTCTCAGAATGTGGCGACAAAACACAAGTTTTATTTTTAACAATCAGTTTTTTTTCTTGTAAATGTAGTAAAACTTAAAAAAAACTATACAAATTTGGTATTGTCGTAATAATATTGACCCGCCGTTTTACCGCACGGTGAATACCGTAAAAATAATAGAAATCGCTGTTTTTTTCATATTTCACCCCATAAAGAATTTTTTCCAGCTCCCCACTAAATTATTTGGTACGATAAATATTACCATGAAAATCTACAACTCGTCACTCAAGAAAGAAACGGCTATATCGGCGGAAGAATAAAAAAGTTATAGCTTTTGGAAGGTAGGGAGGAAAGAACTAAAGTGAAAATTCGAAAAATGGCTGCGGTGAGAAAGGGTTAAAGAGGGTAAGGCCTTACATGCTCATGGCTGTATTCTATATGAATCTGAAAGAAAAAAAATTGTGGCATGTTCCATCGCATGTCGTATTGTAAAGGTATTCTGCCCTAGAAGCATTGCTTTTAGGGGACGACATCTCGGACATATGGCCATGAACAAAGTACCTAGGGCTCAACCATGTGCACGAGGCCTATATTGCATAGTTATTTAAGAAGAAATTTTACAAAACTAGTGAAAAAGAAAAGTGGCAACCAATCAGATTCCATCATTTTGTAGAGTTCCTTTCGAAAATGAGAACACAAACCTGATTGGTTGCCATGGGCAACTACACCACTTTTAATTTGCATCAGTTTTGGTAAATCTCCCCCTAATGTTCAACGCAATTTAGTAGTTCATTTTTTAGATTTGGTGCATATACTTTTGTCATGTGAGATATTTTTAGTGTTGTTACATATGATCTCCAGTTTATTGGTTACCGGGTAATGCGCATGTATGCGTCAATGCACTGACACTAGCACAAAGGAGCTTGGGAAGATGGTGGGCTCCCCTACTTTAGCGTAAGTGTTTCAGTGCGCATCAGGCAGGTTCATAGAATCTATCAAGCGGCATGAGGGTGGGACAGGGTGGGCCTTTCAATATTAATTTAAGAGACAGCTCTGGCGCCAAAACGCTATTAGGATTCAGAACAGTTTGTGGGAAAGAGGTTTCAGGCTGTGTGTGGAAGATTTTATTGAAAAAAAAATGTAATAATTTAAATTTAAAGTTATAAGCTGGAATAGCAGTGGTGGCTATTTTGATTTTTTTCTTGTATTCCAAGCACTTTTTGGTAGCACATTTCAATAAATCCCTTTTTATTTTGGCTGGCATAGCAGGATTTTTTTTGTAAAAAGTTTTCTAGCAAGCTTCCAAAATAGATAACGAAAGGTGTCACAATATGCGAACACATCATAAAAACACTGATGACTCATCAGCCTTTAAAAAAACAAAAAAAAGCACATTTCAATAAAAACCTAGGAGGATTCTACAGGACTGGATTCAGAGTGCTCAAACAGACTTTCTTCTTGCCTGTGCCTTCATACAGCAACCTGCAGAAACTTTCACACCAAACCCTCCATGGTGCTTTCACCACTCGGTACCAAGTAGATCTCAAGGCCCTCCAAAGTTACAACAGTAGATCTCTACCGCTCTACGGTTGCCTACCCGTGTGCTAGGTCTTCAAGAGACACACTGTTTGTAAACACTCTCTGGTCCGTAATTTAATGGAGGTCCTGAACAAGGAACCCCTCTCTATTAGCTCAGAATGCCCTAATATGGTAATTAAAACAACCTCTTTAACGAGAATCAATCAGATATTTATGTTGCCCTGTCTGAGGACAGCATAAAGAAGTGAGAGACACGCTGATTTCGGCGAGCTGTCACTTACTAGATGATACTAAGTGGTGTAGGAGTATTTAGAACTTATGCTTGCAGTGAACGGCAAGTATGAGTCCAAGTATATTCATTTATTCACGCTCCCTCGCCCTCTAGCGGCTGATTCACACTTTTCTTTCTATGCACAGTATTAGGGAAAAATGTGAGAATTAGCGGCTAGAGGTGGGGGAGGGTGAATATATGAATATACTTGGACTCATACTAGTGGCGCAGGCCGTGCGCCATAAGTATAAGTTCAAAATACTCAATAACTACTTAACATTAAAGGGGTTGTCCACTACCGGCTGATCGGTGCAGGGTCCAGGTGTTGGACCCCCACCGATCATATACTGATGACCTACCTGGTCCGGTCCTTGACAACCCCTTTAATAAGTGACAGCACGCTGATATCACTGTCTGTCACTTGTTTATGCTGCTCTCCAATCCACTTTGATGAGACAACACTGCCAAAGCTATTTACCTCGCAGCTTATATGTTTAATTATTTTTTTACCCTGCTTTTCTAAGACCGGTTTTCATAATTTGATATGACTGTCCTTTTTAATCCGCCATTTTATATAACAGATAAAAATGCCACCACATGTAAATTCTAATTACACCTCTGGTTAAGTCCATGACGGATCAAAGTGCCTACTGCATATGCCAAATAACGCCGTCTCAGTAATGGAACTTTGTGTTGTTTCTAATCTGCGGAGAAGCAGAAACCATTAATTACCATGTCATGAAGTTTGCAGGTGGTTTGTCTACAAGTAACGTGTGATCAGATGGATGTTTTTATAAAAGATCGTCCGCCAACAACTAATGATGATCTGCAAAACGTTACATTTTCTCTCCTACCTGATATGATGAGAACATAAAATAAAGCATTTTATGTCCAGAAGCCATAAAGTGTAACAAACAAACAAACAAACAAACGTCACTCCCCTGGGTCATGTTGACACTATGAAATAGTAGTGTTGTTCCTAAATGTATAAGGCTATGTTCACACGGAGTATTTTGGGGGAGGAATATCTGCCTCAAAATTCCGTTTGGAACTTTGAGGCAGATATTCCTCTCCCTGCACGCCGATTTTCGCGCCGTTTTTCGCCCGCGGCCATTGAGCGCCGCGGGCATAAAACAGCGAGAAATACCCTTTCTCCTGCCTCCCATTTAAGTCAATGGGAGGTCAGAGGCGGAAGCGCCCGAAGATAGGGCATGTCGCTTCTTTTTCCCGCGAGGCAGTTTTACTGCTCGCGGGAAAAAGACGCCAACGCCTCCCATTGAAATCAATGGGAGGCGTTCTCGGGCCGTTTTTGCCGAGTTTTGCGACGCGGTTTCCGCGTCAAAAAACTCGGCAAAATACCCCGTGTGAACATAGCCTAATACCCCCCAATTTAAAAAATAAATAAATAACGCCGCACCCATAGAGTTATGTGACATCCCCAAGGCTGGTGATAGATGATGCCTTACATTTATAACAACCAGAAACAGCAGAGGGCAAGGTACCTAGAGCGTAAGTTTTTCCATAGCAACCAACCATAGTTACGTGCCACAATATTGCCCAAGTAAACCACACCTCAGTGCTGATATATAATATCCATCTATCAGATTGCATTTCGATAGATGGATATTATTAGTATTTACCACCTTTTGAGAAGGGACATCAAGAATTTCCAAAAGTGAGGTATTAAACAGTGCACTACGTAACATTTTATACCTTATAACCCACCCATATATATCTAGGACGCATCCCCAAAATGCCCCTCATCCAACCCAAAATGAATACAGCCGCCTTAAATAACACAGACCCCTAGACTAGACAAAGGAGACATTATATATATATATTTAGAGAGATATAGCACTTTGTGAAAGTGTGTTTTAACTCTGTAATTCTTTGACTCTTTGGCTGATCGGTCACAACTGTTCTGAAAGTTTTGTTCACTTTTTATGAGAAAAGAAACAATGTTTTGCATTTATTGTTAAGAAAAACGAAGTGCTTGGAACTTCACATAACTGGAACTGTGACCCTTTTCAAGCTTTTATTCTGCATCTGCTGTTTGTTGTTTATTCACTCTCTTACTTCAATCAATGTAACACCCCTCGAGTTCAGCTCTTCCCAGGATAGAAGCTGCAGGCGCAGTGATTGCTGGGCCCCTTCCAAGGAACATTAAAGCCCATGATCCCATCACATAGACATTACAGAGCTGCTCGCTGTGGGTCTCCACGCAGGAGGTGATTGGCTCTCGCAGGAGGGGATACTGCAGTCTGTGCCAGTAGTGGGGGCTTCATGGGTTCTGATTCCTCATCGCCCAGGCAACGGCAGTTGGAGGGGGGGGGAGCAGCTCAGACGAGCCCTTATTAAGCAGAGCTTTTAATTAGCAGCAGGCATTGCATGGCTCGAGAAACCTCAAGACAGGAACAGGGGGCAGCTGGGTGCAACCTGACCGCAGTCTATGGTCCACGTATTTTAGGGCTTTAACGTATAATAAACTAATAGAGCGATGCTTTGCCAGTTTTATAACATGAATAGGTTAATAGGAGATGCTCTCCAGGTCTTCAAGTCTATGAAGCTATTAATGGAATCATGATACTTTCTAGGTCTATTGAGCGGACATAACACACGGTTTTTTGTTTCTTCACACCTTCTTGGTGAAGTTTGCGGAAGACTTCAGTATCTTCAATAATCAGTACAGAAGCGGGTCTGAGGGGTGCGGAGCCAAGGAACACCATCTTCATTCAAGTCATTTAGCTTGGCTCTGTATCTCATCCTGACATTCGCAATCTGCTGTCTTTATACACCTGTCCATAGTTGGCTCCTTTTTTGGTAAAGTACCCTAAAGTAGTACAAAAGTACAGAAAAAGTTATAGCAGATATACTCTACTGAAGACTAAGTAATATAGGCTGAAGAGAAGAAGGGGTTTGTACACTTTCCATAGGGGCTTGGAAAGGAAATGGTCAATACATGTAATGGAAAAAGAAGAGGAGTTAGAAAGATGATAAAAAGACTAAAAAATGTATGGAGAAACAAGAAAATGTGACCGGGAAGAAGGTAGAGGAAAGCATGGAGAAATGGGAATGTGAAGACAGGACATGGGGCTGACCGTGACAAATGTGAGGTGTAGAGGATTAACGTTTATTCTGGACAAAAACAGACGGTAAAGAAAAGAGAGAACTAAGGAAATGGGGAAAATGGAAAGTAAAGCAATAAGACCAATACAAAATTCTATCACGTTATATGGATAAGGACTATGGTTGGTGATTAGGGCTTTTTTTAATTTCTGGCAATGTCTGTTGGCATTAATTAAAGGGTAACTAAACTTTCATAAAACTTCTGACATATCATAGTGACATGTCAGGAGATTTGATCAGTGGGGTTCTGAGCAATGAGACCCCACCGATCGTTAAATCGACGCGGCAGAAGCGCTCAGGTGAGAGCTGTGCCAATTTGTTTCTGATCGGCTCTGCTCGGCTTTCCGAGGAAAGCCGAGCGAGCGGTGTATGGGCTGAATAGAAAGTTTATGATGAAACCCACCGATCAAAACTTTTACGAAAGTATAGTTACTCTTTAAGCACTGTTCTAGTTATTTGTAAACTGTGTACACCATATAGGATGGCACTAACAAAAGATATGACACAGGGCACCATCTAACCGAAGGCCAGCCCTGGCTAATATTGTGTGCTTTATCCCAATCGAGCTGGTCTGGGTCTCCCGATCCTACACCGCTTCCAAAATGACAGATCGTATGATCACTGTGTGAAGATATTCTGCAATGCTGTATACTGTTCATTCTGAATGACTGAAAGATCAAACACAAAACTTGGTGGAGCTATGACCCCTCTATATTGTAAAAAGGTAGTACATACGGCATAACGCCACCTCTGCTCTGTAAAATGTGAGGCATTAAAAGTGTTATTTCTATTTATAGGCCACAATACATTCTCCAGATGACCATTTCTAGAATGTGTTCATCCACAAAGGAGTTAAGGAATGAGGATAATTTGAATGTTGCTGCTACATCAGTAACCTTTTCGCACACTGACTATCTCCAGGTACAGAGTCATTTCCGCTTTGTACCATAATAAATGAGCAAGAAGAACTCCTGACTGCCATTTAGGAAGC
Source organism: Rhinoderma darwinii (assembly GCF_050947455.1). Lineage (NCBI taxonomy): Eukaryota > Metazoa > Chordata > Amphibia > Anura > Rhinodermatidae > Rhinoderma > Rhinoderma darwinii. The sequence continues at coordinate 407,743,040 of NC_134688.1, forward strand.
AGTAAGGGAAAAACATCTCTATGCGACTTTATTCTATTTCATAAATGTTTTCACTCAGGCAGTTACATAATAGTATGGAAAGTGTACAATTACTGCCGCAAACAGGCACGTCTATAAGAGAAAACATGGAAAACGACACTGCACCCTAAACATTCATCTCTCACATGAACAAATGACGGTCTATGGTGTGTAGTAATGTACACAGCAGGGATGAGAACAATGCTGCTGTGATAACTAATAGCATTTTATATATGTATCACCGCGGCTGGGGAGCACTTCTGCAGCAGCAATAGTATATACAAGTTATATAATGTGTATCACTCAAGATTGTGTACAGCATAGAGGGGCCCGAAAACAAAAATCTAATTGGGACCCTCTTATTGGAGATGGTGCAAACCAATAAACAGGAATGGGAAGGAGAGTCTGACACCGGTTTAGGAGAGAATGTCACCCCCTCCGTTTTTTGTTCATGTGAGGCACCTGAGGAGTACGTTCAGATTTACACCACCAGTGAGGACAAATTATGGGGGCAACCTGAGCTGGGACCCCATGGCAGTTCCAGGGAATTATCTCTATGGTGAATGCCCGTTTGGTGTCCGTTAAATATGACCACTGACCAGGCTGGCATATTGACCATTGCTTCACTGCTCTCTATGCTCACAACGCCAAAGAAATCTTCTGTTTGGAATCTGTTCCGCACCATTATGGCACGCTTGAATGGAGCTACACTTTCATATTCCTTTTTCATTTCACCTTGTTTAATGATCTGCAAAGATGTGCATCTAAAATAGGCAGTAGAATAAATGTATCTACATCACAGAGTTCTATACGCTACGGTTAAAAACCACCAATATCATTTCATGAAGTCACCCGTTAATTCTCTTATATGATCTGTATCAGCCCCTAATTGTGCGGTTGTTCCCATTATGAATGATTAAAGAAACACAAGAGCAAAAACACTAATCTAAAATACTACTTAATGACCTTAAAATGGACATCAACTGTGTTAGGGAAATGATAAACGGGCAGCATTAACTGGCTCCAAGCAGAAGCCGCTTGGATATCCTCTCCATCTTACAATGACCTCTACCCTTTCAATGTAAAGTCTCCTGCTAGCTCAAGGCTCCTGCTCATCCATTAAGAAAGTACTTTTGCCTCTCAGTATTAAAAGGCATGCAGGTTCTTTTGACTTATTTTCTTCACTCTGAACAGAGCATCCTTTGTATAACTTACACTGCAATTATCTATTATTACACTATAAATATAATGTATGTGTGTTTTGAAGCGCTATAGCACCGAGTGAGCGTTGTGAGACAGTGAGAATGTCCTTTCTATACATAACTTGCCTCCAATACACTTGCATTGCAATAGCACTTCAGCCTGAAGGCAGTAAGTCCATCGCTCACCACTAGGTGGTGCAATTGGTGCACAAAAATTAAATGGACAATTCAAAGTAACAGAAACCCAAAGTTCCCAAAATATATAAAAAAATACAACTGACAAAAATAGATCAAACAAGTGTGTATTCAATAAAATGAAAATAGACGAGACAAAACAACTGAAGTAGCTTTATAGAAAAACAGCTCAAGAGCAGTGCAGAGTAGAACCAAGTCAGGGTGGCTCCAGCACTAACCTTAGTTCGTCTAGTTGTTGCGCGTGGAGGACGATTAGACTCATGGTTCACTGTCCAAGGACCCAAAGTCTGATTAGAGTAGAAATCCATGGGATAAGTCTTCTGCCATTCTATTTCCTTAAGAGCCACACTGGCCTGAAAAAAAAAAAACCAGATATCAATTACAAGAATCCTAATCATAGAATTAACCCTCCTCATATAAAGTACATTGTTTTGATTTTCTATTAATTCTCTCAGAAGTACTGCATTACGGTTTACACTAGTCTGACATATGTTACATTGCTGACCTTTGTCTTGGTCCATTACAAATGCAGCTAGTGCTCCTATAGATATAAGGATCCCCTATGGCTGACTCTACATCGTGGGAGCTGTATCTCAGCAACAGCAAAGGTTGTAAATTTATTTTTTAACATATGATACTGATCATTCGCATACACAGTGAGAGTACATGGGCAGATATCGTCCATATATACCCACCTTTAAAACAGCTTGACGATTGGCGCTGGTTTGCTCCATTCACAAAGAGCAATGATTGTTAAGTATGGGGATGAACGATCGTTACTACGATCGTTCGTTCCCATGCATTTGCGTTCCCATGCATTTGCATCATGTCAAGAGCAGATCTCCCTGTTTACACAGAGAGATGTGCTGACGACTAGCAACCAGTTTTTGGCCGCATAAAATATGCGATCAGCCGATGAACGAGTGTTTATGGGTGACTGATGCCTCTATTAGGAATGCGTTTAACGCATATGTCGCCCATATTCTATAATGGTATATATTTAACATATACATCATAAAAGGCTTTGGAAAAACCCATGATGATACGTTTAATGTATACCATCCATACAGTGACATACGCCCCGCAAAGGCTCCCATGTTAAAAAAAAAGTATAAAGTATTTTTTTGCAGAATCCATCAGGCATCATGCACACGTCCGTATTCTGGTCCGTATTTTGCTTCAGTATTTGGAACCCAAAACCAGTAGTGGAACATAAACAGAGAAAACCTATAATAGAAAGATTTCCACCTCTTCCGTGTTTTGAACCCGCTGCTGGTTTCGGCTTCCAAATACTGAAGCAAAATACAGACCAGAATACTGACGTGTGCATGAGGCCTTAGGATGGAAAAGCATAGTCTACTATGCTATCACATCCTAAAAAAAAAGGTATATTGACGATAATAGCCCGACGGAGGCCAAAAGGACACTCTTCTGAACTCCGTTGGGCTAATGGAGCCCTATGGAAACCCTTAGCATGTACGTCGGGAGCTTTCCTGATATACACTCTATACGTTGGGCCAAAGCGTGGTGTGCACAGGGGATTAACTTTGTTCAGCTAAATGAGGGATAGTATTACAGGTTTTCTAGGACAGACAACTACTTTTCCATCAAAAAGAATTTCAAGTTACAATTTGCTATAGTTTAAACTCCCAAACGCATACTAAGAAGGGAAGTTGAAATAATTTTTATGTGGATGAAATTATTTAACTGCATATGGAATGTTTGCAAAAGTTGCAAAAGCTTCATAAATAAAAATATTAGAGGTTTTCCTGAGATATCTGGGTTATGTGGTAGTCAGCAGAGTAGCAGCTAGAGGGTCAGTATGAAAATAAGAGGTGACAGAGGGCAGCCCTGACCAGTAGTGTTAGTGATAGGAATTTTTTGGAAAGAACACCATTAATACGAACTGCAGCAGAGAAAAGGGAATAAAACCTACTTATCCAACATGGGGCCTAGGCCGATGTGATAAAGGGCATGGCAGAGAAACCTCAAATCCACCCGGTCTAATGCTTTCTAGGCATCGGTGGAAAGTAGGAAGGCCGGGATGAGGAGGAAGAGGAGGAAATATAATATATTATATTTCTAGCTCTGGTCAGTGTTGTCTTTGGCAGGCATGAAGCTGACCTGGTCCCGGTGGATGATATGTTTCAGGAACGGAGTAGAGTTGCAAGAATTTGGGTAAATAACTGAGGAAAATAACATTGAGGAGGAAAATGAGTGTAATGTGGGCATTGCGTCTGTTCGTAACCTTATTTGATTATGACAGATATGTGGGAAAGTCAGTTGGGAGGGTATGGCCCTGGGAAAGGGAGTTGAGTTAAGAAAGTGAGTAGGTAGAGTAGGATAGAAAAGTTTGACATATGACAGGGAGAGGCCATCTGGGACTGTGACCATGCCAGTCTGCAAATTTTTGAGGGCCAGTTAACAGTTCTCTTTCGGAAATGGAGGTCTCCAGTAAGGGGATAGCGTCTGTTTGAAGTTTTGGGAGTCCAGAACAGACTACTTATATCACTACTTAAAGTGTTTTCATTGTATAGAGTCATTGGAGGACAGAGAAGCGTTGAGTTATATAAAGATGAATAATAAGAGCGGAAAGTCTCTGCAATCTATAACAATAAGGTACATTTTTGACCTGAGGGGGTAGCAATTTGGAGGATGAAAGAATGGGCTCTTTGTATAGTCTTACTGGGTTTATTCCCAAATTTGTAGAAATGCCAGCAACATTTCAGCAATGAAGCCCTGACATGGAGGAGGATCAGGGACTTTAGGTTCTCTCTAAGAGGACACAATTCTTCCTTTACCACAACGTCCAAGGAGCTCACCAATTCTAGCCATTAAGGCAGAGAGTCGGGCTCTTGGCTCTTTTTTCAGACGAGTGCCCAGTTTAATGAACGTTACTCGGAAAAAGCATTTATGGGATTCTCAGAGGGTAGTGGGAGATATGTCAGGGGCAGCATTCTAAGAAAATAAGTCAGCTAGGTCGTTTTGATTCACATCCAGCATGGTAGGATCCTGCAGTAAGGTCTCGTTGAGGCACCAGCCCCAAGAACGCAATTTTGAAAAAGGGAGAGCCAGGGATAAGGACGTAATGTGAAAAAGTGATCAAGTCAATGTAGGCAAAGTGGAGGAGAGAGATGACAATGAGAGAGAAACAGACTATTCAGGAGTACATATTATGTGGATAAGAAAGTATAATCAAGGTCTGATGGATAGGAAGTGCGCCAAATATCAATGAGTTTAAATTCTTACGAAGAACATTTCGCCCTACAGAGGAGGTGTGAAGTACCGCTGGAATTGTCTTATTAAGGGTCCAGAGCCATGTTAAGGTCCCCACAAAGACCACAACACCCTCCAAAAAATCTTCAACATACCTGAGTAAACACTCCAGAAAAGAAGGTTGGTTGGAATTTGGAAAGTAATGTGTACTAAAAGTGCAGATGGAGTATGGCATTTTACCTTTCACGAAAACGTAACATCCTGGCTCATCTGAGCAACAGTCCAGGAACAACCAGGGTGCATCTCGGGAGATCAGGATCAAGACACCCTAGGTTTTGGAATCAGCAGCACAGCTATGATAGATTCCGGGAACCTCCTATTGTAAAGATTAGGTATCACTACGAAAATGTGTCTCCTGCAAAAAGCCACCAAAAGCTTGCATTGTGCAGAGGAAGCGAAGCAAGGAGGATCGTTTTTCGGAAAGGTTAAGTCCCTGAACATTTACCAACACAATGTTGATTGAGTCCATGCGTGCACTGAAGAGAGGGAGGAAAGGGGAAGAATGACAAAAAAATAAAAAATTGGGGGGGGGGGGGGGGGGGGGGAGGGGTGGAGGTTAAAGAAGAGACAGTGGAGAAAGGAGAGGAAATTTGTTAGGGTAGCACCCTAAAGAGGATAGCGGACAGGTATAACACCTATAACAGGAGGCATTCTGCAAACAGACAAGCAAAAGAGCAGAATGCTAAAGCAGAACGTGGAGCTCCCGGCCAGGACAAGTGGCAAATAAGATCATCAGGAATTACAAAAAAGAACAGGGACTGAGCTATGTTTTGTCAAGAAAATTGGACAGAAAAAAGGGAACGAAGGGAGAATGAGGAGGGAAAAACTCCATGACTTGGGAGAAAGGTTTACAATATGATGGAATCTATGAGAGGGAGGGATGATGTTTTACTTTCATCAAGCCTGGGTAAGGGAAGACAGTTCCAAGGGTAAAAATTAGGGGAGGGGCAGGAAACCTGCATAGTAGGCATGTGTCCCAAGGACAACTGAGAGTAAACGGTGAGAGTCAGATAATCGCATTTAAAGGATGCTACAGACATATTAAACCAAAAAGGGAATAGGAATGACTATGAAACACCATAAATTACAAAAATTACAAAATGTATTAAATGTAAATGCAATAATACATACAATATAAAGTATGTCAAAAATCCATATAGACAAAGACAAACAACCTCATGTGGCCAGATGACACCAAGAAAGGCCAAAGATACAGAGAACAGACAGAAGCCTACAGACAGAGACAGAAAAAATAAACTCTTGCATGATCAAAGTCCCCATGGGGGGGGGGGGGGGGGAGAGCAGATACCTGCACTGAATCAGGGAATGAATAAGGGGCGGAGGGAATCCCATGGTAAAGAAACAACACCTGCAATAAAATGTCAGCATAATACTTATAGGCAGAGTTTAGATATTATAAGAGAGTTGGAATGAAAGTCCATGACCGCCCAGAAAACGTCTCACAGTCCAGGAGAGTCTACACACAAGGGGTCACCCAGGGGGCTCAGGAGTATAGGTGCCTCTAAGGCTGGGTTCACACGACAATGTTACGTCCGTAATGGACGGAACGTATTTCGGCCGGAAGTCCCGGTCCGAACACACTGCAGGGAGCTGGGCTCCTAGCATCATAGTTATGTACGACGCTAGGAGTTCCTGCCTCTCCGTGGAACTACAGCCCCGTACTGAAAACATGATTACAGTACAGGACAGTTGTCCGGCAGTGAGGCAGGGACTCCTAGCATCGTACATAACTATGATGCTAGGAGCCCGGCTCCCTGCAGTGTGTTCGGTCCGGGACTTCCGGCCGAAATACGTTCCGTCCATTACGGACGTAACATGGTCGTGTAAACCCAGCCTAAGTGTTAAAAAACAAATTAAGGAACAGGTTTCCCATAGAGGGTCACAGCAAACAAAAACAACGTTTGGTAATAGTGTACATGCATAGGGGGCTTAAAGGCTATATAAACATTTGAATGGCATTTTTTTTTTATTAAAAAGGTCAGTCAGTGTGATTAGTGCCATTTTATAAATAGTTTTTATTAAAAATCCTTTTTACTTTTTGAGTCACAGCTGCTCTGTATTCTCCCATTGATTACAAAGGGTTTTTTTTCAGGAGGAAAATGCTTCAAGATAGAGCATGTCGCTTCTTTTTCTGCTCGAATAAAAGGAATGTCTCCATCTCCCATTGAAATCAATGGGAGGCAGTTTCAGCCTTTTTTTGCCAAGGTTTCCGCGTCAAACACCGCAGCAAAAAAAACCTCAGTGTGAACAGGGTCTAAGGACACACTCTTTTGACAAGAGGAATGGTAGTGTTCAGCTTTCACTTTATTCATACATTTCCAGCAGAAATAACAGAGGAGTGGCATGGGGAACACAAGCATTTTATAACAGACATGTCAGGAGAGCCAACAGATTCTCTTAGATAATAATTGCTCAAATCAATGCAAACATCAATAGGCTTTATTTAAGAGAGATTACCTCATACGGCGTAAGCAAAGGCTTGGGGAAGGCGGTCCCCCAATCTATAGAGAGTCTTGGGCAGGCAACCTGTATCCACCTGCAAGTAGAAAGAAGCCAATTTACAATTACATAATGAGAAATAACATGTTTTGAGGCCTAAGCAACTGTCTAAGGCCTCATGCACATGGCTGTGCCCATGATTACGGGCACAGCCAGCCATCCGCATTTTCAGCCCGTGCTCCCATACAAAGTATGGGAGCACGGTCCGTAAAAAGCTTCAGACATGTCCTATCTTTTGTGGTACAGTTCTATGGCCCGGAGTCCTTCCTGTAAATATAAATAGAAGTGAATGGGTCCGTAATTGCGGACCACAATTATGGTCCGCAATTACGGACAATTTTTACGGCCGTGTGCATGGGGCTAAGGATGTTACTAAGTCAAGTAGACTTGTGATGAAACAGTGTATCAGTCAGTGGCCAGAGTAAATCCAGTCAGTCTACAGAACAGGGATGGAGAGCACAGTGCTTACAGCTCCTGAGCCCTACAGTACAAAATAACTGGCTCTGAAAGGGTTAAGCTAAGTGAGATCTAAAACTAGTTAAAACCTAAGAAGACAGTGTGGCCTCTAAAAAATGGTCATGAAATATTCTGTTTATAAATTAATGCAGCATCCAGTTCAGTCCGGTGAAGGATGATGTTCCACCACATTTGTGGTTTATGATACTTTTTAATGGACTGCATTTTCTCTTAACAAGCTTTCGGGAGCTAACCTCTTCTTTTCATCAGGTCAGGGATAATAGGCATCTCATTAATGCTCTTAACTTTACCGTTCTAGTTAGATATAAACAGTTAAAGAGATTTCAATGCCGTTGTTTTTTTTTTCTTCACATCCATCTTTTCTTTTTTTACTTGAAATTTAAGAACATTTTCTTGATCTGTTCATTTCTATAATCAGTTTGCACCTTTAAAGCTTTTCGAGAGATAATGCAGTTAGTCCATTAAAGAAAAAATACAACGGCGGATGTCATCAAATCAATTCATATGTTTTCGTTTCATCTCACCAATAGAATTCCGTGTGATTTAGTAAGTTAGAAAATGTTAGATTTCTAGACAGACAAACAGATGCCTATGGTAGATAGAAAGAAAATCAGAGACAGATTAATAAATAGAAAGTCAGAGACAGAAGATGGCGAAATGGATGTATAGGCAAGGATAGACATGAGATAGATAGACAGACATGTAGCTAGTCGTAAGGATAGACACAAGATACTCTGGATGGACAGATAATTAGATAGTCAAAAAGATGATAGATAGATAGATAGATAGATAGATAGATAGATAGATAGATAGATAGACCTGTAGCTAGTCGTAAGGATAGACACAAGATACTCTGGATGGACAGATAATTAGATAGTCAAAAAGATGATAGATAGATAGATAGATAGATAGATAGATAGATAGATAGATAGATAGATAGATAGATAGATAGACAGATAGATAGGAGATAAACCACACTAAGGAAAATGCGAATTTTTTTATGTTTGGAGATGTTTTTCGATTTTTAGTGTTGTGGAAGAACTGGTGCTGGAAGAGCCATCAACACATTTCTGAAAAATGTGTCAGGAAGGTCTTGACACTTGATGCAACATCTACAATATTTTGCAGTAAGTGACATTTTCGCATCTGGAATTAACTGCTATTGTAGGTTTTCCATGAAAAGATAAAATCGGAATAGTGACATCACAATGTGTTCGTACTGTCACAGCAGCCGCGACAGAGCCTAAGGGCAAGCAAATGTGTAAACATATACTGTACAGAGTATTTACTGATATTTCAGGGGGTTATATTTGCTGTAGTAAATAAGGATCAAATGACATGATCTCACATCCCGTTGTTTTCCTATGTACTTGCCCTCAGGGAACGTGGCTGCAGTAGGAAGGTGGATTATTTAAACGTTACATGCTAAAATGTAAATTAAATTTGCTTAAATGAACCATTAAGTGCCAGGAGTTGGTTATAACATCATGTAAGTATTGAGAACACTGATCTAAGTAGCTTGCTATACATTCCATTCCTTTCTGGATATAAAGATGCATTATAAGCGGGGAAAGCTGCGTTAATGTAGTAAGTAAAATATTAATAAAACGGTATAGCTTTAAATATTTGGGTATTTCTAGTGCAAGTTGTGAAGTGGTTGCGCCCGGTTGCCAAAATGTCCTCTCGTAATTCCACCCCATGCTGAGGGCTGCGCGTGGTGAGTGTGTGTGTTTACAGCTCTGCTCTCTGTACTCACGCTTCCACCTCTGGGAACAGCTTGAGTTTATTAGGGAAGATTTCCGACAGCAGAAGCCGCACATAACGACAGCCGAGAGCCTGTAGACGTGACTCCAGGTGCTGAGAGGAGAGAGAGACCCACAGTGTGTTAGACAAAAAAAAAAAAGAGGAGAGCAATTGGGGGGTAAGGCAGCCGTCCAAAACGTATCCTTCAGTGAATAACCTTACTAATTAATTAAGTCAGGAGCTAGAGAATAACAAGATGAAATGAAACATAGAACTAGCTAGGAAATACTCAACGCTCATATGTGTGGGAATAGCTATTAATACACTCCTCAACATTTAAATTGCAACAACAAGAAGGAAAAGTTTTGGAGTTGTGGAAATCACAGGATTAATAGACATGTTAATGATATGTAAATGATAAAAAAATGGAAACAAAATATTCCAAACATCCTGATTTATTCAGTATTGAGTATGAGCGCCACGTGCAGAAATACACGCACTTACAATCCTTGACATGATATGGTTGAGGTTATTAATGGTTGTCTGAGGAATGTTATGCCACGCTGAATGCACTTGGGCACACAAATCATCAAGAGCGGATGCTGGCAGCTCCCATTGCAATTGCTGACCAATGACGTACCAGATGTGCTCGATGGGAGACAAGTCTGGAGATGTTGCAGGCCATGGTAGCACGTTTAGGCCACGCAGGTTGCTCACAGGAGCACAAGCAACATGCAGCCTGACTTTGTCCTGTTGAAAAACAGCTCTGGAACACTTTGGAGAGATGGCCGTACCACTGGTTCCACGACCAAATCAATATAACGCCGAGCTGTTAGTGTACCTGAAATGAAGACTAGAGGGGTTCAGCTACCGTACATTATGCCACCCCACACCATAATCCTTGGATTAGGACCAGTGTGACGATACCTTGTGAAGGCCTCTTCATGGCATTGCCCACGTGGTCTCCAGACCAATCTCCGGATATTATTGCGTCCTAGACAAAAGCGGGACTTATCGCTGAAGAGGATTGACCTCTATTCCAGCCTCCATTGCCGTCTTGCTGGGCACCATGATAGCCTTTGAGTGCGGTGGCGTGTGGTCAATGGAACAGCTGTAGCTGGACGTATGGCTCGTAGCCCAATGTCGTGCAAATGCCTTCTGATGGTTTGTGTCGACACTGGTTGCCGCCCTAGGCTTCGGATGTGATATCCAATTTCACTTGCAGTACAGAATGGATCACTATGCGCCATGCTTCCAATCAGATGATCCATCTGTGCAGAGGTTCGCGTCTGCGCACCTCTTTCTATTATTCCCGTTTGTTGTTGTTCCGGGTCGCGGCTTCCAACTTCCGGGTCACGCAACGTTGAACAGTGCGGACATCTTGGCCTAGACATGTATCGATCAGCCAAAGTGATAAACTAAGGTCTGTTAGTTCAAGGATTCTGTCCCTCTCAGTTTGTGACAAGTGGCGATAACTGGCTTGTCGACAAACAGGAGACACCGCACAATCATTCCACACCGCTTGATCAAATTTTTGAGGTTTTATGTGGCTAAAAAACTTTGCTCTTAATCTGGCTTTTATGCCCCGACCACATGTCACAGATTGGAGCTGGGTTCTTGAAAATGTGATCATTTGCAGATCTTAGCGACCCCTGCTACTTCCTCGATTTGCACAACCTTACAGCTTGCCCTTCTTGGTGTTACAGTTTCAATGTTGAGGAGTGTATTATACATATATTAATGGAAGATACATACGAGCAAGTGTATGTGGTGAAACACATATTTATACAAACAAAAAACACAAGATTTGTATACAACAGTGATTCCCAACTGGGGTTCCTTGGTTTCTGGTCAGGGGTTCCCCCGAAGGCAGCAGAAAGTTGTGTCAGCTTTAAGGTAGGGATGGCACACTGATTTGAGCCTACCCTAAGATACTTGGCATGGGTGCAGGCTTAGCAAGCAGCAAATCATGGCCAATATATGAAATTCTATACAGTATGTTTTTTTGAGGGAAGAATGTCAATAGGGGTTTCCTGGGAGTGCAAACATTTTTCTGGGGTTCCCCCATGGTAATACGATTGGGAATGACTTGTATACAGATTATTGTGTTAATATAATATTACAATAAAAAATAATTTCTAACTACATAAAGTATTAGTCCTAAAAGGGGTTGTCTAGATTTGGGGCTGTTTTTTTATACTTATGTGTATAAAATATGTAAAAAGTATATGATCGTTGTGGGTCCAACACCCAGACCAGGATCAGCTCTTCCGGCTGCCTCTGGGCGCCGAATGCTATGCAGTGGTCGTGCTGGAAGCAGATGGCTCCAACAACTGTATAGTGGAAACCACAATGAAACCCTGACAGACCCCATTACAAATCAATAGGATCCATCAGGATTCAATTAAAATGAATCTATCCCTGTCCTGGCTCTGTTCAGAATGGACACCATGACGGTTGAGTAAACAAAGCCTTAAAAACTGTTTTAAGGGGATATTGACTGTTACTAAACAGTACATATTTATAAATACTTTATTTACCAAAACCTCCAATGAGTTTGGGATTTATAGTAGATACAAACATTGCAATATAGAGCCGTATGCATCCAAACGGACAGATATTCGATACACACAACTTCATCATACAGCTTTTTTTTTTTACAAGGAAATGGGACAGTAATGGATGAATATTGATACATATGAGGTTAAGAGGTATTGATACAGACTATGGAAATTCTAAACAGAGATAAACTTGGACAGAAAGACAGAAAGCTTGAAGCCATCTGTTTATATTGTACAGAACAGGAACCCAAACATGTACACAATGTCAAACACTTTATTATATTCCTCGTTTATGCCAACTAAGAGATATGGGTAAAAAATGCAGCCAATGAAGTACAGATATAGAAAAGCTTAACTCAATAAAGATACGGTATCGAAACACTCAGCCATTTATTTTACAATAAAAGAAGTTGATGTCCGCAGCGCCGCATACTTCATATTTTTCAGTGTTATTGGCTTTACAAGCTGCGGAGTTGCAAGCCAACTGTCCGCCACTGGAAAGGAGCAGCAGCTCACCAACAACTTACAAACGATATTACCAGTGTTGTGCCTACTTAAGCACAACACCACAAGGTGAGCACACACCTTATGCCCACCTGTCTCTCACCCTATAGCAGAATGTCTACACTATGAGGCGCCATTTTTTTTTTTGTTTCTTTTTTAGTACTTGCTTACAGGAGCTTACATGCAAACAGCCAGTCAGCAACCACTACCTCTTCCTGGGTAGCCATGAGACACGTTAAAGGTGCCCATGAACCGCGTGCAAACACCTATTTATATGCAAACTCTGAACAATAATAATAATTACAAAAATGCTAATCTAAAGTGTATCCCCTTGAATGCAAAATTAAAAAAAGAAAGAAAATGTAAAACATATATACCGAGAGTAGATCAATAATATTAATAGATTTGTTGCCAGGTCGAAAATAATGCAAGTTATGTCTATTGAGCACAACACAGACGCCCATCATATTGGCGATATAAGCACATGTTGCCTTGGGCACACATGCAATGCGCCGCAGCACTAAAGTCAATCAGGCACCATTACGGTCTTTGTACACTGCTGTGATTGTGGCGCTCAGTAAATTATTCTAATGACGTGGCCATGAAAAGCTTAATTTCAAGCACGAAGAAAAAGCAATAGGCCTGTGACCCAGGCACACAATTTGTCCTCTCACAGTTGTTTTGCATAATTGTAGTGGGAAATAATTTGATTTTTGTCTGGAAAGAAATGGTATTTTAGCCCATTTTTTATTTCGTTTTCCCGTCAATCCCCTGACAGACATTCATTCACCTTGTGTTAGTGTCGCCTGAGCTCATTTGAGCCTCTGGTGCTAATGTTATTAAGGGTTCATAGCCGGTAGCATACAATACAGCAGATCTCACCAGCTTGTAAAGAGTTAATATAGATATATCTTTATATTACTATGACTTTATACACATCAGTCTGTTTGACAAGAAAGCATTTTATTAGAAAATGTACTTCTACCGTCTACCTGGGATGCGGGACAGGGTGAGGATGACAGATTATTTCTTACACAATGACTCCCTGTCAAACACCCCTCCTGTGTGAGACGCAGCCCGAGACCCTGTCTTGATTCCCAGACTGGAAGTTAATTAAGCCCCTCTGTTTTCCACACGGGATGGGAGTGGATGGATAAATAACCAACAATAACCATTCCAAGTTCATTTAATGAGAAGTGCAAATAATAATTGCGGCTCTGTAATTGCAGCCAATAGATTAATGAGGCCTGTCCTTGTTACACAGGATAGACAGAGGAATACTCATTAGCAGGAACGTGGCAGGGTGCTGCTGGGAGCGAAAACAAAAGACCCTGGCAAAACACACAGACCTAATCATATTCCCTATACAGAGGCACAGCTATTCCCCCTACCACCGTCCACCCCCACCAACCTCCACAAAAACAATACATATACCCTCATCAGCTCTTACGCAGATTACAGTCCGAACCCTCTCTGCCAATACCCCACACAATTGTACTGAACACCTCTCAAGCTTATCTTTTCATCACAAACCTCGCCACTCACATAATATACCCCCCCTCATCCACACATGGTCCTCGTACAAAACCCACAGCACGCATAGTATGACACCAACACAATGACACCTTCTACCCTCTGCTGCTTGGTATCTCACAGAACACCCAATAATCTCCGGCACTAATAGAGGCATCATGCCGTGCAAAGATTAATTAAAATGGGCACATGTGTCCAGTTTAATGATCTGCATGGGGGACTGGTGAAGGAAAGGACAAAATGACCCACCATTCTTGATTTGCAAAGGAAAAATGTAAATGAGAATAAAAAAATAATTTCGTTGCGAAGGTTAACAGGGACTAAAAATGTATCTTTCTGGAGGAGGGGAGGTGAATTAATGGAAGCAGATTATGTTCATGTTGAGAGAAAGAGGAGGAGAGGGTACACAAGTGATGATCTGTGTTTCAAGAATTTTTTAACCGTTACACGGTCAGAGGTTTGCAATACGATGATATAATTTGTTCTGACAGAGAAAGGGTTACAAATAGTATTTTAAGAAATCACTTTTTCCTCAAACTTCAGTCATCATCACATACTTCAGTGTCAAAGCCTCTAGCGATTTTTAATTAATGAGAAACCGTATTAAAAAATATGAATACTGAGCCTCTTAAAGAGGTAGGGACAGGTGTGTGCATAATAAATGAAGAGGAAAGACATAATTGTTTAATAGCAGGAGCTAGGAAAGTGCTTACCTCAAGTATTTTGGGAGATCCTTGACGCCCAAGAGTACCAAGAATAAGACCCCATGTTTTAGCTCCAGCAGCAGATGAAATGGCATCACCTCTATTTTTTAGCATGGTGCTGTGATCGTAATACTCCCGTGAGAAAACCTTACTGTATGGATCATACCTATGTACAGAAATAAAGAGATAAAACCATCGTATATGGATCATACCGTCAGTGCCTTGCGAATGTATTTACCCCTTGGCGTTTTTCCTGTTTTGTTGCGTTACAATCTTGAACTAAAATGGATTTTTTAGGGGTTTGTGCGATTTGATTTACCCAACATGCCTAACACTTTGAAGGTGACAAAAATACTTTTGACTATGACACAAAAACCAGAGAACTTTAATGCTTCTAAGGATTCACCCCCTGAAAGTCAATACTTTGTGGAGTCGCTTTTTACTGCAATCACAGATACAAGTCTCTTGGGGAACGTCTCTATTAGCTGAGTACATCTAGACACAGGTTTTTTTTTTTTTTTCTATTCTTCCAGGCAAAACGACTCCAACTCCCTCAAGTTAGATGGGTTGTGTTGGTGTACAGCAGTCTTAAAGTCATGCCACAGATTCTCAATTGGATTGAGGTCTGGCCTTTGACTAAGCCATTCCAAGACATTTACATGTTTCCCCTTAAACCTCTCCAGTGTTACTTTAGCAGTAGGTTGAGGGTCATTGTCCGCCTGGAAGGTGAACCTCCGGAGATCCCAGTCTCAAATCTCTGTCAGACTGAAACAAGTTGCCCTGTATTTACTGCCATCATCTATCCTTCAATCCTGACCAGTTTTCCAGTTGCTTCAGATGAAAAATGTCCCCATAGCTTGACACTGCCAATACCACGCTTCAGTTTGGCAATGGTATTCTTGGTGTGATAGGATATGTTGGGTTTTCACCACGCTTCGTTTCCCATGATGGCCAAAAAAAATAAATTTTAGTTTCATCTGACAAGGGAACCTTCTTCTATGTGTTTGGGGAGTCTACCATGTGCTGTTTGGCAAACCCAAAACATGTTTTCTTATGTTTTTCTTTAAGTAATGGCTTTTTTTCCGGTCACTCGTCCATAAAGACTTAGTCTGTGAAGTGTACGATTTATAGTGGACCTATAGAAAGATGCTTCCAACTCCTTCAGTGTTATCGGTGGTGTCTTTGTTGAATCTCTGATAAATGCCCTTCTTGCCCGGTCTGTTAGTTTTGTTGGACGGCTTTCTCTGGTCAGGTTTGTAGTTGTGCCATATTCTTTCCTTTTTGTAATAATGGATTTAATGGGGCTCTGTGGGATGTTCAACGTTTGGGATATCCCTGTTCTATACTTCCCCACACCTTTGTCTCTGACCTGTTTGGAGAGCTTCTTGGTCTTCATGTTTCTTGCTTAGTGGCGGTGTAGACTCAGGGGTCTTTAAGCCTTTTGTATTTATACTGTCATCATGTAACAGATTATGTGACACTTTCATTGCACACATGGGGACCTTAATCAACTAATGATGTGACTTCTGAAGGTCATTTTTTTGACCAGACATTATTTAGACGTTTCATAGCAAAGGAGATGAATACATACGAACCCACAACTTTTCAGTTTTTCATTTCACTGTAACGATTTCACTGTAACAGTTTGGACTATTTTGTCAGGTCTTTTACATAAATTCACAGTTAAAATCCATTTTAACTCCAGGTTGTAATGCAACAAAGAAGGAGAAACACCAAAGGTGGTGAAAACTTTTGTAATGCACTGTATGTATATGCAAAGACATAAAACCTTAGCACATGCAGTCTATATGGATCATACACCCAGATTCGAATATTCGAGCCGTCATGTTAAAAATCTTTTATCTCTAGTAAGTATTAGTCATTAATGAGATTTTCTTGTTTAGATGGATTTAATAGAGGGTAAGTCTTCCATCCATTCACCTAAGCTACAAAGAGCGTCTCTTTCTCTGGAGGACCTGGCTTGTCCATACATTTTATGCAGACTGTTCATTTCCCTTTCAGTTATCATCTTGCCTGGCAATATAAGGTGATTGAATCCGCAGCTCACTATCAGGGGACCTATTTTTTTTTATAAAATAAATAATTTAAAATAATCCATAAATAATTTGATGTTGATTGTCCAGTGCTGGTGAACTGCAGTCCAGATGGGCTATTGGGGCAGATCAGTATGTGCTAGCTGACAATCACTAGTACAGCGGGTGGCACTGCCACGTCTCCGCAAGTTGAGGAGATTCTGCTTTGTCATCTCCTCTCTTTGAAATAATCTAGAACACGTTTGGGCCAATGCTTAGCGAACAGCGCCTGTGGAACAATGGCTATTTTTTTTTAGGCCCTACATCCGTTTACATACACACATATATAGTGATCTAACAGAGGATATGAAATAACTGATCTGTAGTTATAGCGTGTCTTATAGCCCATTCACATTCTATGATTTATTCTGAATTCTGCGGACAGACAGGCCCTTACAAGGGTATTCCCACCGTAAACATTAATAGCATATCCACTGCTTATAACATTAATGTCTGTTAGATGCGAGTCTACAGTCTTTTTCTACATCAGACTAGCATACACTGTGTTTGGTAACAATACATCTCTCAGTGCAAACCAGAAGGACATGCTATGTAAAAAGACAGGGACAATTCTGAATTCGGCTTTGGTTTGCAATGGCCTGAAAATCATGCCCTAACTCAATATCAGTTTTACATTACATGTAGATAGTATGTAGAGATACATTGTAAACTTATGCTACAGACAAGAACCATGGTTTATGCCTGCCATTAAGTTCACGCTCAGTTATTCAGTCTACTTTCTATTAGAAGAATTACAACAAAACAAGAAAACACCAAGCGTAAACTTTAGTCCTTTTAGCCGGATCCTCAAATTTTAGAACACCCCACCTTCTAGCACGACTCCTGAAAACTAAGCCTTAAAAATCATGACTTATGGATGACCCCGATTCTGAGCACTAGGCCCAATTTCTCAGCACTCATCCCTCCATTAACATGGGTGTTGATCCAAGTTTCTGAACACATTTTAAATGAATCTAAGGCTTTTACACACAAGACTTAATCTAGATTTGCGAATATCCATGTGCTTAGTTCCAGTCCAAACTAAGTGTTCTTTACTTGAGCCCCAGATTAACAATGCCTTCGATATTCCAAATGCAAATCCATCTTTAGTATAATCTGAATAGAAACAGGGTTCAGACCAAGTCATTTTTGGAACATCAACCCAAATGTCAACTAGTCAAACTCCCTGTATGTACGATATACAGAACTCAGCGCACATCCTATTCATGGAGGGTCCACACTGACTGTAAAATCTCTACAGCAACTTCTAAAAAGACATTTATTAAGAAATGCACCGTATTTAACAAGTCTGGTGTATAATGCTTTAAACCCTGGGAATGATCATGAAACCAGCCCTGCTCAGCATGAACATCATTTATTGAGGATAAAATGTAGAATATTTAAACCGTATCTCAGACAGTGATTTTGGAAGTAGGAGCAAAGGAAATAAACAGATGTATCTGCAGCCGAATATCATCAAGGGCAAGAAATACACAAAAGTGAGAAAAAATATATTCAACCTGCTATTGTTAAGGTGATAAATAATATTTAAATTATAGTTACAAGAAACCTGCAAAACACAACCACAAGAATACATTTTCATTGTTATATCCATCACATTTGGACATGTTAAAAAAGGCATTTATTGCATTACAAAGTCAGTGCTATTCCTAGACCATACGTACAAATGGAACAATAGTATGTTTAGTATCTAACCTACAAAGGTTGCAGAAATGAACCCTGCACTTGTATATGGATCTCAAATGAAGTCCCTTCTTATTCTGCAGGTCTATGAGGATGCCAGCTTGGCTTGCATGTCATAATCTTGAGTCTTTATCTAAAACGGCACTATTTTAATCTTTGCATCAAAGCTTTATCTAACAAGAATATAGTTCATCAAATGCAGAATACAACTGCTACAGAAAATATGAGAACCACAGCACCGAACTAACCATTATATAAATGACACTCAAGTTTGTTTGATGCATATTCGGATCTAGGTAGACAACCTTACCTAAAGGTTAAGTCTTTTAAGTGGGTTGTCTCATGAAAACAACCCCTTTCCATATGCCCTGTAGACGTCATAGTGGGGGCTGTCACCTGCTCAAGACCACCCTCAATGAACCGGAGAGGAAAGTCGCTCACAAACAGTGACTCTCACTCTGGTGGACCCACTCGGTCCACATATTACTTGGTTGACCATTCATTTGAATGACCAGCATGTAATACTCTGGCCCGACGCCGCTTTCCCCTTCAATTTTAAATGGGGTTGTCTTTATGAGAAAGCATCTTTAATGTGAATCTACTGATATCAACAAAAACATCTGTTCTTTCTCATACCTTCCACGTGTTTCCTAAATAAAAGAATATTTTGGTCTAACACAAATTCATCTCTCATCTTATAGTAATTTCCAAAAGATCTTCATTCTACTACGTAAAACCGAAGTAAACAACTGGGATTCACCATCTGTGGGGCCACGTAGGATTAGCATCTTATGCTGGATACCTGTTACTTGGTTGATTTTCACCTAACCATAGTGGCACCTTTAATCCGTATGGATATCAGTAGAACAGTAAAAGAACATATAATAAACTAACCATAATACAATTACCTGAAAGCTTTAGTGTCTGGGTTGGCGATCATTACTGACTCCAGGTGAAAGCGACCATCGCCCAGATACCTACAAACAAAAGACATTAAAATTATAAAATGACAGATTATTTAGACACATCTGAACAGTGAAAGCTTTTGGAGACCACTCACTGGACTGTATTATCACCAGTAGGACATTATATGTAAAGTGGTTATTATTCAGATATTTCAGATGTCAGATCAGAACTACCAGTATGTTTAGTACCAGATATGAAGAAATAGATCACAGACATTGAACATGGGATGATTATGGGTGAAGCACTGGTCTGAGCATAAGCAAAACCACTGGCTTGTGAATTGTTCTAGAGCAACAGATGTTAACATATTCATAGGTTGAACCAGAAGCCAAAAAACTAAATGAACGTAGTATGTCTGTGCTAGTAAACGAATACTGGATACTGTAGTTAAGCGTATGGTTGTTAGAATCGTACAGTGAAACATATGAGCAATAGTCACATAACCGATCATCAAAAAAATCACATCTTAGCCTTTCAAAGTACAGTAATACTGTATATTGATGGCCCATCCTAGTCATCTGATCAGCACCCCGGCTGATCAGATGAACGAAGGAGCTGCATCACTACAGCAAGCACTGCATGCCCTTCATTGTCTAATGAGGAACATCAATATACATTTGGTTGTGGCTGTGCATAGTACTGCAGCCAAGTCCCATTCACTTGACTAGAATTGGGCAACAGTACCAGGCACAGCCACAACCAAATTTGTGGCGCTGTGACTGGGTACACAATAAAGGGGACACAAGGAGCTCCAGTGGCCCCTTCATTTATCGGACCGGCAGGGTTGCCGAAAGTTGGATCCACACTGATCAGAAATGAATGCCCGATCATATGGATAGCAGATCAATACTAGTTCCGGAAAACCCCTTTAGAATCTGGTCACAATAAATTTATAATGTGTACACAATAATTAAAAAACAAAATACAGTAAATATCTTTTAATCTGGCATCAATGGCTCCAGATAGCTTCCAGATTCTCAAAAATTCTGGATTATTAAATCGTTTAAAAAAAATAAATCACTAAAAAATTATAAGGTTAGAAAATCTCAAGGATTGTATTGTGTATGGCGGCATCCAGACTTTTCCCCGACGACAGATGTCGGGTGAGAAAAGGGTAGGGCATGTTGAATTTTAACGTGCCTGATCCTTTTTCTTATTAGTAGATAAGCGATGCCAGAGGAATCTGGTAGAGGCTTTCTCCCTATTGGAAACACATGATCGTCCCGCCGACATTCTATATAAAGTGTATGGCCGGCTTTAATCTTCTGCTTCAGTTCTTGGGAAATTATCAGATGTTGGATTAAAGGAATTTCAGTGTGCTAACAAGTGTTTTTTTTAATATTAATATTTAACCTTGCTATAAGCATACTTTCTTACAGTCCTGGATTGTTCAGGAATCTTGAAAAATGGGGGAGAGCCTGCATGCACCACTAGGGGGAGCTTGTATTTATATTGCCCCCATTTACTTCAATGAGCGCTATATAAATATGTATGTAGTAAGCTCCCCCTTGTGGCTGTTGCAAGCATCCAGAATTTTGTCATTTAATTATATGAATTTTAAAAGGGTAATGGCTCTGTAAATAGAGGCATTTTAGATGTCATTATGAGGGTTTTGCCTGTATTTGTGGGTGGGGTATTCATACCTGGCCTATATAGCTATGTGGATCATAGATTATCTCTTAGTCAACTTAAATTCATATACAGTGTTTACCATACATTCTGTAAGTTTAGATCACTCCTCACCTAAGAAACATACCAGAAGTTCTTATAAGATAATATTTTTGAACCCAACAAACTTCAGTCATGGCCTCCTGTAGTGTTCTTTATTCCTGTGACTGGCAGGAAACCTCATACAATCCTACTATGGGTGTGAACGTTCTAAAATTAATATGTGGAAATATCTCAAGTTCCTTTTTCATGGAGAACAGTTTTCACTCAATGGAGAAGGGCTGCGGTTAATCCCACTCTCTCTGTTCTGTGTGCAGGAAAGATCACGGAGCACTAATAAGTGTTGAATTGAGGTAGACGGGTATAATACAGGATTAAGGATCAGATGCTGATCTTCCTTCCCTTAAGCATCCTTGGATAGACAATGTCAGAAATAATGAGGTATTCCTGTAGCCTCTTCACTAAAACTATTTCTCCCTTCTAATAATGAGCTCTGTTACAAGCGTCACCTTGACTGGCCTCTGTATAAACTCCAATGTCCTCTCTACGTTGAGCACATACATAGTATCCATGTCCTGTCATCCTTGGACAAGCAATCATTTCATCTTCCTTAAAGGGCTTGTCTATTTTAGAAAACTCATTTTCATATATCATATTAGGGAATTCTGAGTTAATAGAGGGGGGTCCACTGTTAAGGATTCCCATCTCTTGTCCAGAGAGCCGTTACGAAGAGGGTATCTTGCTCTTACATAATCAGTCCATTTATTTAAATGGGCACTGTGTAATGCTTAATTTCCCCTGTGTTGGCACTGTAGAGAAATTGAAAACTTAAGGTGGCTATACAGATTAGATGTATGTCGGCCAAAGCCGCCGATTTTGGCAGGACTGCCCGACCATCTAATGTGTATGGCGGTGTCCTAACTTCCAACATACCCGATCCTTTTGTTTGGAAGGAGATAAGCCGCTGCCAGAGAAGTCTGGCAACGGCTTTATTCCTTCTCACTGTTGATTATGGGAAGGTTGGAAGGCATAGCGGTCGGCTGAACTAGCGTCTGAAATGTAGGAGAACACTAGGAACACTTCAGAAATCATAATAATTATGATTTATTACCTAAGGTTTATATGCCAACATATTTTGGAATGTAGGGAAATACCGAAATACCTGGAAAAAATGCAATCCAATCCAGTATGCAAACTCTGGTTATAAGGCAACAGTGATAACCACTAGTACTTCATATTACATAGGGAGCTATAAATGTAGTGTAGATATGTCTCTATGATTACATTTCAGCAATATTTTATACATGACTAGCAAAGTTACTCGGCTTCGCATGGGTCTATTTGTTTGTTGTTTGTGTGTGTGGTTAAAAACGTTGTTTCCTACTGATATAAAGCCAAGGCTCGTCTTGTCTCGCTGGGACTGCAGTTGTGCCTTAGTCTGCTGGAGAGTTTTAGCAGCTCGCCGTTGGCTGTGATGTATCTGGTCAGCCTGGAGACGGGCTTGGGTCTGCTGAGATTTTTCAGCAACTCAGGCAGCAGCCATGCACTTTGCTGCAGGAGTCTTTCGTCTAAGTCCAGGGTTATTTTTTTGGAGGCATGACTGGTCTGAAAGGGGTTCAATTTATGAGAATGCTGAAATCCAGTATAGGCACAGTGCAGAATAGGTACAGTCCCGTTCACAGTGAGTAAAGAAAGATGGCTGGATTGTTATGAAAACCCAGTGTAAAACAAAAATGACTGTAGCTGTGTGCATGGTCTGTGATTATGGGACGGACGGCCCGAGGAGTGTCATCCGTGGGCTGTCTGCAATCATGGACCGTGCACACACAAGAGTGCATATAATGAGCCCGGACCACAAATGCAGCTCGTAAAACAATACATCCTATTCTTTTTGCGCTCCGGGCAATGGAAACCACAGTCGTGTGCATTGGGCTGTAGGTTATAATGTGGCCTGTACTATCCGCAATGCGGACCCAAATGCACGGTCGTGTGCATGGGGCCTTAAAATGCAGAACCTATTCTATTGGCTAATATGGTCATGGGATGTGATATGGAGGAGGACCCTTGATGTCGAAGTCAGCGGTGCCATATTTGCTTTTTTATTGCAATTTTTTGTGAATATGTCGACAAACGGTAGGCCCTGGAGAGCTGAAACCTAGTGTAAAACCTTTGAAAGCACCAGAATTACTTGCCAAATTTGGTGCAGATTGGTCCAGTCGTTTGGCCGTGCACAAAGAACAGACAACAGAAATTACTTTTACATATATATATATATATATATATATATATAAAGATTGTAACTAAATGATTATCTTGTCCTACGAATGTCAGGATTCCAAATGTCCAAATATTTTTTGTTTTTTAGAAAAATAACTTGTATGACAGAAACATATGGCTTCACGGATTCCAGCTGCTGCATATAACATTTAGGGGTCAGACATGTCAGTCATTGATCTGTTATGACACTGATGGACAGCTCAGCCTGAAAATTGCAGAAAATAGATGTGGCTGCAGTTACAGGATTTATCGCCTTGGTCTCTATAGTGGGCTACTGATCTACCACAAAGGTCTAAGCCAATAAACTCACTGCGCTGGTTGCCAATTATCTCCTATGGATTATCCGATCATGCACAGTGCGTCGCAGTGACAAACACATCCATACAAAAGGGCCAGATGCTTGAAAGGTTGATTTGTGTTGTGTTTACAGGTGTGGAGAATAAGACCGAAGATTTGTAACTAAAAATAATACTAGACTTTTTATTTATTTCAATTTATGAAAGCATTAGGCCAAAAATAGCTGGGATAAAATACAAAAATAAGCAAGTACAATTTGTATGTAAGCAGCCAGATCAGTGGCTTTTTTAAGAGTGGGTTTACGGTCATTCTCATTACTGGAGTTACTGTATATTTTACTTTGAGAAAATGAAAATTGACGGAGGTAGTTCCACACATCTTGGAGAACTTGCCATTGTTCTTCTGCTGATTTTCTTGCTTCTGTTTTTCGAAGTAACCCCAAAAAGCCTCAGTGATGTTGAGATCAGGGCTTTGTGGTGGTCCATTGCTATTGCTGTTATTTTCACTTAAGGCAGGCCTTTATGAGTTCTTTATCTCGCTGCATTATAAAGTCGGGAGTAATCAGACTCCCTTATAGTATTCCCAGATAGATACGAATCTGCTTGTAGTTTAGCATTAAAGACTCCGTTAAGGCCAATTTACCAGCTACATTTGCAAAAATGCAGGCCAAAACCTGCCGGTAGATTCCAATTTGCTTTACTGTGGAATTTACACACTCATTTATATAAAAACATCCAGATTGACCCCCAAAAATTAAAATTTTGATTTTCCAGTCTATACTACTAGGAAATGTTGCCTTTTTTCGCAACGAGAAGTATTTTTGACATCAATAACTGACAGTGAATTGCATCCTATTTATTGGTTGTAATGATTTACCAGACATGTTGGAAAACATTTCTCTACAGATGCCCATCATTATTAGCAATTTGTACCACAGAAACCCTAATGGGGCAATAATTTTATATTTAGACAATGTAGAGGTGCTATAACAGAGTATTCTCTCACCACAGCAAAATTGTGTGTGTACGCTGCTTCAAATAATTATTTCCATAAATACCAAATTAGAAATTGGTAGAACCGATGATTGTTTCCGTGTTTTGGAGAGAGTATAATGTAACGTCATTACAGACGCTGCTGTATTCTCACAAGTGTTCACTTTTACACGTATCAGCATCTCTGTGAGCGTGTCTTTCTGCTTCTCAGTTCTCTGTCCATCACCCTATGTCTCGCTTTCAGTGCTCTGCCGTAACTGTCTTTGCCCGCAGTTTGCTGCCAGTAATTGAGTCGTATATCAGGACAGATAATAGATGGGAGGCCAGAATGTAATTGGGGAAGAAAAATGTCTAAAGCCAGCATCACAGGAGCATTAATTTTATTTAAGGACAGCAAATTAGAGCGCGCTCCTCTCCCATCACCTAATTATTTTAGGTAATGAAAATGCTTAATGTGGTGTGAATTCTCTGAATTACAAACAAAATAAATAAATATCTGCTGAAGGAGGAAGAGTGAGAAAAAACCAGGGAGTGCTCCAATAAGTAATGGTAGGAACAGAGAGCAAGAGATCCCAGGAGAGAAGCTGCAGGAAACAGACAAACGCGGGATGAGAGGAGCGCATGGCAGCAGAGAAAAACAGCGCAGAGATGATCCGAGCAGCTTTCAGTTGCAAAATCAGACATGAAATAAAAAAAGTGTGCTAGCTTAAAAACATTTTCACATTCGCAGCCTCATCCATAGCCGAGAGCTACTTAAGAGTGCTATTTTTAAATGTCAACAGTGCAGTAGCGGTGCACTTACACTCCGAGTACACCGCACTAAGCGAGCAAATCATGCATAAATTATGCATATACTTATTTTGTCAATGCTAATCGTACAACATGCAGTTCTTTGTTTTACCATCACCAAGTATTGGAGTGAAAAACATATTATCCACCTAAATAGATGAAATAAGTAATACCCGAGAGGCTTACAATTGTCAGTCTTGTGTCTAGCTCTTAGCTATATTCTATGACTTCCCCATAAATAATCTAGTATACCTTTACAAGTATTAATCATATGCACACATATGGTATATAAAAAATATTATTTCAGTTCCTTGCTACGGTAAAGAACAATCACTCAACTCATCCCGATGAGGAATAACACAATTATTACAATCCGGAGAGAAATGCTTCCATGTAATGGAGTTCTTATCATTTCCATTTTCCCAAGTCATTTTCAATTAGCTTCTATGGTGGTACATTTACTTGGGGGAGAAAAGTATAGATTGCTGAAATAATATTATTCACCACGCTGTGTTAAAAGACATCTAAACATTAAGTTAAACCATTCATATATGAGGCATTGAGGCAGAAAGCAACCCTAAAATGGTGTTACTGAATATAAAGAGCACTGGATTCACCAGATAGAGCGTCACCATTAAGGAAATAATGTACAACTTTGTAATGTATTTTTATGGTTATGACATGTACATTTATTACATGTATTTTTATTAGTTATTTATGTCTTAAAAGAACAAATGATCGCTGGGGCCCACACCAATGGAACCCCCAATAATTGTGAGAATGAGGTCCCGTACCTCCTGTCCCTCCTCACTACACAGGACCCAAAGCCCCTCCTCACTGCTCTCCGGCAGAGAGAAGGAGCTTAAATGGAGCGTTGGTCGAGAATGCGCCTGCTGTTCGATTCAATGTCTATGGGACTGATGGAAACAGTCGAGAGCTGTACTTGGCTGTTTCTGTCGTTCCCATAGACTTTGAATGGAATGCCAGTGCGGATTCTCGACTGACGCTCCATTTAAAGTCCTCCTAAATGTAGTCTAGCAGTGAGGAGGACCGAGGGGGTGTGAGGCCCCTGGTGTAGCGATCGGTGGGGGCCCATTGGTGGGCCCCCCCGTATTCAGACAATTGTCATCTATCTTGTGGATAGGTGACACCTGTCGACTTTGGTACAACCCCATTAATAAAGACAATCTCTTTTGCAGCTGAAGCTGGCCCAGCGATCCATTTATCGCCACAGGTTCAGTTTCAAAAAGTCCCGGTGATCTGCTGTTATCGCCAGGGGAAGCTAGAGCCAGCCATACATTGCAGTATTACATGCCGGCTATTTAAATAGCCATTTATCATGTTTTTAATTAGGCATTAAAAGGTATCAACTACTGAGGACTCCATTTTTATCTTAGGCCCAGTTTACACTGAGTTTTTTGGAGCTGATTTTGATGTGGAAACCGCATCGAAATCAGCACCAAGAAACGTCCGAAACCGCCTCCCATTGATTTCAATAGAAGACAAAGGCGTGTTTTTTTCCAGAGCAGATTTAGCGGGGAAAAAAAGAGTTATGTCCTTCTTGCCGCGGTTCCGCCTCTCATTGGACCGGCTTGAGCCACCACAAGCACCATTACAGCACCATTTTTCTTGCAGGTGCAAATCTTAGATCAGAACTGGAGATCCGGGAGCAGGTAG
The DNA here is from genome assembly GCF_050947455.1 of Rhinoderma darwinii. Taxonomy (NCBI): domain Eukaryota; kingdom Metazoa; phylum Chordata; class Amphibia; order Anura; family Rhinodermatidae; genus Rhinoderma; species Rhinoderma darwinii. Next base: position 407,770,236 of record NC_134688.1, read on the forward strand.
GAGTGCTTACCGATAGCAAGCATTGGGGCTTGACCCAGCTAAAGAGGCTGTCTTAGTTTTTATGAGCCCTATTATATCGTAGCCTAAAGTGAATATGTATACTGCAGACATCCATATATTTGATTTAACAAATTCACAATATTTTGTACTATAGTGTGGTATCTTATTACTTTAAGACCACACTTGTAATGACGGGGTAGGGAGACAGACAGGTGAGCCCTAATCTACCCGCCACTCAGTCCCTGCCTACTTGCACGGCCCGTCCTAGGCGACGGCATACAACTGGGCGACGGTCCCTACGCTCAATATGTGCACGACAGACAAGGGTACATAGAAGCTAAGGGAAATGGGGCAGTTGCCCACGGCAAGACCGTGAGCAACAAGAGTAGTGAACGAGCCGAGTCAAACCAGGAGTGTACGAGGTACCAAACGCAGAGCAGGAGCGTAGTCAGTAAAGCCAGGGTCAAAATGAAGCAAGGTCAATAATGATAGAAGGAGCAGCAGAGCCAGGAAACAGGAAAGAATCACAGGCAGAGACAAGCAGGAAATTAAGGTAAAAATAGACCGAGGGCGGGAGCTAGAACCGTCTGGCCAGGCTGTGATAGGTTCTCCCACTCCTGAGCCTACCAGCCTGAGAGGTAGCAGATCGAGTCACCCTATCAGACTTAGGAGCAGGTGCAGACTGATTAACCACGGGCGTCGACACAGAAGCTGTGTCTGGCAGATCCTTTACAGCACTCATATCTTATTTTGACCTGGCTTCAAATTTGGAGGTTGGCTAAGGTACCCCAAGTATTCTGGTATTCTAACAGTGCTCATAGTTATGAAGTAGTTGGGTGGGTGCAACTTTACGTCAAACTCAGAAAACATTTTACTCCAGAATAAATTGTAAAAAAAAAAAATTGCAGTCACTTGTGGTTACATCAATACCCAACAATAAACTACTATGCATTAAATTTCTGCATTAAATTTACATGTGTGGTTAATATATTCGGCACTTGTAAGTACTGAGAAGGATTCATTAGCCAAAATCTAGAGCCAAGTGTTGGCAGAGAAGTAGATAGGGAGATTCATGCTTTCCTAAATGCATTAAGTGCATTCTGGTGTATACAGAGAAGACAAATAACACTGATGCTTAAAAGTGCAAGGGAAGCTTTTAAATTAAAACTAAATAAAATGAGAAACTACAGGATCGAAGCACATAGATTTCTTGTGAACTAGAACTAAACAAGTCCTAAACAATATAACTCCACAAACACAGCTATAAACTTTGCAAAACTACTACATCTGTTTAGAATATGAAGAAAAACATGTTCAATAAAGTTATAGATATACAGCTGTTGGTGTCATAGATTGGGAATCAATATTGTCACATAGTGACATCACACCCCTCACACAGTCCATAGCCGTACAACCTCAATAGTAACCATGAAGCAATGTTGTTTGGGCAGTTTTAGCTTATATACTGTTGAATGTTGCATTTCCCCCATATAAAGAACATGCTGTGCTATATTAAGGCCATGGGTTCCACTGTGTGCAATTTTGCTAAACAACCACGTGTCACATGTATGTGTGCAACACCAGATAAGAGCCAGTTCACATCTGTGTTGGAGGCTCTGTTAGGGGCCTCCGTTGCATATCCAGCTGAAAATACCGGAAATAGAGAAGCATGCTGTGCTATTGTTTCTGGTAGAACCACGGACACCCCGAAGGAACCCATTAAAGTCATGCCGGTATTTTCGTTGTTCTGCTCCTCTGATGGAGAAAAACAAGGGATAGACCTAAGCAGATGTAAATAAGGACTAAGATACAAGATCTTTCTGCCGACAAATAAAATTGTCAATCACCACCATTAACATGGAGAAATGGAAAAGTGCTGGGAAAATCCAAAAAGTGTCCAAACATCAAATGTTGTGAGTGGTTCTCGCTCTGGAGGACCCAACACGTCTGAACATTACGCAAGATGTCTGAGGCGATACAGGGGAAGTGATCAGTTGGTATCATGTCTCCCCATAGATTACACTTGATGGTTGGTGGTCCCAGCCGCTGGACACCCTGTGATCAGCCTATTTTCGAGGGGCCTGTGTAATAAAAAAGGGACTGCCCAAAGAAGAAAACCCCTTTAAAGTCTCGCAGAACAGATATAACTATGGATGGTCACAAAAAATAGTATATTTATACTATGTTAAGCAGGAAAGGACAAATCTTCTCCAGGTCTAGAAGCCAGCAATGATGCACTCCGAAGATATTGTAAGGCTAGGTCCACATATTGTGGCTGTGGTGCTGTCTATTTTTATTTTTGCCAAATCTCGCAACAGATCCAACTGGGAAGAGAGGTATATAAGAAACTTTATACTTTACTCTTCCCGCATTCATCTGTAAATAAGCCGTTAGTGGTTAATGTAGCCGGATAATGTAGCCTGTAATGCGTTTTAAATACTAGTACAGGGTCATTTTGATGGTGCCAGGTGCCAATGTCTCAATTATTCTTCATCTTGAGGCACATGGCTGTCATCCTATAACTAGCACCGGAAATCCTCTGAAGTACAACAGTAACTTGGCTTGGCTTTTTAGCAATTAGGACTATTTGGAAGGAACAAATTTAATGAAAGAAGTAGTGGTGCTGAAAATAAGAGCATATTATCTGCAAACACCATCTATCTGCATTTGTAGCACCATTTGTAAAATACAATTATTTTCCTGACAACACAGACAGCCGTTTAATCTTCTTACGTAACTACAAACATGTACGGTACTTTTCCAGATTTAACATCCAAGCAATTAAAAAATATTAATAATTTTGCCTATATAGCCATTGGTTCTATGCCCAGGAATGATAACTATGACAGGATTGCATGTATAAAACCTGCATGTCTGGATAATTGGATATTGAAGCCAGACATGATGCATATAGAATATGCTTTTTGGGACGAGCCCCAAAATATATTGCAATATATTGAAAGCAGATCCATCAGGTGATAAAATGCTGGAGGCAGAATGTTATAGAGAAAGGAAAACTGGACTGGAAAGTGTTTTTTTTTTATTTTCTTATTATCTGCCAATAACGCATCATAAATTTGTATCAAAAATTGTAAATACTCTATGGTGAACAGCAAGTTCCATGTCTGGCTTATTCACATGCGGATTCATTTCTTAATGTATGTTCATAGTAAAACGAGCTCCCCCCCCTGTAGAGGCGGTCACATGGGATGAAGCATTATCCCAGGAGGCCGGCCTGCTAGCTGGCTGGGTAAGTGCTGCAGTTGTCATCCAGGCCTCCTGGAACGACGTTTCATCCCATGTGACTGTCGCTATTTTCATTCCAGGAGGTCGGCCTGAAGGAATTAACAGACTCCTTAGTAATTATACTATTTTTAAATCGTTGCGATTCCACCGCAATAAACGCAACAACTGCTATTTGTTGTGGGTTTTACCTCCCCATTGAATTCAAAGGGAAAAACCCGCAACAAATAAGCAGCGTTTACACAAATACAATTGACATGCTGCGGAATAAAACTCTGCACCGCAGGTACATTTCTGAGTGTTTTTTCCACCTACTATTTACACAGTGTGTGGATGAGATTTGTTCTATCCACTTTGCTGCTACTGTATTATGCTGCAGATTTTCCGTAACAATTCCGTTGTGGAAAAGCCACAATATTTACGCAACGTGTGAACTGACCCTAAACCACGGAAAAAAAAAACGCCGATCCGTGGAAAAATTGTCTTGCATGAAACTGGTCCTGGTGTAAAATTCATTGATTAATTTATTCTGCATTTAGAAGTCATTGCACCATTCCGCCACCACCTTAGGCCTCATTAACACGCATTGGGGGTTAGGTGTCCTCCGTCACAGATCTGACCGAGAATACCGGAAACAATAGCTCAGCATGCTGCACTATTGTTTGCGGTAAAATCGCAGACACCCCGACGGAAGCCATTTAAGTCAATGGATTTCGCCGACCACCAGTGGTGTCCGTCATGCAATGGAACTGCCGCTTACGATTTTTCCGTTGTTCTGCTCCTGAGACGGAGGATGTGAACAAGGCCTAATATCTATAACAGCCAATCCACCGTGATGCATTTCTACTGAGTATCAACCACTATACAACTTTGTATGCATCTCCCTTCTATTCAATGGGAAAGGAGGCGGCATATGGCCGTGACTGCATCTCCATAATATTTTTAATACAGGTGACTATGAAAGAAGACCGTTTTTTAACAAATGTTAATTCTAGATATATTTTTTATTATGATAATCCTGTAATAACTGCAGTTTAACAAGCCATCCAACAGGATTATATTATAGGTATAATTGTTTTACATTGTATATTTATTATGTGTACACAACACACAGGTATATAAAAATAGCATAGAGTTGGAGACCACAAGAGGAATTTTAGCTAGAACATAAAGAAATCAGACTACTTATAAAGAACCTAGTACAGCAAGAAATATATTAAGACGACATGGGCTAAAAGATTACTTTGTGTTAAGAAAATGTAGAAACCTAGTTTACCAGGTACAGGTGCCTTCTCAGGGCCATACTAATATAAGAGTACGGGTAAAAATAAGGGATAGGGAAAGGAAGTAACAGGCCAACCAGTGGTCCGGAGGATAAAACTGGGGAGCATAATACAGCATGGAATAACTATCCTGGGTGCTACATAGAGAGAACATACTTCCCATGCATACGAAAGTACAGAAAACCCAAAACAACTCCTACTGGGGCAGCAAAGTGGCGACAGCGTAACAGAAACATACAACAGAACTTACTAACAATTAGATGGGAAAACAGTACCGTACAGTACATCTCATTGCGATTTTTAAGGATACAGTCTCAGTCTATGAAGTGGAAGAACTTTTTATTAGAAGTTGGGTCCATAATGATTCAGGGTGGCTGGAAGTCCAACATGGGCCATTGAAAAAGTCTAGAAGGCCAAGTTTTTGTATGAATCTGGGCAGTTCATTACCCCAGTAATAGGCGATTGAAATTTTTAGGTAGCAAACTTCAGTTTTATATGTAATCTCTGGTCTGGCAGTCACAGAGTTGTGTGAGACTTGAAATAACTGCCTATTTTGGAGAGGCAGTATTCACATAGGGGGACATATTCCACACTTATGTTTGAGAACGAAACCGCCCCTTATTGCGATAGTAGCAGGGAATGGCTAAGGCCCTCTGTTGGTCAGTGGCCGATAGCGGTGTATTCAGGGACTAGAGGATTGAAGAGGCCTTTTGTTCTTTGGGACATTAATGGGCAGTCTGTCTCTGGAGTGTAGTATGGGTTGGGAGCATTTATAGAGGCCATCACTGGCCCAATGGAGATGTCAATAGGACTTGCAGGAGACCAACATTATACATTTTCACCACATAAAATGGACAAGAGCTCTGCTATAAATGGAACAAAAGCAACAAAATGAGGGTTATAGGTACTAAATGGTCTGTAATTCTTCAAATTCTACAACTGGTCAAAGCTAATACCAAAAATGGCACTAGAACACTTTATAACCAAGTACATTTAGTTTTCAAGGCAGAAATGCCAGATCAAAATCAGGAGGCAAATGGGACCATTGGACCGAATGCCAAGGGCCCCCCATAGCGAGTAGCTTGGGGGACAGATGGTTGCACAGTCCAATTAATAAAAGGGTTAATAAAATGTTAAAATCCAATGGCCTAGTGGTTCCTATGTATATGGTACAATTGCCTCTCTCCCCTCCATATGTTATATTCCAGTCGTTCTTACCAGTTTTTCAGTCATCCATGGGTCGGCTGTGAGAATAGCATGAGCAGATTCTAAAGCCTTCTCTGCCGTGGACGGGAAGATCAGGGGTGTCCTACCGTTCCTTTATTAGTTAGGGTTATGTCTCCCAGGGACTTGGCCCAATAGTTTGGTCATAGCTGATTGGTTAATATGATATAAAGTTATTCAATCCACAATCACGTATCATTTAATTATTTATTACAATATTTATAACATTTTTGTTACCCTTCATAAACATCATGGCCTATTTTATTAATTATTTTAAGTTATTGTATGCGGTATATTGGGACTTGTGCTACTATGTACAGAGCTTAAACACATTCAATAGGATGTAAGTATGTAAATACAGTAACCTACCTATAGGGCAGAATTTCCAGTGATCAGGCGCCTTTGCAGTCCCACAAATGCGAGATTATTGGACATTTGATGTATAGAACTATATACCGAGTAAACTGTGGGCTAGACAAGTTATATATTTACACAGTTTGGTACATATGGGCAAACGTGTTTATTGTTTCATCCCGAGAACTGAGGAAAACCAGGAACTATCATTTTTGAAGAGTTCCCAGCAATGAATTCATGAATATATTTACATACGCACGCAAACTGTCCTTGCAACACTTTTACTTCTTGAAAACAGACAGTTGCTATTTTAACAGATTAAATCAAAATTGACTTAGAAGGAAAGGTGGTTCTATGTATGAACATCTCCCAAAAGAAGGATTGCCATACTAGGAATAGTAAGCATTGGACCGGCTCAGAAATACTGTAGAAGACTCAAAAATAAGAGAGGATAGTAAATAATGTAGCTAAAGTTAATAGAAAATCAATATATCCTTGATATAATACTTGTACTATGCTCTAATACCAGGAGAAACTTGTACAGTAGAGACACTGGGGTATACATAAAGGCCAGTACCATCCCATCCACTGTTATTAATCTAATAATATTATGGCATATTGCTAGGATATGCCCTAACATTATGATCCATAAGGGTCCGGCCTTTGGGACCCCCACCGATCCTGAAAACAAAGGCACCCGATGTCCATTTGGCAGTTCTTCTGCACAACGGCGCTGTTGGCCATCTGTGAATAGAGCCATGTTGTAGTTCCCTGTACAGCAGGTGGCCGGGAGCAACACTTTTCAGGCAAATCAGTGAAGAAGCCGTAGCGACTGCTTCATTCTGTGGATCGTGGGGGTTCCACTGCCAGAATTAGTAAGTGATGTCATATCCTAGCAATGTGCAATCACTTACTATAGTGAGACAACACCTTAAAGGAACCTAATAGATGCCCTAATTTAAAGAGAACGGTCTGCTGAAAGAGTCTACTCTTCTACTATTCTACTCTTCATGATATGAAATGTCAGAAATGCTAGGGTTCAGGCTGTAGCTATTATGTTATGATCCTGTACAGCTAATGGCCGTCATGAATCTGGCAGGAAATACTGGATTCCTTTTGACCAGTTTAAGGTTAGCGCTGGCAATGCTAAAGAGTGGAGTCTAACAGGCCCCAAATGTTCACCAGGGATCACTGCAAGGCGATATGGATTTAGTGACCAGGGAACTGCAGGTCGCTGCCCTCTAACTGCCCCCTTATTGTGGCTAGTTAAAGACAGGCAGATGGCTTTAAAAGGATGCAGTTCCAAATAGAGTTCCAAGAGAATTGTCAAACAAAGCCGAGGTCAGGGTTACAGGCAATGGTACAAAAACAGAGTCACTAACTAAGGTCAAGTACACAAAGAGTCAATCACAGATACAAGAACAAGAGTGCTGGAGTCAGGATGGTACCTCATACTCTGGCACCTGTTTATGCTCAGAAAGAGGCCTATACAGTCAGCCCAATTGAATCATGTGACACCAGAGGGAGGTGTCTAATTTAAAGATAGTTCCTCATGCTTACCCCTAGAGGGAGCTCAGGCATGTAGCACAGCACGCTGATCCCCGGAGGGAGCTCTGGAAATAGCTGAAAGACGATGCCGAGGCGAGGAGTTTACCTAGGAGATGGGACTGTCAAACATGGCAAGTTTTGTTACCATGGCTCTGGACAGGTCAATATATTAGAATGCCTTAATCCTCCTTCATTTCCTGGGCCAAAAGATAACAGTGTCTTTTGGCAACATGGGTAACAAAGGTCAGATCAAAATTTCTTGCCCTGGCCCTGATGAATGAGAAGCAACCTTACTGTACCGAGATCTGCTGCTAAAGCATTGGGCTCCTCAACCATCACCACTCTTGGGCCAACCATGAGGGCACATTCACACGTGGCGGAATTGCTGTTGAATTCCGCTGCGGACAGTCCGCAGGGGAATATAGCAGCGGCCGTTTTTTACATTGGTTTCTATACATTTTTAGGAAAGTTAGTTCAGACGTTTCAAAAAATAACTGTGGAAATCAGGCTGCGGTGCAGATTTTTCCCTCCGCAGCATGCTCATTACATTGCGGAGAAGAAGCGGAATTTCACTGCGGATTTCAGCCTTTGCAATGCAAAAACTGAAATCTGTGGCAAGTCCGCTGTGATATCTGCAACAACTGAATTATCTGTCAAATATGCAAATGTTGGTGCAGATTAGTTGCATAATTGCCCCAAATCTGCAGCGGAAAAATTCTGCCACGTGTGAACGTGCCCTTAATGCAGCAAAGGCGAATAGTGTTCTCCATGGCATCCAATCTATACATGACATGGTCTGTAATGATATTATTATTCTGAAGCCCTCAACTTGACAAATTACAAGATCAGGGTCTTTGTTTCACGGCGCTGTTGTTGGTTTGCTTCACAAATTCCGTTGCAGCTCAGAAAAATGGCTGCTATTACTGTGCACAGTTGATGGGACAAGTCGCTGGCTCCTAAGTAGCTGCTTACCATTATTGATACAGTTCTCAAAAATGTCTTCCCCTACTGCGTTCAGATAACAGGAAGACTTTTATGTGGTAGTTTTGTAAGTGTGCGGCTCTTTCTTCTGCTCAAACCACAATTAAATTAACAATTCTCAGCGCACAAAGGCGTCTATTCACTTCTGCTGCCCAGAATTATTTTTGCTACACGGATATTATCTAGCTGAAAACATAATGGCATTATATAGGGACGTATTGTGTACACTTTCCTGTATGACATGTATTTGATGATATCTTTTGTTAAGAAAATACTTAACATTTTAACTTACGCTCATGTATTGGGAAGGATTCACAAAGCAAGGATACCATATAATCTGGGCGAGCCTTGATATAAAAGGATAGTTACGTCATTACCAGTAAATAGTCGTCGTGATAAGGAACCCTGACCATGGATCTTTTTAATGGTAACCCTTCAGGCGCCACTGTCATATGCACGTCATTCATTTCCCCCATCTTGCCAAGAAAAACTGCAGAATAAAAATAGTCTCAAACTACTGACAAACAAAAAGATGGGAAAAGGAATGATTGCAATACAGATTAAGCAGAGCAGAGTATGCCTTTGGTCACAAATCATTGCAAGATCAAGACAAGTTTTTTTTTACATAGGACTGCAGGTAAACCTACTGTATTATCTTTACTCAGACAACACTATGCGCAATCAATGCAACACAAATCAGTTAGATGACTAATTCAGCTCTGCTACATCTTTATTTTATAAGCTGGAGGAGTTTTTGCAATAAAAAAAGAATACCGATAAAACAAGCAGCACAACAAGAAAAATGTTGGTCATGGTTGAAAAAAGCCAACAAGGACAAGAAGAAGGAGAAAAACGAACGTAAAGGGTAATGAGAAAAAAAGAACGAGAAAATTAATGAGGAGCAGGGAAACGCAATTTCTCTTCATCTCCTAGTCTCTCTTTCCCCCCTGACGCCTGTGGTCACACGTAATGTGCCTGGATCGGACAGCATCCTTTTAAAATTTCCACGCACACCTCTCTGTGAGCGCCTCTCCTCTCAACCTCCCCTCCCATTAAAATACCAGCCTCTTCCTCTAAATCAGACTCACCACACATTAAAATTGTAAGAGTGTCTAAAAGGCTCAATTAAAGCCGGAAACAGACCCCCCCCCCCCACTCTTCTGGTGAACTATTTATAGCTCTCTGGGGTTAGTGGTAAGAGTCGCTCCTATTCCAAATGCATCCAGTGCTCCCCACTGTTACTTATGCTAAAACACAGTTTTGTGTCTATTCATTTCTTTTGCACAGAAATTTCTGTGGTTTTTATGCGGAATAGTACCGTTACCCCCCCCCCCTTCTACCAAATATAAAAAAGCAAGAAAATGATACAGGAAAATAGGGAAGAAAACACAATTAACCTAATCGATCAATACCAACAAGTTCTCATTAAAGGGAAAATCATTAAAAAAAAAATCATATCCAGAACGTTTCAAATTAAATGGCAAATTTAAAGAAATAGGTCTTCCAAAAATAGTAATTGCTGCCAGTAAAACAGCAATAACAGGGTGAATCAATAGGGCAAGATAACATTAAAACATGTAATAATCTCCATTTTATGCCTGTCAATCATGTAAAGATCAGATATTAATCTTCAATTCTAAGGGGTAGACATTAGCATCTTAAAGGAGTACTAAAGGAGCTTAATATAAGAATGTGAAAACCGCTGCTCAAAGATACAGAACGGAAGCTTCTAGCTCCTCTACTCCTATATCCTTATGACAAGACTCTTTGTCTGTGCTCAGGCCTTGTTCAGTCTTGTCATAGGAACATTGAAAGATCAAAATCACTATTCATATACAAATACACTAACAGCTGCTATTATTCAAGCTGTGTTATGATATGCACCTTGATCTGAGTGGGATATTAGATCCATACAATGTACCTACGACTGCACTTACGGTGCTGCTCATTTGCATAGAGAGCTGTCAGCGGGGAGGAAGGTTGGAAAAAGAGCTGCTGGTCATATTGTCATTAAAGAGGTTGTCTCACCATGACAACATTTATAAATAAAGCCGTCTGATTGGGCCAGACTTTAGAAATCGCTCAATGGTCAGCTGTTATGAACTCGAGAAGTTGTGGCCATCTATATTCATTACGTTTACCCGTCCATGTAATACATCGATGGCTCAAGTCAGCAAGAGCAGGAGCCATTGGGGTTTATGGAGACCTTAAAAAAACACTCCAGTATTTTTTTCTTTACCCAAGTGTAGCCAAGACTACTATAAAAGAATAATGTAAAGGCTCTTGTGTATGCCTTGTGTATACCCGTTTTAGTTATTGTGAAATTTATGGGTTGTCTACCATCTTGGTTCCTTCTTCCCCTCAGATATGGTTACCCTAATGCAGCCTACATTTCCCATGATGCTCCTGGCTTTGCAGAGGCAGAGAGGGCGGAGTCTCATTACAGTGCACTTGCTCTGCTCTAAGTCCTATCTAAGTACACCAAATGATAGACCAGTGACATAGAACTTCTGTCCTCACACTGTATAGTCTCAGTGTATTCCTACTGTATGTCATGCAGCTTCACACTGCTTTCCCTGCCTCCTGCTAGTGGTAGATTTCTCCTTGTTAGTTTTACACAGGAGGCAGCAAGGAGCAGTATCTCGTAGAAATACACAGGAGGCAACAAGGAGCAGTATCTCATAGAAATACACTGGACTCTCTGCACACGGCACTCACAGTATTATAGAGAATCAGTGTAAGTCAGGGGGTAGTATAACTCTGCTGCTGATCATTGTATGGACTCACCGATTATATCACTGCACTCCTGCTCCCTTAGGGCAGAAATAATCTCTTCAGTAGCACTATATGCATAGGGGACATACAGAGGAACAAACACGGTGGAGCTGGGACAGAGGTGTCTCAGTGCTGCCAGGAGGGATTCGATAGGTAATGATGTAATTCTGTAGTTCACAGGAAGTCAGCTACACAGGAGAAATGACTTCCTGTCTACACATGAGCATGGTCTATTGTGGTGGTCAGACTGAGATCACATGACACAGCGGCCAATAATGAAAGGATCCAAACTACACAAATGCAACTGAGCTGGCAGGAAACAAATGACACTGCTAGAATATTGCTGGTAAGTTAGAATTATATATGCAAAAAAAATTTGCCGGAGTGCTTCTTTAAAAGGGATATTGGAAAAAGCCGTCTTATTGAGACAGCCCCTTTAATATTTGTAGTGTGTATTGAGTATTTGCAGTGAATCTTTAGGGTATCACAAATATTAGCAAGTCAAGACTGTACCTTCAACAAGAAGTGTCAACTTATACATTTTCACGGTATCTGACTGAGAAGCGTCTGTTTATTATAGGATGCAGGTAAGACCAAGCCGTGCAATACACTCACATATAATATCTGAAATATAGAATTATTATTTATTTATTTACATGTTGGGTGTGGAGGTTGGCTATAAAACCAGCAAACGTATATCCATCTTCCACAATCTTGTCTATAACACACAAATGCCCTGGTGCTCTTATAGTCAGTACACCTCTCCCTTGTGATAGTGTGGTAGGTAGTACAGTGACATTACTTTAGGCCCCATGCACACGACCGTGCCCGCAATCACGGCCAGCGATTGCGGGCACCGCCGGCCGCCAACTGCCACCCGCATTTTGCGGGCCGTGGTCCCATACAAAGTATGGGAGCACGGCCCGCAAAATGCAAAAGAACGGACATGTTCCATAATTTTCGGAACATTTCTATGGCACTGACACCCATCCGTAGCACTATGGAAAGTTGTCCGCGTTCAATGAAAGTGAATGGGTCCATTTTTGCGGCCCACAATTGCGGTCCTCAAATACGGAGGTTTTTTTACGGTCGTGTGCATGGGGCTTTAATCCAGGGTCTGATAACAATACAGAAAGTCTGCCAATGCAGCATAAGAAAAGAAGCAGAGGACTAAGTAGAGATTACCATTTAGGAAATTAGCTGCTTAAACTACCAATTTAGGGTGGATTCACGCGTGGTGTATCTTTACGCATACGGATTTGGCTGCATGAATCCACCGCAAAATTTGCATGTAAATGCAATGCAAAGGGTAAAATCTGCAGAGGTTTGGCTGCAAATCCGTATCCAAACCATGCAGATTATTGCGACGGATTCGCGGAAGTCAAATCCATGGTGCAAAAATATGCCACGTGTGAATCCAGTTTATAGTGTTAACATTTTATTTAGGTTTAGTTCCTACTGGTTCTATATCCTCACTAGAGAGTTTTGTATACATTTCTATGAGATTTCCTTAACCCCTTCCCGCACCTGGACGTAACTGTACGTCCAGGTGAGCAGTAACTTCGCGCACCTGGGCGTACAGTTACGTCCGCGCTTTAACAGTTAACCGCCGCGCGGCGCTACACCGCAGCGGCGGTTAACTGTGCAGGGTGTCAGCCCTGCTCTCCCCGTTGCCGATCAGCGGCCTGTCGCCGCTGAAATCGGCAATTAACCCCTTCGATGCGGTGGTCGATTTCGATCACCAAATCGAAGAGGTTTACAGCGGATCGGCAGCCCCCCACATGTATTTGCGGGGGCTGGCGATCCTTATCATGGCAACCAGAGGCCAATGACCTCCGGGTTGCCATGTACGGAAGCCTCGGAATATCAGCCTCCGGCTGGTCCTCCGATGCTTCCTGTCAGTGTGACTGTCACGTCACAATGACAGTTAGAACACATTATACTACGTGTGTAGTGTAATGTGTTCCAGCAGCGATCAGAGCTGCAAGTCTAAGTGTCCCCTAGTGGGACAAGTAAAAAAAGTTAAAAAAAAAGATAATACATTTTTTTTTAATAAAAGTGTAAAAATAAAAGTTATAAGTGACATAAACAAAGAATGCTTTTTTTCCTATAATAAGTCCTTTATTATAGGAAAAAAATTAACACGTTAAAAAAAGTACACATATTTGGTATCACCGCGTTCGTAACGACCCCAACTATAAAACTGTAATATTATTTTTCCCGCACGGTGAACACCGCAGAAAAAAATAAACAAAAAACAGTGCCCGAATCACAATTTTTTGGTTACCAACCCTCCCAAAATATACAATAAAAAGTGATCAAAAAGTCGCATGTACGCCAAAATGGTACCAATACAAACTACAACCCGTCCCGCAAAAAACAAGCCCTTACAGCGCTTTTTTGACTGAAAAATAAAAACGTTATGGCTCTCAGAATATGGTGACACAAAAATGTATTTATTTTATAAATAAGTGATTTTATTGCACAAACGCTGCAAAACATAACAAAATTTTATACATATGGTATCGCCGTAATCGTATCGACCCGCAGAATAAAATATAATGGTCATTTATAGCCCAGGGTGATGGCCATAAAAAAAAAAGAATAAAAAACATTGTCAGAATTGATGGTTTTTGGTCACCTTGCTTGCCAAAAAATGGAATAAAACGTGATCAAAAAAATTTCTGGTACCCCAAAATGGTACCAATGAAAACCTACAGATTGTCCCGCAAAGAATAAACCCTCACACAGCTCCGGTGGAGAAAAAATAAAACAGTTCTGGCTCCCAGAATATGGCGATGCAAAATGTGCAGAGTGTTCCAAAAGCGGAAAAGATTGGGCGCCATTTACCAGTGCGACACCGGCCACATATCTGCGGATTATTATTTATTTACTGCATTATTATACCCTCTTATTATACCCTGATGTACCCCGCACAGATTACATATACCCTGATGTACTCCGCACAGATAACATATACCCTGATGTACCCCGCACAGATCACATATGCCCCCACATTACAAACTGAAACACCAGTAAAACCCGAAACAGAACAACTACCAAGCTACATCTGCGCCCCAAAAGCCAAATGGCGCTCCCTCCCTTCTGAGCTCTGCAGTGTGCCTAAACACCAGTTTACATCCACAGATATGGCATCGCCATACCCGGGAGAACCCAGTTAATATTTTATGAGGTATTTGTCTTCAGTGGCACAAACTGGGCATAACATGTAGTGCACTAAAATGGCATATGAGTGGAAAATTGTAATTTTCACTCCGCACCATGCGCTGCGCATTAACCCCTTCGCGCACCACAACATAACATGTCTTAGTGTGGGGGGTGATGTATGGAGCGTCTCACGTGAAAAATAAAGAATTTAAAACGGCAAAATCGCAGTTTTTTTGGTCACCTTGGCTCTAGCTAAAAATGTAATAAAAAGTGCTCAAAAAGTTGTATGTACCAAAAAATGGTACCAATAAAAACGACCGCTCGTCCCTCAATAAATAAGCCCTCATACCGCTCTATTGACTGAAAAATAAAAAAGTTGTGGCTCTTGGAACGCGGGGAGGAAAAAACTAAAAAGGAAAAGAAAAAAATGGATCAGTCCAGAAAGGGTTAATTACTTTCTAATGAAAAACCATTTATGACCACACGTGGGGTATTGCCGTACTCGGGAGAAATTGCTTTACAAATGTTGGGCAGCTTTTACCCCCTTTATCCTTTGTAAAATTGAAAAAAATGCAACATTTTAGTGGAAGAAATGTTGATATTCATTTTCATGGCCCAATTCTAATAAATCCTGCAAAAGACTTGTGGGGTCTAAATGCCCACTATATCCCTAGATAGATTCTTTAAGTGGTGTAATTTCCACTTTTGGGGGGTTTCCACTGTTTTGGCCTCTCAGGGGCTTTGCAAATGCGACATGGCACCCAAAAACCATTTCAGCTAATTTTGAGCTCCAAAAGCCAAATAGCGCTCCTTGCCTTCTAAGCCCCGCTGTGGGTCCAAACAGCACTTTATTACCACATATGGCGTATTTACGTAATCGGGAGAAATGGTTTTACAAATGTTGGGGTGCTTTTTCGCCTTTTCCTTGTAAAAATTAAAAATGATTTTTACCTTTACAGAATAATTCCAATGAATTCAGCAAAACAACCGTGGGGTCAAAATGCTAACTTTACCCCTAGAAAAATTCCTTGATGAGTGTAGTTTCCAAAATGGGGTCACTTTCCGGGGGATTCCACTATTTTGTTCCCTCCAGTGCAATTCAAACGCGACATGGCACTGAAAACTATAACAGCAAAATCAGAATTTCAAAATCCAAATGGTGCTCCTTCCCTTCTGAGTCCTGCTGTGGGTCCAAACAGCAGTTTATTACCACATATGGGGTATTGCTATAATCAGGAGAAATTGCTTTACATATGTTGGGGTGTTTTTTCTCTTTTACTCCTTGAAAAAATTACAAATTTCTATGTTTTTTCAGAAAAAAGTAGATTTTCACCTTCACAAACTAATTCAAATAAATTTAGCAAAAAAACTGTGGGTTCAAAATGCTAACTATACCCCTAGATAAATTCCCTGAGGGGTGTAGTTTCCAAAATGAGGTCACTTTTGGGGGTCTTTATTGTTTTGGCCCCACAAGACCTCTTCAAACCTGACATGGTACCTAAAATATATGCTAAAAAAAAGGAGGCCCCAAAATCCACTAGGTGCTCCTTTGCTTCTGAGGCCGGTGTTTCAGTCCATGACCGCACTAGGGCCACATGTGGGGTATTTCTAAAAACTGCAGAATCTGGGCAATAAATAATAAGTTACATTTCTCGGGTAAAACCTCCTGTGGTGCAGAAAAAAATGTATTACAAATGAATTTTGTAAAAAACAAATGAAATTTGTAACTTTCAGCTCTACATTGCTTTAATTCCTGTGAAATTCCTAAAGTGTTAATACACTTTCTGAATGCTGTTTTGAATACTTTGAGGGGTGCAGTTTTCAAAATGGGGTGATTTATGGGGACTTTCTAATATATAAGGCCCTCAAAGCCACTTCAGAACTGAATTGGTCCTTGTAAAAATCGCCTTTTGAAATTTTCTTGAAAATATGAGAAATCGCTGCTAAAGTTCTAAGTCTTGTAACGTCCTAGAAAAATAAAAGAATGTTCAAAAAACGATGCAAACATAAAGTAGACATATGGGGGATGTTAACTAGTAACTATTTTGTGTGGTATTACTATCTGTTTTACAAGCAGATACATTTAAATTGAGAAAAATGCTAATTTTTGCAAATTTTCTCCAAATCTTGGTGTTTTTTACAAATAAATATTGAATTTATCAACCAAATTTTTCCACTAACAAAGTACAATATGTCACGAGAAAACAATCTCAGAATCGCTTGGATAGGTAAAAGCATTCCGGAGTTATTACCACATAAAGTGACATGTCAGATTTGAAAAATCGGCTTCGTCCTGAAGGCCAAAACAGGCTCAGTCCTGAAGGGGTTAATACAGCTTTTCCCCCCAAATATTTGTTTGCTAACAATGGGAATGAATACCATTTCCAAAGTAAAGTTTTCCTACTCTTTTCTGATCGTATTTCTTTCTATATATGAAGCTGCAATATGGACCTATAATATGGCCGTGTAAATGCGCCATCAGGTAGATGTGTCATTTAGACTGTGGGTGCATAGTAAGAACGGGGGAACGTATCACTAAATATTATTTTTAATAACATGAGAGGTATTAACATTTTTATTAATTTATGGAGGAAAAAACCCCATCTGCATATTCCCTACTACATGCAATGTAATTCTGTATTCTTAATACCTCTCCAGGTTTAGCTGCATGATATGACGGAGGAACAGGGCTGAAATTCTTCAGTGACTTATTAAAATATCATTATAGAATTTTCCAGCTTTCATTGAAAGTACATTGCTGGAGATGCTGCATTAGCTGTGAATTGCTACAGTACTTCCTAATAGAGCTGCAGTTGGGCATCCAACAACTGGAATAATTTAGCCCCATTTATTTTAAGATTTTTTTTTTTATTAACTACGTATGGTAAAAATACTGTAACCCAGAATCTAACAGTCTGGAAATTCTGATATTCCGGCACAGACCGAACATTAGATACAGATGACAGCGATTAGGTTACCATACGAGACTCTGAAAAACAAGAGGATTGAAAACATTTTTGGGCTGTCTTAACGCGTCCTGATAATGAGAGATTAAAGGAATTTCAATGTATAGTTTTACCTACAAAATAATGAATTATTGTAGTTCCCGCAGTCTCTCATCCTGGTAGTACGTTAGTGGGTTAAGTGCAAGATACAGAATATCTTCCCACTGCACCGTAATTGATGGTACTAAATATTAATGCAAATAATAAAATAATAATATGATACTGGGAGATAGCGAATTTCTTGCAGCATCTATTTCCAAGCCACAACAGTTTATACGGAAAAAAAACTGGAAAAAAAAAGGCCACTGTATATGCAGCCGACATTTATAGCATTAGCGGACGGCATAGAAATTATGGGTCGTTTTTTTTCCCATTAATGGCAGAATAAGCGAACAGGGAGAATACATTTGAAGGAGTAGAGCTGACACTTCAACTTGCAGAAATTGCTGCTTTTAAGGCCTAAGAGATGTGAATTTATGTACTGCATCTCCTGTGGTAGTTCTGTGAATAACGGAAATCCGGGCTTTGCTGGGTTTCTTGTATATTTTACTACTCTGTCCACAATGTCACTTTTTGTTTTGCCGCTGCTTCAGTCTATGTTCTGGCTTCGTCTTTGTATATAGTAACAAACTGACAAATTAAACAAATATATTAAAGAGGTGCAGGACGAGAAAAACAGAACTGTAGGGATATGCCCATGCCCAATACAATGTGAGATAGAGCGGGTGCAATGGTACAGGTGGGTACGAAACTAAATCAGTCATGATACCTTCTTTAGTACTAAATGCGTCCTAACTTTCAAAACTCCTCTCGAATAATAGCGAAATAAAAAATATTGCTCAATTTATCCTTAATGGACTTTTCTTATAAAGATCATTTGTCACCAATCCATAGGATAGGTGATATATTTCTGATTGGTGTGGGGTCCGACCGCTGGTACCCCTATCGATCCCGAGAACAGGGGTCCCTATATGAATGTATCGGGACTGCGCATGCTCGGCTACCGCTCCATTCACTTTCTATGGAGCTGACGGAGATAGCGCTCTCTCCGGCAGCTCCATAGAAAGTGAATGGAGTGGTGGCTGAGCATGTGCAGTCTCGCTCCCTTCACATAGGGCACCCGGGACCCCCCATCCCAGCGGTTTGACCCCCACCGATCAGATATTTTTTCACCTATCCTGTAGATCGGTGAAAAATTATGTTTATGAGAAAACCGCTTTAATTTGTCTCTTGTATACAGTATAACATTAAAATAAGCACAAAAATAGTCATTATGTTGCTAAAGCAGAGATGGCTGCCACTGGAGAAAGGACTGTGCGGCAAGAGTGGTCATTTCTGTTAAAACTGCCATCCTAGCTGCGCTACACCAACAATTGGGGGTGACTTACCAATATGACCCGTCTCATATTTTGAGAAGCGCTGGTGTACACAATTATTTTTGTACAATGACTGAAACACTGCACATCTAGGAATGCGTCACAAATTTACGCTGTAAATGTCATATTAAAAACACCATGGTAGTACCACAAAAATGGACATATACAAGGGAAAGAAAATGATAGGTATAGTGTATGCATGTTTTTCAAACATATACTGTGAATTAGGCTTTTAAAAATCTCATGCTTAACTATACAATATCTGGCAATGACAAAAAAAGAAGCAAAAACTTTGTGTGACCACAGTTTTAACTCGTCACCATCATGAGACATGACGCTTTATATAAGGGAACCAAAAACCGGTCATTAAAGGCTATATCCCCTTTTGAAATATTTTTTATAAAAAAGGATCAGTGTGCAACTTTGTAATTACATTTTATTAAAAATTATTTTCCGTTTTTGAGATACAGCTGCTTTGTTTCCTGTATAAAGAGCAGCTGTATCTTGCTCTGAGACCTGAATCGGTCAGGTCAGTGGAACTGACGGGCTCAGTGTCAGCAGGTCCTGTGTCTCTGACATGCAGGATCCACCTGTTATCGATCATATCTAAGTTAGGCTGGATTCACAGGAGCACATTACGTCCGTAATGGACGGAACGTATTTCGGCCGCAAGTCCCGGACCGAACACACTGCAGGGAGCCGGGCTCCTAGCATCATAGTGATGTACGGCGCTAGGAGTCCCTGCCTCTGCGTGGAACTACTGTCCCGTACTGAAAACATGATTACAGTATGGGACAGTTGTCCTGCAGCGAGGCAGGGACTCCTAGTGTCGTACATAACTATGATGCTAGGAGCCCGGCTCCCTGCACTGTGTTCGGTCCGGGATTAGCGGCCGAAATACGTTCCGTCGATTACGGACGTAATGTGCTCGTGTGAATCCAGCCTTATGAACATAGATGTGATCGATAGCAGCTAGATCCTGCACACGAAGGACCCGCTGTCAATGAACCAGTCAGTGTCGCTGATCTGACGGATACAGGTTTCAGCGCAAGATACAGATGCTCTGTATACAGGATACAATGCAGCTGTATCTCAAAAAGTAACAATTATTTTTAATAAAACTAATAGAAAGTTTTGTCTTTTAGCATAATTCATTGTAATATTGTGATGTATTACATGTGGTTTTAAATACAACTGCAGGTAAACTTGGATTTTCTCATGTACAAACAATGCAGCCCCAAATAGTAAGGTAGTCGTCCCACATCTACATTATGGGACTGCAGCTGACATACAATTTAACAATTGATAAATAAAATAACTAGCCCCAGGACTCTGACTTTCCCCGATAGTTCTATATTTTCCAGTCACATGGTTGTTTAAACACAGAACACACCGAGACGGTTGCCGTGGAAATGTGATGACATCCTAATGAAGTCACTGGGATTTGTGATGAGAGGAGCTGACAGTGTCGACAGAGGTACAATCTATCTATAGATCAGTCAGCCGGCTAGCATTACATCACTATTAGAAGGCAGTGTAGGCCAAATGAGACATAGGTTGTATCCATCAAATTGTCAAAAGAGAAAAAAAACAAGAAAAAACAAAAAATGTAGATTCATTTAAATATGTAAACATGGCTGTCTTGCTGGCCTTCTGGATTTGATAATGACCAGGCCAGCTGGGGCTGGGACAACACAAGGACTGAAGGCTGCACGGCTGTCAAGGACATGACGACAATCTGTGTACAGTCCCAGCCTACGGAGTGAAACCCTCCTTTAAGCGATCAAATGACTGTTGTCCTGTTGCGTGAAGATTGTTGCTTTCCACGTGACAAACATTAATGGCAGCCATTACAGTGTCTACAGTGGTTAAACATACTTGTCTACTTTTAATAATAATCTTCAGAAAGACTTGAGATGTGGCGTGTTTTTATATCTGAACACCGCCCACAGATACAGGCCACGCCTTCATATTAACAGCGATAGCGCCTCTATTGATCGAGCCATCGTGATGACTCAAATTAACAGTGCCAACAGAGTGTACCCCCATAAATAGTTCTCCCATTAATCAATGCTACCATTAGTGCCCCCTAATAAACAATGCCAACAGAGTGCCCCCTTATAGACAATACTGCCACAAAGTGTGCCACATAAACAGGGTCTGGATTGTACTACCATTCACACAGCTCTCCTGACATGTCTGTTTTAGTACATAATTGTATTTCCCATGACATAACAATTCTGAAGAATCATTTCTTAGAACTTTGCATTGCTCTGTTATTCCTCCTGGAAATGTATGAATAAACAGTGTCCTTACACAGACTAACAATGTCCAATCAGTGCTCATAGTCTCAGACCGTGTAGGGACACGCCCCTTTGACAAGGAGAATGGTAACACCCAGTTGTCAATTCATTCATATATTTTTAGGAGGAGTAACAGAGGAATGGCATAGAGTATTAATAAATAAAGACGTCCCAGAATTTTGATTTTATGGGAAATATAAGTACTTACTAAAAACAAACTATGTAAGGTGATCTGACAGGACCTCTTTAAAATGACACAATTATTCTTGCTTACAGCCAACACAAGGAGGAGATCAATGAATACATATTTATACAGCTCCCATTGAAGTCAATGGGAAGAATATAAATTCATACGAAGCAAGCGCCCCCTTGTGGTGGCTACCAGCAGATCTCCCCTATTGCAAATTGTGGGAGGACACAGAAAGTGCTGTTTTTGTGTTGTTGTTTTATACAGTATACGTTTTTATTTTTATCATCACTTAGCAAAGCTACATCTGAAGCAGCAATTTATGAGGGGCTTTTGGATTCTCTATAAAGTGAAGCATAAATATGCCATGGTACATTAACAAAGAATAGAAGGATTAGTAATAATGATATACAACTAGACAAAACAATATAAGTACAGAAGGATTTTTATCCCCTGGGTGCCATCATAGTGCTGCTCCCTACTACCAGAGAACATGAGTAATCGCATTCAGTCAATTCTGAAATTAATGTAAACCTGACTTAGTAAAGACCAATAAATACACTGCAAGTACAATATGTGCTCCTTTACAGTGTAGCCAAAGCCGACATCCCATAATACAATTTCAATAAAACACAGCTTTAAAGTCATTCTTTATGTGCTTCAAGGAGAGGCAGTACATCAACCGTTTAGCGCAGACTCTTTTTTTTATTCTCGTGTAATATGCTTTGGTACACCATCGCAGTTAACGACCTAATATTTTATACATTTTATTATTCTCTTGGCAAGAAGAGTGAACCCTTTCTATAGGTCCTAAGTCAAATTTCATTTCGGACGAAATAAAAAAGACATCACGCTTATTACAGTAAAGTTTCACCCTACCAGTGTTCAGAAATCATAGTGGGCATGACCCACTGCCCAAGAGGCCTCGTATTAGCCTCATCCAGGATAAATAATTGTTAACCGCTCTCAAGGTTTAGGACAAGCGGGAAGAATATATCCCCCTCAATTTTGGTGGAGGGGACAACGTGTTCTCACTGGTACAAGTTCTTACCAATGGAAGAGGTTGGGCGACATCACATGAGGACATTGCTCGGAGAAGTGATATTCTTTGAAGGAAATGTAGAGCCAGGAGATGGATAATCCCTGCCCCACACACAAGTTTGAGAAAGAAAAAAAAAAAAAATCTACTGCCTTTTAAAGCGAGTCTGTCATGATTTTTACCCCCCCCCCTCCCACACCGCTAACACCACTAGATAGTGGTAGGGGAGACAAATTTACTTATATATCTATGTCGGCGCTCTGTCTGAAACGTTGAATGTGAAATGTTCAATTTCCCAATGTAACCCCTCCCAACTGCTTTTGAGTGACGGCTCTTGGATGGGCTAAGGACCAGTAGAGCCGTCACTCAAGAGCAGAGGCGGGGGGATACAGCGGGAAACTGGACATTTCAGATTCGGCGAGTGAGAATTAAAACCTCATTTCCAGGGTGTTGCTTTCAGACAGAGCGCCAACATAGGTATCTCCCCTACCCGTCTAGCGGTGTTGTGGGTGGACAATAGTCGTGACAGAACCCATTTAAGAAGACAAAAATTGGGTGTCTAGAATATATTTACAAAGTATAGGGTCGATTTTGTGCATCACCAGTGACTACATAATCCACACAAAATGTTTAAGGACCTCAAGACTTCTTCTCTGAAACCCTATACTGTTAGCATCAATGGAAAATGCAATGTAGAAGAATTCCCAATTGTCTATGTGCTCCTTGCTGCAGAATCGTAGGCACAATGATGGTGCATCAGTGAGGAGAATGTTCACTAGCATGAGCGTAACCAGCAGACATAGCACTTGCTATGGGGCAAAGAGGTTGAGAGGGCCCAATCAGGTACAAGTACATTGTTCTTGAAGGAAAGGATGGTTGGATCCAGCGTTGGTGGAGATAAAAGGAATCTTTTTCCAAGTTTTAATTATTCTTATTAAAAAATAGGGTATTCAATAGCGTATATAGTATCTTTGCAATGAGAAAAGGTTTAAAGGTAGGTAGCCTACGCGTTTCGGACGGTGTCTCCGTCCTTATTCATGGCTTAGCCATGAATAAGGACGGAGACACCGTCCGAAACGCGTAGGCTACCTACCTTTAAACCTTTTCTCATTGCAAAGATACTATATACGCTATTGAATACCCTATTTTTTAATAAGATTAAAACTTGGAAAAAGATTCCTTTTATCTCCACCAACGCTGGATCCAACCATCCTTTCCTTCAAAGCAATTTTTTCGTGTGCCACCACGAGGATCCGAGCGCCAGGATTACCCATCATAAAACAAACAACTTTTACAAGGTGAGCTGGAGAAATCCTCCCTATATTACATTGTTCTTGCACTACTATGTGGGTTCTCGGATACAGTATATGGCACAATTATCCATACCTTCTAAATATTGCCACTCATGCTACTGTATCAGTGACTTTGCTATGGGTCCCTATGAATTCTACTAATGACCCCCGGCTGGCACCACATGTATATTGCCACATATCCTGAAAGCTTGAATATAACAAAACAACACACATATGGGTATGTAAATGGAAAACAGACTAAATAGTCACTACAAAATTGCAAGGAAATAAGTTTATTTAGAAATGAGCACACTACATCAATAATTCCCATATATCTACAAACAATTCATTTAGAAGTGAAACAATTATTATGATAAAATATTTAAAGTGAATATAATATGTATATTAAACATTTAAACGGAAAACGTGCCATTATACAAAAAATAAATAAAAAAATGTGTAAATATACAGTACGTGAGTCATTTAACTCTTTATGACCTCAAAATCTAAATATTAGATCACCAAAAAGACATTGTTGTTGATATGACAGTTATTATAGCACACAACGCACATGAGTTTTTTTCTTTTTTATTTATTGTATAATGGCACGTTTTCACTTTAAATGTTTAATATACATATTATATTCACTTTAAATATTTTATTATAATAATTGTTTCACTTCAAAATGAATTGTTTGTAGATATATGGGAATTATTGATGGTCTGGGAATTATTTGTGGCGATACGCGTGAGACAGTCAGACCCCTTCATCCCATCCTTTTAGGCTATTTGATATCCATGTCGTCACCATGCTTACGGTTTGATGCAACAATTTTTATGTCTTTTTAACTATACAAGCTGAGGGATTTAGGTGGTTTTTGGGTTATTATATATTTGGCTGCTTATCAAGGTGGCAACCACCCTTTGTATTTTTGTCCAGCATGATGTGCGGTTTTAAATGATTTTAAACATGTTTATGTAGTGTGATCATTTCTAAATAAACTTATTTCTGTGCAATTTTGTAGTGACTATTTAGTCTGTTTGCCATTTAAATACCCATATGTGTGTTGTTTTGTTATACCCTATGAATTCTAGTTGCGCCCGTTAGCTAGCTCATTTCTGAAAAAGCACCTTTGATTGTATATTGTATAATATTAATTGCCTTTTGCGGATGTTGTTTAGTAAAGTTTACAAATGAAAAAACAAAAACAAAACATAAAACTCTGCCTATGCTGCATCCACATACAAGAAAACCACAAGTATCACTGCAAACAGGCCGTACCTTCCATTTTCAGAAGGAATTTGAAGCAGCAGGAACCGCATGACTTACTATTGTTACACAGTCCAGTGCCATCATTATTTGTATTGTCTACATACCCCATTGTACAGCTTTGTGGAATATACAGTATTATCAGGTTAAAAATTCTAATGAGATTCTAACTGCAAATAAATATAAATGAAAATGATTGGATAGGGGTTGTGAAGAACAAGGAGTCAAAACTAACAAAAATCATATTGGAAATGCAGTAAAAATGCAAAAGCTCCACTTACTGAACATTATGTTCATAAACATAGGTATTAAATTCAACAAGAGATGAAAGACTTAAAAACGGCAGGAAAATATTATGTTTACACTACAAAAACAACAACAGTAAGGGCTCATTCAGACGAACGTGAATAACGTCCGTGTGCTGCGCAGGGAAATCACGCGCAGCACACGAACCCATTGATTTCAATGGGGCCGTTCACACATGCAGGAGTTTTCACGCAGCGTGTGTCCGTTGCGTAAAACTCACTGCATGTCCTATATTCGTGCGTTTTTCATGCACCTATCGCCCATTGAAGTCAATGGGTGCGTGAAAACCACGCATAGCACAAGGATGCACATCCATATGCGGTGCGTGATTTGCGCATCAATTCAATTGAAAATAATTTAAAAAAAAGATGTGCTTTGCGAGTGTGTGAATAACGCATGCCACTCGCAAAGGACTGATACATAATGGACCAGATTTACGTGCGTGAATCTGATACGCTCGTGTGAATGCAGCCTTAAAGTGGACTATGACCTGCTCTGCAAACTTTTACTAGGCTTAAAGGGGACCTGACACTACTTGAATTACAAATAGTCCTATAGACCCAGGAGACACACCATAGGGGTAATTTATCAACATTTCTACGCCAGTTTACTGTCGTAGAAAAGTCGCAAAAGGGACATAAAGTCAAAATTTTCATTGAAAATTGCTACTTTTGGTCTTTTCCACCACCCTCACCAATTTTGTGGGAAGGGAGTGTGGCCTCATGGAAAGTAGGCGTGGACTTTGTCTCTTAATAAATGTGTAGTGGTTTACGCTCAGTTTTCTTGCTATTGAGTCTGGCATATAAAACCCCAGTCTTCATAAATTCCCCCCATAGTCTCTAGGGTGGTACATACACTGTGCTTTCCTATTAATGCCACAGTATGGGGACAGTGCATGGTGTATATACTTTAAAGTAATTTATTTGAGTAGGGGGCATTTGGGTTATGAAAGTTGGGAAACAATGTTAGAGGGGCTTCCCTGGAGGGAGATTGGATCTCTAAAGTCTTTCTTCCTTCCAATGCAAATAATGCCAGGAGGAGTCCAACTCTAGATCAGTCATGTACAGATATGTAGCCATTACACTAACAAAGTAGTAATCTACTGCTCATGCAATTGTCTTTAAAGGGGTTGTCCACTACCAGAAAACTGAAGACCTATCCACAAGATAGGTCTTCAGCATATGATCGGAGGAAGTCCGACACCAGGACCCCGCACCGATCAGCTGCTCCGGTTGCCTCCGGGCACTGGATGTCATTGCACACTATGCAGTGTACGGAGCCAGAAGCAGTTGGCTCTGTACATTGAATGGCGGCTGAGCTGCAGTACTGCATCTTGGCCACCATTCTGTGACCGGAGTTATCAGACCCCCTCCGATTGTATACTGATGACCTAACCGGTGGATAGGTCATCAGTTGTCCGGTAGTGGACAACCCCGTAATGGTTAGTAGGGTGGGACTCCCACCAACATTTATATTACCAGCAAAATGATTTTAGAGCCTACACTAGAATTTATAAACTGGAATATAATGTATTTTATCATTATCATACTAAAAGGAAAACCAGTTTTATGTTGTAATGCTGACAAGACTATACTTACACAACAGCATCTACAGAAGACTCAAGTCGTGGGGACGTGCAGCCCAGTATTTCTCCCGGTGATAGTGGCTTACTCTGAGGGACGAGAACTTTGTACTCAGGGCGAAGATCTTGAACAGCAGCCTAAGGATAGAAACAATAAATATTCAGTAAAGACTGGTCATATGCTGGAAATTGAAGTTACATTAGCCAAAAGCGTTAGAACTTAGACCCATTAAAAGAGACTATTGAAATCACATAGTTTTTTTTTAGAAAAGTAAGAGTCAGAGTTTTCCTTTAGTGAGAGGTCTTTTAATATGTCATTCAGCCGTTAGTAAATTATCTTTGAAACAAATGCATGGTGACAATCATGGGGCTTGATGCCCACATTTTTGTCAAAAATATAAAAATTGCTCATGTTACCAAAACCTATTCCGAAACGGTTATTGATACTGTATTAGAAGTCATTGTCTCTTCAACAACCCGGAGAGCCTTCATATCTTCGGTCTTGGCAGGTGGAGTTAGGTACCACCTTCTCAGAAAAAGATTCAAAAGCTTTGATGATAAATGCCCATGGTTTCTCTCGTTGTATTCGTATAAAAGAAAGTTCTTTTAAGTGACTTACTAGATGGTACCAGAAGCATTTTATCGTCTAAATCTCACAGATAATGATCTCTGCTGGAGATGTCAAACTAGTAGTGGATCCATGTCCCATATTTGGTGGACATGTCCCACAATTCAAAAATTCTGGTCTGCTATAGAACATACCTTGAGAGACATTGGTTTACTCACTTCTTCCTTGTCAATTGAGATGGTGCTGCTTTCTCTACCTTCCAAGACATACCATCCATCCAAAACCAACTTATTAGCTCACCTATTGACCATAGCGAGAGCTCTGATACTTCTCTACTGGCTAGATAGTAATCCTCCAGTATTGCGAGACTGGCTTAATAAAATACAGGATATCTACAGAATAGAGGAGATATCCAGTTGGGAGACTCATTCACATTCCCTATTTCTTAAGATCTGGTCTCCATGGTGGCAAACACACAACGACCGCAACACTTAGAGGTTTTACGTATGATCATTGTATTACCTTCCAGGTTAGTTATGAGAGTTTTGATATTCCTTATACGCACACTGAATGTTCTGAGACATTTTAAATGTTTTAAATGCTTGTTTACTACTTCTAATATATGGCCTCTGCTATTGTATGCTATTGCTAATATGTTTGATGATCATGTTGTATATCTTGTATGAGAAGTATCGCAGACATTTTTTGTTCTCGCTCTTCTAATCTGATTGATTTTATTATATTTTGTTCGCCCTTTAAATCGAAGTCCATTTCCGCTCTACCCTTACCTAACCCCTCCCTCTCCTCATTTTTTTTTATGTTTGATAATAAATAAAGAATTTTGAAAAAAAAAAGTTTCATAAATTATCGCAGCAATATAGGACGGCCTTCTTCAGTACAGTCACAAGGGTTTGAGAAGGAGTGTATTATATCAATCTATAATGAATTAGGATGCAGTAAGACGGGGACTGATGAGAAATATGGCTTTGTATATAATAGATGTGGTAGATGCAATAAAGTAAAGTGATACTTTGGAATTGACTGTTAAGGGCTAAATGATGACAATGTACACCCGTTGCCAGCCTAGCTATCACATGATGATGTTGCCATCTGGCAATATCATATACAATACAACCATGTAGCCTTGCTCAGAGCTCCAGAATGGACTTTAGTGTTTTATATAAATTTAACTGAGAATTAAATGTTCTAAAAAAGGTTATTAATATACATTTGGTCAAAATGTTTTTGTGGCTCTTTCAGGTTAGGGGGATCGGACAATAAAGTTCTAGGATGAAAAACAAAAGGTAGTGCAACTCACTGCAAGGCAAAGTATAAAATTCAATGCTTTTTAGATTGAAAGCTTTTTAGATAGCTACCAGATGGCATTAGGAAATATAATGCACTACAATCTAGTGGAGTTTCATTGATTTTTAGGTTTTATTCACAAAAGCTTGCCCTATTTGCATCTGCAAAAAACGAAAAGTTTTTCATCCATATGAATCTCCATGTTGTTTCCGTGTGTCATACGTTTTTCTCCTCTGCAAGAACTTCTTGGCCTCACTTTTTTTTCCCTGCATTTCTTTAGCAGCTGATTCGTGAAAAAGAGCACAGCACACGGATGTAGTCCATGTGCGGTCAGTTTTATCACGTACCCCTAGACTTTATTGGTTGAGTTTGGTCCGCAATAACTGACCACAATTGGGCATGCTGTTAGATTCTCGCAATGTACACAAGCTTTGTAAAAAATAACACACGGATGTGTGAATAGCCCCAATAAATTACATGGGTCAGTGTGCTATCCTTATATTAAAATAGACAGCACACTAACCAGAAATGTGTTCGTGTGAATAAGGCCTTGTAATAATAAAATCTCCTTTCACTCTAATATAGGGGACTATCATGAGCATGGCATAATTCAGTGCTGATAGAGCCATGTATAGCCATGTACCAGTATTGGTCCTTGTCTACCATATCCATCCAAACAATGGCCCTGCTCATCTACTTAATGTAAAGTAGTCTTCGTTTGTTAATTGGCTGCTATCAATCATCATAATAATAATAGGAATAAATTGAGACATACTTTACTACTTGACGTCATGAACAAGTAAAAAATGAATTTTTAATTTACAATTTAAAACATTTTTTTTTTTTTACTCCAGACAGTAGTAGCGTATGATAAAAACATAAAATTGGGAATGCATCTGACGGTATTGTCTTAAAAAAAACAAATTTTGAAAAGTATCTGACTGTACCATACTTCTAAATTTAACTCTGACCGTAAACTCAGTCATATTTCTTTCTCTTGATCATTGCTGTTCCCCACGGTAGCCCTGTGTATCCAAGAAGCATCCATCAAGTTGTTGTGATAGTTCTGCAATTGCTGTTCAAAACAGATAACAGGACTCATCCGTTGATTTCAGAGGACAAAATAAAAGGATAATGGAGGCGCTCAGACTGGTAAGATATAGAACGTCCGAAGGCCGCAGAGCAGGCATGATAAAGCTCTTGTAATAAACCTCCCCACAGCCAGATGGTTATTTGAAGACAGTAGAGGATGATGAAGTGTAAAAGACAGAGAAAACTGAATAAACAGTTAAACTAGGATTGATAGAAGTGGGGATTCCGGACATGATTGGGCTATCTTCTCCAGTATCGCCTTAATTGTTCCAAGGGGACTGCTAATTTTCTGAGTGGC
The DNA here is from genome assembly GCF_050947455.1 of Rhinoderma darwinii. Classification (NCBI taxonomy): domain Eukaryota; kingdom Metazoa; phylum Chordata; class Amphibia; order Anura; family Rhinodermatidae; genus Rhinoderma; species Rhinoderma darwinii. Next base: position 407,800,434 of record NC_134688.1, read on the forward strand.
AGAGATCGGGGAGTTAACTAGTCTGTTTGCTGTGGCTGGTATCACTGCGTGGGATGGCGTAATGAGAGATCAAAGGATTCGGTTTTCCCTTTGTGATTAAACGAGTAAACAATTTCTTCTTCCCTCTCCTCTACAGTATGAAAAATGAAAGAGTTATAGAGTGATGTTGGAGCGATCACTGTTCAGCGGATAGAATTTATCATCATCCATTTTAAAACAGATGGTTGAGGACAGAGAGGACAGGGAAATAAACAGCAAAATGATCACATTGTCACTCGTTCTATACTCTACGGGCAAAAGTCTACGGTCACTGGTGCAGGACCACGTCCACAAACTGTGAAAACTATTTTCTTTGGCCAGGACAAGAGATTAAGGCACAAAAAAATATCAGTCTGCAACCTCTGCGGATCCACTTTAGATAGATATACATGCCAGATATCAAGAGGGTTATGACTGTGGCTTATTAGCCATACGAGGGATACAAGAAATGTGTAATTGATAGGCAAAAATAAAATTATATCCTCTAAATTGGAACACTTCAACAACATGCTCCTAGATAAAGCCAAAATAAAAGGGCACATATCCAAACGTATGAACCCAAGATAGGGAAACATTCACATTCCAATTTTCCCCTTAGAAATAAGTTGCAATTAAGAGCAGATTATTACATATTTTTTTTTATTAGTATACTAGTTTCCTTGATTTATTTTACTTTTTAGATTTTGTTTCGTAGTTTTTTTATATGGATGTGGTGACTGACAATCCCACGGAAATAGGATAACACTTCTCAGCCCTTATTAAAATATTGTTTTGCAAATGATTTTAATGAGGTTACATCTCAGCTATATCATGTATGACTAATACCATAAAATATCAATAAACACTTTTTTATTAGAAGTAGTAGTCATGTGTTAAAGAGGAGACTAAACTCACAAAACAGATTCAACTTTAGCCCTGTAATATTCGTGCTCTAGTAGACGTCAGTATTATGGTGAAGTGTTTACCGAGGGAAGGTTTATCTGATGTTGGCCATAAACTTGATACAGCTGTCGGCCTAATGCTCTTCTGTCTCCAGATATTTCTCCCAATGAGACCATAAACATGTATACGCGACTTGGCCAAGCATGCATGTTTATTTCAACGGGAAGTTGGAAAATTTAACATGCCCATTCCCGAGGCCCCGAGGATAGTTGGGAGGCCCCATTTGCAGGATTGTCACCCCATTTTGATGACATATAAAAGGGGCTTTCCAGGAGTTGAAAAAATTAGCCCGATAGTAGGAAATTAAGTTAAGAGTTTGTCCCAAAAACTCTTTTACAAACATACAAAAATAAAAGAATACTTAGCCGCTCAAACTACCCAAATGATTCCACAAATTCAGACCAGGGATCCTGGTGGTATCCTCCTCTAAAACACCTTGAGGAAAGGTAACAGTACAATGAAACTGCTGCAGCAGATGTCCGTGCTGGTGGGACTCCGTAGTTTTATGGCCGTCCTGGGCTCTTTCTGATCTTAAAATGAGCCTGGACTATCGCTGTACAGCAGGTGTCCGTGCTGGCTGGGCTCGGTAGTTCTACGGCTGTCCAGGGCTCTTTTTGATGTTAATATGAGCCTACTACAAGAAAATAAAATAACCAGTGGTCCCCTATTAAATCCCCCGGCGCCACAGGACCTACGCTTCTGTGGTCCACGCTGGTCTTTGTTTACATGTCCTGCAGTGATGACATCACGTACATCCACACGAACGCTGCAGCCCCTCCCTGGCCTCAGCAGTCTCGTGTCATACATGAAAGCATCACTGCTGAGGCCAGTAATTGGCTGCAGCGATCACCTAATTGTACGACACGTCATCGCTGCAGCAATGTAAAGTACACAAAGACCAGCGGGGACCACCAGAATGTCAGCGCTGGATTGGTGGGGGGATTTAACAGGTGATAATTGGTTACTTTTTGTAGCTTAAATCATACTTGACAACTCTCTTGAAATGCCTGGGAGATTTTCTCAACTCCAGAAAGAGCCTGCAAATTTCTTGGGCGCCGCATCTTCTTTAAGTCTGTAACTCATCTTTCCCCATTCTTGCAGTTCTCTTCGTTCCTGGGCGCCGCTGCCGCAAACCACGTCCATTCACCGGCCACTGTCCATCGGGACATTGTCTGCGGCAGTGCCCAGGGGTGAAAAATACTGCAGAAAAGGAGAGAGGCGAGTATGTGCATGCCTGGTCTGTATTAATGTGCCATCTGATCTGGGGGCTGTTTTAAGGGGGGTCTGATCTGAGATCTATTTATTTAGGGGGTTTAGTCTGTATTGATTTGGGGGGTCTTAGTCTAAAGGCCAGAATTTATTTAGGAGGGTCTGTTCTTCTTTATTAGTTTTAGGGGTTCTAATCTGGGGTCTGTATTAATTTTGGAATGTGCAGTCATATGCACTATTTGCGATTCAAATGTTGAAGGTTGGGGACCTATTCTATATAAATTTGGACAGCGTGCACAGCACATTATACGCCATATTTCTAAATCTCTCTGATGTCCCTACTCCTAAGTTGGCAAATATGTGTTCTGCTGATGGCAGGGGCCATTTTGTTTAAACATGCTCAGTTGTAATCTTAGGATGTGCACTGGCTGCCGGTAGTGTTATGTCTGTAGGTGTATGTTCTTTGTATGTACACGGTAATGTAACACACTAGAGTAACAGATAGACAGGCACACAGAACACACGCAGATATGGATCAATGCACCCAAACTGTATGTTTCTGTACGTCTGTGTGTATATATATATATATATATATAAAAATTTCTATACACACGCACGCGCACACATACAGACATACATACATACTGTACAGTGTACATACACACACACACAGACATACACCGTTCAGCCATAACATTAAAACTACTGACAGGTAAAGTGAATATCACAGTTAGTCCTGTTAAGGGGTGGGATATAATAGGCAGCAGGTAAGGGAGAAATGGGCAAGCGTTAGGATCGTAGAGACTTTCGCAAGTGCCAAATTGTTATGACTAAATGATAGGGTAAGAGCATCTCCAAAATGGTATTTCTGGTGGGGTGTTCACAGTATGCAGTGCTTAGTACCTACCAAAAACGGTAAAAAAAAAAATAGAGGACAAATGGTGAACCGGCGACAGGCACAAGGGCGCCAAAGGCTCATTGATGCACGTGGGGTGTGAAGGCTAGCCCATCTAGTCCGCAACCAAAGAAAAGTGACTGTAGCACAACTTAATGGAAAAGTTCTTGCTAGCTATGATAAAAAGGTGTCAGAGCCCACAGTGTATCGCAGCTTGCCTCTTTCAGCAGGATAACACGGTCACACTGCATACACTTTGTGTGTATGTGTGTGTGTTGAGACTTTCCCTATCATTACCATTGGCTGTATCCAGTCACATGACACACCATTGGGCATGGCTTGGCATAGACTTCTTAACCGATTTACGTACAAAGCACTGCATATGTATGTCATAGGGGGAGGGGGTTTTTATGAAACAGGCTCACGGGCTGAGCCCGCTCCGTACACTGTAGGTTTCAGCTGCATATTACAGCCGACGCACTGCTCTAACGGCCGGGATCATAGATTTTTACGATCCTAGCCATTTACAGTGTAACTAAACTTTAAAAAAAACTTCTGACACGTCATAATGACATGTCAGAGGTTTTGATCGGTAAGAGACCCTCACTGATCGCTAAAATGAAATGGCAGAGTCGCTCGAGTGAGCGCTGAGCCGCTTCGTTTCTTTTTTCCAAAATACGTTTTTATTGAGGTTTTACGTAAAGGCAAAAGTGTGATTACAATATGAGTAAAAGCAACAGTGTACACAGTATACAAATAATTGGTAGGATTCACAATTAGAAGACCAGTGTGCACATAGCGTGATCTCTACAATAGAAAAAACTAAATAAAAAACAAAACCAATAGAACTGTTTCTGATCGGCTTTTCTCTGAAAGAAATGACCAATTTTTGTACGGGCTCAATCCCCATTTCTCTCTTTTCTATAGCTATTCCTCCATGTAACAGACAGGCACAAAGGAGAGGTAAACAAGCTCTAAAGTATGAGAAACCCAACAAGCAACTCCCCAAAGTTCACATTCCTGGAGCTCTGCGATTACGATATTACGGGAGAGGAATACTGGGGTTTACACACATTTTAAGATATTGAGTAGTTCGATTTTCAAAATGGTGATGCTTCCAAAGTGTTTAGTTTTGTGGCATGTGGAAATTGAACATGAGGAGAACCCTGGATCTGGAAGACTGCTAAATAGTTTCATAAATTGAGATAGGTAGTCTGGATTATACTTCATTGTCCAGCCAGTCAAAAAAAGAAAAACTTTAAATTCCAAAACTTCTAATGATGATTGAGAGTACTCACGTCTTCCATTGATTAAGCATGGAAGAAAGTTTTGTATTTTGTGGCAGGGCAATTTGTATCCTAAAAACATTCATATACATTAGACAAAACTTACTTACGTAATCAATGTCTTATTTTATTTTGAACTTGTTTTGAATTGGGTTTTATGAAAAAAATTGTTTTTTACTTTTTGAGATACAGCTTCTATTTATACTGGATACATAGAAGCTGTATCCTGCGGTCAAAGCTGAATCCGTCAGGTCAGCGGGACTGACTGCTCCGGTGAGCGCAGGTCCAGCTATTATCTATAACATCCAAGTTCATGAACCCGTCAGTCCTGCTGACCTGACAGATTCGGCTTTGATAGCAAGACACAGCTTCTATGTATCCAGGATGCATAGAAGCTGTATCTTAAAAAAGTTTTTTGTTTTTTTTTAATAAACCCCAATTTAAAACTTGTTCAGAATAAAATAAAAAACATTGCTTTATTAAAAAAAAAAAAATCTATTTGCCTTTAAAATGTTTACATAGCCTTTAACCTGCTTACAATCTAATGTGAATTGGGGCCACCTGACTCCGTCCCGAGAAAGCACAGGGCATGTTGGATTTCCTAGGGAGATGTCACTGCCGGGCGTGTCTGGCAGCACCTTATTCCCCTCTCCCTGTTAAAATAAACATGCACACTTGGTTGAAAGAAATATTGTTATTTATCGTGATGTATGACCAAGTGTAAGGGATAATAACTTGTAGCTTTTCTTTTCTTGAAACGTTACCGTTATTTTTTTGCAGGTAGCTCTCTTGTAATTTTTGCAATAACTATCTAGAAAGGTCGTATTTTCTCCAGACAATTTTTCTTCTCCTGGACTTTGTGACATATGTCTTGGAAAGGACTGATTATTCCTCTTGATATACAATAAAATCGAGGAAATTTCTGACCTTTGTGTTATGATAGACCATGTGGCTGTTTGATTTGTTCTGTGGTATATCAAAGTGGACGCCTCCCTGATGAAGAAGACTGGATGCCCGAGAAAGGCTTGATTTGATAAATTAGCTTTTATATCTGGAGACCAAGGGCCTTATTTACTAAACCGCGCAGAGGCATTAAACATCTAACAGTGTCAGGAGCCGCCTTGCAGGCATGTGTGTGATTGGTCGGTAACGGCGTTGTGTGCTATGGGCTTAAGGATCTTGACAAAACATGGCCCCAACTGTCACCAGGTTCATTTGTTCACGTCTTCTGTTGGCCCTTTTATTTGGTTTTCAGCCGCATCCAAAGACTTGAACAAATATTCTAGCGGAGCACATTAATCACTAAACGCTGACTGCATAGCAAGCTCAGATGTGAAGGTCTACATGTTCTCTCCTTCATGTCTCTGTAACGTATCTATATTGCTGCACTTCTGCTTTAACCCTCTCCCTACTAGAGATGTAAACCACCTTGTATACATCGGATGAGAAGTAGCCTTCCTTCAGCAAATGGGTTAATCGGTGGTCCAGAGTGTTCATCCAACGTCAAACGCACCAAGGTTATAATATGGAGTAAGGCTTCAAGTTGTATGTTAGCTGTCTTCATGCCTTTATTCTCATCATCAACAGTATATTAAGACTTTTTTTTTTTTTTTTTTTTAAGGGGAAGAGACACAACAATGGTTTTCTAATAAAGTTTGGAAATGAAATCTTTGAACGCTGCAGGAGTTTTATGCCCTTGAAAATAGGTTAGATTTAATGAAATGTACGGTATACACCGGATTCCTCCTACCAACACTCTTTGTAGAGTTGCATCTATTTGACATTTATTCGCTAAAGTGTAAAAATAAAGCAGCCTTTATCTGGGAAGTATGGAAAAGTTACAGGAAAAACATTTGTTTATGTAGAATTTGTTTAATCCTAAACTTAATTTCACCTTTTTTTTTTTATATTGCTAAACACACATATTCTGCAGATCTTAGACATGTAATTTTACCATAGCCAGCTTGTAATCTGGAGTCCAGTGACAGACTACTGGCTGCTGTACATGGAATCCTGTATGCCACTGATGGGTCTCCATGCACATGAAAAATGAAATTCACTCATCTCAGTGAAATATATACGGCAGAACAGAAGATGAGCATCTATTTCTTCGCACATCACAAAGCGTATCTCCTATCCTACAGTTCATTGAACATAAGCTATTACATAAAAAGTCTAATATTAAATACTGTAAGGCAAAATTGCCTCTTTCTTCCTTTAACAGCAATAAGCAAATCCCCAAAATGTTCGCTCCTTTTCACTTTTATGTAACCTTTGCATTGTATTTTATATACATACTGTGAAACAGTGACAGGTAAAGTAATTGAGGGAAGGTACATTTCCCCTAGAATCCTGTCATATGTATCCTAGGCTCCAGGGAATGAGTAGTTCTTGCAATAGAAAGCTCTAGCTTTCCAATCTCGGCTTAAGGAAAAGCCGGAAAAAAGGCCTGGAGTTGGATTGGAGAAGAGCAGGGCGGGTTCCCCAATCCCTAGTCGATCTCTGTTTGTAGGACAAGGTTGCTGCTCAATTAGCTGCACCTGTAGCCTGTGTATAAAAAGGTGCAGACACAGTGTGTGGGAGTCTCACCCCTGACTCAGACTGGAGACTACTAAGGCTGGAGTAGCCTGTATGCTATGTGAGTAAAGACCTGTGTTACTTTGTGTCCAGTGCCTGGTAGGAAGGCACTCGGTATAGTTAGATAATATCTTGGTTAGTTAGTGCTCAGACGAGCAGGATTTATTTTGTATTTTGCCTTGCTGTACAAGAGGCTGTTTCTTTGACAAGAATAAAAACACAGGCAAAGCCCTGTTATGACTTTTAATGCACGGTGTCCCTGTCTCTGGCTACAAAGAAACCGCTGTACCAACCCTCTTCTGATGCTAAACCCTCACAATACTCTAACCTTTAAAGAGGGTCTTATGCCATAAGTTAATAGTGTCACATAAGCTAGTATCGGGGGAGGCAGAGCTGTGTAATAATTGCTTATTCACATGGGTGGATGCAATGTAAGGGAGAGTATCACAACACATGTGAAGCTGTATGTACACGTAGCAATTTTTTCAAGCCACCGATGAATCGTTCCGAGCATTGGATAGACATTTCTATTGGTACGTTTATTGTACTTGTGCCTTACAACGATTGCTAATAGAGCCATGATTTTCATGTATGCACGATCAATTATGATCTTTTTCTGTATTCAGATTAGGCAATAGTTATGATCAGGTTTAGGAAACGAGAGGATCAGAACGATTATTTTTACAAGTAAATGGCCCTCATTCACTTCCCGATTCTAGCCAATGAAGCACAATTAACTAGTGGCAGTAGAAGTAGTAGCTGCATCAGTAGTAGTAGTAATAGTAGTGATTGCAGTAGTAGTAGCAGCAGCAGCAGCAGGTGTAGTAGTAGCAGCAGCAGTAGTAATAGTAGTGACTGATTACAGTAGTAGTAGCAGCAGCAGCAGGTGTAGTAGTAGCAGCAGCAGTAGTAGTAGTAGTAATAGTAGTGACTGATTACAGTAGTAGTAGCAGCAGTAGTGTAGTAGTAGTAGCAGCATCAGGTGTAGTAGTAGCAGCAGCAGTAGTTGCAGCAATAGTAGAAGCTGCAGTAGTAGTAGCAGTAGTAATGGTAGTAGTTGAAATAGTAGCAGCAAAAGTGTAGTAGTAGTGGTAGTAATAATAGTAATAGTAGTAGTTGCAGTAGTAGCAGCAGTAGTATTGTAGTAGTAGCAGCAATAGTAGTGGTAGTAGTAGCAGCATCAGGCATAGTAGCAGCAGTAGTAGTAGCAGCAGTAGTAGTAGTAGTAGTAGTAGTAGTTGCAGTAGTAGTAGCAGTAGTATAATACTAGCAGTAATAATAGTAGTAGTTGCAGTAGTAGCAGCAGTATAGTAGTAGTAGCAGCAGCAATAGTAGCGGTAGTAGGAGCAGCAGCAATGGTAGCGGCAGTAGTAGCAGCATCAGGCGTCGTAGCAGCAGTAGTAGTAGTAGTAGTAGTAGTAGCAGCAGCAGTAGTAGTAGCAGCAGTAGTAGTAGTAGCAGCAGCAGTAGTACTAGTAGTAGTAGTTGCAGTAGTAGTAGCAGTAGTATAATACTAGCATTAATAATAGTAGTAGTTGCAGTAGTAGCAGCAGTATAGTAGTAGTAGTAGCAGCAGCAATAGTAGTAGTAGTAGTAGTAGCAGCAGCAGCAATGGTAGCGGCAGTAGTAGTAGTAGCAGTAGTAGTAGTAGCAGCAGCAGTAGTACTAGTAGTTGCAGTAGTAGTAGCAGTAGTATAATACTAGCATTAATAATCGTAGTAGTTGCAGTAGTAGCAGCAGTATAGTAGTAGTAGCAGCAGCAATGGTAGCGGCAGTAGTAGCATCAGGCGTAGTAGTTGCAGCAGCAGTAGTAGTAGCAGCAGTAGTACTAGTAGTACCGTAGTAGTTGCAGTAGTAGTAGCAGTAGTATAATACTAGCAGTAATAATAGTAGTAGTTGCAGTAGTAGCAGCAGTATAGTAGTAGCAGCAGCAATAGTAGCGGTAGTAGTTGCAGCAGCAATGGTAGTGGCAGTAGTGGCATCAGGCGTAGTAGCAGTACTAGCGGCATAAGGCGCAGTAGCAGCAGTAGTAGTAGTAGAAGCAGTAGTATTAGTAGCAGCAGTATAGTAATGCTCTGTGCACACTAAGTTTTTACCCAAATACGTTGAAAAAGCTCCTGTTACGTTATTAAAGCTCCCCAGAAATGTAGAAGTAGTAGCAGCAGCAGTATCAGTAGTAACAGTAGTAGCAGCAGTAGCAGTAATAGTATTAGTATCAGCAGTAGTATTAGGAGAAGTAGTAGTAGCAAAAGTAGTGGCAGCAGTAGTGTAGTAGTAGTAGTAGTAGTAGTAGTAGTAGTAGTAGTAGCAGAAGTAGTAATAGTAGTAACAGCAGTAGTATTAGGAGCAGTAGTAGTAGTAGAAGCAGCATTAGTAGTAGCAGCAGCAGTAATGTAGAAGTAGCAGCAGTAGAAGTAGCAGTAGTATTAGTATAGTTAGTGTCAAAACATAAAGTTCACTGAGACTATGTTAAGTGCGTACGCAGGCAAAGCTCCTGAGATACACGCTAAATGGGTCTATAAAACTCCATTAGCCCGACAGAGACCAAAAGACTGTACTTTTGGCCCAATAGGACCACCGGGATCATATACGGTAGTATACCTTCATTTAGAGGATGGAACAACACAGTAGACCATGCTTTTCCATCTCAAGGTATTCTGCAAAAAACATATACGTTTTTTTACATGGTAGCCCTATGGGTGACATATGCCATTGTATGGCATGCGTTACAGGTATACTTTTTACATATATGTCATGGGCTTTTCAATAGTCCTTCATGAGGTATATGTTAAATGGGTACCATTATGGACTACGGGCAACATATGTGTTAAACGGATGCCTAACAGTGGCATTCGTCACACTTAGACTATAATGGTACCCGTTTAACTTATACATTATGAACAGGGTCATGAGAGTTTATGACATATATGTTTAACTTATGCAATTAAACTCTATAGAGCGATGGATGCCACTGTGAAGGCATCTGTCACAACCTACGTTTAACGTATACTTCGGGAGCTTTTACCGGTGTTTACATAAAACGTAGGCCAAAAAGTCAACTACCTATATTTATTGCTAAACTTTCCATTAAGAAAACATTTTACCACATAGTTCACAAGTGATAGTAATACTGTATATGTTCACATGGCGACCTTGTCTTTCATTACCATCCGTTGAGTTCTGGTGTCACTATTGCAATGTAATCAGGAAAATGTATGCGATAATGTACTGAATATTATTACAATTGCGGTATATTACAAATGTTCGATGTCACCTTAGATTCCTGTGACCTATATAGATAAAAGCACTTGTCTTCCACTTACAATAGTGTACTTTAGACTTATAGTGCTATAGAGACTATAATGAGCAGCCATATCTCTGTAATTCTACTCCTACTTTTGACTGTAATATAAACTGTAGATATATTCAAGACCTCTCTGATATTGTAATAACAGCACAACTTAGGGCCTGTTCACACCTGTGTCGATATTTCCGTTGTTCTGCTCTGTCAGAGAAGCAGAACAACGAAAATACCAGAAGCACTGGTTCTGTTATACAACAGACACCATCGGTGCCTACGGAACCCATTGACTTTATTGGGTTCCTTCGGTTTTACATCAGGGTGCGTTTTAAAGTGGATCTGGTTTTTTCTTTAGGCCTCATGCACACGACCTTGCATTACGGTCCACATACTATCCGTAATTACGGATAGTATAGGACACATTCTATTCTATGGGCCAATGCACACGACCATGGTTTCCATCTTCCATGAATTGGCTGGGAGCCCGAACCGCAAAAAAAATAGGACAAATCATTTTATGGGCTGCACTTGCGCCTTGTCTGTGCACGGTCCGTGATTGCGGATGGCCCGCGGCTGACACTCCTTGGGCCGTCCGTGCTGTAATCATGGACCGTGCACATGGCTATAGTCATGTGCATGAGGCCTTAAACAGCGCCGCTCATGTCAATGGGTTGTGTCTGGTATTGCAGCTCAGTCCCATTCAGGGGAATCTGTGATCTTGGCTGTGATTAATAAAGAGCAAAGCAAAGATTGAGATTTACCTGTAGTGCGGATACAAACTGGATAGTGCTGACAAAGGCCAGTGATGTTCCATGTGGAAAGTTGAAACGAATAGTGTCCACAAAGTGCGATACATCAATCTTTATGTCGACAAACACATACAACATCTGCATTCCATGTGTGGCATCAATGGGAACTGCAGAAGGAAAAGTCAAGGGTTAGATGTCGAAACAATCTTCTTACAGAATGAGATTCACAGGGAACCTATGTCCACAAAAGGTCAAACTGCAAATTGCACGTATACCAAATGGGGCTCACGTATGAAACCTCGAACAATATGTGGTCTCGTTGCCCGTTTCAACCACAGTCCATGTTTCATTTCTCCAGTGCAGCATAGTATATGAAAGTTGAACTCTGGTTGGTATCGGCAAAAGGTCATCTTCTCGGATAACGTTCTTTTTATACATAAAACCCAATGAACTTTTGTTTTCCAGTAATGTGTTTAGAACTCTGAAACACAATAGTCCTGAACATCTGGTAGACTTTGGGGACAGGGACTGAAGTAAATGGTTACAATTTCTGTACAGTGCTGTGGAATATGTTGGCGCTATGTAAGAAACGACAAATAAATAAATTCGGCCATCAGAGGGTGCTATGATCGCATGTCAATTGGATATGATATAAAAGTCGGATCAGTGGAGACTGTCACCAAGCCTGAGAACAAGGGTGTACCGCTCTTTCTTGGTGGAGAGGTGGTCACAAGTACAGTTTCTCTCCATGGAAATGTAAAGCAGGTAGGAAAACTGCAGGGCATCGTTAGATGAATTGGTTGGTAAAAGACTCCTTTAAAGATGTCACATTTCCATATTTATCAAGAAGCTCTAAGAAAAAGTTAACAATTTGTATTTTGCAGTATTTTTTTAGTTGTTTTTGTGCAGTTGAAAAACCACAAGATCCAGTTGTTACACGAATGTGAAGGAGATTTGTAAAACTCTCCCTCATAATTTGTATTGATGTGTGATTGTTGTTTTCCCACATAGGCAGTTCTGGGAGCATTTTTTAGAATAAGAAGCCATAGATCAGGGCATGGCATAGTTGGAGGGGGTCCTAGTACACCTGGAGGGGGTCCTAGTACTAAGGGACTTGGAAACCCCCCTTTAAAAATGTGCCCCTGGATATGAGAATTTTGGGGACATGTAATATATTAGTGAGCTCCAGTCTCGCCACATTTGGTATTTATAACTACTGCACATCTTCTGTATCACTGTAATAGGAAAAGCTGTAAAGACAAAATATCTTAATGGTGATGAACTATTAGATCTCCAAAATAAAAAAGACAATTGAATAACGGACAAACTGTAGTAAAAAGTCCTCGATCACATTGATTGCCAATAAAGGATTTTCTGCACATTGTTAATCTATCTAATAGCTTCATTAGAGGTAATATGGCGGTTTTTTCCCATTCTTTTAGTAGTGCCACCGCCAGGGTGAATATATTGGCAGCGTTCATGTCACCATTGTCATTGGTGGGACTAAGCAGAGGTGCTGGAATTTCTCTCCTCGAATGGAAAGCAAAGCTTTGTGTTGATAATAGACAGGGAACGTATGACTGATGTTATCAGTCTTTTCAGTAAAAATTGTTCCTGAATTTAACAGAATGTGCTAGCTATGATTACAGAACTGTTAGAAGTCGGTTTTTGTACTACAAAAAGAATAAAAAAAAGTTTCCTTTTACCACACATAGTTTGGTGTGACATAATAGCTGTCTGTCACAAAATGGAACAAATAATTGAGATATTTCACAGAATCTTCTGCCCACTCCCCAACCCCATTATATCTATGAGCTTTTGTTGTTTTTTTTTTATAAATTGCAGTCAAACTTCCATACAGAAAAAGAACCAGTTAGCATAGTATAATAAAAAAGAAAAAAAAAATTACTATATTCTATATACTTTATCATTTGTTTCATGGGACGCTTGATTATTTTGGCATACGTTTGGGGGTGCTGGTATACCTTTTTTCAATTGTACTAAAAAAGCGTATTCAACTTCACATTTCAGTGCAGAGCAATCTCACAAAGAAACAAACACTGCATAGTAAACATTTCTTTTATATGGGATCCTATGGGCAATGTTTCTAACTATACGCTCAGCACAGACACCGTGATATTTCTCCCAGTCTAATTGCAAGTGAACACCGCCACTTTTCTCAGAGTTTCCTGTTAATGTTATGTTAAAGTAAATATGTTATAAATATCATCTTAGGTTTTTTCTGTAGTCATATAATCTGTGTTTGCAGCAGTGGCGTCAGATCAATATCCCTGAAGACTAATGTCACTATCGTAATGCGGATGATGCATAATGTCAAAATGCCATGTTAACAGTATATGGCACAGACCAAAGAGGGCAAGAACAGTATATGGGCCCCTTTCTCTACAATAGCTCACCAAAAAGCATCCCTCTAAGGGTATGTTCACACACAGTTTTTTTGACAAATTTTTTGACGCTCAATGGCCGCGGGCGAAAAGCGCTTAAGAGCAAAATCTGCCTCAAAATTCCAAACGCAATTTTGAGGCAGATTTTCTGCCTGCAAAAAACTCAGTGTGAACATACCCTAAGGGTATGTGCACACACACTAATTACGTCCGTAATTGACGGACGTATTTCGGCCGCAAGTCCCGGACCGAACACACTGCAGGGAGCCGGGCTCCTAGCATCATACTTATGTACGACGCTAGGAGTCCCTGCCTCGCTGCAGGACAACTGTCCCGTACTGTAATCATGTTTTCAGTATGGGACAGTTGTCCTGCAGTGAGGCAGGGACTTCTAGCATCGTACATAAGTATGATGCTAGGAGCCCGGCTCCCTGCACTGTGTTCGGTCCGGGACTTGCGGCCGAAATACGTCCGTCACTTACGGACGTAATTAGTGTGTGTGCACATACCCTTATATCTCTCTGACAATCCAACAGTTTTTGTGAGCTATTAAATTCTTTAGCGTAGTGCCCTACATGCAATTTAATAGACAGTAGGACGTTTGCTTTTAGGGTGGCATTAGGCTCCGTTACCTACTGGGCCTCTGTGCAGCTGCAGAAGTTGCACATATGGTATGTCCGCCCCTGGTATACAGCCTTATTTGGCTACTCTGTTCAAGCAGAAACTTCATTTCCATACGTGAATTAAACATTTCTGGGGCTTGTTAGTGCTGTCAACATTTAACTAAGCCGACAGTGACTACCAACCAACCGCATTTACAAACGGATGATGACTGCGCAGGAAGACAGTGATCTTTTTCACAGGTATAATTATATTTTACTCGAAAGCTAGAATAACCATATATATGTATATATAGATATAGTTTGTTGTTAACCCACATAGCGTATATAAAGTTAACCTGTTATCTTCTAGGGAGTAGTGAAATCATTGATAGATTTGTGTTTTCCGGCTCAATAATGGTATGAGCTTCTAGTGAACGGATAGCCTTAATATAACACCAATAAACAAATTCACTGGCTCTGCTTCCTAAACATGTGTGATGTAATAAGGTACTTTAAAAAAAAAAAAAGGCTAAGGGATTTTATTATTGTGATTGGCTTTGTAATGAGGGTGTATTCACATGTGCAGGTTTTGATCAGAGATTGTTCCGTTTTTTTCTATGCAGTTTTTGAAGCCAAGGCCAGGAGTTGATCATAAAGGGATAGAAAATGTAAAGGACTGATTCTACTTCTCTTATTTGAGGCCAGTTCTGGTTTAGGCTCCAAAAACGACAAGCTTGGCAGGGGCATAGGATTAAGTTTCAGCTTTTTTAACTAGAACTATAAAACCAATAAGGTGAAACCTATGATTTACGTTTGTGTCGGTCAGGGCTCCATTCCGACAGAAAGCTCAGACGGAACATCGGAACAGAGCCCTAGCGCCAGGGGCGTAACTAGGAAAGACTGGGCCCCATAGCAAACTTTTGATTGGGGCCCCCCCTCCGCTGGGTATTACACAACCCCCCCTTGTAGGTGCTTCCCTATGGATTCCACCACACAGCGCCCCCCTATAGATAGCATCATACACAGACCCCTGTAGATAGCGCCATACACAGCCCCCTGTAGATAACGCCTTACAGGCCCCCTGTAGATAACGTCTTACAGCCCCAAATCCCCCTGTAGATAACGCCATACAGCACCACTGTAGATAACGCCATACAGCCCCCCTGTTCTCCTTATCGCTGGGCGTCCCAGCGATCACACATGTATCCCCTATCCTGCGGATAGGGGATGCATGTGTTTTGTAGGCGTTGCACTGTAGCAGCCATAGCGGCTGCTAGCGGAGCCTCCGGCCATGGGGGGGGGGGGCCCGTGCCGGCGGGCTGCTATAGCGGTAGTTATGCCAGTGCCTAGCGCGGATGTGAACGAGGCGTTACTCAGCTTTTTAAGTAGATATATATATATATATATATATATATATATATATATATATATATATAAAAACTTTAAAGCGGTGTTCAATTAGGCCACCAATGAAAGGTTATCAAGGTCTTTTCGGGCAATAGAAAAAAAATAAATGTACATTGCAAAGTAAGTTTATAGTACAGTTACAGCCATTCCATAAAGAGGCAAATAGCAAATCTTTCTGATTACCTATGAATATTTGTAAGTGCTGAAGCCTTTAATATATAAAACTCAATTATATGTATTTTAATGTCCTCCAACTGCCTTTCACAGCTCAGACAGCAATCCAGCATGCACCGGCCACTTTAAGGCTGGGTTCACACGAGCATGTTACGTCCGTGAAGGACGGAACGTATTTCGGCCGCAAGTCCCGGACCGAACACACTGCAGGGAGTCGGGCTCCTAGAATCATACTTATGTACGACGCTAGGAGTCCCTGCCTCTCCGTGGAACTACTGTCCAGTACTGAAAACATGATTACAGTACGGGACAGTTGTCCCGCAGCGAGGCAGGGACTCCTAGCGTCGTACATAACTATGATGCTAGGAGCCCGGCTCCCTGCAGTGTGTTCGGTCCGGGACTTGCGGCCGAAATACGTTCCGTCCTTTACGGACGTAACATGCTCGTGTGAACCCAGCCTAAGGGTATGTGCACACGATAACTGCAATTACGTCTGAAATTACGGAGCTGTTTTCAGTAGAAAACAGCTCCTGAATTTCAGACGTAATTGCATGTACTCGCGTTTTGCGAGCCGTCTTTTACGGACGTAATTTGGAGCTGTTCTTCATTGGAGTCAATGAAAAACGGCTCCAACTACGTCCCAAGACGTGTCCTGCACTTCTTTTGACGAGTTTGTAATTTTACGCGCCGTCTTTTGACAGCGACGCGTAAAATGACAGGTTGTCGACTCAGTACATCGTAAAGCCCATTGAAAGTAATGGGAAGATGTTTGCCAACGTAATGGAGCCGTTTTTTTCAGACGGAATTCGAGGCGTAAAACGCCTCCATTACGTCTGAAAATAGGTAGTGTGAACCCAGCCTACGAGTTGTGATTCAACAGCACGTACGGACAGTAAATTTCTCCTAAATAATGGATGGAAAAAGCCTTGATGATAAATTATAAAATAGTAACTATATACTATAATAGTGGAAAAAAAATATTCTTCAACTTTGTTTCGAGTAAAGGTTGAAAGCACATTAATCTCTGCGAATTGCTTATAATTACTTCGAGCCCATTCACAGAGCCAAAGCAATGATCAATGAATATTATCAGTATCGGTATTTTGGAGCAATTTCATCAGTAGTGCGTGCATACAGTTCAGTAAGTGCTGCACATACAATAAATTACCTACTATAAAACCAGCCAGAAAAGAATAGGTGGACAAAATAAGGAAACGCCTAACAATATATTAGGCTCATGTATCTAATAAGCAGTAGGGCCAGCCGTTACATCCACAACAGCTACAATCTGACATATAATCCCTGAACTGTATATAGTAGTATATTAGATCATTCTTCATGAAGAAAAGTCTTCTACTTACTACAGTCGTGGAATTATATCCTGCTCTCTATTCTCCAAACACAAAGTTCCCTCCCCATAAAGTTTGAACAGAGAAACAATGGATGGCGCAATTTGTTCCATAAAGTTTCAAAGATGTTTAAGATCTGGTGATGGGATAAGACTACAGAAGGTGTATGTTTTCGGATGGGTATTCAGAAGAATTGGAAAGTGCACTCACCCAGCTAAATCAAGAAGGCACAGATACAAGAGTTCAACCCCTTATCGGCCAAAACTCCATTTTGATTTCAGGCAATCTTAAATAAGACCAGCCGCTATATCCCATTAAATGGTATGTGCGCTTTGGACAATCCCCACTTGTTACAAGGGTTTCTTGACAATAAACAAATCAAAGCGTCCCCATGGAGGTCCCTCCAGTGATCAGTTATAAACTGGGGGTAAAGCCTGGCAGTAAGTGTTCAATTTCCCTGCAGCTCCAACCACAGGGGAAATGGAGAATGACACAGTGCCCATTCAAATCGATCGGTTGTCTATGTGATGCAGGACAGTCATACAATATACACTTTACTACTTCTACAGTCTTTAAGCAGCAAGCCACAAAATCCTCTTCAGAGCTACTCTCCTCAACACCTTGGGTTAGGCGTAGAACGATACAAGTGGTTCAGGCTGGATCCTGGAGCTCTGCCCAATCAAGTTTTCTGTCAGGTTACTCTAAGGGTATGTGCACATACAAACGCAAAAACGTCTGAAAATACGGAGCTGTATTCAAGGTAAAACAGCTCCTGATTTTAAGACGTTTTTTAAGCCACTCGTGTTTTTCACGGCCGTTTTTACAGCTGTTTTTCTATAAAGTCAATGAAAAACAGCTCCAAAAATAGTTCAAGAAGTGACATGCACTTCTTTTTCGTGGGCGTTTTTTACATGGCCGTTTTTCAAAACGGCCGCGTAAAAAAAGGCCCATCGGAACAGAACGGCGTTTTGCCCATTGAAATCAATGGACAGATGTTTGGAGGCGTTTTGCTTCCGATTTTTCATCTGTTTGCAGCCCGAAAAACAGCAGAAAATAGCCCGTGTTAACATATCCTTAGGCTGGGGCTAAACCTAGACTTTTTTTTTTGTAGAAAGCAAAAAAAACACTGTCCATTGGAACACATCAGACTAGGTCTACACACAAAGTATTTATCTTACTCTACAAAAAAATTGTTGTCATATCGCTGTGATAAATCGCTGTTCATAGGAATGCTGTAAAGGATCTGCCAGGCACAACTTCTGTGGATACGCCCATAGGTAATCAGTCTGCACCTGCTTCTAGGTCTCTGAGACTGACTCCATCTTCCACCACTCAGGATGGCAGGCTTAGGAGTGGGAGAGCCTATCGCAGCCTGGCCAGACGGAGCTAGCTCCCGCCCTCTGTCTATTTATACCTGCCTTTCCTGTTCCTCCTTTGCTTGTGATTCTTCTTGTGTGGTTTCCTGGCCCAGCTACAGCTTCTGACTATTTGATCCTGCTCCATACTGACCCCGGCTTACTGACTACTCTCCTGCTCTGCGTTTGGTACCTCGTACACTCCTGGTTTGACTCGGCTCGTTCACCACTCTTGTTGCTCATGGTGTTGCCGTGGGCAACTGCCCCATTTCCCTTAGCTTTGTGTTCCCTTGTCTGTTTGTCTCGTGCACTTACTGAGCGTAGGGACCGCCGCCCAGTTGTACCCCGTCGCCTAGGGCGGGTCGCTGCAAGTAGGCAGGGACAGAGTGGTGGGTAGATTAGGGCTCACTTGTCCGTTTCCCTACCCCCATCATTACAAATGCACTGAGTAAATTCAAAATCGCTCTTGAAAGGTGTGTAGCTCTAAAATGCCAGCATGTAGCGAAAAAAACAACAAAAAAACATTGAAAAAAACTATATCGCTAGAAAATCACTTGACTGGAGCGATTTTGAAGACATTTTTCAAGCTACTCAATGCTTTCCTATGGATATCACAACGATATCCAATACAATTATTTGTAGTGAGATAACTACTCAGTGTAGCTCTTTTCTAATGCATTCCTATGGACCGTG
This sequence comes from Rhinoderma darwinii, assembly GCF_050947455.1. NCBI lineage: Eukaryota > Metazoa > Chordata > Amphibia > Anura > Rhinodermatidae > Rhinoderma > Rhinoderma darwinii. The sequence continues at coordinate 407,819,417 of NC_134688.1, forward strand.
ATTTATCACTCACTATAAAAAAAAATAAAAAATAAAAAAAAAAGGTCTAGTCTCAGCCTAACAGACAGAATATGTCCACCTTCAAGATGAATAAAACATAGAGCAGCCGTGAAAGTGTTTTATTATACTGAAAATATTTAAAATCAATACTGGTACATCAAAACCATATTGCTTGCGGCATGTAACTCTCACCCGACCCAGTGTTTCACCGTTCCAGCTTCACTTGGTACATACTCTGAGTGTCCATATCCTCTCAATCTTCCCAAAAAATGCCATAATCACATATCCTCCATAGTTACATAAACCTACATAACAATATAACCATTAAAAAACATAAAAGCATTCCGTTGTTCTTATATAAGTTATATTAATAAAATATGTGTATATATATATATATATATATATATATATATATACATACACACACACACACACACACACACTAGTTTATACCAGTCCTTCTCAATGAATTAGAATATCATCAAAAAGTTTATCTATTTCAATAATTCAATTCAAAAAGTGTAACTCATATATTATATAGATTTATTACACACAGAGTGATCTATTTCCAGCATTTTTTTTCTTTTAATGTTGATGAATTTTAATATTATATAAGCCCAATTTCAAAAATGATTTTAATACCGAAACGTTGGCCTATTGTAAAGTATGTCCAGTATATGCCCTCAATACTTGGTCGGGCTCCTTTTGCATATATTACTGCATCAATTCGGCGTGGCATGGAGGCGATCAGCCTGTGGCACTGCTGAGGTGTTATCAATGCGGCGTGGCATGGAGGGGATCAGCCTGTGGCACTGCTGAGGTGTTATGGAAGCCCAGGTTGCTTTGATATCGGCCTTCAGCTCGTGTGCATTGTTGGGTCTGGTGTCTCATCTTCCTCTTGACAATACCCTATAGATTCTCTACGGGGTTTAGGTCTGGCGAGTTTTCTGGCCAATCAAGCACAGTGATACTGTGGTTATTAAACGAGGTATTGGTACTTTTGGCAGTGTGGCAGGTGCCAAGTCCTGCTGGAAAATGAAATCAGCTTCTTGATATAAAATCTTGATATAACACAGTCTTAGGCGGGATTCACACGACCGGGTCCCGCCCGAGCCCGAGTATCGGCCGGTAAAATCGGCCATTTTTCCCGGCCGGTTTGCATTATTTTTGCATCCGTTCCGGGCCGGGCAGATCTGGACAGTGACATCAGCGGCAACTCCTGAAGGGGAATCCCCATGTGTTCGGGGATTCCGCTTCAGGAGTTTCCCCTGATGTCACTGCCCAGATATGGACAGAGACATCAAGCACTCTGTCCAGGAGCGGAATCCCCGAACACACGGGGATTCCGCTCCTTCAGGGGGCTAAAATGGAGCTAGCACATAGCAGAGCGGGGAGATACCTCCCTGCTCTGCTATAGTGGCGTCGCTACAGTACTAGCAGCCACAGCAGCTGCTAGAGGCGCCATGGAAGGTGTCGCCGGGCCAGGGCGCTTTTAAAACAAGCAGGAAAAGGGAGCCAGCGTAGTGCTCCCTTCCACCTGCTGTACACCCCGGCCCTGCCACAGTGTACAGCCATTCGTCCGAATGGCATCGACTCCTCCTCCTCACATGCACTCTGCGCTGTGAGGAGGAGGAGATAGAGCGCAAGCCACGGAAAACCCGGCCATCACTCGGGACACATCCCGGTGATGGCCGTGTATTACCCGGCCCCATAGACTTCTATGGGAGCCGGGCGGCTGGGCACCCGGCCGAAAATAGAGCATGTCCTATTTTTTGACGGACGGTTTTCCCGGCCGTCAAAAAATCGGTCGTGTGAATAGCCCCATTAGGGGTCTATTATTCCTAATGCAGCCAGGTGCCGGCCGATTTATGAACGGCCGGCACCCGGCCGGGAAACCTTGTCGTGTGAATGAGGCCTTACGGGCCAGTTTTATCAGGTATTTACTAATAAAGTTATATTTTAACTCGTTCTTTCAGGCTATGATAGTATTACGACTTTAGGAGAACGGGAGGCTATATTGGTTATACAGTGAAAATATACAATATATGAGCTTCACTTTGTGAATTAAATTGAATTACTGAAATAAATTAACTTTTTGATGATATTCTAATTCATTGAGAAAGACTAGTGTGTGTATGTATGTATGTATGTATATATATATATATATATGGCCTGCCACTTGCAATATAGTTCTGTACCTGTATCGATTGTAAATATTGTGAGTATAATAAAACCCGTTTGCTAGAAATTTCCTCTTGCACTGCTGCTCTATGCTTTATTTATCTTGAACAGGGCCACTTTAACTATAGGGCAAACGGTGCACCTCCACCAAGCCCCTGGCAGTGGTGTCATTTTTAACTTTATTTGCGTTCTTAGGTTTCACCTTTTATTTTTCAGAGGCCTCGGTACTTGAAAAGGGCTCTGTGTGGCTGAAACTTTGCCTTTTACTCCTGTAATTACCCTATAAAGAGTGGCACTTTAGCTGTGAATTTTCTTATCAATCGAGGCCAAAGTGGTGCTCGCTTCTAGAGAGCACAGTCCTGATAAACACCAGTGGTGGTAGGGGTTTCTTCTTTTTTACATGTACAAACCCGTCATCACATATTTATTTCATAAAGGGGCACTTGTTTTCTGATTCTTCTCATTTGGAACTGGACCAAGGAATGGAAGGTGTCTAGCTTTCTGTTGATGTTAATGAAATACATTTTCAAAATGTTAGAAGCAGCTTAGCAGCCTCTAGTGTCACTTGATCCAAGACAACAAGATGTAAATGTAGTGCAAACAAAACAAATTATTTTAATTACACTATACGGAACATGGCACACTAGCAGTGCCTAAAAAGAGCCAACGTTGCCCAAAGCAATGGAAATGTTGGCATGTGCTGGGTATTTATCCAGCATTTATCATAAGTGCTCATAACATTATCAGATCCAGGGGGGTAAATTATTCATTCCCTCCATCCATCTTTAAATCACAATAGTTACCATACAATACATTGTTGCAATTTAGAACAAAGTCATATAATGTTATATAATAAGTCATATAATGGTCTACTATTTTTACACCAAAAGGTAAAAAATTACCATTGAGCTACCGTACAAAAGTGGGAAAATAATTTAGGGACCTTCCAAATTCAAGCTACTCATTACAGAGAACGGAGAATTTAGTTTAGTTAATTACCTAATGTAAAAACATAGGGAAGAATTTGTTGTGTTGGATTTAGTAAAATGCACGTGTGTCAGCACAAACCCTTATGAACAAAATAATTAATAGCAGATCTCATGCATTTATCTGAAGAAAATTGCTAATACTGTACTGAAGCGATTCTTCCTAAAATGCAGATGTGACAGAAGCCCTTAGCAAAATGATAATTTTTGGAAGAATCTGCAATTCACGTTGCACTTCGCTGCCAATTACCCAGCTGAAAGATCAGAATAACAAATCGATAGTGCAACTATCATAATCGCAAAGGATCATATTATGCCGGGGGCCTGAATGCGCTGCAATAATTTATTAGTCGATATTGTTTTGTGATGGTACGAATTCACCTTACTAGTGGTTGAAGCGTAATATTCACCAGTTCTTTCAATATTTTTTTATTATGTATTATGTACTGCAGGGGTCAAAAACCTTCAGCACTCCAGCTGTTGTGAAACTCCAATTTCCAGCATGTCCGGAAAAACTTTAACTGGAATAATAAAGCATATGGCTGTCATGGCATGCTGAGAGTTGTAGTTTCACAACAGCTGGAGTGCAGAAGGTTGCTGACCCCTGATGTACTGTATAGAAATAAAATTAAAAAAAAGGGGTGTGCGCTCAGTGAGCCCTTTTCCGATCCGTATCCATGTATTGTGGAGATATTTTTCCTCAGAAACATTGCTTTTAGAGGAAAATACAGTGCCGCCCGCAGAGAGGCACCATACGAAGCACCTATGGCTTCATAAATACAGAAACACAAGGACTATATATCTATGTCTACATCTGTCTGTCTATCTGTATAAATGTCTGCCTATCTATACGTCATTAAAGTATTGCAGTGTATGTACTGCAAAAAGAACCACTAGTTTTCTGTACTAGTAAAAAAATAGAGCATAGATGTTTCTGTCCAAAATGCATAGAAACAGTTAAAAAACAGGACAGGGCTACGAGGTAATAGAGACATCCCTCATTCATATAATATACACAAAGCATAGAATGTGACTGACACGCCAGAAGTCTCCTCCTACATCATCATATTCAATTCTACACCAGACCCGTGTTTTGTTTTGATTAATTTTTGGGCAAATTCCATCATGTTCGACTTCAAAGTTCGCCACATCTGGGACATGCGGACAGTTTCCATGGCAGCAGAATACTGAACTCGAAAACTCCTTGAGAAGAGAGTAAGGCTGCGAGAGGCCCAGACACCACACATCTCCTACTGAGTATATAGGCGTCATATGTAGAGCCAGCCTGGGAGTACTTGCCAAAGTACCCTCAGAGGCGAAGGCCCAAAAAATGTCTGTGCACGGTCATATTAGGAAGGGAAAGCACCGTGTGAATAAAGACAAGAAGGCAGAGACTCATATAAGGAAAGGGTTAATGAAAAAGCTAACAGACTATATTTGTACTGTAGCGCCCTAAGGTGTACTGTATAATGGAAAAGCTGTCCGTAAAATACTTACTAAATGTACTAAACCTACTATTATACTTAACGTACTATATTACCATTGTTTTATACAGTATTATATAATGTTCACCTATCAATAGTGACAAATCAAGCATGGCCAACTAGCAATCTGATGGACTATGATGCAGCTATGATGGAATACGATTTTAATGGATCCCAACTAATCCTAGTGGTTTCCATCTGCTTACAATGGTGATCGTGACGTTTACGTTCAGTTTAAGGTATTTTTGAGCGCAATAATAGCGCCACAGGCTATGCTATTCTTGCCGTCCTAATGCAACATGAAAAAAACGCCAATGTGAACATAGCCTAATCTGGAGATCTTTTTCTGTCTTAAACTGTAAAGATTGGTGGAGGAGGAATACTGGCCTGGGTCGGTTTATAATGGGTCCGGCTCAGTGTATTAGTACATTATACCATGAAATTCTACAGAACTGTGTGCTTCTAACATTGCGATCATTTGGGAAAGACTCATGTTTCAGCAAGACAGCGCCCTTATGCACAAAGCAAAGACCAAAAGGAAATTGCTTTTTGTGAAAGAACCGGCTTGGCACCTGAGAACGGCAACCGAAAAAACTGCCTTTTTAATAAAATGAAACGTCAAACGACTAAGTATACCAAAATAAACCTAATATATTCCACTGATACGCTGATACAACATAAACAGACATAAAGGCAACTACAATACTACACAACCCAATGGCAATTTAATGCACAAAAAAATTAACTTAAAAACCTTAATAATTTCATATTCAATGAATATAATCATTTGTTATGCAGAGTTACATGTAACCCTCAGCTCCTTCTCTCTGATCTATTTATTTTTGGGAGTTCGGTAGTTTTGCTTTTCTATTAATGAATCAGCAAGCTCAGGATGAACAATGCTTTAGTCCCTTCCAAACAGGAAAGAGCCGCGATATACTAAATTTGAGAAGAAACGGAACAAGGAAGGAATTTAAATGGTTAAGATTGCTGATCGTTTTTGTGAAATAAAACATATGATTATTATCTTTAGTAAGCAATACTACATTCCTGGCTGTATACCATGATGGGGTTGGGGGGGGCTCCTGGACTCTAACTTTATTCTGTACCTGTGTGTAACTATTTTCTATCCACCTGAAGCCCAGATTTCAAGACGTGAATGATGACTGCTGATCCAGCAGCTAATACATCAGTCTTTGACACACATATTTCTGGTATCTGTACAATACAGACAGAGTACCCTGGAGAATAATGCCAAGATATGAGGACTCAGCACTTTCTTTTGTGTTCGCAGTTTGTTAACAAATACACCCATGCACGAGTCCTGTCAAATGATTTTTTATATTTCTGTCCTGTAATACTCTTCTAATATCTCACATTTCATATAAGAGTGCAAGAATTTTGGTGCATCATCATAGAATTAAAGGTGTTTCTTTAACAACTTGATGGCATATCCTCATTCAAGTGGATGTGGCTGAACTGCAATACCAAACCTAGCTTGTGGACAAGGGTGGCGCTGTTTCAAGAAAAAAAAATCAGACAATGAGTCAGAGTGGGGAGTCACTACAAAGAGCGGCTCTGGCTCTGGGGGGCCCCTGATCCATTCATTTGAATGACCAGCATGAAATACTCCATATTCCCCAGGTGATACCAGGAGATGACCAGGGGGTTCTGAAGCCAGACCCACAGTGATCAGCTGATAACCACGCCGCCTATGAAGTGACACTTTCACAAACTCCTAGCTGCATCTTCCGCCACAATTTACAATCAGCAGTGGGACATGTAGAATCAAAGAGGCCGGTCTCCTAGCCAAGGCAACGTACAAGGCTCAAAGCCGCTCCTTGCAGAACTGGTTTAATGTCCCTTTAAGTACATACTCTATAGTGTACCAGCCAGTTTTCTAGTTGACCGTCTAGTAGGGGAAGCTACAATCATCTGTTGGGAAAAATAATCCAAAAACTATAAAAACGTATTAATTATTTTCTTTTAAATGTACCCTTAACATGGTCAGCAGCTAAAATGGTTGAAGCCTACAGAAAGATCTACATGTATATACGGACATCAGCAGACCGTGTAACACCCAATATGACATACTTATCACAAGTGTTAGGGCACGTTCAGACGTGGCGGAATTGCTGCTGAATTCTGCTGTGGACGGTCCGAGGTGGAATTCTCCAGCGGCCGTTTTTTTCATTTCTTTCTATACATTTTTAGGAAACTTAATTCAGACGTTGCAGATTTTTCCCTCCGCAACATGCTCTTTCCATTGCGGAGAAGAAGCTGAATTTCCCTTCGGATTTCAGCCTTTGCAATGCAAAAACTGATATCTGCGGCAAGTCCGCTGTGATATCTGCAACGTCTGAATTACCTGTCATATATGCAAATGTTGCTGCAGATTCGTTGCGTAATTGCCCCAAATCTGCACCAACATTTGCACCGGAAAAATTACGCCACGTCTGCACGTGCCCTTATAGGACTGACACTTTACAGAGGAAAATCGGATGTTTCATTTGGAGAAAACAGCAACAAATTTACCAAAATGGTGCAAACGACATAATATGTTTGAGACCTAATAGACACGAGTGATATACCATCTCATGTCCACCAGTATTTTACATCAAAAGGGACAAAAGTCAATAATACATTTGAGATCAGCCCTACCCTTTTAATGCGTCTGTCTTCATAAATATGGCCACTTGCGCTATTTTCATAAGGCACATGGCATCTTTTTTCTTATGATAAAGGGCTACAATGTCTACAAATATCACATAAAGGAGCCATGTACGCTGTACACCTTGCATGGTCCAGGTAGAGCCCTGGGTGTAGAAGAGACATTTCATTATGGACAAAGACAGAGGACAGCAGATGGATGAAAGCCAAGTTTATTCCGCTGTGACACAAGCTTTACTCTAGTGATAGATCTTACCCATGGGGGCAAGTAATGAAGAGGAATAGTCAAAGAAAAGAAGCTGCATTCCTTCAACTGACATATCGATCAGCTTACTGAATCAAAGCTATTGACCCAAAAGACGTTCTCCGTCCCAGGACAGAAATAAACTCGTACTATTCTGAGCCTACAGGAGAGGGCGGTGCAGAGCTCAGGTAGATGACTGTTAACCCCTGCAGCGTCCGTGGAAAGCGATCGAGCAAGAAGCAGAATTTGAGACCGTATTCTCCTGCAGCACCAACAAGGGGTTAATGTTTTGGAATGCTTTCTATTATTTTCTTCTGCTTCTACTCTATCATTTCCGACAATCCAGCGTATATGTGAAATTTTTATTGTCCTTGGTACGCTGGTTTAACCAGCTGCCAGCTTTCGTGGCATCTTTTTTTCCTCTCATCATTGGGTTTTGTGTGTGGCAGGCTTTATGTTGTTGCAGCAATTGATGTGAGGTCACGGCAAGGCGTTTTCTTTACAGCTCATGGAATGCAGTACAATATTACATTTGCCTGAAATGTGGGTTTTTGAAGAAGCGCCCCATTTACTACAAGGTTGTTCAGGGTACTGTGTTTGCCCAACCGCACCCCCCCCCCCCACACACACACTGTAATTAGCTGAATGCCATGACATTAGGGCTCCGCGTGATACTGTAACTACATGATATGCACTCCCGACTCTTGACCTGCATTAAAACACATATACTGCTATATAGCTGTAAATTTAGCAGCATGTGTCAAACATTAGGCAGGATTAAAGGGGGGCGGCACATAACAAGCGTCATGTAAGAAAACAAATGTAACCAGCAGAACCCCATTCGCATGAAAGGGAACCTGTGAGCACATTCATATTGCCCTAACTATGGGCAGCATGATATAACAACAGGTGCCCTGACCACACTAAACTACATTTCACTCTAAAGCGCTGAAGTATTTTAGAGAAAACATCATTTTAATAAGTGCCGAGCTCGCCTTCCAGCCCAGCTTGATTGACAGGTCTCTTCCTATACAAAGATAGTAGACAGACTGTAAATCAAGCTTAGCCAGGTCGGACACTTCTCCTCGAGAATGGCACTTATTAAAAGTATGTTTTCTCTATAATGCTGCAGCCCTTTAGAGTCAAATATAGTTTAGTGTAATCACAGCCCCATGGTTAGGGAGACATTGAATGTGCTCACAACTTCCCTTTAAGGGAACCATATCTATAAATACTATGTTGGAGATTAAACTGGTTATGCATTTTGGACAATCTTTTTTTTTTTTTGTCAGAAGGGTCCCCTGAAAATAAGCTGATCACAGAATCTCTCATTGATAGGAACCCCAGTGATCTGAGCTCCACTTTTTCCATACAGAACTTAGCTCAATGATACATTCTGAATGTCTGTAGCCACCACTAGGGGGAGCTTATATATTAAACCCCTAGTTGTGACTGCGAGCAGCTAGAAATGGAATCATACAGGAGATTTAGAACTCTGTATCAGAATATTAAGCTCTTATAGCTAAAAAGAAATTGATCAGCACAGCATTTTAGACCTGTTGAAAGGGGTTGCCCAGGAATACCCTGAGATCTCTAGCCTCAGCTGCCAGCACCAAGGCAGTCAGCCATTTTTGTACCGGAGTATATTCTGCAGGATCGTTGCTATAAAACCAGCAGTGGTCCCCTTCCTAATAACTCTAGAAATAATAAATGCGTTTGTAGTAAACCGTTAACCCTATAAAGATCTCCCGTTATTATCAGTATATCCTGCAAAAGAAACAAGCATATTTTTCCCTTAGTTTGGGCAGCAACACAACAATAATAAAATATACTATCTATAATTTTCATCACTCAGTATTTCTAGAATAGTTACCCTACATTTCACTCATAAACAATCGAAATATAGAAAGAAATATAAACTTACTGAGGCAGCTGTGCCCATAATGCACCAGGAAGTCGGCACCTAGCGCCCGGGCAGTGTAATCATCTACGCAGCACGCTCCGTATGTCACATCTCCCATCACCACGGTCTCTGCCGACGTAAATCTATGGCCAAGAAACAGGGACATGAGACCAGCAGGGAATATTCATTGCTGACTTAAGAACATATGATAAATGATGTGTATTAAAAGGACATGAGACATGCAAACAATATATTTATCCAAACTTCCCAAGCAATATAAATGGAAGGAAAAGCAAAGAAAGTAACGGATACAATGAAAGTGGTTTTTTTTTGGCAACATAACCTTATAGCCACACAAAATATTAGAATAAGAAATGAAACATGTTTCCTAGGGTTAGGGTAGATGGTGAAAGCTGCCATGTGATGCTGGAACACAAGCTTTTTGATTCATGCAACCTACTTACCTATTGGAAACAATGGTTGCAAAATGAATGAACGTCTGTGGGGTGTGTTGTCGCACAAAATATTGCCGCAGACTAATAAAGTGTGACAATGCATTTCACTGGGGTTCCGCTCTGACGGGAAGCTTTGACGGAACTGGACGCCGATGTGAGGGAAGCCTAACCGACATTGATAATTTGACATATCGCCTATTGTTACATGCACCTCCTTCTATTAATACAAACGCACTCCTGTTCGTGCCATAAACACCATCATGACCTTTTCCTGCATCACCAAGTTAATTCAAGCAGGAGTAGGCAGAACATGACCGCATCCCCCACATACAAGTACGAGATTGCGCCCACACGCCCAGCCGCGGGAGAGCGACTGATTGACAGCCACTCTCCCATGGCAATGATAGAGTTTGGAGATCGCTCCGATCCAGGCTGTTTACATTTTCAGCACTCAACTGTTTCCGTAACTCCCATAGAGTTTAAATGACGCAGCGACATACATGCTCAACTGCCGCTCCATACAAACTCCTCCTCATTGTGGTCATAGAGGGGAGGAGAAACAGAAAATGGGGATCTCACGGTGGGGCTCCCATCAATTAAACATTGATCACTTATCCTATGATAGGTGATAGATGTGTGCAACGTTGAGCAGTGCTGACATCTCGGCCTAGGTGCGTAGCGATCTGCCGGAGTGATAAACCGAGGTCTCTCAGTTCCAGGATTCTGTTCCTCTCCGTCTGTGACAAGTGGCGATAACTGGCACAGCGATGAACAGGAGGCATCACACAATCATCCTACACCACTTGATCCGATTTTTGAAGTTTCATGTGGTTTATAAACGTTGATTTCAATCTGGCTTTTCTGCCTCTCCCACATACAACAGATTGGAGCTGGGTGCTGGAAAATGTGATCATTTGCCGATCTTAGCGACTCCTGCTACTTCCACGATTTGCATAACCTTACGGCTTGTCCTTGGTGTCGCAAGTTCAATGGTGAGGAATGTAGCTCATCTCCATCGAAGTGAACAACCTGTAAAAAGGTGTGGCCCTGTTTTTGGAAAAAAGCAACTATGCTTTTCTAGTCTTGGACAACCCACTTAAATTGGCTATGTACTGTATTAGTAAGGCCTTATTTACACGAACGTGTTTTACGTGCGTGAAAATCACGCGAGTCGCACGGACCTGTGTAACTCAATGGGGCCGTTCAGACAGTCCGTGATTTTCACGCAGCGTGTCCAATGCGTAAAACTCACGACATGTCCTATACTTGAGCGTGTTTTGCGCATCAGCACCCAGCAAAGTCAATGGGTGCGTGAAAATCATGCGCAGCACACTTACACACTTCCGTGTGCTGCGCGTGATTCGTGCAACAGTAGATCAAGAAATGAACGGAAAAATAAAACCAGCTCCTTCATTTCTTTTTCTAAATCTCAAAACCGCGTCTCATAAGGATGGCATATGTGCGAAAATCACGCAGCCGCGCACCAAACACTTATGACACACGGAACTGCAACACGCAAAACACACAAGTTCGTGTGAGTTTCGCCTAAATCAGAAGTAAGATAGGCAGTCAAAGTTTGGAAATGGATTATCTTTTTTTTACAGCGATATTGGAAGTTTTATGACTACAGGAACTGTAGCCATATTGGTGGTCACCTTCTCAGACATGATGATGTCACTTCGTATTAACTGAACAGACTGATAGAATGAAAGTTGGCTGTCAGATAATTCCAAGGAAACAAAAAACCATAATTACCAACCTTTGTCTGCTGCCCCCTGGCCAGCCGCACATCAGACTGAACATACAGATAAGGATATTGTCACAATGCATTAAAACGCCCACCAAACCTGATTTTTTTTTTTTTGAAGAGTAGAATTCAATGAAGTTACATTTTGTGTTCAGTAAAATTAGCTAAATAATCTCGCAGAACCCATTGAAATCTTTTATTAGTTCTTGTAAATATGGGTTTACAATTATTCTGTACAAAATATGCAAAATGGCTGACTACGCAATTTGGAAATCGAGCTATTTTATAAATAACACTGGAAGCGTGCAGCATGTGACACGTCACACAGACCGGTTATTCTTTCTGAAAGCTATGATCATTGAGAAATCTGCTGACATATACGTAGATCTCAGGATTGGAAACACAAGTGGGTCTGGAGGAAAGCAACAAGTGCTTTATGCTAAGCAGATAAGGATGAAAAGTACATAACAGATTAGACCAAACACAAGTGTGTTTGTTCTGCTCTCCTTAACTTGTTCCGATTGCTATCAGCTCCATTCAAAGGGACCTGCACAGAGTGTCACTGACAAGTCTTTGCCTTTCCGGCAGCGGATGTTATTTATTTTATAGCCAATCGATCACTGTATTTTAAGATCTTTTGTCAGCTGGGCTTTTGGCAACTTTAAATGGCTACTTTGGGGGTAATAAAGTTGACAGCAGTAGGTACAAAATACATTAGAAAAGTAAGATCTTGGGGACTATTGTCACAGACTCTGCTGAGGAGTGCCAACATTGGGTTCTATATACATATATTTTGTCTGTGTAATGAGCTCCATGTATACCAATAAAAATTGCATGTAGCTGTGCGCCCCAAGATTAGCCCTTGGGGATCACACGACTAGTTTGGGCATCGAGAGTCTTGCTGCATAAGCCTTGTCCCAGAGCAACCATTTAAAACGAAAAAAAAACCCTAAAAAAATAAATAAAATCTAATAGAATGAATAAATAGATGGAACGCAACTTCACCAATGGACAGCTGGGCAGGGGCTGTGCTAGGGCAGCAAACTGGAGAAGGAAAGCCTAGCTTCGAACTTTGCCAAACCAGAATGGTCCCTTATTCAATAAACTGTACACCATCATCCATTTCTATGATTTAGAGTAACCCTCAAATTACAAAGTAACAAAATAAGAAAACAGGACACTACATTACTGTCCTCAAAGTCAAGAAACGCCATGAAAAATAACAGATGCAAAAAATCTAAAGACAAGAATGTTTTTGAGGCCAGATATGGTTGGATTCAATCTTTTTCAAATTATAGTTAGTTATGTGGAAATGCCAGAGATTACTATACCCTAGAAATAGAATTCATCACAACATAAAAAGTTGCAATCTTGTATATTTCTTTGGATTAATGTGGATCTGTCATCATACGATAATCTCCTGTTTAAGATTGCATAGTATGGGGACAGGTCCACTGCAACATTAGCCAAAATGACACATAAATATATTGTGCCCTTTGGCTAATAGACCATAACAAAAAATACAGCGGACTCAGTTACTGTATGATTCCACTGTATATATGAGGGGAGCGCTCACGCCTTCAAGCATCGACTGATGTGTTGCCTTGTATACATACAGATACACGGAAGCCGTCAGTCACAGGTGAGAGGGGTAAGTAGAAGCGGGGGCGCGCTACCCTCAGGAATACAGCATTCTACACTGTACTCTTTGTTAGGGTATAATCAGACAGTGATGACAAATCATGGTTATGTTCGAGAAGCCAGAAAATAAAGAAAAGGAAAAGCAAACGTGCAATTGGGAAAGGGGGTAAAAAAATATATTTACACCTCTATAAGATATTAACTCCCTTCCCGAGTTGTATTATTAGGCGTCTAAAACAGGATCGGATCTTTTCATGTGAAAGTAGGAAACCGGTTTTCCTGCCTTTTCTCCTACCTTACATGAAAGGATACGGTCACATTTTTGCCACTCATTATACAACTCCCGTACGGAACCGTATTACCAAAGTGTTAATAAGTCATAATTCATATCCTTTAGATACCAGTTGGTCTGTTTTTTTTTAATGAAGATTGTATCCATGTTCAGTGTGCAGACATCCAAGATTTTGACCACAGTGAAGCATTGTATGCATAAAATGTTTTGCGAATAACCGAATTTTTATGATTTTGATATACCAAGATGTGGAGCAAGAAAGAAAGTGAGAAATAACGAAAATTTTGTAATCCTATCTCAACTCATATGATACTTACAAACCAAAACAACTTATTAAACCATGATGAATTTAAACATGCATTATATCATCTACTGACATGTCACAGTAGCATCAAAGGATTATATTAGTGGAGGCTGTGAGCTCGGGCCGCCACCGATTCTTCATTTGTAGCGGCTTCAGTGATCAGTACAGTGCGCCCAAAACCAGAAATCTTGTTCTATTGTACCGATTAAGGCCCCATATGCACATGACCATAAAAAAAAGTCCGTAATTGCGGACCGCAATACGGTCCACAATTATGGACCCGCCCGCTTCTATTGGCTGCGGACACCTTTCCATACCGCTACGGATAGGTGTCCGTGCCGTAGAACCGTGCCGGGAATTATGGAGCATGTCCTACTTTTCGATTTTTAAGGGCCATGCCCCCAAACTTTTAAGAAAATGCGGCCTGTGGCAGTCGGCCGTGCTTGCAATCGCGGGCCACGATTACGGGCACGGCCGTGTGCACGAAGCCTTGTCGTGTTGTGCTGTATCCCACGTCTGACCTGCTTCACCTCGCCTGACGTCTAACTGCTGCCTAGTCCCAGCCGAGCCTGCCATACTGCTGTCCGAGCTGCCACAGGTACCTAAACGAACTATAGACATTGTCCTGCGCCCTGTTGGCCAGCTGCCATACCGCCAAGGCGGTACGGCCCAGTGGGTACACAGACCCTTCGTGACAATATGGTAACGTCTGCTGAAAACTTTATGGTTCTTATTGTTTCTATTATGTGTCTATATTTGTACCTTGGGTGTATACATTTTTTCAGTACTTTAATAAGCCAAAAAACAACAAGTGTGAATGTGCCCTAACACCTAAACACCCATTACCACCCTTTAAGATATCAATAGTCACTGTAGATTTTATTTAGTCTATACAGACATGCATAAAGGAGTAGCTTAAGGTTTATATGAGCCTTTAGGTAACAGAATGACAGTGGACAAATGGTCTACTCCACCATCGTAAACCCACGTAATGACCTACTGCTTCTGCTTATAGCCATATTCTTTACAATGCCAATCACAGCACTTGCGACAATGTAAGTCACAATTGCCACCAGTACTTGTCACGGGCATGCATATATATATTTTTTATTCCATTTTGGACTCCATATTAGAATATAATGCTACAACCAGGTCTTTGTTCTTGAGGTTCTTTCAGTTGGAACATATTTTCAGTTGTGTGATAATCCTAGAACTTGCATATTGCCTATCACGTTCATCCAGGTTTTGCAGCGGGGTTTTACAGAACGCCATCTCCCACTGTAACATGCGGAGCAGGCAGTCATATAGCATCCATGCTTGTAATAAAGAAGCTTTAAAAAAAAGTCTTGCCCTCAAAGCTGAACTCAAAGCCATCCAATCCGAGAGTAAGGGACATTTTTATTACTGCCACCGTTGTGCTCATCTAAAAGTGGGGAATTAATGTCACTGATATTCTAGCGTCCGGTTAGCTGAGTCATAAAGCAGTTCATAGAATATTAATAGAAAAGGGCAAGAGAATAAATCCAGAATCATTTATATCAGAACACAAAATCTAGCAGTGATTTATTTTTATTTTTTGATTTTATATTGTAAAGGTAAGAAGATAAGAAGAAAATGCAGAGGAAATTCATAAAGCGTCTGCAAAGTAACAGGATGTTCCTTTAAATTAACTGCTTCAAAAGAGAATCCCGCAGCCCGAAATCAGGCTGGAATAATCTCAGATCTGTGCCTCAAGCATTAGATGCTATGTTTAGCAATTATTCCTTCCATCCCCATGTGTGAGAGGTGAGGCTGATGGGCAGAGTGAGGAGCGATAAAGCCCATTGGGCACTTAACAGGTGATATTAATAGTGATCGGAAATGACAAACTGTGTTACAACAGGAGGAATAAAGAGCAAACCGCATGGTGATAAGCAGAAATTGTAAGAGCAGGCAGCACCCATTGATTTCAAGTTTAACCCACTCGCCCGCAGCTCATGCCTCAGAGTCATACGTATCCACCAACCCTTAATAAGGGTTAAACAGTTGCTTCCCTTCCCCAGCATGGCTTAAGGTGCCAGTGTCACAATACGTTAATCTGGAGCGTTTACAGTGATGATCAAGAGTGGTGTCATAGTAGGAACCCTCTGGCCAATGAGTTGTCATGAGATTTTACAGGGGAAAAAAACAACACAAAACAATAAAAAAATAAAATAAAAAAGGGAACATTAAAGCACGTTGTCAGGTGAAAAGTCTGTTCCTGGGTTTTTGGTTTAAGTCTATTTCTGTTCAAAGTGTCACATGGGTTCCAAAAATAATACGGCATAAACCACGGGTAAAAATATAATAGTGCGGCTGGACACAGAAAATAAGAAGTTTAATCCTGAATAGAGGGAGAGGAGAACACGCACGTCCTTTACAAGCGTACTACAAGATCATTGGATCATTAATTAGAAAGGAACTAGTGTTATGTGTCCTCGTAAGGAAATGAGTTCATGGGAAAATGCAAATCAAATCATAACAAGAGAGTAAACCGCCAGCAGCTTCTGAATTACGCTCAGATCACGACCAGTGTACACATTTGTAAAATTATGGAAATTCTCTGCAGCTTCATCGTATACCTTCCATTCCAAGATCTAAAAATGCATTAATCACATACTATAAAGTGACATTAATTTCAGACAGAGGTCACTTATATTCAGAAGAGCAAAATACATGACTGACTATATCACTTAGCACTGCTAAGCAGGTCCCTTACTATGCCACTCGGTTACTAAGATTTCAGTATCACAAGCATAGAAATAACACCACAAAAAATACTTTGCTTTGTCCTTGTTTACACTGCAGTTTTTCATGCATTTTTAACAAGTTTTTCACACAATTTTGGTTTCAACTGTGTTTTTATTGAAAATTTTTAAAAAATATACATATAGCTTAAAGCAGCATGGAGGGCCATGCAATTCACATGGTAAGACAGTAACTTTCAATAGACAGACAAGACATCTGGGAAAAGACACAGGGGGTTAAGGGGGTGAGGGGGGGGGTAGTCGGAGCTCCACCTACAACCTAATCTAGAGATCCCTGTATCCAATACTTGTCCCACGGGTCCCACACCACTTTGAACCTGTCCAGTTCATTGTCAATAGAGGCCGTCATATGTTCCATTGTACGTATTTCCCTAATTCTAGTTACTAAGTCGATGTGAGAGGGAGGGGTTGTCTGTCTCCATTTCCACGCTATCAACGTCTTAGCGGCAGTGAGAAAGTGTCGAAAGAGTCGAGCTGGTGATTTCCCCAAAGTTTCACACAATTTTGAAACAGTTATTACTATAAAGTGATGGCATATCACTAGAATTTACCATCACTTTATGATTCTGAGAATAATGGAACTCCAGCAGGCACCCTTCACTTGAAGTGGGTCGTATTGCAAATCCCTGCACGGCTGGTGGACGATGTGCCGCCGTGCAGGAATAAACAGTGAAGAGGAAGCAGCATGGATCGGCGCTGAGGCCCCTTCATTCTCAGAATCAATGGGGTTCCCAGAGGTTGGACCCCCGCCAGGGCTGTGGAGTCGGCAAGCCAAACTTCCGACGACTCTATTTTCTCACTGTCTGACTCCTGTTCCATCGTCTTCATAAATGGCTCATGTATAATATTACAAATTTTCTTTTGCCGCTAGAACATCCTAGATATCACTGTTTCTGATAAATAGGGGCCTTACATTCATAGAACATATATTTATAAGATTAAAGTAAATATGCAACAAGCTATGCATTAAATAAATACTATATGAATAATATATATTTCATTGTTTTATTTTGAAGCCGGAGTTGGATTCTGTCAATTTCTACTGACTCCAATTACATTAAAAACGGACTCCGACTCTGACTCAGCAGCCCTGCCCCTACAATCATAAAGTGGTGGCATATCCAAGCGATATGCCTTCACTTTATAAAATGAGAATAACCATTTAAGATCTCTTATCGCTGTCAGTGAATGAAAACATTCTTATTCACATACAGAAGCTGAACATTTATCCTGACCAAGTCCTGCTCTCACAACAGAGTTTGTTCCAATAGGTCAGCGTAGGTTGGAGATAACAGCCTGCGGTCCAGGACAGAGATTGGTGCTGCTCTGACGCAACTCCTGAGGGGGTAATTGAAGTTCACATCTACAAAAGTTTATTGCCTTCTTGCCATTAAAAGAAACATGCACGCTTGGCTCGGCTGAGTTATGGTGAAGCAGGAGACAGTCAGCCAAACAAGTGTTATGCTGTCAGGTATGTCATCTGTGTGGCCAGCTTAGGCTCTTTTTGCTTGGTGGGGGTCCCCAGTTTGTCGGATTTCCAAAGATCCGCAAGTGATGTCATATTCTAACTCCGTTAAGTAGTTTTACCTGAAGTATTATGGAAGAGTACAAATAACGCACACACTGTGTGCCATGTGACAAATTCATCTCTGTACACTTTCTCTACACCTGTGACCTGCGTACACATTTTTACCCAGGAGTAGTATGTCCTCAGGTGATTGCAAAAAGTAGTGTGAATTTCCAAATTTGCAGTGAAAGCAATTCCCATAAAGACTGCAATTATGTTGCTGAAAAGAACTACAGCTCAGGCGAATATTGTAGCAGAACAACCCTACTGGAACTTGGCTTCGGTGACAATGATTGAAATACAATTATTCATAAATGGAAGTTCATGGGTTAAATTCTCTTTTTGCAAGATCAAAAAATGCAATTACCACGGACAGCCCTTGTAATATCTAATAATAATAATAGAAGCTATTCTGGTGCTGTAGTCAGTAAAATAAAATAATCTAGTAAAGAACATGTATTTGCTGTTTAATGCAGTTGATTTTACTAAAGGTCATATTCTAACAGCACAATAGATGATTTCATGACCCTTCCACTCTTCATTAGTGCCATGTTGGCGCCACTTGCCATTTATCTCTTCTCCTTTCTCGTTATCAGTTGTGCATACCGACCCCAATGCCGTCCCTAGACACTTGGTTTACCTATGTTTAATAACTAATTATGGGCTAAGTTGTGATCTACTTTGAGGATTCCGAGCGCAGGGATTTCCAAGTTTAATCATGGTGCTCTCAAGTTAATTAAGTGGAAATGGTAAAACAGCAGTCAGACCATTAGTACATCTGTCAAGACGAGTAAATTATAACCCGCATATATTTAGACATATATAATTATCATCAATGTCTTGGACACTCAACGTTGACAATCAGTGAACAATCAGGGAGCTTAAAGAAAAAATCTATCCTGTAAAAATATTTAGGATACAGAACTGGGCCAATCCTAGGAGCCAAGCAGCCAAAGTGTCTAAATATGTGCTACTGGACCTAACTTTTTGAGGGTTTTTTCCTATGTAAGTTTTTATTGTTTTGGCCAATAAAAAAAAACACAAAACTGACACTGGTTATACATTAGTGATTTCAGACAGCCGTTTTCTGAATGACTTGTGGTTATTGGTTGGTCTGTGAAGGTTGTCGTTCTGGACGACAATGGCATAAATTAAATCGACAAGTCTCAGATCGATCTCTGCCTTGATCTGTGGCCTAGACTGGGCATGAACGAATTAAAAAATCCAACACTGCAGGACTACTTTTCCACAGAAATCTGCCTTCGGTAAGCTTCTGGTCACGGAAAGGCACCAATAGTCGGCAGAAATCTGACTTTTTAGCTGTTCAAAATATCTAGTGAATAGCAAGCTTAACTCCTGGAATAGTTTAACTGGTTCCCACAGTATTCAGTCATTTGTTTTCCCTGCAGTAAAGTCAGCAACTTGCACATAAAAGTTTTCGATCACGTTAATACTACCTTATAATTGAATACATGCATGATCGTCCAAATCTCACTGTAAGACGTTGGTCCATCAAGCTCAAGCAATGAAAAGTCACAGCCGGCCACTCATCTGCTGCTTTTTTGTTTCGAATAATGTTATCAATAAAAAAATAAATAAATTCCTCTAATGTTTTTTTTCAAAATGGAGTACATTTGAGGACTACCACCCTAAATATGTTCATCATTTTCTGAGGATGAAGTTTAACAGGCATGGGGCACAGATATTAGTACGACCATTGAATTCCTTACCAAATACAAAGCTGCATTAGGCGTGGTGACTAAAAATGTGAATGACATAAAAGGAAATGTTGGCACCTAGGCACTCCGCTCCATAAAACGGTAAACAGTGCAAGGTTCTTAAATAGAGCACAATAATGTGTCAGTATCAAACAGTAAAAATCTGTGGCAGAAAACCCTAACTACATCTGGTCTAGGTATAGTATATTATTCGTAGGGGGGCAGCAGCTTTAAAGGTAGTCTGTCATCCGATTTTAGCCTTCCAATGGCTAACACCATTAGTTATCAATGCGGTAAAGCAGAAGTAACATACCAGTGTTGAATATCTTAGCGCTTGCATCAGGTTAAAGAAGAAATTTTATCCTGCCACGCGCCATGTGCAAATGGGCTTTCCAGGGTCCCCATTGTCATACAAGAAACATCAGTCCACTGCAGAGGGGAGAGGTTGGAGCTGAAGATGCCAGACACCTTTCGGTATGGCAGATGAGCGCGTGGCAGAATAAAGCTTATTTTTTATTCTGATGCAAGCACTAAAATATTCAACACTGCTTTACCCTATCGGTGTTAAGCCGTTTGGAAGGCAAAAAATTTGACAGACTCCCTTTAAAGGGGTTATCCGGGTTTTGGCCTAGCTTAGCCTTGAAGGTGCCGCGGCCCCTTTAAACAGCTGATCGGCGAGGCTGCCAAGAGTCGGAACCCCACGAATCTAATATTGATGGCCTACCCTAAGGATAGGCCATACATTTTAAAAGGCTTGATAACCCTTTCCAGTTAATAATTCTTCCGAAATTTACTGTATTTTTTGTTACCTTGCTGCATTACCTGAATATATCTCAGATTTGCTTGGCTGTACATACTGTACTGATAGCCGAACAAAACCAATCTAGATCACCTCCAAGCCAAACAAGTTAATCCAATATTAGTTTGGGCTGTCACGTAATAGTTTATTAGCATCTGGAGAAAAACTAATTATTATTTATTATTGAGTTAATAGGTGGCTCAGACTATCCAATCTGTACCCATCTTCTGGAGTTGATATACATGAGTAGAACAATGCTGACTAGATCTGTCTATATGGTTAACTGAAACTTCTAATAGATAACATCAGGCAAAAAAGTTTTTGAACTGAAAGAAGGACAACATAAAAGGACGGCCAACAGAGAACTTTAGAGAGCCACGGGTGGTTAGTGAGTTGAGACCTCTGAGACAGTTGGCGATTTTCACATCCTACCTTCTCTACAATGTATGCTGGCTATCCCTGTTCTGTCAGTTCACAGAAGGAATCTCCATTCACCCCTTCCCTCATTTCGTGCTGAGGACAGACCATTAAGTTTTATTACAAGTTTTAAGGCAACAATTTTGCTAAAAGGTTTCCAGAGACATGTGGTGTGAGGGGAAGAAAAAAGAAGGGAGGGAACGTCTGCCGAGGTCATTCATATGAAAGCGCGTCCAGCAGACAGTACAAACCCACTTGACAACATATGTAAGCTTACTATAAAGAAAGTGCACTTAGCCACGGACTATGGAAGGAACGATGCACGGGTTCTTGAAAAATAGATATAATTACAATAAATAGTATACCAATATTACAACACAACAAGCCGTACAACACAGTTCTTGGGACTTCCTCTGTCTAGATTGGGAACAATTCAAAACAATGACTAAAATCCCCATAGCAAGGAAAATATTAGCTATAGAACCGACCCAAGGGACTGGATTGTAAAACGATCTTGAATAATCTAAAAATGATAATGACACAGTTTACTTTTTAACACTAAAATGACATATATATATATATATATATATACATAGAGAATATCTAAATGTTCGCTATTAAGTAATGCACTAAAATTATTGAGCGTGCAAGTGTCTAAATGAGACTGATGCTCTAAATCATTATATGGTCCATAACTCTGCTTTTACAGAGCTCCATAATAGTGGCGGTTATAGACATGTCAGTCACATTATTATGACGTCCTCCTACTTTCGAGGTCGGCAGCGCGTAGCTCATGAAGGATGTGATGTGTCGTGAGCTCGCTTGGTGGGTATATAAGGTGTGCGACAGGCTGTCTGAACAAATATCACTCGTCGTTGCCATGGGTAGAAGGGGTGATTTATCAGAGTTGTAAAAAGGGATGATTATTGGGTTTCGGGCCAAGGGTGGCAGTATTACTCAAACAGCGCGGTTTGTGAACGGTTTGCGCGCTGCTGTGGTGAAAGTGTATCGACAAATGGCACCATTGGGAATAACCGACGTGGAAACTGCGGAGCACCACGTGCCATTGATGTGAGAGGTGAACGTCGTCTACGAAGGTTACTCTGGATATTAGCTGGTGGTCATAATAATGTGATTCGACTGTGTATATTCTTGTGAACCTGTTTTAACATGGGTCTAAAATTTGGCCTCTAGACGTCTACAATTTCATATATGTATATATAGGTCTCCTCTGAGATCATTCCTAATCGTAGAATGTTTTAAATTATTAAAGGATGTTTAGAAATGCTTTCAGTCTGTGTCCCCGTTACATTATGACTCATGACCACATTTGAGATCTATGCGATTCTATTGAATGCCATATATCGGACTATATTTGCCACTAGAAACATTACTAAATATACGGCACACAATACTACACAACATGGACCGCAATATTTGTCACAATAGGATTCTGTTTTGTGCAACGTATTCCAGTGCCTAATGGCTGTGTGCATTAAACCTCTAACAAAGTTTGTATAATATTGTATTTATTCATTGTTCCTTACAGTCGTTTGCTGTATTTCCTACAGCAGCATCAGCGTTTGCAGGTAAGTAGCTACATCGACTTACCTGCTAACGCCGATGCTGCTGCAGAATCAACTGTAGCCTCTGGTGCCGATGTGTCCTCGCTCGTCTGACACGATGCAGGACCTGTGAGTGACGTCACAGCGTGATCTGGCAGAAGCTGGGCGTTCTGAAGAGAAGTGGATGATACTTCTCGTCAGAACGCCCAGCTAGTAAAAGTATTAAAAACGCCCCGATGTACGCACATAATACACGCCCACTTGGACTTTTACTTTTAAACACACCCACTTGGACTTTTGCAAGCCTCATTTGCATAACTACAAAAATGGTCATAACTTGGCCAAAAATGCTCGTTTTTTAAAAATAAAAACGTTACTGTAATCTACATTGCAGCGCCGATCTGCTGCAATAGCAGATAGGGGTTGCAAAATCTGGTGACAGAGCCTCTTTAAATACAAATGATACATTTCACGCTTGTTAGTGATAATATACACTTTTTTCTTCCTTCCGCCACCTCATTGCTGGCGTAGTTTTCCAAAATATTTTGCACCAAAAGCTTTAAATAAGCTTTAAATAATCTGGCACATTTTATGACTTTGCCACGCCACTTTTTCTATGTCCAAAGTGTAAAAAGTGTCGAAAACACACATTAAATACGGTGCACAGCATTTAGGCCAGTTTTTTTTTTTCTTGCACAAGCTGAGCCAGAATTCTGGTGTATTTTGCTATGTAAATTCCACAATTTCTGTTGGAAGCTTTCTTTAAAAACTGCCTATCAAACACTTTTTTTTTTTTTTAATTCAGAGCTTTGGCAATGGCTGCCAAATATGTTGTTAATGGAAAGTTAGTTTCCTATGTGAATTCTCCACTTGTCTGTTTAATAAAAATACATGGCAGAATGTCCCAGTACACTGGGTGAGAACTGTATATCTGCACAGCCCTGTGTATTCTGCCATTGTCCGCGATTTTCCAGTCATCTTTACCCCTTACTTGTGTAGTTTGTGCATTGCCTGTGACATGCATGCAGCTGCACAATCACAATATGCAGCCACATCTTTCTTCGTGATATCTGGGAGTGGCATGATCGGAAATATATTTACCAAGGCTACTGTCTGCAGACAGTCAATTCTAAAATTAAGATGATAGACAGAGGTGGGATTATGCCCTCCCATAAAGCAAGTTAAAGGTAGTTTCCAGGGCAAATAGAAGAAAGCTTTTTTTCTTCATAATGGAGGCTAGGTTAGGGGTGGGATTTCATGTGTCAACACATTCTACTTTGAGTGTAAGAACAATTCACATTTAAGAATATGAAATACATTACGTAATAATTTTATAGAATACCAAGAAAATATCTCTGTAAGGGAAGCCGAATCATTTTAATATGATGTGTTACATTTGACAGTCCCCACACACTACAGTCGAGAACATAGCCTCGCAGCATCAATACACATAAATATAAAGCCTAACACCACCACTCCTAAAACATATAACCTTGACAGCTAATGCCGGCTCGGACCAGCAATGGTCCTTTTGGTGTGGCCAAGGTTAGCGGAACTGAAGCAGAAGTAATTTGCCTGCTGTCTCCAGAGTGAATCTGCGGCCTTTGATGAATTAGAGAAGAGAGCTTTTAAATGAAGCATTAGGAAGCCTCGATGTGACACCAGCGAGGTATGGAGCCCGGGCTCACTCAGGGCCAGCAACTCTCAGCCAACAGTGATTAATGTCCAATATTAAGCAACTGCGTTCTGATCGAAACTAATACAGGCTTTAATAATTGTATTCAGGTTTGTTTTTTTCCACACCTACCAATTTCTTGCTTTCATAGTTTTAGCCCTTGAAGCTTCAAAATAACTATAATTTCTGCAAGTGAAGGATCCCCATGAACCTGAATCCTCCCCAGATCAAACATTATGAAGGTATTATTAAAATGAAAGAATCCAGTAGATAATAAATTATTACTTTTAATACAATAGGCAATGGCATAGGCAATAGAATAGGGATCACATATTTGACCACATTTTCCTAAACGGGCAAGTAGTAACATATCTAAAAGGATATGTTCACACGTAGCAGATTTTCCATTCGAATTTGCAGACAGAAAATACGCCGCTGAATACAGTAGTATCAAAGAAGATTGAATTTGAACAAAATTCATCTACATGATGCAAAAATTTTCCATGCATAAATTGAACTCCGGCCCAGATTTTGAAATCTGCATCTGCAGCATGTCAATTTGTGTTGTGAAAAGTTCAGATTTTTTTGTGGATTGTTCCCGTTCTATTCTATGAGCAAGAAGAAATCCAAAAGAAAAAACAAGTGTTGCGGATCTTGCGGCAGATTACATGCGGATGCGCAACAAAGTTTGCAAATCCAAGTAGTTTAAAATAAGTTTAAAAAAAAACTAAAACATTTTTTGTGGAGCTAAATAAATCTTTGCCAACCAAAAAGGAACAATTATATTTTTGGGTGAACTTTAAAGCCTAAACTTTTTGGTCGAACTTATTCATGTAGGGGGTCATAGATAGAAAGAGTGACATTTTACATAAGAACAGGAAAATACACAGCATTAAGTGCAGTAAAGCGCCAAAGCGGGTCTGATTAACTGGGAAAGGTATAAAAAAAAATGACAAGGTGGTCTAAAAAAGGTGAATACATTAGAAAAATTTTCACAATAGCAATTTATGAAACCTTAAAAAACAAAAAGGAGGGGGGGGGGGGCGACAGGAATATAAAAAAAAAGGAGGAACAGCATCAACGGTGGTTAGTCAAGGATACTAGTCAATAGACAATATAGTTTGACTATGAGCTAACCGAAATCTATGGCCAGTATTTGAGACAGAGTATCATGACATTCCTGAGGCAACTATTGGGGGAGTGGGGTGGATGGGGCTAGTAAAAGAGCTCTTGCTGAAAACCCATTTGGTAATATACAACATATAACATACACTAGGAAAATGTTGAGTGTGATAACAAAAAAGATTTCACAAGGGCTTCCTCTGGTTAATAGGTGATAGAGCGAGAACAGGAGATAGCTTTCACATATTTTCTCCCCTGCTGTTCTACGCTATTAGCTTTTGCGTAAACGGAATCTATTAATAAGCGGCGTTCCACTGTACTATATGTGAGAACATGTTACATGTTTTTGTTTGTTCCTTTCCCTTTATAAATAAGAAACTCTAGTCAAAAACACAGACCTGATACTAAGGACCGGCGATGGACAAGATAATGTTAGACTACTCTAGGAGCCAATTTCCACTTTCTAGTAGTCAAGGAATAACACCCGGTGATGCGATGGTGCGAGATGTGAAAGGCTAATTTAAAGCCATACTGATTTTTCAGGGTTTTCTTTTCCAGTGCCTCCTTCAGAATAGTGATGGACTGTGACATGTTCCGGACTATGGGGTGCAACTTTGGAACATACGGTGGCAACATTATATCGGGTATTGCCTTGATCCTGTTTGTAAAAGCAATGGTTGCTGGCTGTTACATCTGGCCGAGAACATTTTGAAACAACTGGTGGGTTATTACAAATGGGGTAACATCACGCACAGGCTATGCAGAGAATTATACTGCTGGAGAGGTGAAAAATACCACAGCGTAAAACTAGCATGAATTATATTTACAAAAAATATAAAACTTCAAGGTTAGGAAGGGAACAGAATATTGTATTTTATTCTAAATTAGTTGTAACCATCGTAGGTAATGAACAATGGTTACATTATGTACCGTGCCCCTATGCTTCTTCACCAATATATATATATATATATATATGGTAATAATAGGATTATTGTAGAAAGTCATACCATTTACAAGCCTACATAGACCATATTTCATAAGCATATTTTGCTCACAGATTCATACCCTGTATAAGAGGGGTTTATTAGTGTTCTTTGATTACTCATGAACAAACCAAGGAAACAAGGCTGTAAGCCAACTGAGCTACATAGGCAATAATTAGGCCTCCACGCCAAGGAAACAAACTGCCTCTGGCACAGGAGGAGTTAAATTGGCATGCTCTTCACACACACACACACACACTGAGCCCAGGCTCCAGGCAGGGTAACGCTCTGCTGGCTGGGACCTCCTGCTTTCACCGAGCGGAGCAAGTTTAATTAACAAGGGAGGGAGTCAGAAACCCACATTAGCAAGTTGCAAACTTCATTAGCATGGGGCGACCGCATGTAATTAAAATAATGAGTTTTTTGGTTTTACTGCAAACTGCTTTAAAGAAATTAAAAAAAACAAAGAAATGTTAAAAAATGAGTCAAAAATCAAATAATCATCTTATAGCTAGAATTCAGTCTTGTTTTTTGAGTCATTTAAAGATGTGATTTCGTGTTTTCGTTTTTTTTTTTTTTAGATCAAACATTTCTACTTTGTTGCTTCATGTGAAGCCTAGAATGCCCAGCTAGTTCATTTAAGACAAGGCTAAAACTTCAAATTAGTTTCTGTCCAGAACTTTAAACTGGCACCCCGGCTTTATGCCGTAAGCATCTAACTAGGTCTCGACAGCAAGGACTAAAACTTACGGAACTGGCTTGTTATGCCACGTCCAGGGTAGGACT
Source organism: Rhinoderma darwinii (assembly GCF_050947455.1). NCBI lineage: Eukaryota > Metazoa > Chordata > Amphibia > Anura > Rhinodermatidae > Rhinoderma > Rhinoderma darwinii. The sequence goes on from NC_134688.1 coordinate 407,846,742, forward strand.
CCCCATCTAGTGGCACCCGAGGGTACTTCTTGCCTCTCACGCCAAGGTGTCTTGAGTAATCAGAAATCAATTCCAAATCTCACCCAGCTTTGTCAAGTAGAGATTGCAAGGACTGCTGACTTTTCAGGGACAAATTGTTTCAGGGAGCTGGACAAGCTGGAAATTAAATGGTTTTCATTACTATTAACCCTCAAGTAGATAGCTTTATTATAGTGTTCAGTGCTGCAGAAAATGTATCAGCACGGAGCAGTTCATAAAACGCCCACAGACATAATGACTTGGGCTATATTCACACGACAGGGTAAAATGGACGTGTCATACGGCCGTTTTTTTCAACGACCTGTGAATACTGCCCGTCAAAAAATAGGACATGTCCTATTTTTGTCCGTTTTCCCGGCCAGACGGCCCCATAAAACTCAATGGATCCGTTTTTAACGGACGTTTTTTCAGGAATCAATCCTTGTAACAGCCGTTAAAAACGGATCATAGCCCTCACAAGAGGATTTCCCAGGCACAGTAATACTTTATGCGCTGAGCCCGGGGAAGCCCTTGACGTCACTGTCCATATATGGATAGTGATGTCAGGGCTTTCAACTATGGAGCCCCGGTCAGAGCATCGCAAGCTCTGGTCGGGAACTCCTGTCTTGGCAAAGCACTTGACGTTACTGTCCATATATGACTTTGAGATGCCTGAATCCACGGCAAGAGCGTTGGCAACGCTCTGGCTGGGGATTCCGGTCTTAGAGAGAGCCCCTCACGTCACTGTCCATATATGGACTGTAACATCAGAGGCTCCTCCAGGAGCAGAACACTGGCCAGAGCATTGGCAGCACCCTGGCCACAGATTCCACACCTGGAGGAGCCTATGGCATCACTATCAATATATGGACAGTGACGTCAGGAGCTCCTCCTGGAGCGGAATCCCTGGCTAGAGCGTTGCCGACTCTCTGGACGAGGATTCCGCTCCTGGAGGAGGTACCTGGCATCAGTATGCATATATGGACAGTGATGCCATGGTCTCCTCCTGTAGCGGAATCCCTGGCCAGAGCGTTGCAGACTCTCTAGCCGAGGATTCCGCTCCAGGAGGAGCCCTGACATCACTGTCCATATATGGATAGTGATACCAGGGGCTCCTCCAGGTGCAGAATCCCTGGCAAGAGAATTGCAGCGGATTCCGTTTCAGGAGGAGCCCCTGATGTCACGGTCCATATATGGATAGAGATGCCAGGGGCTCCTCCAGGGTTGGAAATTCCTAGCCAGAGCGTTGCCGATGCTCTGGCCGGGGATTGCGCTCCTGGAGGACCCCCTTATGTCACTGTCCATATATGGACAGTGACGTCAGAGGCTCCTCCAAGAGCAGAACACAATCCAGACCATCGACCACACTCTGGTCACAGATTCCACACCTGGAAGAGCCCCTGGCATCACTATCCATGTATGGACAGTGACATCAGGGGCTCCTCCTGGAGCAGAATCCCCGGCCAGAGCGTCAGCAACGCTCTGGCTGGGGATACCGCTCATAGAGGGAGCCCCCAATAGGGCTATCTACAGACGAGGTGTAGCGCTATCCACAGGGTGGGGTGTGTGTGGCTATACACAGGGTGGAGTGTGTGTGACGCTATCTACAGGAGGGTGTGCATGACACTATCTACAGGGGGGGTGCGTGATGCCATCTACAGGAGGGGTGTGTGTGACGCCATCTACAGGAGGGGTGTGGCACTATCAACATGGGAACTGCGGCACTATATGGGCACTATCTAGAGGGGACACTGTGGCGCTATCTACATGGGCACTGTGTGTGGCATTATCTACAGTGGGCACTGTGGTACTATGTGGACACTGTGGCACTGTCACTATCTATGTGAGCACTGCCACGATCTATGATGGCACGGTCTACAGTGGGCACTGTGACACTATGTACAGGGGCACTGCCGCACTATGTACAGGGGCACTGTGGTGTTTTCAAAGGGTTTGGACAAAAAAAAAACTGACAAATTAAATCTATCAGTTGTTTTTTTTAACAGTCATGAAACACGAATGACAAACAGATAACAAATGGCCACTTGTTTTCACTGTCGTGTGAATGTAGCCTTAGGCTACACTCACACGGCCATTTTCAGAATAATGAAGTTCTATGGGTGTATTCACATAACTGTTCTTTTTAACGACCCGTGAATACTGGCCATCAAAAAATAGGACATGTCCTATTTTCGTCCGTTTTCACGGCCAGACGGCTCCCATAGAACTCAATGGATCAGTTTTTAAAGTCCATTTTTAAGGAATCAATCCTTGTAACAGCTGGTAAAAACTGATCGTGGCCGAGGACACCCCGGACACAGCGCTACTTTGAGCGCTGAGTCCAGGGAAGCCCTTGACATTACTGCCCATATATTGTCACGTAGGGTTCGTGGACCCACTGGGCCGTACCGCCTTGGCGGTATGGCAGCTGGCCAACAGGGCGCAGGTCAGAGTCTATAGTTTATATAGGGTACCTGTGGAAGCTCGGACAGTAGCAAGGCAGGCTTGGCAGGAATAGGCAGCAGGTAGACGTCATGCATGGAGAAGCAGGACAGGCGTGGTATACAACACAGCACAGCTACAGCTAAGCACGGCACTAGATCAGGATACAGGTTACAGGAACAGGAAACACTGGGAGCAGGCAACACTAGGGGACCATTTGCAAGACAGACTAGGAATTCAACAACAAAGCTGAAGCGTGGGAGGAAGGGGCTGGGACCTCTTATAGCCCAGGGTACTCTGGACCAATTAGCTCAATCACAAACATGCTTCCGCTCTGGCTTCTCAATTCTGGACTGAGCTCGTGAGCGCACCCTGGTGGTCACTGTGAAGCAGGACGGCCGTATGTGCAAACATCTCTTGAGAGAAGGGCGTCGACTGGATGGAAGGAGTTTGTGGTCAGCGACCACCGACGTAACATATATGTCCACAAGATCTCCTGTCTTGGGAAAGCCCTTGACGTCACTGTATATGGACAGTGATGTCAGGGTCTCCCTCTGACCCCCATGGTGGATAGCACCCCCTGTAGATAGCACCAACCTCCCCAGTAGATAGCCCCTCCTCTGGAAATAGCGCCACTGTAACTTCTTGTAGGAGCGGAATCCCCGGCCAGACCCCACTCTGGCCGGGTATTCCGCTCCTGGAGTAGCCCCCTGGCATCATTATCCATATCTGGCCAGTGACGTCAGGGGTTACTCCTGGAGCAGAATCCCCGGCCAGAGCATTTCCGACGCTCTGGCTGGGGATTCCGCTCCTGGAGAAGCCTGTGGCATCACTGTACATATATGGACAGTGACGTCATCGGCTACTCCTGGGGATGCTCTGGCAGGGGATTCAGTGACGCCAGGGGTTCCTCCTGGAGCGGAATCCCCGGCCTGAGGTATTCTGCTCCTAAATTCAGCTACAGTGGCGCTATCGCTATCTACAGGAGGGGGGTGTGGTGGTGCTGCTATCTACAGGGGGGCTGGTGCTATCTACAGGGCAGTGCTATCTACAGGGGGCTGGTGCTGTCTACATAAGAACTGTGGCTCTATATGGGGGTGTGCCACTTTCTACAGGGGACACTTTGACGCTATCTACAAGGGCACTGTGGCACTATGTGAACACTGGCACTTTATATGTGGGCACTGTGGTACTATGTGGACACTGTGGCACTATATAGAGTGGGCACTGCGGCACTATGGGAACACTGGCATTTTATATGTGGGTACAGTGGTACTATGTGGGCACTGTGGCACTATCTATAGTAGCCACAGTGGCACTATGAGGGCACTGACATTATATGTGGGCACTGTGGCACTATATAGAGTGGGCACTGCGGCACTATGTGAACACTGGCATTTTATATGTGGGTACAGTGGTACTATGTGGGCACTGTGGCACTATCTATAGTAGCCACAGTGGCACTATGAGGGCACTGACATTATATGTGGGCACTGTGGCACTATCTACAGTAGGCACTGTGGCACTATCTACAGGGACATTGCTGCACTATCTACTTGGACACTGTGGTGTTTTCAGGGGGTTTGGACAATAAAACCAACAAATTAAATCCATCCGTTTTTTTTATTGTTTTTAACAGCCATGAAAAACGGATGGCAGACGGATAAAAACAGCCATTAAAAACTGACAGACGGACTGGAAATGGATAAAAATATGGAGATGCTAAGGCTACATTCACACAACAGTGAAAAACGGCCGTCACACGGACGTTTTCAGAACAATGATGTTCTATGGGTGTATTCAGAAGGCCAATTTTTTTACGGCCCGTGAATACTGGGCGTCAAAAAATAGGACATGTCCCATTTTTGGCAGTTTTCATAGCTAGACGGTCCCCATAGAAGTCAATGGATCCGTTTTTAAAAGATGTCAATACATGTAACAACCGTTAAAAATGGATCTGTGACATGGGGATTGGCAAGTGAACTACTAGTTTCCTCGCTGGCTATCGGCGGCGCGATCACACATACTCACCAACGCAGCGCCGTCCTCTTCAGGTGTGGTCTCTCGTCTTCACGGGTTCTGCGAAGGCGACGACGTCATCGTGCCGCCTTGGCAGACCCGTGCAGAGGAGAGACCACACCTGAAGAAGACGAGAGACGGCGCTTCATCAGTGAGTATGTAGGGCAGCCGAAAGTTAAATGTAGTGTATTGTTGCGCTCACTACAAGTGGAGTGCGGCACTAGTACAGGGGGCATTGTACATAGTGGTCAACTGTAGTGAGTTTTCCAGGACTGTCCAGAATTTACAGATACAGTCCCTGATAATTCCTACGGGGAGGGAGGTGTGTGGCATTATCTATATCGGGGCTGTGTGTCATCATCTACAGGGGGGCTTTGTGCCATCATCTACAGGGGGTCTGTGTGCCATCATCTACAGGGGGTCTGTGTGCCATCATCTACAGGGGGTCTGTGTGACATCATCTACAGGGGGGCTTTGTGCCATCATCTACAGGGGGTCTGTGTGCCATCATCTACAGGGGGTCTGTGTGCCATCATCTACAGGGGGTCTGTGTGACATCATCTACAGGAGGTCTGTGTGACATCATCTACAGGAGGTCTGCGTGCCATCATCTACAGGGGGTCTGCGTGCCATCATCTACAGGGGGTCTGCATGCCATCATCTACAGGGGGTCTGTTTGGCATCATATACAGGGGGTCTATGTGCCATCATCTACAGGGGGCTGTGAAACAATCATGACAATGACCTTCCTTTGGGCGTTTTCAGGGGGTTGGGACAAAAAAAAGGAAATGAATGAAACTTTGGAGACAAACTGATGCAAAACGGCCATGAAAAACTGACATTAGATCAGTTTTTAATGGCCATTTTTTTTCACTGTCATGACAGTGAAAAATGGCCGTGTGACGGCGGTTCTTTTAACGGCCGTCACACGGCCATTTTCAGAACAATGATATTCTATGGGAGTTATTCACACGGTCGTTTTTTTTAACGGCCCGTGAATAATGGCTGTCGAAAAATAGGACATGTCCTCTTTTTGGTCGTTTTAACGGCCTGACGGCCCCCATAGAAGTAAATGGATCCGTTTTTAACGGCTGTTAATACATGCAACGACAATTAAAAACAGTTCTGTGATATGGGGATTGGCAAGGGAACTACTAGTTGCTGGCTATCGGCAGCTCGATGACACTCACTCACCGATGCAGCACCGACCACTTCACGTGTGGTCTCTAGTCTTCAAGGGTTCTGCGAAGGCGACGACGTCATCGCGCGATCCTTTGCAGATCCCGTGCAGATGAGAGACCACACGTGAAGACGAGCTGCAACGGTGAGTGCCATCGCGTTGACTTCGCAGATCCAGTGAAGACGAGAGACTTTACCTGAGAAGACAGCGCTACATCGGTGAGTATGTAGGGCATTCAAGTCGGGCTGTCTGGCATCTACATTGGGGCTGTGTGGCATCATATGCAGGAGGGCTGTGTGTCATCCACAGGGAGGCTGTGTGTCATCCACAGGGAGGCTGTGTGTCATCTACAGGGAGGCTGTGTGTCATCTACAGGGAGGTGTGTGGCATCATATACAGGGAGGTGTGTAGCATCATATACAGGTGAGGCTGTAAATAGTGTCTAATTGAACATGTGACCATCTTTTTGGTGTTTTCTGGGGGTTGGGACAAAAGAAGCATGACCAATGAAATTCATCAGTTTTTTTAACGGCCATGAAAAACTGATGCAAAACAGATTTCAAACGGCCATTAAAAAATGGACAGACAGACTGGAAATGGATGAAAATTTGGAGACACACTGATGCAAATTGGCCATGAAAAACTGACAGTTGATCAGTTTTTAATATAAATTTTTTTCACTGTCGTGTGAATATAGCTATAATAAGGCTATATTCACGCGACAGTGAAAATAAATGGCCCGAGTGGCACAACAGTCGCGTGCATGAGGCATAAAAACCGATCAACTGTCAGTTTTTCATGGCCATTTTGCATCAGTGTCTCTCCAAATTTTCATCCATTTCCAGTCCATCTGTTCGATTTTAACGGCTGTTTGTCAACCATTTTTCATGGCCGTTAAAAAAATTGATGGATTTAATTTGTTGGTTTTATTGTCCAAACCCCCTGAAAACACCACAGTTCGCATGTAGATAGTGCTGCAACATACCTGTAGATAGTGCACAGTGCCTACTGTAGTTAGTGCTCACATAGTACCACAGTGCCCACTGCAGATAGTGCCACAGTGCCCACATATAAAGTGACATAGTGCCCACATATAAATTGATAGTGCCCACATAGGGCACAAGTGCTCATGTAGATAGCACAACAGTGTCCCCTGTAGATAGTGTCACACCCCCATATAGTGCCACAGTGCCCATGTAGATAGCGCCACACCCCTGTAAATAGAACCAACCCCCTTTGTAGATAGCACCTCCCCTGTGGTAGGCACCACCCTACTATATAAAGCAACACCCCCCCACTGTAGATAGCACCCATTGTAGAAAGCACTCCCCGTAAAGGACACCTCCCCCTATAGATAGCACCCCATGTTGATAGCGGCACCTCCATAGATAGCACCTCCCCCTGTAGGAGCAAAATCCCTCTGGCTGGGGATTTCACTCCTAGAGGGAGCCCTTGATGCCTCTGTCCATATATGGACAGTGATGCCAGGGGCTTCTCCAGTAGCGGAATCCCCTGACCAGAGCGTCGGACAGGGATTCCACTCTGGCAGGAGATTCCAGAGGTAGCCCCTGATTTCACTGTCCATATATGGACAGTAACGCCAGGGGCTTCTCTAGTAGTGGAATCCCCTGGCCAGAGCATCGGTCAGGGATTCCGCAGGTAGCCACTGATGTCACGGTCATATATGGACAGTAACGCCAGTGGCTTCTCCAGTAGCGGAATCCCCTGACAGGAGCATCGGCGGATTCTGCAGGTAGCCACTGACATCACGGTCATATATGGACAGTGATGCCAGGGGCTTCTCCAGTAGCGGAATCCCCTGACCAGAGCGTCGGACAGGGATTCCACTCTGGCAGGAGATTCCAGAGGTAGCCACTGATGTCACTGTCCATATATGGACTGTAACGCCAGGGGCTTCCCTAATAGCGGAACCCCCTGGCCTGAGCGTCAACCGAGGATTCCGCTCCTTCAAGGAGCTACAGCGGCGCTATCTGGAGGGGGGATGCCGCTAATTACCAGGGGGGGGGGGGTCAGAGGGAGACAGGAGTCCCTGGCCAGAGATCTCAAGATGCTCTGGCTGGAGACTCCACAGTTGAAAGCCCGACATCACTTTCCATATATGGATAATAATGTCAAGGGCATCCCCAGGCTCAGCGCTCAAAGTAGCGTTGTGTGTAGGGAATCCTCGGCAAGGATCAGTTTTTATCGGCCATTACAAGAATTTATTCCTGAAAAACGGCCGTTAAAAACTGATCCATTGACTTCTATGGGAGCCGTTAAAAAAACGGCCGTGTGAATACACCCATAGAACTCTATTCGTTTTTCACTGTCGTGTGAATGTAGCCTTAGAATTGTTTGGAGAGTTTACCAATAACCAACTGTTCCATAAACAAAACTGTTGATAACAATACAGTTTTGATCATGCCCAATTTCCTCTGGTATGTGGATATGGAACAGCACTCTCCTTAGTAACATCTTGAGTTTATTTTCTGGGATACTTGGAAAATAAATTCCCATAAACTAATCAAGAATGTTAAAAAAAAAAAAATATTGTGGCATACGTATGTCATTTTGTTTCATATATGGGCAAACAAGAATATGATGGCATAATGGCAGAAAGTGAGTACACTAATGTTTTGTGTTGTATGTCCTCCTTCAGGCTGATAGTGATGTTCTCAGGAAAAGGACAACCAGCGTGTGCAGGTTTAGGTATACTGGTAACCTAATAAGATTTTAATAGCCGACAAAAAACTATTTTGATTGTGGAACTTCAAAAGAGAGACACAACTTGTAGAGAATTGGAAGGGTGCCTTGAAAATGTAATGTATCTGCACATACTGAATAATGGTATAGATAGTATGGATGTGCAGCCATATTTCATTTATAGCCTGAAAATTCAGGTATGACTGCAGTAAAAATTCATATCCCATTTTCACCCAATGTCCCATTCACAGAGGTCTAAGTAGCTGATATATGATTCGTTTAAAAGGTGGTCTCACACGGTACAGCTGCTGCCGCTGTTCATGTGTTAGACTGACATTACTCCTAGCCCTAAATAATGATGTCATAATAAACTGTCCCTAACCAATAAAATAGGGGCTCTGCAAGATCGAAGAGTAAAAGTCAATCACCTGGACAATAGCTTTCATCTACACCTGGTACAAAGTGCACATCTCCCGATCCTTCCTCTTCATAAGATAATTCTCGAAGTGAAAGTAAATGTCCCACTATCCTTCCCATTTACACTGACCAGTTTTTCCAAAGTCCCTTTTTTCCTCCCTCACCAGTCATAATCATTCCGTGAATGGGGATAATCGTCTTTTCCACAAAGGGGGAAGACATGGCAGAATTTTACTGCAGAAATTTCTACCACGTCTTGAATATGGTTTATGCACCTTCAATTCTATATATTGGTGCAAACATTCATGTACTCCAATTATTATGCTTCAAAAATTGATGGCTCCATATAGATTTCCATGTAAAGGCATGCCATGTGTCTAATTCCATCTTCCCTTCAGCCACTATTGTAAAAATTGTAATGTCACGAAAAAGGTTTTTACAGTGCTGAACAGCATAGATGGCCATCCAGATATAAAACCTTCAAAAGATACGCCAAAAGGTATACTCTTTTAGCATGCATTTGCCCAAAAGAAACCTATGAGAACGTTATAGAATATATATATATATATATATATATATATATATATATATATATATAAAATAAATATATATATTAATTTACAAATATATATATACACACACACACACACACACACACACACACACACGAGATTAATGGCATACATGTGACTGAATAAAGCCTAATAGTAGTTAGTTAGGCAACCATAATGTACACAAATGATAGATAATTGGCAGCCTGAAGACAACTGGTGGCAGGAAAGAATTCCTCTCTGGCAGTATAAGTAATATATTATGCAAAATCGCTCATCTCCAGAAGAAAACGGTCTACTGCCAGCTATAGGTGACTACCCTGTAAGTAATTGTCTCACCATTTATGGAGCCTGAAAACATGGCTCATGTTACTAGTCAAATCAGACACCCATCTGTAGACACTTCTGTTTCGGAGTGGTTGCTCCTCATCAGTACAGAGTAGGGTCAGTGAGATGACGTTCACGCAGCACTTTGAAGGTACTGATTCTCTTTTGCTAAGATCCAGCTGGTAGGTAGTTTTAAGGGAAATGCTCGCTGGGACAAGTATGCAAATTAGCTGTCCCCCAGAAGGAAGAAAACGTCTCTCTAGTGCCACCTATAGGTGACTAACCTGTAAGCCAGAGTACTAATGAGAAGCAACGACTCTGAAACAGTGCTAACTGAAGTAATAATTGTTTTATCCAAAGGGTAAAATTAAAATGGGCAAAGTGTGCCACCATGCCAAGAGCGACATTGCAGAAAATATACTAGTGAATGGTTTAAGTAGCAATTCACAAATAAAATGTTATAACTAGAAACACTCCATTTAGCTATGGGAGTGATCAAAAAAGATTGCACAGGGAAATTAAAATCACCCAGTTTCCCCTCACCTCTGCAGTTTATGGTCTTTAATCTGCAAATTAGAGCCGGACTGCAGACTGTCATAAATTAGCTTGTAGTCTGTTGATAGAAGAGAAGGGAAACTGCAGGGAATTAAAAAGAATTCTGAGAATGCAGAAGATAATGGCAGTGATTTTGGTAATATTATGTATATTGAAATTTAAAATTGAATTTATTTTATGAAATGTAGATCAAATGGAAGATCTACATTTTTAAATGCAGTTATACCTTTGATTTCAATAAGGTGAGCCTACACGTATACATGAGTACAAACGAATATACTTACAGTATATTACTCACTTTACAGACAAGAAATATAATAGAGCAGTTCAAATCCTCTTGCCATTCCATAGGCTGAATACAGGCTGCCATAAATGGCAGCTTATATTTATCTGATGGTCTCACAAGGCAACAACGGGGAATTTGATTTTCGCTGCCACAGCCCTGCTATATCTCACCCGTGGTCACAATGAGAGCAATTCTGATACTAGAGGTATAAGTGGAGGTTCAGCAGGTCTACTAATTTAAAAGGACTGGTCATATCGGTTTTAGTAAATACTTGTATTCCACATTAAATATTTCTGGAGCATATTTACTTAGAACTCCGCATTGTGCCATTCCTCTTTTATTCCTCCTGGAATTGTACGACTAAACTAACAACTGGGCGTAACCATTCTCCTTGTCAATAGTGTGTCTAGACACTGTTAGGGCTTTTCCACACGTAACAGATTTGCTGCAGCAAATTTCCGCAGCATTTCCGCGTCAACTAGCAGACAATTTGATGCGGAAAATCCGCACCATTTCATGACTTTTTTTTACTGCGGAAAATAGTGCAGATGTTTGCTGCGTATTTTTTCAAGGGCTGTGTGATGGTGATATTTCTTCTTGCTGTGATGTCATTTCCACCCCTGTAAGAAATTCTGCAGCGTTTCCGCAGTACATCAGAAAAACACAGGAAATCAGTCTACTCTCCGCAGAAATAATTGACATGCTGCGGAACTAAGATCCCGCACCGCAGGTGAATTTCTAGACTGAATTTTTCCACAGCGTGTGGATGACATTTGTTAATTCACACCCACTTTGCTGCTACTGTATTCCGCTGCATATTTTACCTCTGCAATTCCGGACGGAAAATACGCAGCAATTCCGTTACGTGTGGACAAGCCCTTAGACTGTCAGCAATGATTGGATAGTGTCAGACCCCGACAAGCGGAATAGTAAGACCTAATTCATACATTTCCCATAAAAATAACTAAGGAACAGCACAATGCAGAGTTCTAAAGATGTTCCAAAAATGTTATTTTATGGGGAATGGATAGATTTACTAAAACAGAAGAAGAAAGAGAGCTGATAGGTCGTCTTTAAACATTTCGGGTATTTTCGAACGTAGTGAATATGCTGCGGATTTTCGGGGTGAAAAATCCACAGCCAATCCAATTACAGTAACAACAGTGTGAATGAGATTTAACTAATGTCATCTACATGCTGCAGAAGCAAAACTTGCGCGTAAAATGACCTGCAGAGCAAACGCCCACTGTTGCGGAATTCGCTGCGGATTAGCTGTGTATCCATAACATAATCAAAGCCACTATTTTCAAACTTTAAAATAAATTAAAAACAGCAAAACACATAATAGGAGGCTGCCTGTACAGAGGCCAACTGGGGGAGCAGGGACGCACTACTGTTATTGGAGTGCCAGAGGAGGGGACTATAGCCTTTTTTTTTTTCTCGGTCAGCCATTTTCTGAAGCGGTATTTTTGTCAGAAAATACATATCAAAAGAAGCACAACCCTCAAGGTATGCTCACACGGCTTATATTTGGCCGTTTTTTGGTCCGTAAATGCCCGAAAAACAACCGAAAAATTAGAAGTAGAAGGCCTCCAAACATCTGCCCATTGATTTAAATGGGAAAAACGGCATTCTGTTCAGACAGGGCTTTTTTTTCGCGACCGTTTTGAATAAACAGCGCGTAAAAAGACGCCCCATAAAAAGAAGTACATTAATTGAGTCCATAAAAGAACAGCTCCAAAAACGGTCGTAAAAAACGCGAGTTTGCTTAAAAAACGGCTGAAAATCAGAAGCTGTTTTCCCTTGAAAACAGCTCCGTATTTTGAGAAGTTTTTTGCTAAGCGTGTGCACATACCCTTAAGTTAAACCTTCTAATAATTTCAGGGAAAAAATAGAAAGATTTAAATGTAAAATTTATAAAACTAATGAAATAAACAGAGAACGGAGAAAAAAAAACAGTAGGTTCAATTGTATACCGTAAAAAAAAAAAATGACTTGTGAATGACTTTTCAATATAAATTTCCGATACTTGATATTATAGGAGACGGTTTATTAATAAGTAAAACAAAACTGGAAGATGAGTAAAGACAATTTATTTAAAGATGCGTATAAACACATCTCCATTCCACACAGCATGATCAGGTCTGCACTTCTCCAGAACTCAGACACTGCTTGGGGCAGACTTCAGTGCAGCGTATAGGCTTATGTTTTGAGTGGTACTAATTAAACACCATCTTTCAACTAATGATATCTCTTCTCTTTAATGACCGTTATTACATTCGCCGGCAAACCAAATTGTAAAAGTCGGTTGAGGCAACGGTTCAGCCTGAGAGGGCAATGTAACCAAGACACAGATCTTAATAGCTTAATTATGTGTTTAGGAAACAAGAAAACAGCATGGGGAACTCTGCACCCACTGCGCTGACAAGCTGACGTGCCCCTTGACTCTCAAGAGTGCTGCGCCAAGATCATGGCGAGCCTGAGGGACAGCCAAGAATTAATTAGTATTGTGGTGTTTGCAGGGCGGTAATATCAGACATTCTTTGTTGCCAAGGTTGGCTGATATTAAGAATGAAAGCGGAATGAGTAGAAACGCTGGCAAGAGAGAATAGAGAAAGGAGGCAAACGACAGGACATACAACGATAATGTGACTGGCAGTTTAGAACATGGCAGCAACAAAATCAGAGATGGGCTTGCAAAACTTCATGAGGCCCTGACCACTGCAGTCACTCCATATACTAGCCACGTGCAAATGTAATCCCATTGTCCGCTGGCGGCAACCTAAAAAGTTAAGAGTACAAAAGAGACTTTTTCATGCAAACCTTTTCAGCCCCCTGCTTCATCCTCCTGGGCAACCCTATGAAATGCTGGTGAGGACTACAAGCTACTTGTAAAGCCCAAAAATAAAAAGCCAATACAACTAATATAAGGCCTTACATTTTATAAAGCGGTAATCTGATGTGCTACAATAATGATGTTGTACAATTTTTTTCTTACAACCTGAAATACTAGGTAATTTTACACAAGGGATACAAGTACGTTAAGGGTCCTATTAAAAATGAATCCACTATTGTCCAATGATGACTTTTACATGAAGATCCATAGTATAGTATTCAATTACAGGATTCCTTATTGTAACGATATTAATCAGACTCCCTTTCCTTTTATGCAGGAGTAGTACGGATAAAAATCCTGACAGGAGGCGCAAAATCCACAATTTCCTGTGGTTGTACGGACGTACAATCAAGAGCGTGTTAGAAGAGAATTTCAGGATCAAGCAGCAGAAGGAATTTAAAAGGGAATGTATCATAAAAAATGGAATAATTGTTTAAATCAGGTTTTATTATATATAAATAAATACACACACACACACACACACACACACACACACACACACACACACACACACACACGCGCGCGCGCGCACCCAGTCGAGTCACATTATGACCACCAGCTAATATCCAGAGTAGCTGCTGTGCAGCACGGACAGCAGCTAGACCGGCTGGGAGTGACTCAATAAGGTGCTGGTAGGTTGTCTCCGGTATCTGGAGCCATGCTGACTGCAGTGCATCCCACATTGCTGGAGGGTGCGTCGGGGAAGATCCATAGAGCGAACAAGATGATCGAGGAGGTCCCACAGATGCTCAATTGGGTTAAAGTCTGGTGAATTAGGAGGCCAGGGAAGTACTTGGAAGTCTTGGTCGTGCTCTTCCAAACACTGTCGGACATTTCTAGCTGTGTGACATGTCCCATTATCTTGCTGGAAGATTCCATCTGCCCCAGGTAAGACAAACGACGTGATCTGCAATGATGGCTTCATACCCAAATCGGTTTAGAGTGCCTTCCACATGGATGAGTGGGCCCAGAGATTGGTATGAAAAAATTCCCCAGACCATAACGCTGCCACCACCAGCTTGTGTTCCTCCAGAAATGGTTGCAGGGTGTTTGTTCTCTGATGTTTCTCGCCTGACTCGCCAACATTCATCTGTACGATGAATCAGAAAACGTGAATCATCGGAGAAGGCAACCAATTACCAATGATCTGTGGACCGATCCTGATACTGCTGTGCAAATTGAAGCCTCTTTTTCCGATGCACCTTTGTTAGCGTAAGAGCAGTGACCATCCGTCTGCTTCGGAGCCCCATACACAGTAGAGTTTGCTGAACTGTTGTATTAGACACACGTCTGGTAGCCCCCTGGTTGATTTTCATGGTGAGCTGCTGCACTGTAGCGTGTCATTTGACCCTCGCGCACCTTCGTAGCCGGCGTTCACCTCTCCCATCAATGGCACGTGGTGCTCTGCAGTTTCCACGTTGGTTATTCCCAATGGTGCCATTTGTCCACTCACCATACACTTTCACAACAGCAGCATGCAAACAGTTCACAAACTGCATTGTTTTAGAAATACTGCCACCCTTGGCCCGAAAGCAACTAAATAAATCACCCCTTTTACCCATGGCAAGAGTAATATGTGTTCACACACACACACACACTATATATAAAGCGTTTAATTAAAAAAAATAAAAAAATGTTTAGTAGTATTTTTCTATGTGACTATCCACATAACATAAAATATTGAAATATTGCTATTTTGCCACTGGCCACTAGAGCAGTCACAACAGACTGAGGATACATTCATGTGAATAGACCCTGACGCTTCCTCTTTTCTTTTATCAGTTTTGCTGTATAGATCATAAAAAAGTCATCTTATCTTTATTAGAAGGTGGATGAATAAAGATTTCTGCCCATAAAGAGCGCCGATTGATGATATAACAAGTCGTTAACAGGCCCTTTTACACGAGCCGATGCTTTGGGATAAACGATTGTTAATTCGATTGTTCGGTCCCCATTAGTTTGCAGCATTATAGGGAGCACATCCCCTGTTTACACAGGAAGATGTGGTGCCGACAATGATCATTTTATAAGCTGCACAAAATATGTGATCAGCTGACGTACTATCAATTGCCTATTTTTCGGCTTATAGCTGCCCTGTTTACACGGGCCAATAATTGGGAATGAGCGTTTATAAGAACACTCGTTCAGCCGATTATTGGCGCGGGTAAATTGGCCTTTAACGATGTCTATGTTGTATTGCTGGATGCTTAGATAGGGCAGTAACAACACTATACACACAGATAAGACTTTATGCATCTTCCCTGCCACCTCCTGGGTTTTGGGGGAGGGGACTATACTCGACATATTGAAGAGTGCAATAATGTAATCTATGACATTTGTCGATCATTTGACTCCCATTTATTGCCTTTGCCAATAAAAACACACACTTTGCTGCACTGTCTGTATAGACAATACAGGAAGGAAGTGTGTATTTCCAACATGGCCGTACCCAGGAACATTTTTAAAAATAGCTACTATATTTATTTATTTTTTAAAAAAAGAACATGTACGCACAGGTGTTTGGCGCTAATTTTGATGCGAAAACTGAAATCGGAATCAGCGCAAAAAAATGCCGCAAATCTCCTCCCATTGATTTCAGTCAGAGTCGGTTTTTTTCCAGAGCGTTTTTTTCTTCGCTTGCGGTAAAAAAAATCAACATGACCTTTCTTGAGATGTTTTCCGCCTCAAAAACCGCTTTGAAATCAATGGGAGACAGAAAAAAAACGCAATAACGGCCATGGAGGTTTTTGACGCTGTTTTTTTTGGGGAAAAAAAACACCTCAAAAACCTCCTAAAAAAATTCTGCCTGCAAAAAACTCTGTGTGAACTGGCCCATATTTCTCTTCTACAGACTTAAATCTAATTAATGTGTTCCGTCGGGGTGTCCGTGATTTTACCAGAAAATATAGAGCGGCATGCTGCGCTATTGTTTTCGGTAATCCCTGCCAGATCTGCGACGGAGGCCCTTAACAGAGCCTCCAACGCAGATGTAAACAGGGACTTATTGATAACGCCTAAAAAAAAAAAAAATTCCAATATGGTAGAAACAGAAAACTAGAGGAGGATAGAAGGATTGGAGGGAACAACCCATGGACTACTTTTGTATTGAACTGTACTTCTGACCAATAGTGAATCCATGGGATATATGCAGGATATATTACATTCCAGCTCTCTTGTCACCTATAGTACACAGACGATAAACGTATAGATAACAAAGCTCTAGGAGCAATAGAAGATACTTCACCTTATCATTCCTCTTATATCCATTCATCACATGATGGTGGTTTATGTAATGTCTTGTTCGGAGGGTTGGCCTACAATGGCAATGCCACAGTGCAACTAAGATTAACAAAAATGACAACTGATACAGCAAGACATGGAATTCTGAGATTCGTGTAAAAAAAAAAAATAAAAAAAAAAGAGGCTTGGCAAAGAGAGGGTCATTGTGGCAGCAATACCCTACGAACTTCCTCATTGTCATTCCTCCGAGGTCCCATCAAGGCAGCGTCTCCTGGGCCATTAATCAGCGACCAGGGAGCAGAGCTCATCTATCTCTGTCCTACCTTCTCCTCCAGGGACATACAGTGTCTGTGTCTACAGGGAGCGCGGCACATGCTGCACTCACTGGGTGAGCTCTACATCAATTCACACAAAGCCCTTTATTTATGCAAATAAACAAGAAAATGCAGATTTATACAGTATGTTTATGTCTTGCATGATCTATATTACATTCAGGTCTTCTAATGCATTACTCCCTGCACTGATACTGTCCTTGCATAGAGCCGGGAATACCGGGGTAAAATAAAAATGACAAAGGCAGGTTCAGTCTGTTGTAGCAAAGTGGGCAAAATAATCCAAGTACAAAGATGTAACATCGTTGGAGTCATGGATCTGGTTTATATAGTCTACACATGCTAGTTAAAAATGTCATAGTTCTAGTTTTTCAGTGAAGAACTGCTGTACTTCAAAGCGGAGGTCTAAAGTAAAGTATAGTGAATAACTGCAGGATCAGCTATTTCCCAGTAAATATTCATTCCCCAACTCATTCTCTCTACGAGAGGAAGTGAAGGAACGGCAGATAATTGAAATTCAAACTCCTTGTGGCTGCCCTCCTGGCACCTCAATTCTGTGAATGGACAGGGGCTTTCGCAATGTGTTGACAGCATCGTGACAGCTCTTCTGCTCTCTCCAGTCACACAATAAAGCCACCGTAAACTGCGCCTATGTACTGTAAATGGCACTAGGAGGGCAGCCAAGGGGGACTTGAACTCTCCACGGCTGCCATGCCAAGCAACTGTCCAGCAATCAGAATAGCCAAGAGCACTGTTATTAAAGCTTATTGGAGCAGAGCCAAACTACCGTACTGTTCCCCTCCAGTCGCAAAATACCGCCATCCAGATCAGCAGAATGGCTGAAGCAGCTTACACTCACAAACTCCAGAATGGAGGGATGTATAACAATTTCTTCTTGGCTTCCACAGGTTGAACTTGTGAAGAAGGATCAAGGAATAGAGGGAAGATGGGGTTTGGTCTGGTTTACCCAGTAGATCTAGTGGCCCTAGTTTTAATGATGTGGGTGGTGCGGGCTAGGTGTCATATTAACTGTTTTAACCCCTTGGTGACATAGCTATTTCCGTCGATGAGGGCTTGTTTATTTTATTTTTTTGCGTACGAGTTGTAGTTTTTAATAGTACCATATAATGCACTGGGAAACTAAAAATAAAAACTATTTGTGGGGTCGGAGTGGAAAACAAAAACCAGTAATTCCTCCATTGTTCTTGAGTCTGGTTTTTACAGCTCTCGCCATGTGGATAAAAACGACATGTTAACGTTATTCTGCAGGTCAATACGATTACAACAATATCAAATTGATATTGTTTTTTATGATATACTACTTTTACAAAGTGAAAACTATTCAAGCAAAAAATATATATATATTGTTTGGGGCGCCATATTTCAATAGGTATACAGCTGCCATGGCACCCCGTGAGTTCCCTTTGTCTGTCTAACTGCTCAGAAGCTGCGGTTAATATTGACCATGGCGTCTGAGGGGTAAAACATCCAGGATCGGAGTTATCTTCAATCCCTGCTGCACATTAACCCCTCATGCACACGACCGTGTGTGCTGTCCGAGTCCCATCAGTGATCCGAGGAAAGATAGGACATGTTCTATCTTTCCTCGGATCGGAAACTCAGACCACTTTTCACGGACCCAATTCCCCCGCTAAAGTGAATGGGTCCGTGAAGACTATCGGGTGCCATTCGGATGCCGTCAAAAACAGCCTGAGTGGCACAATGGTCGTGTGCATGAGGCAAGTGTGAGCTCAGCCCCTACAACTCTGTAATGGTCATTGATGACATCAGTCCCTGTCCCTAAAGGGGCTCACAGTCCCTGTCACACACACACACACACACACACACACACACACACACACACACACGGGTCAATTACCTAGTATGTCTTGGATTGTGGGAGAAAATCGAAGTCAATGGGGAGAACATGCAAACTCCATGCAGATATTGCCCTTGGCTGGATTACAGAACCCCAGTGCTGCAAGGCAACAGTGCTAACCGCTGAGCCCCCGCTATGCTTACGATAGGTAATAAATGTTTAATCGCTTGGTGTCCTGTGTTCCGAATGAAGAGGGCGGCGGTGGCACATGTGCGCTGCCGCTCCATTCATCCAGGGGACACAGGACACATGTTCTCTTGGTCGCTGTGGGTCCCAGCAGTGTATAGGTGATAAGTTGTTGTGGTTGGATAACCCCTTTAATAAAACTAGAGGCACTGGAGTTCCTGCACCGACTAAGTGATGGGGTGCAGGTGGGAGGCCCAATCTTCATCCAAAACTGTGTTTTTAGACTTTAGCTGGACATCTGGACATACTGAGGGTTAATCTGTGTCTGTATACACCAACTATAAGCTGCCTAAACTTTGTAGACACGCACCATTAAACCATCGATGTAAATTAGAATTTCATTACAACAGTTCTTGGGCATAATTACACCAACAAAACAAACCATTAATTAAAAGTATAAAAATGCCAAAATATTTGAGCAATATTACATGCTCTTAAGCAAACGGAATTTCATTCTCATCTTAAGAGGTATGCTCAGAAAGACCAAAGTACTTCTTGCCTGCTGCTAGATTATCTTTGTTTTATTCTCAGGAGGACAAGGCTTTACCATGCTTTTACTCACTTTCATCTGGTGGAGAGCAAGTTGCTTTAACACATTGATAACTTGTAAGGAATGGAGGTCCTATGCAGGCAGACAACTACAGTAAAGTCATATACACTATTAGGCCTTATTCACACGAGTGTGAAAATCACAAGCGTCGCACGGATTTATGTAACTCAATGGGACCATTCAGACAGTCCGTGATTCTCACGCAGCGTGTCCGCTGCATAAAACTCCCGACATGTCCTATACTTGAGCAGTTTTCGCACATCACGCACCCATTGAAGTCAATGGGTGCATGAAAATCACGTGCGGGACACGGACGCACTTCCGTGTGCTGCTCGTGATTCGCGCAACAGTTGTTTAAGAAATGAAGGCAAAAAAAAACCTCCTTCATTTCTGATTTGAAACATAAAAACAGAGTGTCATAACGATCCCATATACGCGAAAATCACGCAGACACGCACCACACACGGAACAGCAACGCGCGCAAAACGCACACGTTCGTGTGAATAAGGCTTCATAGTGTGTCAAATAGTGCATTTTAAAGCCCGGAGTTTTCCAGATTGTATTCCAGGTCTAGTCTCAGGGGAAGTACTCACCTTTAACACCAATTTCATAGTAACCAATTAGTTGAAGAAAATATTAAGGTTTCTTCACCATCTTCAGATTCACCACATTTATTTTCTCAGATAAATGCATTACTAAGGATTAGTGATCTATAAAATTATTGAGGACTGCTAATTTTGGCAACTCTTACACAGTAGCTGCACTAATAAACTTCTGCTAGGATTGTACAATGAATTAACAAAAAAAAACTAAAATTAATCTTCCAAATCCCAAATAATCACATTCCTATAAAGCAATCGTACAAATATAAGGAAGATTATGGTTCAATCCTGTTGGCCGGGATACATTGTTACGTAATAATTCCAACTAACTTGCCAAAAACATGTGAATGTACACGGAGATGTTCTGGAGAAGAAACAGATAAGTGTTAACTGCTACAGAAATTACAAGTATGTGGTGAACAAGAATACCTGGTCTCAAAAACATTCAACCACTATTCAAAAACTAAAGCTACTCGCTCCCAAAGTTCCCAAACATTCAACCTCTATGGTAAACAAAAGCTACTCGCTCCCAAAGCTAGCTGGCTGTAATTTCAGAAAAAGTAACAAAAATGGAAAGAATATACACATGTTTTGGGGGGGATGCAAGTTTTTTGGGCATCACTTCCATTCAGATTAGTTCTACAGAATAAAAATGTTCCCAGCCGAACGCTAGTGGAAACCTAGCCTTATAGACATCAGTGGATCAATCTGTGTCTATTATGAGGAGTCGATTATTTTTAGTTTCTTCCCATGCTATGTTTACTTATTTAGAATTAGGTTAATTAATTCTTCATGCTCAAGAACTATAGCTATATTGAATAAAGTTGACCGTAAAGGGAACCTGATGCCAAAGTTTTGGTCATTAAAAATGCCATGATGCCGTCGTGCCTGTAAATACCTTGCTAGACATGCCCTTGCTGAAATTGATCGTTTTACCATGAGAAAAAAAAAAAAAAAATGAAAAAAATTATGCTATATATAAAAAGCTTACCAGGAGTCATCTGGGTAGTGTTGGAGGAATGAGGAGTCATGAAGTATGGCTGTTATTATGCCCGTTCTTCCTTGATTGACACCCTATGGGGCAAAAACCAGCGCGTAGGTGCCATTTACCCGTTCACTCTGCGCAATGGTGATGACAGGTGACCTGAGACTGACAATGAGCTGCAAATGCCAAATGCAAAGTCCCACGTGATCTAGCCCACCGATGAAGCAGAGGGCAGTAAACCTGGCTTTACTGCGCATGCCCAGAGTGTACTGGTGAAGGGTGCATGCTAGCGCTGCCGTTAAACGCCCTCTGGGATGTCAATCTAGGAAAAATGGGTGTGAAAACACCGTGACTTCTCATTACTCCAGCACTGCCCAGATGAAGTCTGGTAAGCTATTTACATATTTCATGCGCCGATTTATAACTTCCTTTTCTTACGCATTTTAAAACGAGCAATTTCAGCAGGGGCATGTCCAGAAAGGTGTTTACAAGCACTACAACATCACGGCGTCGGTTTAATGACCAAAGTTCTGGTGACGGGTTCCCTTTAATCTATGTACATTCTCATCATTTATCCCAAAAGAATTTGGTTATAACTTGGGATTTCATTTCTCCACAACAAGAGTCACAATACGGCGATGAATCCCACACCTTTGCTTGGTACTTTTATAGGAGCTATTCAGGTGGTGCCCTTTAGACAGGTATTAAAAAAAAAAAAGGCCCCTTATATATCACTGTATAAAAACTAATTAGATTCGGTATGTCGCATAAGAGGTAAAATTGATTTATTTTAGGCCACCTCCTGATGTATTGTGTGGAAACGCGGGTGGGGGAGCTGGGGAGAGACAAAAAAAAAATTCTGTCACAGAAATAGCTTTGGTAAATTGCAAAACTTTCCCACTTCTATTTTTGAGCTTATGACTAAACTGCAAACGATGTCCTAAAGCAATGTGCTAGCGAGAGTTAGACTGTAGAACTGCCTATGTGCGAACACATTATTAATTATACACTTCGCTATGATTACGGTTTTGTAACTACAGAGACAGCTACATTTTATTATTCGCTGCGGAAAGAGAAATAAATAAATAATAAGGATCCCTGCCTGTTTCCACTAGTGGTCTGTGCCTTGGGTAAATGGAAGAGCAGAGACCCGGTTGCCCTCTCCGGCACTAGAGCAAAGAGGCTTGCACTACAGGGATGAGTGTGTGCCTGACAGACAAAGGCTCGGAATAAAAAGGCCTCCGGGAATCTGCAACTTCACCTTAAGGTCTTCAGACAGCTTTGTATTAATTAAATCGGCATGTGTTTGTGTATCTGTCGTATTCCCCCCCCCCCTCTTCTTCTATAAAAGTAGAGGGGGGGGGTGTTTGTGAATATTTTATAGGAATTCATAACCGTAACAGGAATAAATATTAAACAACAACGAGCTAAGGGATGGGGGGCTGACTAGAGGAGAAGGCGATGGAGAGGAAAAAGGAGAAGCGAGAGAGTAGAATAAAAAGCAGGGCTTGGGGAATCGGCTTTCTTCCAGGAGCACACCGCTGAATCGTAATCAGGAGTCGGAAAGAGTAGAGTGAGCTTACATTACAAGTACTAGCGGTTCAATATACTTACTCTAAACCTTGCAAAGTATCTCTATTAACCCTCGAATGTAGCTGCTAGCGCAACTGTTCAGTCTTGGAACAAACCCATTATTTTATAGGGGACCCGCCAAGTTTTACTTAAAGGGTATTTTAGGTTGTTGCTCTTTGCTCACACTGAGGAGATTTATCAAAACTGGTTCAAAGGAAAAATGGAGTAGTTGCCCATGGAAACCAATCAGGTTGCGGCTTTCATTTTCCAAAAGGCCTCTGAAAAATGAGAGGTGGAATCTGATTGGATGCCCTGGACAACTACTCCACTTTTCCTTTGCACGATTCTCTCTAGAAGCTCCCAACCCCGGAGAGAACATTAAAATGTCTCTATATGGCACTATAGGCCAATGCTGCCCTGTGGCCCTGTCTTCAGTTACAGTTCCCCTGCCTCACAAATAAACAGGAGGGTTTTGCTCTAGTGGAGATATTAAAAAGGATCGTGTCCCAAGTATAACGTCTGTCCACATGTGCTATTAGGGAAAATGGATTTCAAAGACCCCCCTCTATGAGCCAGAACAGAGAGTAACGTATGGAAAAGCGGCTCCTGCTCAGGCCCATCCGTCCATGCATTATAAGGTCATAATGGTCGCCAGGGGTATTAGAAGCCAGGCTCGCGGTGATCAGTTTCGAATGATAGACTTCTCTTTAAAATTAAGTTGTCTTTAAACAATAGTAGAATAGACAATCTCTCTCGCTGCTCCTTCTTCATAACATGCAGAAGATAAAATGCTCTGTGTAAGATGTCCTTTTAATGACATATGTAAAGCTCTATTTAATTAAACGTCTTTATACAAGGAGCAATATTCTTGGATTATGTGAACCATATTTTGCACACACGATAGGCACAAGAATATGAAAAAATCAAAATGCAAATGAACATCCAACTTGACTATTACATAAAACAGTATTAAAAGCCTTCCCTCATTAACACTGCGTATACTGTACTGAATATGGTGGCCATGTCTCCCTTACAAAATGACAATGAATCCTCTCCATGTTAATTATTTAACGAAGGAAATATGTCAGGCAGGTTCATTTATAGGAGCATGTAGTTAGCGACCAGCACATTAAATGTACAGCAGGGTGATCACAAAGGTGCAAAAACTCCAATCTGGGCAGTTTAACCCCTTAGATGCCACGGTCACTTGACATTTTAAGTGATGTAAATAAAGGTAGGGGGCTCCTTTTGCCCTCAGATCGCCCACCCTCATGACGTGATAGCGGGGCCAATGATTAAATATGGTCATATGTAGATATCTTTTAGGTTAGGTCTTAGGCATGACCTAATAGGTGCAGGCAGCAATGCATTGGAATACATAGGTATTCCAATTCTTTATATCATAAAATGTAATTTATAAGTAAAAAAGACAAATTAGATAAAAAAAAAGTAAAAAAAAAAAAAGGAAAGGACATAAGATAATAAACACATTTTTTCCATCAAAATTGCTTCTATTGAATAGGCTCTCAACATTTATAAAGGTGTAAACGCTAATATGTACCCCAAAATGGTGCTATTTAATACTATAACTCTTCCTAAATAAAAACAAAAGTCCTCATATGTTATAGAAAAAATAAAATTCATTATGACTGTCAGAACACAGTGCGGCCCAAATTCAGAGCGTCTTCAATGTCAGTGTACTCACTGCAGTATCTGAGTACACTTGCTAATGTACATTCAGGTCCCATGTCACGCTGATTATGGGATTTTAATAGCGCTGGCGGGGGTACCACAAGTCTAGTGGCATGGGCTTTCTTCATGACGACTCGACTCTTTGTCATGTGACCGGCCCCGTTGTAATCTACGTATGGAAATTATTATTTTGTGTGTAATACTGAGTGTGTGACATTTGCCACATCACACAATGCCCTGTAGCCTACTAGATGCCATCATGCCACATTTAGGCGTTATATCAGAAAGAAAAATGGTGGCTTTAGCAGCAGCATTTGCAGCGGTGTGCAAACTCCTGCCCACTGAAGCAAAGGGCAGAGATTACCAGTTGGCAATAGCCTTAGATTATCTACAGGAAACAGCTTGGATAATATTTAGTGCAGAATACACAGGGCTCTGATGGTGGTCACCCAGAGCATTCTTGTATTGTTGCTTTCCAATCGTCCAGGCACATTCTACCAGCAGTGGCATTACACATAGTGAGAATTCACATGGAAAACTAGGTTTTTCACTGGAGTTTTCAAATGGGAGGCTCTTATAAAAACCATGGCGCTGCACAGCCCAAGAGGATAGTGGTTTAGGATAATGTTTCAATCAGCAAAAATATGCAATTTGCAAAAATGGAAACTTTTTGCTTATTTCTACAATAGAATTGATGGCGGTCTGCTCTAAGCTACATTGCAAAATATATCTTATGTGTTCAGACATGGACAGACAAAACTGGCAACATCCAGGGGGCCTATTAGTCTTTATGTACTGCGTTTGATCTATATGAAAGCCTATGAAAAAAACAACAAATGACCTCTAAGGCCCCATGCC
The DNA here is from genome assembly GCF_050947455.1 of Rhinoderma darwinii. Taxonomy (NCBI): domain Eukaryota; kingdom Metazoa; phylum Chordata; class Amphibia; order Anura; family Rhinodermatidae; genus Rhinoderma; species Rhinoderma darwinii. The sequence goes on from NC_134688.1 coordinate 407,872,032, forward strand.
CACTTCAGTTTTTTCCTTCAAGGTGCTAGTAGTTTTTCTGACGGCTAGCACACTGACCCATTCATTTCAATGGTGCCATGCACACTTCAGTTTTTTTGACGGTCCCGTTGCTCCGTTCCGATCCAAAGTAGAGCATGTCCTACTTTGGTCCGAGATTCCGTGACCGTGAGGCCCATGCAAGTCAATGGGGCCGTCAAAAAAAAATGAAGGCACACGGAAGGCATCCGTGTGCCGTCCGTGTGTGACAGATCTGTTGCCTAGCAACGGCCGGGCGGGCAGAGGAACATTACAGAAATATTACACTAATCGACAGCCACTTGTCTCTATCAATAACTGATAGAGAAAAGAGGCTGCTGATTAAAAATAAAATAAAAATCAGTTCATACGTACCTGGTCGTTGTCTTGGTGACGAGTCCCTCTTCTTCCACCAGTCCAGCCTCCCTTTCTGAGGTGGCAGCCTGTGATTGCCTGCAGAGGCCGCTGCAGCCGGTGATTGGATGCAAAGGCGGTCACGTGGGATGAAGCGTCATCCCTGGAGGCCAGCCTTCTGACGTCATCCGGACGTGCATGACCGCCACTACAGCCTGTGATTGGCTGCAGCGGCGACATGGATGAAACGTCATCGCTGGGGGCCGAACAAGAGGAAAGTAAGTATGAATTTTTTTTTTTTTTTATTACATTAAAATTTTATTTTCCGAGCGCCGAGTATGGTACTGTCCAGGGTGCTGAAAGAGTTACCGCCGATCAGTGCAGCCCATTAACTCTTTCAGCACCCTGGACAGTACCATGCTCGGCGCACGGAAACGGAAAAACGGAGTGCACACGGCCGCTAAAACGGCCACACGGATCCGTTGCAAACGGTCGTGAAAAATGTCTCGGAAGAGTGAACGAGGCCTAAGGCTTCATTCACATCTGCGTCAGGGCTCCATTCCGACGTTCTGTCTGAGGTTTCCGTCGGAATGGGACCCTGACTGACACAAACGGAAACCATAGGTTTCCGTTTCCATCACCATTGATTTCAATTGTGACGGATATGGTGCCAATGGTTTCCGTTTGTCTCCATTGTGCAAGGATTCCGTAGTTTTGACGGAATCAATAGTGTAGTCGACTAAAAAAATAAAATAAAATTGTCAATCAGTATTTTGGCATATATATACAGTGAAGGAAATAAGTATTTGATCCCTTGCTGATTTTGTAAGTTTGCCCACTGTCAAAGACATGAACAGTCTAGAATTTTTAGGCTAGGTTAATTTTACCAGTGAGAGATAGATTATATTAAAAAAAAAAAAGAAAATCACATAGTCAAAATTATATATATTTATTTGCATTGTGCACAGAGAAATAAGTATTTGATCCCCTACCAACCATTAAGAGTTCAGCCTCCTCCAGACCAGTTACACGCTCCAAATCAACTTGGTGCCTGCATTAAAGACAGCTGTCTTAAATGGTCACCTGTATAAAACACTCCTGTCCACAGACTCAATTAATCAGTCTGACTCTAACCTCTACAACATGGGCAAGACCAAAGAGCTTTCTAAGGATGTCAGGGACAAGATCATAGACCTGCACAAGGCTGGAATGGGCTACAAAACCATAAGACAGACGCTGGGTGAGAAGGAGACAACTGTTGGTGCAATAGTAAGAAAATGGAAGACATACAAAATGACTGTCAATCGACATCTATCTGGGGCTCTACGCAAAATCTCCTTGATCCTGAGGAAGGTGAGAGCTCAGCCGAAAACTACACGGGGGGAACTTGTTAATGATCTCAAGGCAGCTGGGACCACAGTCACCAAGAATACCATTGGTAACACATTACGCCGTAATGGATTAAAATCCTGCAGTGCCCGCAAGGTCCCCCTGCTCAAGAAGGCTTATGTACAGGCCCGTCTGAAGTTTGCAAATGAACATCTGGATGATTCTGAGAGTGATTGGGAGACGGTGCTGTGGTCAGATGAGACTAAAATTGAGCTCTTTGGCATTAACTCAACTCGCCGTGTTTGGAGGAAGAGAAATGCTGCCTATGACCCAAAGAACACCGTCCCCACTGTCAAGCATGGAGGTGGAAACATTATGTTTTGGGGGTGTTTCTCTGCTAAGGGCACAGGACTACTTCACCGCATCAATGGGAGAATGGATGGAGCCATGTACCGTCAAATCCTGAGTGACAACCTCCTTCCCTCCACCAGGACATTAAAAATGACTCGTGGCTGGGTCTTCCAGCACGACAATGACCCGAAACATACAGCCAAGGCAACAAAGGAGTGGCTCAAAAAGAAGCACATTAAGGTCATGGAGTGGCCTAGCCAGTCTCCAGACCTTAATCCCATCGAAAACTTATAGAGGGAGCTGAAGATCCGAGTTGCCAAGCGACAGCCTCGAAATCTTAATGATTTACAGATGATCTGCAAAGAGGAGTGGGCCAAAATTCCATCTAACATGTGTGCAAACCTCATCATCAACTACAAAAAATGTCTGACTGCTGTGCTTGCCAACAAGGGTTTTGCCACCAAGTATTAAGTCTTGTTTGCCAAAGGGATCAAATACTTATTTCTCTGTGCACAATGCAAATAAATCTATATAAATTTTGACAATGTGATTTTCTGCTTTTTTTTTTTTATATAATCTATCTCTCACTGGTAAAATTGACCTAGCCTAAAAATTCTAGACTGTTCATGTCTTTGACAGTGGGCAACCTTACAAATCAGCAAGGGATCAAATACTTATTTCCTTCACTGTATATATATGGCACACAAAATATAGCAGATACAAGCACCAGGCTGTTTATGATGTCTCTGTTTCCAAACAAGCTTTGTTATACCTTATATTTGTTTAAATGAAGTGGTCATCTTCAACAAGATGATTCCAAAAGTTACAAGGTTATTGAGTCTCATGCACACGACTGTAGCCATGTGCACGACCGTGATTTCCGGGTCGGCCGGCCAACTAGTATAGTTGGAACTTGTGTGATGGCTCAGGAGTGGTGATGCAAAGAGGCACAGCGTATTGTGAAAATACTCTAGCAATAATAAGGAACTTGTCAGAAATGGAGCTGCACTTTAATGCAGGAGAAGTTTGACAGCAGGCAAGGAAATAGATGAATAGAAGTTACCGTAACTGAATTGACACTGACTAATCCAGCTAACGAAGGAAATCCCCAGTTTATCACCCATCACCCCCAGTATCAGATGGCAAGGTCAGAGTCAGTCTAGAGGTTGGTACATGGATTATCGGAATAAGCGGAATCAAGACAAAGCCAGGGTCAAACACAGGGAATCACAGGGCAAAAAAACAGGAAAACACTAGAAAACTCACCACCAGGGCTGATAATCAAGCAGTTCCGCTTTGGGTTCTCCAGTCTCTGATGCCATCCCGTGAGCAGGCCTTGATCCTGTGGCTGAGAATACATAGTGCAGAGCAAGGAGCTGTGGCATTCTATTGCCACGGCAGGTCGGGTGCGATCCTTGGCACGCTCCCCATCGGGCAGGTAGTGCACTGCGGGGGTCGTGCCCGATCGTGATCCCCAATATATTGATCCAAAGCAGGAGGCATTTCAATAGAGAACTTCAGCTGTCAATCATCAGATGAGCCATGTATGTATCAAGAAAATAACAATGAGATCATTGTTTTTCACTTGCCTGCTGGAGTAATCGAGAGCGACACCATTCATTTCAAGGCAAACAGCGGCTGGTTCTAGCGATAATTACAGCTGGGCTAATTGCATAGTAATTAGAGACTTCAAAAAGTCTGGCTTGTTTGCGGCCTTCAAGGACTGAGATTGCTCAGCCAGCTTTAGTGTGCAATGTAGTAATGCATCACACATACTAAAATTATATACTTGACTGGATAAAAAAGGGTCTGGGTCCACTAAGTTCATTCGCTAGTCTCCCTCGCTAGTCTCCCGCACTATTCTATTGGTATTAGAAGCACATGGATGCAGAACCTAAAAACCTAGCTATTTATGATCAATCATTTGAAAGACTTGGGCAGAATACACTGTTTGCCATGGCTTTGCCCTAGGAAAATGTATTGGCATACTATACCTTGCACCTTCAAGCACCCTTCACCGGAGCAAATACACATATCAATGTCAAACCTTTAGTGATGCAGAAGTTGTAATGATGCTGTATGATTGATCATGAGCTATGCCCATTTGTTAGAGAGGGTGGGCAAAGGAGAACACACATGAAACATGCAACTGCCCTTGTATTTGGCAGCTGGGGAGATTCTTCTCACGTTCAGAGATTCAGCTGGGTGAAAAAGGCCAGGCAACACGCAGTCAAACTAAGATTTCATATTAACACGGGGCTATAAATATTAATGGCGGATCCAGGCAGCCACTAACGAGGCCAGGAACACTGTGCTGTCTGTCTAACCCCCTCACCTAATGCAATTTAATCCAGTCCCAGAAGATTTACCAGTAGTGGAAGAGAGAAGAGGGAGGGGGAATCCTCTGCCTCTGCTTTGCTAACTCCACCGAGCACAGAACAAAAACTAGAATTCCAAGTGGAGTTTGGAAAGAGGTTAAATGACACTATGTAAACGTTCTCCATGTCCCATAAGAACACTTGTCCAAACGGAGCCCTGCACGCCGCACAGCTGTGCTTTTCCTATACAATCTAAAGAGCATTCAGGGCCAACAATAATCTATAGATACTGTATGACGAAAAACAAAAAATAATAAAAAATGAAAGGATTTAATCAACAGTATTCACGTCCTTGGGTTGATCTTCTCTGTCAAGCTGTTAAAAATAATTTTCAGCTATACTTTTCTTGTTCCGTTTCTGGGAAATGTGGGAGACGTCCACTATGGCCACAATAGCAGCCCCCATAGGAGTTGTCACCCAACTAGCACTTGAATAAAAAATATTCCTTCTTTGTCTTTCTACATTGGACATTATGTTATACAGAAAATAACAAGTGCAAGTATATTGTAAAATAACACGAAAGTTCATAGCGCTCACTTTGCACACTGTCCCCCTCCCTAGAATTGGAGAAACTCTCTAGCTTTCTAGAGTAGGGATCTCCATTAATCTGTTATTTCTTTTTTTTAATATTAGATGGAAGTGTACTTTAAAGGCCATGGACATTTTTGACATGGAAACTTTTTTTTTTTTTCATATATGTTAGTGGTTACATTGAGTTAACAAAAAAGTTGCACTAAGTTTCAGACTGCAACCTTCATTCCTTCAGACCCCCTGATATGCAGTTATTACCAGATCCTCGTATAAAACAAGATTTCATGTGGATTTGTTCATCCCAGTAACACATGCTGGATGTGAGTACTTCGAGTCCAGGATGCTGCTGTATTTACTTGCTCTTTTGTATCAGCACAAATTCATTCCTGTACTGCTTTCAAGATCTATAGGCCATGATCTCTTCACCCTGGTTTGACAGACACTGTTGCTGTAGAGTGTGTAATCCCCCCCCCCCATGGAGACAGTAGCGGATTATCACATGGGGGGTTCGGGCGGGCGGGCGGCCGGACCGCACATAATTTTAAAAATCATTTCCGAGTATCATGCAGCGTGCTAGCGCCGCTAATGGCTGCTGCTGATAGGGAGGGAGGGAGGGTACTGGGATGGATCGGGACGGAATAGAGCCGCCGGCGCTGTTGATGGGGTGGAGGGGTAAGGACAGCTATAGCGGGACTGGATAGGACTAGAGGACTAGCAGACGTGCATCTGCTAGTCGTGGTAGAACACGCCCCTCTTTGACACTGCACGTACCGCCAGTGAGGAACAGAAGAGCAGGGCAGTGGTCGAGCAATGAGGAAGGTTAGTCTGCTATTCGCCTCTTGCCCCAAGCAACACTTAACTAATAGCAAACGCTAAGGGGGGATTGATTATACAGCGGGGGGGGGCAGGATGGTTGAGCATCTAACTCACTACAGAGGGCACTATGGGGGGATAATAATTTCCCCCCCATTGACACTCAGCAGTCAGTTAGGTGCTCAACCCACCCAGCTGTATAATAAATACTGAAATACTGTGGGCTCTATGGGGGACGAGGGGGATTATTCCCCCCTTCATCGAGTTCTCTGCAGTCACTTAGATGGTTAGACCCCCCCCCCCATTCAGTAAAATTCCCCCCTCCCATAGAGCCCTCAGTAGTTACTAATATATTGCAAGGGGAGGCCAGATTGTCTGACTGACTGCTGGGGGCTCCATAGGGGGGTCTGAGCGACTAACTGCTGAGGGCTCTATGGGAGGGCTATCTCCCCTCCACCCGAGATGTCAGAATCAGATACTCAGACCCCCCCCTATAAAGCCCCCAGCAGTCAGTCAGGCAACCTGACCTCCCCTTGCAATATAATCTCCCCCATACATCCCTCAGTTTTCCCATGAGAGAAATTTATGACATATCCACAGGATTTGGCATAAATGTCAGCTAGACGTAGGTCCCACCTTAGGACCCGCACCGCTCTATAGAACAGGGCCCCCTAATCCCCTTACTGCCTGTTTCTGCTCTCGCTGCCTCCCGGCCCCATCCTGATTACATGGTCGGGAGTTACGGAAAAAGCGTAGCATGCTGAGCTACGCTGTTTCCGTAAGTCCCATAGAACAGAATGAAAGTTACGGAAAGTCCATGAAGTCAGGAAGTGGCCGGGAGGCAGCGATAGCAAAATTAGGTAGAATAGGGTTTAGGGGGCCTGGTTCTAGAGATAGGTGCGTGTCCCAGAGGTGGCACTCACATCTATCTGACAGGATCCACAGGATATGTCATAAATTTCCCTCACAGGAAAACCCCTTTAAAGTGTAACTAAACTTCTAAAAAACTTCTGATATGTCATAGTGAAATGTCAGAAGTTTTGATCGGTGAGGGTCCGAACACTGAGACCCCCATGGATCGCTAAAACAAAGTGGCAGAAGCGCTCAGGGGACCGCTGTGCTGCTTCATTTCTGATCTGCTTTTCTCGGAAAGCCGAGCAAGCGCTGTACGGACGTACACCACTCCGAGGAATGGAATCAGAAACAAAGCGGCGCAGCATTCAATCGTGCGCTTCTGCCGCTTCACTTTAGCGATCGGTGGGGGTCTCAGTGCTAGGACCCCCAACCGATTAAAAGTTCTGACATATCAGTATGACATGTCAAAAAAAATTTAAACGTTTAGTTACACTTTAAAGAGGGGTGTTACAATTTTTTTATTATTATTATTTATTAATTTTTCTTTAATAAAACAGTGTACCAGTGTCTGGTGCAACTTTCTAAATACTTTTTATTAAAAATGATTTTTACTTTTTGAGATACAGCTGCTTTATATCCTGAATACAGAGCAGCTGTAACTAGTGCTAAAACCTGTATCCTTCAGGTCAGTGGCACTGACAGGTACAGTGTCAGCAGGTTGGGGGGGGGGTTGGACTGTGCGAGGGGGAAGGAGGGGGCCCAAGTTGTGTCAACAGCCCAGGGCCCATGGTACACTTAATCCGCCACTGCCTGCAGAGTCTACCATGGGAGCTCGCATTTCTCTCTACACTCACACACAGCCTGTGGGATTCCCTACTGCAAACGGCCTTGTGTGTGATTTGCTCCCTATCTACACTCTGCTACTGACTGCCTGTGAGATCTGCCCTCCCTGAAAACTTAGATGATTTCTCCTTCTTCACACTCGGATATGCCTTGTATAACCTCCTCCCCCTCCCTGCTGCTATCTCGAACTCTGAAAAAAAGGTGGGCAAGAAGATGAGTCAGCCCCACAGGAGCAGTGTGCTGTCGGATCTACGTCAGAAACAGCAGAAAAACTGGAGCTGCACAGACTCTACAGCAGCAAAATGGTAGGAAATTATTGATTTACTGTATAATAGGGTCTGTCAGGGTTTCATTAATTTTGATGGCAAGAATAGTGCTACAAACTGCTATTCCTAACATCAAATGTGACGAAAAACCCAGCCGTTTCACGTCACATGATGCTTTATCCTGGTGCCACCTGGATGAAGCGTCATGTGATGTGAAACGACTGTCGTGCCAGCTTTTGGGAGTACTGTATCTGTGTCCTTGTAGCCAATGTGGTTTTTATGGAATAGGATTATGAAAAAAAAGTGAAGAAAATCCGGACCTGGTGAGTGCCGTGTCTTTTTCTCCATGCTTATGAAGATTGCGTAACTCTCTACATTTATATGACACGGAGCACCACTACTTGATATCTTCCAAAAAAGTTTGTTTGCTTTCACGTGGATAATGTTATCTCTTGGTGCATTTGGGTGCAGGGTGTACGTGCCGATTGACTCCTTCATTTCTACCTATGTTTTCCTATCCAAATACACTACAGTCAGTGATGAAACTATTCAGCTGTGACTGTGTTTTTTTTGTTCACCTGAACATAGTGCAAAGAGATCAGCCAGGTCATTTGGGCATAATGTGCCCGCCACAAAGTCGAGAACATGTCCTTCTATTCCTCTCGGCAGGGAAAAAACAAAACACCACTTTGATTATTTTTATTTTTTTTACTTCTATAAATAGTACACAAAGAAATGGACACCGAGTGCTCCAGCCATTACAGCGATAAGAACATGTTTAATAATCGTACCGTGAAAGAACTAAATCTCAGCACTGACGTGTAAGTCAAAGAAAAATAGAGCAACAAGCAGCATGGATCCGCAAAAGGCGGCTGAGATATCACTTTCCGATTTCTTCTTTCCATTCTCTTTTTAAAGAGGCCAATTGGTGAAATGAATCCAGTGAGTGAACCGGTTTGCAAAGGTTACATCAATACTTGGGCGGAAGAGACCTAAGGCCAGGTAGCTGACATTCCGATTCTGTCACCAGCTCTAGTGGAGACCGTTCCATTCAGATAAAAGAAGCCGTAATCTGAAGCCTTTGAAGTCTGAGACTTGAAAGAGGATGGTGCTCATCCAGGGAAAAGGATGCTCTTATGCTTCTTAAAGACACACAGACAGGGGTCTGATAATCTGCTTTCTTTCAAAACCCCCTTCGCCAGCTTCACTAGTGGACAGTGACATGATGAACTGAGGTTTTTTCTGTCTCGCTACACAAGTCCCTGCAGACCACTTCATTCTGTCAGCTTGCTGGGTGCACGCGGGGTGCATCAGTAGCTATTGAAGGCTCTGACCTTTTAAAGGCCCACAGCGGTGCCATGCACAAAAGAGTGCAATCAGCCTTGGCAGCAGGAATCATCATCCGAGCTTGTTGCCTCCCTTTTCCAGATCAGCGATTATCGATCAGGGTTATAGAAAAATTTCCTGGCACAACTGGTCTTCCTTGCCACCAATTGAAGACATATCTTGTCACTGTAGTCCGGAATTATAATAGAATTCACTCTTTACATCCCTTTAAATATTAGAACCTGAGGACTTAAATAATAGAAATATCTCCACTTCCTGTGCATTTTTTCCTTATTCACCCTTTCTTGTCTATGTATAAAAAAATAAAAAAAACACACGAAAAGATCCTCAAATTTAAAAACATAAGAATTAATGTGACAAATCATGTCGGATGACAAGTGGGGACTCTTTTAAAACCGATTATCTAAGTAGACAAAGACATCTCCCACTTCAAAGACTACAGTCCCATCGCTTTTCTATATAACAGATATCAAAAATGATTAAATCAGCAGTACAACTTGCCCTGCTGAAATAAAATTCATAAAAATATTACAAACGACTTCAAACTTTTCCTTGTGCATTCGGATCACATACTTCATTATGAAATCCTTCAGTAGTTATCTATTTAGGAGAAAAATGGTTGTAAAATAATATTTGCAGGGCTCGTTAATTATGGCTGCCGTTCTGCATTTTCTCAGGGCTGCTTTGTAATTTGGCCCTCAAGGCTGGCGTGTGAAAACTGCGGCAGAGATCTCACTCTGTTCCTCCTATCCAGCCTAAACAGCATTCTAGCATCGGGCAAAATTCTATTCTTTCTGTTTTAATTTTAGCCAGTACTAAGCAGTAATTTATGCTATGTGTTCATGGCTTAAATAGGAAGGTCCACCTTCATAATCAATTTTTTGTATTTTTTATTATTCATCTAAAATGAAAAATTCAGCAACTTTTCCAATACCGTTAATTAAAAATCTCTTATTCTCGGTCTACAACTCCTATGCATACCTATGTGTTTCCATGGCAACAGCCTACAAACAAACGTGTGTTGTCTGATCCTGCAGTTATATTGCCATCCATCCGTACATTACTCCTTGCTAACCCACGAAAAGTATGTTAGTAAGAAGTATGAGACAGATAGAAGGGAGTATGACTACGAATGGGTTATTTGTAGTCTGGTACCATCGAGACGCATAGGGTATGTATAGGAGTGGTAGCCACAACAAGAGTCATTTTAGGTGCATTGCAACAATAAAAGAAAATAGTTATGAAGGCTAACCTTTTACACTGGCTGAAAAAAATCTTAAAGGTGGCTAATAATAGCAAGAGTAGTTATGTAAAAGTCCAGGTTGGTTACATAGATTAGCTGCAACAGTTCGTAGCATAAGTGTAATGACCGGGGGGTAGGGAAACGGACAAGTGAGCCCTAATCTACCCGCCACTCTGTCCCTGCCTACTTGCAACGACCCGCCCTAGGCGACGGGGTACAACTGGGCGGCGGTCCCTGCACTCAGTAAGTGCACGACAAACACGACAAACTTACAAGGGAATACAAGCAAGGGAAAGGGGCAGTTGCCCACGGCAACACCGTGAGCAACCAGAGTGGTGAACGAGCCGAGTCAAGCCAGGAGTGTGCGAGGTACCAAACGAAGAACAGAAGAGTAGTCAGTAAGCCAGGGTCTGTATGGAGCAGGAACAAAATAGAAGGAGCTGTAGCTGGGCCAGGAAACCACACGAAAAAGAATAACAAGCAAGGAGGAACAGGAAATGCAGGTATAAATAGACAGAGGGCGGGAGCTAGCTGAGTCTGGCCAGGCTGCGATAGGCTCTCCCACTCCTAAGCCTGCCAGCCTGAGTGGTGGAAGCTGGAGTCAGTCTCAGGGATGTAGATTCAGGTGCTGACTGATTAATTAAGGGAGTTAACCCCGAAGCTGTGGCTGGCAGATCCTTTACAATAAGGCAGAGAAATGATGAGGAAACCATCCAAGTTCGGCACAGAAATGAGCACCAATAGTTGTAGAGTAAAGAAGCAATGTGCAAGGGCAAAACTTATATAGGAATCCAAGAGTCAGACTAATTAGGTAATCAAGGCAAGGTATCTCAAGAGGCAAAAATCAAGAGAACCTAGACAATAGACTCAGCATTGCCGCTGTCCAGCAGCACCAGTAGCTTAATGAGAACAGCTACGAATCCTAACACCTTCCCTCTAAAAATGAAATTATCAGATGACATTAGTTTTTGGGAAAAGTCCATGAAATTTTTAATATAATAATGAACATCTTCCTGCTATAGAACTGCAAGGATGAGGCCATACCATGCAGTTTTGTTGCAGCAGCTTGTTGAAATTTTCTGAAAATTGATGCAGTTTGTTATGGAATCACCAGTTGAGCAATTCCCAGGGTGGAAGTTTATGGAATTGCTAGGTGAGCGATTCCCCAAAGGCTGCTGGAGACTGTCAGGAATGAGCGTGCAAATAAATCCACAACCCCAAATCCGTCACAACTCTGATGAACAGAATCTAAGGCTACTCTACGGTTTTTGCCAGAGCCCACCACAAGGCAGGCTGAACTTTGCAGCATAGAACCCAGGTTGTTTTAACAGAGTTCGGTGTTGGATAAGAGGTGCAATGCAGACAATACCAGAGCAGATAACAAGACAGCCCAAGGGTAAACAGAAAATCCAAATCACAAAGCTAGTGGATATCAATATTGCAGATGTCAAAACCAGCCGGGAGCAGAAAGTCCAAATCAGTAAGCAAAGGGTAATCCAGAGACAAGCCGAGGTTCAGTTCCAAAAAGTGCAACTAGTCAAAGGTACAGGGTATAGTCAGTAGCTTGATCAAACACATGGAAACCAGGAAAATCACAAGCAAAGAAAACAGAACCAACCCAGATTTAAATATTCCACCCTTCAATATGATAGGAAGAAAGACAGGGAAGTGGAATAGGCTCAACAACTAAAACCAGAACCGCCCAGAAGCTAGACTAGTAGTCATGGTAATCTTAAAGAGATGGACGTTTCCTAACAGAACTATCCTCAACTACAAAAGGATTTTTCGTTTGCACGCTCTTACCCCCCCCTTCCCTAATCCTGACTAGAATAGGCCTGTTAATGCTGTTATTTGAAACGTTCGAGATTAGAGAACGCCACAGGCCAACTCTACAACCTGCTCCGAACGCTGAACCTCTTACAGCACTAGATCACTTAAATTTGACATTTTACCTACCACACTGGATGTCGATCCTATGTCCGTAAACAATACTGTATAACTCGAGGAAGACGGGCACCACATATAATATTTAAGTGAATAAAAGTGCCAGTTCATATTTTTTTGTAACCTTTATAAAAAAGCAAAAAAGAAAACACATATATGAGACTGCACCTCTTAATTAAATAATCTTTATTCCAACATTAAGTCGTGCAAAAGAAAAAAGACGTAAAGAATACTGGGTGCTATTTCTCGGGATCTTCGCATTGTCTCATAGTTCTGACAACCCTATTACTGTACATTGGACCCTACTATCTGAATTCGCCTCTCCCCTTTTTTCTTGTCTGTTTGCGTTATTTGTTCAGAAGTGAAAAAAATGTTCTGCCAATTAATACAGTTTTAAAAAAAACTAAAATTAAAATTTGGTATTGTAAAACCTTTACAAATATGGATTTTTTTTCCTCCGTGAAAATCAAGGCAAATCTGTGATATAACTGCTTTCATCGTTTACCAGGTTGAAATATGTGAAATAAAATAAATAGTTACAAACCAAATGGATTTATGCTAGTTTTATAGCTAAATGTTTGTTACCCATGAAGATAAAGGCTCTATGTTTACGAGTTAAAATAATACATTAGCAACGGGTAAAAAAAAATAGCGATTGCAGAAAGTCTCCCAGGCCATACTCAATAGATAAATGTTAGCCGGACATAAGTAGGATCAGCCAACAATCTAACGTGCATAAGAACACTCAACTGTCTCCTAATATCTGTAATATCTGCGGAGGTAAAGATTGGGCAGGTTACATTTCAACATGTCCGATCGTTTGTTAACTCCGTAACATAAGTTCTGTTAAAAGGTGTCTGCGAGCAGGTTATCCCCCTCTCCCTATTGAAATAAACATGCATGCTTGGCTGATCTCAACATGCATGTTTATGGTGCAGTAGGGAGAGATTGCGGTGAGAGGAGTGAGCGAGCGATCGGCCAACAGTGATCTCATGTGTATGGCCAGTTCTTTTCTCACAAAGCTTTTCATTATAGTAACAAGTAGACCTCATACACAAATGGTAAGACAGCTACAAAATAATCAGTTACATCAGGGATAGAAAAAACACTATAGACTTTGAAGGCCAGACAGACTACTGAAGGAGTCCCAATAATAAAATCTTTAACAAACATTTTCTAGATGCATTGTTTACATGCCTCCTGGAATTTTTCATGTGCAGAAGTATTTGTATTATAAAAGTTCTAAGAAATTTAGGGCAAACCTCTGGAAAATGAATTATGGTTTTGTAATGAAGATAAAAAACAACAACTATGGAGATACAATAAGACTTCTTTGAAGGGAACAGTGCATAAAATAATGATTATACAATTTTATTTTAAAGAACGAGTTCTAAGGCTGGAATGACACGTCACGGATAATATGCGTATTTGCCATTTTACGAAATCTAGGCAAGAACTGCATTTTGACCAAGATGTGTAACCCCAGACTTAGACCTTTTGGGTTACACCTTATATGTGACAGTGTTACGAGTAGCAGCTCTATTCCTGCACACTCGCCATTTCCTATCTATTAATCAGCATGAGAGTCAGTTGCTCCAGACTACTGCTGCACAGCTGATTCATCAGTGCCGGTCAAATGACCACAATGATGTGAGCCACTAAGGCTAGTTTCGAGAGACATGATTGGTCTGTCTCTCCTTAACCCCTAGGCAATATGTGACGCAACTATTTATGTCACAGTCGCCTAGGGGGAAAATGGCAGAGTCCGCCCCATACTCAGCGGGTGTCAGCCGTATATTACACCTTACCGCTACGGCTGGGATCGGAGATAACTCCCGGACGTTTAGCAACTTAAGCCGTTAAAAAAAAGCAAGAATCCCCCTCCACCAGTCTGTGCCCCCCTCCAACAACATGATCACAGGGTGACGATTGTTGTCAAGGCAGCCTGGGGCCTAGTAAAAGCTTGTATAAAAAGCGTCGCCAAGCTTTTTAAGTGTTTTTAATGCCATTGTTCATTTGTTTTTTCAGCATGCTCTATGTATGTTTTGTTTTTGCATAGGCTTCCCTATGGGATTTTAATAATGGCAGTAAAAACTCCATATCTGAAGAATGCTGCAATCCCCAAAAACGTAACAAAAACTACCAATAAAAAAAGTGCAAAAAAAAAAAGCAACTGTGGAAAAACGCCACTAAAATCATAGGTTAACGTTGTGTGTGAATCCTTATCTAGTTTCCACTGATTTAAATGGAGGGTGTGATCAGGTACATTCTGGGAGAATACATGCAATATACAAGTAAAATAAAGTAGCCTTGCCATAACTGGAAAACTATTTTATGCAAAATCTTTCAGAAAAGAGTGACAACTTCACAACTGTATATGTAAAAGTTTTGGGAACTTTTTCAGAATTGAAGACGTTTGACAAAAATATAACACCATGCAAACAGCTTATGTCAATACAATGTAGAATACTTTAAAGTTCTGACAAGGAACGGGAACATATTTTTTGAATGTTATTAATATCCTCATTATGTAAGACAGGCAGACAAGACTCCATACAGCTTACAAGCAGCGCTTTTACCACAGAATTCATTAAAACCTTTGACTACCACAGGATTCTGTTCGCCCGCACCCAGTTAATGAGCTATTATCTATAGACAAAGATGAGCCAAGCAGAGTGATAAGGAACCGGTGATAATTACAAAAGCAATAGAACCCTCCGACAGACATTTTTATAACCGTCGGAGACCCAATGAGCTCTCCAATGGAAACGATCATAAAGTGATACCATACGTCCTATCTTCTGCTTGGGTCTTGGCATGGTCATAGTTTTGTAATGAAATCTGTCACTCAGTATAAATGTCTATTTCGGTGAACTGGGTTTTCTCATAATTTGTCCAAAATAAGAAATGTGTCATGTCCGTGGCTGCGGGCCGTCAGGTTCACTCTCCCCTTGACGGCCGCAGCCATGGGTCGGCGAGCGCTGGCCCCAGTCTCCTCCTCACTTCCACTCACCTCGGCCGGATCCCGTAGGGTGCGCGCACATGCTCGTGCCTGCTCTTAAAGGGGCAGTGCGCGCACCGGACTTTGATGAACTATTAGCCCATGAGTGACCTGGACTATAAGAGGGGTTCAGCCCCTTGCTTCTATGCCTGAGCGTTGTTGTCGTACCCTAAGTTTGTCTATGCGATGGTCTCCTGGTGTGTTTCCTGTTCCCGTTACCTGTATCCGTGCTATCCTGGTCGTGTGCCGTGCTGAGCCAGAGTCGTGCTGTGCTGTATACCACGCCTGTCCTGCTTCACCACACCTGACGTCTGCCTGCTGCGTAGTCCCAGCCGAGCATGCCTTGCTACTGTCCGAGCTGCCACAGGTACCCTATACGAACTATAGACTTTAACCTGCGCCCTGTTGGCCAACTGCCATACCGCCAAGGCGGTACGGCCCAGTGGGTGCACGAACCCCACGTGACAAAATGTATAAATAATATTTGAGTCTGGTTAACTGTGGTAAAGTCTATGCTTAAGTCGAATCCTCTTTTTATAACTAGTCTTGCAAGGTATACTGAGATGTGACAACACCATAGTGCAAAGACATCAACACTCCTCCGATGTCCTTCTGTATTGTCTAGCTTTAACATTTCTAAAGTACCAAAAAAATACCCTAGCCTAGGCATATTTGATCTTTGTTTTTATAGTCACAGCATTACATTAAGACTTTTTCTAGGCCTTTTATCATTGTTCTACCAAGTGCCAGTCTGTGTCATATTTCTTGACTGCTAGATCCTTTTTTATTAATAATTTATCGAAGCAGTTTTCACCAAAGGTAAACTGTATGAAATCCATCCATCAACGAACCCTTACATTTATCATCTCCTTTCGCAAACGTTACCAATGTATTTCAGGGCTACAAGAAGGCCTGGGCAATTTTGCTAAAAAATATTTTTTCAACACTTTGGGCGATTTTCGATTTGAATCTCGAGTTTCTTATTTTTTTCTGTTTATTTAACAGTAATGCCAAGAGATATTTTAATAAATTATTTTCTCTATATAAATAACTTTTTAACATATATTGCTATAATTATTGTACTTAACTTCACAACTTTTAACCCCTGCAAATACTTTTTTATATCATAAATACAATTGGAAAAATGTATATCTAATTGATTATAACTTCTGTGTTCCCCGGCAGGGAATAGGTTAACACAATTTATTATCAATTATGCACTGCATGCACTAAAATCCTCCTCTGCCTGTCATCACCTCAGCCGGTCTCCGACATTGCAGGCGAGAGCAGTCTAAATTGCAGCAGTGCCAGGCAGATAGAACTGAGCAGGCATTTTGGGGGGAGATTACATTATAGTGTCTGAAGTCTGAGCAGGACCCTGTGCAGTATAGCCCCCACGATAGGGTTTTAAATAAATTACATTAAGGTCGGGCTCACAGTGTGTCAGCCGGATTTCCCGGCCCAACCACGATACATGTGAATGGGACTCCTAGCATCATAGACATTAAGGCTACATTTACATGACAGTGAAAAACGGCCGTGGGATGGACGTTTTTATAACGGCCGTTTTTAGAACAATGAAGTTCTACGGGTGTATTCACACGGCCGTTTTTTAACGGCCCGTGAATACCAGCCATAAAAAATAGGACATATCCTATTTTTGGCCGTTTTCACGGCCGGACGGCTCCCATAGAAGTCAATGGATCCGTTTTTACCGGCCGTTTTTCAGGAATCAACCTTGCAACAGCCGGTAAAAACTGATCCTGGCTGAGGACACCCCACACACAGAGCTACTTTGAGCACTGAGCCCGGGGAAGCCCCTGACAGCACTGTCCATATATGGACAGTGAAGTCAGGGCTTTCAACTATGGAGTCCTTGGCCTGAGAAACGCAGGATCTCTGGCCGGAGACTCCTGTCTTGGGAAAGCCCTTGACGTTACGGTCCATATAGGGACAGTGGCGTCAGGGGCTCCCTCTGACCCCCCCCCCCCCTTGTAACCAACCCCCCGTCAATGAGCAAAATCCCCGGCGAAAGGCATTCTGCTCCTACAGGGCGTTCCAGTCGCGATATCTACAGGGGGGTGGTATCTACATCGGGGTGATGCTATCTACAAGGGGTGGCGCTATCTATAAGGGCACTTTGGCACTATATGGGAGGTGTGGCACTATCTACAGGGGACACTGGCACTATCCACATGGGCACTGTGGCACTATGTGAGGTCTGGCACTTTGTATGTGGGCACTGTTACTTTATATGTGGACACTGTGACACTATCTACAATGGGCACTGTGGCACTATGTCACTTTATATGTGGACACAGTGGTACTATGTGGGCACAATCTATAGTGGGCACTGTGGCACTATCTACAGTGGGCACTATCTACAGTGGGCACTGGCACTATGGCACAATCTACAGTGGGCACTGTGGTACTATGTGGGCACTGGCCCTATGTTGGCATTATCTACAGTGGGCACTGTGGCACTACCTACAGGGACATTGCAGCACTATCTACATGGGCACTGTGGTGTTTTCAGGTGGGCATAAAAAACGGATCAACTGTCAGTTTTTTATGGCCATTTTGCATCAGTGTGTCTCCAAATTTTCATCCATTTCCAGTGCGTCTGCCATTTTTAATGGCCGTTTATCATCAGTTTTTAATGGTCGTTAAAAAAAAAATAAAAAATAAAAAAGAAGGTGGATTTCACTTAACAGGCTTGTTTTTGTCCCAACCCCCTGAAAACACCACAGTGCCTATGTAGATAGTGCTGCAATATCCCTGTAGATAGTGCCACAGTGCCCACAGTAGATAATGCACACATAGGGCTAGTGCCCACATAGTACCACAGTGCCCACATAGTGCCACAGTGCCCATATATGAAGTGCCAGTGCCCACATAGTACCACAGTGCCCACATATAAAGTGACATAGTGCCCACATATAAAGTGCCAGTACCCACATAGTGCCACAGTGCCCATTGTAGATAGTGCCACATTGCCCACATAGTACCACAGTGCCCACATATAAAGTGACAGTGCCCACATATAGAGTGCTAGTGCCCATAGTGCCACAGTGTCCATTGTAGATAGTGCCTCAGAGCCACACCCCTAATATGGCACCACCACCTGTAGATAGCATGCCCCATGTAGATAGCACCCCCTTTGTAGCTACCACCCCTCCACTGTAGATAGCGCCACTGCAGGTCACTGTAGGAGCGGGGATTCCTCATAGACTGAGCCCCTGAGGTCACTGTCCATATATGGGCAGAGACATCAAGAGAGCGGAATCCCCTTCCAGAGTGGGCCCGGGATTCCGCTCCAGGAGTAACCCAGTGACGTCACTGTTCATAAGAGGATAGTGAAGCCGGGGGCTTCTCCAGGAGTGGAATCCCATGACAGAGCAGGGTCTGGTCGCTGAGGATTCCACTCCTACAGGGAGCTAGAGAGGCACTATCTAGGGGGAATGGGGGGTATGCTATCTTCAGGCAGGGGGGTGCTACAGTGAAGGAAATAAGTATTTGATCCCTTGCTGATTTTGTAAGTTTGCCCACTGTCAAAGACATGAACAGTCTAGAATTTTTAGGCTAGGTTAATTTTACCAGTGAGAGATAGATTATATAAAATAAAAAAAAAGAAAATCACATAGTCAAAATTAGATATATTTATTTGCATTGTGCACAGAGAAATAAGTATTTGATCCCCTACCAACCATTAAGAGTTCAGCCTCCTCCAGACCAGTTACACGCTCCAAATCAACTTGGTGCCTGCATTAAAGACAGCTGTCTTAAATGGTCACCTGTATAAAAGACTCCTGTCCACAGACTCAATTAATCAGTCTGACTCTAACCTCTACAACATGGGCAAGACCAAAGAGCTTTCTAAGGATGTCAGGGACAAGATCATAGACCTGCACAAGGCTGGAATGGGCTACAAAACCATAAGTAAGACGCTGGGTGAGAAGGAGACAACTGTTGGTGCAATAGTAAGAAAATGGAAGACATACAAAATGACTGTCAATCGACATCGATCTGGAGCTCCATGCAAAATCTCACCTCGTGGGGTATCCTTGATCCTGAGGAAGGTGAGAGCTCAGCCGAAAACTACATGGGGGAACTTGTTAATGATCTCAAGGCAGCTGGGACCACAGTCACCAAGAAAACCATTGGTAACACATTACGCCGTAATGGATTAAAATCCTGCAGTGCCCGCAAGGTCCCCCTGCTCAAGAAGGCACATGTACAGGCCCGTCTGAAGTTTGCAAATGAACATCTGGATGATTCTGAGAGTGATTGGGAGAAGATGCTGTGGTCAGATGAGACTAAAATTGAGCTCTTTGGCATTAACTCAACTCGCCGTGTTTGGAGGAAGAGAAATGCTGCCTATGACCGAAAGAAGACCGTCCCCACTCTCAAGCATGGAGGTGGAAACATTATGTTTTGGGGGTGTTTCTCTGCTAAGGGCACAGGACTACTTCACCGCATCAATGGGAGAATGGAAGGAGCCATGTACCGTCAAATCCTGAGTCACAACCTCCTTCCCTCCACCAGAACAATAAAAATGGCTCGTGGCTGGGTCTTCCAGCACGACAATGACCCGAAACATACAGCCAAGGCAACAAAGGAGTGGCTCAAAAAGAAGCACATTAAGGTCATGGAGTGGCCTAGCCAGTCTCCAGACCTTAATCCCATCGAAAATTTATGGAGGGAGCTGAAGATCCGAGTTGCCAAGCGACAGCCTCGAAATCTTAATGATTTACAGATGATCTGCAAAGAGGAGTGGGCCAAAATTCCATCTAACATGTGTGCAAACCTCATCATCAACTACAAAAAACTTCTGACTGCTGTGCTTGCCAACAAGGGTTTTGCCACCAAGTATTAAGTCTTGTTTGCCAAAGGGATCAAATACTTATTTCTCTGTGCACAATGCAAATAAATATATATAATTTTGACAATGTGATTTTCTGTTTTTTTTAAAAAATATAATCTATCTCTCACTGGTAAAATTAACCTAGCCTAAAAATTATAGACTGTTCATGTCTTTGACAGTGGGCAAACTTACAAAATCAGCAAGGGATCAAATACTTATTTCCTTCACTGTATCTACATGGAGGGGTACAATCTACAAGACTGGAGTCCCCAGCCAGAGATCATGCAATGCTCTGGCCGGAGCTTCCATTGTTGAAAGCCCTGACTTCACTGTCCTTATATGGATAGTAATGTCAAAGGCTTCCCCGGGCTCAGCGCTCAAAGTAGCGCTGTGTGCGGGGTGTCCTCAGCCAGTTTTTACCGGCTGTTACAAGGATTGTTTCCTGAAAAAAAGGCCAGAAATAACTGATCCATTGACTTCTACAGAAGCCGTCTGGCCGTGAAAACGGCCAAAAATAGGACATGTCCTATTTTTTGACGGGCAATATATTAAAAAAAACGGCCATGTGAATACACCCATAGAACTTCGTTGTTCTGAATATGGCCATGTGACGGCCGTTTAAAAACGTCCGTCACACGGCTGTTTTTCACTGTCGTGTGAATGTAGCCTAGTTAATTTTTCATAGGCCCATTGCTAAATTAAAACAGCAACCCGATTGATTGCCATGGGCAACTATCCCACTTTACCTTTGCACCTGTTATGATAAATCTGCCCCACAGTGCTCTACGTTCTACAGCGGCCACTAAAGGGAGTGTAAGAGCTTACTGAATACGGCTACACTATGAACTCAATAGCAGTATGCTCCCTCTAGTGGTGGCTTCAAACAGCTAGAATTTTATGTTTTGAATCTACATCTATAAGGCAGAGCTCAGGCCAAAGAAAATGTAAAAAAAAAAAAAGAAAATAAAATCACCTGGGTTCCTTCGCTTCTGATGATAAAAATTTAGGAGCCAAATTATAATTTTTTTATTTGCATTGGCGGACATTTTTTATTCACCAACTGGAGCCCTGTCTTTTTTGGTTCAAATAGTTACACAATTATGTGAGCAACAAGTATAATCTATATTTCATGTTGCTTCACAAAAATTGTTAAACGCATTGTCTCACATACTAATTACTAACCAAATCCCAGTGTTCAGATCAGTACCTTCACACACATACATCAGATGCTGAAATCAAATTCATAAACTTGCAATTAGATCATTTATTTTAAATAAAAAATTCGAAAACAAAGCCATCTTTTTTCGACGTGCCTGATTTATTTTTTCACTAAAAGGAGTGGTCTGCTTTTGACAATCTCTACATGTTATAAGGGTCCCTTGACAATAAGTAGATCACAACATGTCCCCATGCTTTGGCCACCAAAGATCAACTGTAATCTGTGGGCGCCACCACAGAGAAGATTAAAGAGGCTCTGTCACCACATTATAAGTGCCCTATCTCCTATATAAGGAGATTGGCGCTGTAATGTAGGTGACAGTAATGCTTTTTATTTAAAAAAACGATCTTTTTTCACAACGTTAGGAGCGATTTTGGTTTATGCTAATGAGCTTTCTTAATGCCCAAGTGGGCGTACTTTTACTTTCGACCAAGTGGGCGTTGTACAGAGGAGTGCATGACGCTGACCAATCGGCATCATGCACTCCTCTCCATTCATTTACACTGCACTAGCGATATAGATATATCGCTATGTGCAGCCTCATACACAAACCCTAACATTACTACAGTGTCCTGATAATGAATACACATGAAATCCAGCCTGGACGTCATGTGTACTCACAATCCTGACACTTCTGACTCTTTTTTTGTGAGATTCCGGCAAGTGAAACCAAATCTCGTTTAGCTTCGTGATCTCGCGAGATTTGGCTTCACTTGCTGGAATCTCACAAAAAAAGAGTCAGAAGTGTCAGGATTCTGAGTACACATGACGTCCAGGCTGGATGGTCATGTGTATTCATTATCAGGACACTGTAGTAATATTAGGGCTTGTGTATGTAGCTGCACATAGTGATATAACTATATATCGCTAGTGCAGTGTAAATGAATGGAGAGGAGTGCATGATGCTGATTGGTCAGAATCATACACTCCTCTGCACAACGCCCACTTGGTCGAAAGTAAAAGTACGCCCACTTGGGCATTAAGAAAGCTCATTAGCATAAACCAAAATCGCTCCTAACGTTGTGAAAAAAGATCGTTTTTTTTTAATAAAAAGCATTACTGTCACCTACATTACAGCGCCCATCTCCTTATGTAGGAGATAGGGCACTTATAATGTGGTGACAGAGTCTCTTTAAAGAGGCTCTGTCACCAGATTTTGCAACCCCTATCTGCTATTGCAGCAGATAGGCGCTGCAATGTAGATTACAGTAACGTTTTTATTTTTAAAAAACGAGCATTTTTGGCCAAGTTATGACCATTTTTGTAGTTATGCAAATGAGGCTTGCAAAAATCCAAGTGGGTGTGTTTAAAAGTAAAAGTCCAAGTGGGCGTGTATTGTGTGCGTACATCGGGGCGTGTATTATGTGCGTACATCGGGGCGTTTTTAATACTTTTACTAGCTGGGCGCTCTGAAGAGAACATCCTCTTCTCTTCAGAACGCCCAGCTTCTGACAGTGCAGATCTGTGACGTCACTCACAGGTCCTGCATCGTGACGGCCACATCGGCACCAGAGGCTACAGTTGATTCTGCAGCAGCATCAGCGTTTGCAGGTAAGATCGACTTACCTGCAAACGCTGATGCTGCTGCAGAATCAACTGTAGCCTCTGGTGCCGATGTGGCCGACACGATGCAGGACCTGTGAGTGACGTCACAGATCTGCACTGTCAGAAGCTGGGCGTTCTGAAGAGAAGTGGATGATACTTCTCATCAGAACGCCCAGCTAGTAAAAGTATTAAAAACGCCCCGATGTACGCACATAATACACGCCCACTTGGACTTTTACTTTTAAACACACCCACTTGGATTTTTGCAAGCCTCATTTGCCTAACTACAAAAATGGTCATAACTTGGCCAAAAATGCTCGTTTTTTAAAAATAAAAACGTTACTGTAATCTACATTGCAGCGCCGATCTGCTGCAATAGCAGATAGGGGTTGCAAAATCTGGTGACAGAGCCTCTTTAACCGGTTAAGGACTAGGCTGTTTTACAGCTAAATGACCAGAGCAAATTTCACAATTTTGCTATGCGCTTCTTTACATGACTATAACTCAGCAGGTGAATAAAGTTCATCTTTGAATTTTACACTCTTTTTAAAGGACAGATAGGGCTTTGTTTTAGTGGCATTTGTCAGTATATATCATTTTTTTTTTTTTCACTAAAGTGGGCAAAATTGGAAAAAAATGCAAGAATTTAACAATTGCGTCGGTTTATGCTAGCATTTTTCACACACGGTATGAACCACGGCCAAAATTAATCTCCTTTCACATTCTTCCACTTCTCCCGTGCATGGGGATACCAAATATGTGAGCCTTATTCACTGTGCGGGCATGTGCCAGGGCTTGGCATAAAAGGAGGCTTTTTGGCCTTTTCGGTCCAGGAATTCTGCACTTGATTTTATAGCCGCATACTGTTTTCTGGGGGGCCTAATGCTGCTGAAACATTAGAAACACCCCATAAATGACTTCATTCACACAAGTAGACCCCACAAGGTTTCCTTCAAGGGGTTTATCATATTTTTAGCAAGTCCAGTTATCTTCTGAAAGTTTCTTGAATAAGATGGAACAAAATAAAATCAGCACTTTTTTAGCAAATGCGTCAGTTTAGGCTAGTATTTTTCACACACGGTATAGACCACGGACAAAATTCATCTCCTTTCACGTTCTTCCACTTCTCCCGTGCATGGGGATACCAAATATGTGTGCCTTATTCACTGTGCGGGCATGTGCCAGGGCTTGGCATAAAAGGAGGCTTTTTGGCCTTTTCGGTCCAGGAATTTTGCATTTGATTTTAGAGCCGCATACTGTTTTCTGGGGGGTGTAATGCTGCTGAAACATTAGAATCACCCCATAAATGACTTCATTCGCACAAGTAGACCCCACAAGGTTTCCTTCAAGGGGTTTATCATATTTTTAGCAAGTCCAGTTTTCTTCTGAAAGTTTCTTGAATAAGATGGAACAAAATAAAATCAGCACTTTTTTAGCAAATGCGTCAGTTTAGGCTAGTATTTTTCACACACGGTATAGACCACGGCCAAAATTCATCTCCTTTCACGTTCTTCCACTTCTCCCGTGCATGGGGATACCAAATATGTGTGCCTTATTCACTGTGCGGGCATGTGCCAGGGCTTGGCATAAAAGGAGGCTTTTTGGCATTTTCGGTCCAGGAATTTTGCATTTGATTTTAGAGCCGCATACTGTTTTCTGGGGGGCCTAATGCTGCTGAAACATTAGAAACACCCCATAAATGACTTCATTCACACAAGTAGACCCCACAAGGTTTCCTTCAAGGGGTTTATCATATTTTTAGCAAGTCCAGTTTTCTTCTGAAAGTTTCTTGAATAAGATGGAACAAAATAAAATCAGCACTTTTTTAGCAAATGCGTCAGTTTAGGCTAGTATTTTTCACACACGGTATAGACCACGGCCAAAATTCATCTCCTTTCACGTTCTTCCACTTCTCCCGTGCATGGGGATACCAAATATGTGTGCCTTATTCGCTGTGCGGGCATGTGCCAGGGCTTGGCATAAAAGGAGGCTTTTTGGCATTTTCGGTCCAGGAATTTTGCATTTGATTTTAGAGCCGCATACTGTTTTCTGGGGGGCCTAATGCTGCTGAAACATTAGAAACACCCCATAAATGACTTCATTCACACAAGTAGACCCCACAAGGTTTCCTTCAAGGGGTTTATCATATTTTTAGCAAGTCCAGTTTTCTTCTGAAAGTTTCTTGAATAAGATGGAACAAAATAAAATCAGCACTTTTTTAGCAAATGCGTCAGTTTAGGCTAGTATTTTTCACACACGGTATAGACCACGGCCAAAATTCATCTCCTTTCACGTTCTTCCACTTCTCCCGTGCATGGGGATACCAAATATGTGTGCCTTATTCGCTGTGCGGGCATGTGCCAGGGCTTGGCATAAAAGGAGGCTTTTTGGCATTTTCGGTCCAGGAATTTTGCATTTGATTTTAGAGCCGCATACTGTTTTCTGGGGGGCCTAATGCTGCTGAAACATTAGAAACACCCCATAAATGACTTCATTCACACAAGTAGACCCCACAAGGTTTCCTTCAAGGGGTTTATCATATTTTTAGCAAGTCCAGTTTTCTTCTGAAAGTTTCTTGAATAAGATGGAACAAAATAAAATCAGCACTTTTTTAGCAAATGCGTCAGTTTAGGCTAGTATTTTTCACACACGGTATAGACCACGGCCAAAATTCATCTCCTTTCACGTTCTTCCACTTCTCTCGTGCATGGGGATACCAAATATGTGTGCCTTATTCGCTGTGCGGGCATGTGCCAGGGCTTGGCATAAAAGGAGGCTTTTTGGTCCAGGAATTTTGCATTTGATTTTATAGCAGCATACTGTTTTCTGGGGGGTGTAATGCTGCTGAAACATTAGAATCACCCCATAAATGACTTAATTCACACAAGTAGACCCCACAAGGTTTCCTTCAAGGGGTTTATCATATTTTTAGACAGTCCAGTTTTCTTCTGAAAGTTTCTTGAATAAGATGGAACAAAATAAAATTACCTTTTTTTTTTAACAATTGCGCCAGTTTATGCTAGCTTTTTCACACACAAAATGGACCACGGACAAAATTCATCGCATTTCACATTCTTCCACTTCTCCCGTGCATGGGGATACCAAATATGTGTGCTTTATTCACGGGCATGTGCCAGGGCTTGGCATAAAAGGAGGCTTTTTGGCCTTTTCGGTCCAGGAATTCTGCACTTGACTTTATAGCCGCATACTGTTTTCTGGGGGGCCTAATGCTGCTGAAACATTAGAATCACCCCATAAACGACTTCATTCACACAAGTAGACCCCACAAGGTTTCCTTCAAGGGGTTTATCATATTTTTAGACAGTCCCGTTTTCTTCTGAAAGTTTCTTGAATAAGATGGATCAAAATAAAATTAGCAATTTTTTAGCAAATGCGTCAGTTTATACCAGCATTTTTCACACACGGCTTAGACCACGGTCAAAATTAATCTCCGTTCACATTCTGCCACTTCTCCCGTGCATGGGGATACCAAATATGTGGCCTTATTTATCACATAGAGATGTAGGAGGGCGGACGATAGAAGAAGCTTATTTCACAAATCGCTTTTTTTCAAAGCTGGTTTTACAAAACTCAACAGAGTTTCTAGAACACTTCCAAAATATCTGCTCTTGAAGCAGAAATCCCAAAATATTCATCTAGGGGTATAATGGGAATTTATTTTTTGGGGTTTTCTAAAATAAGAAATTTCAGGTTAATGCAAATGGAGCTCTCCAGCAGATGAACTTTAGAAAACATCAAACATGACATCCACCCCCCACCCATTCCCTCCCTCACCCTTGGAGTAAAATCAGGGGAAAAATAAAAACGTAATGTAGGGCAAATATATTTTCAACAAATTAACTAAAATCTAATAATTCAGAACAGTGTGGTATTTTTTAAAACATGGCTCAATGCACAGGCCTGGTTGTGTGGGACATGAGGGACAGAAATATCGGGAATCTTTGCGGTGCCCATCTTTTCTGCAGACGCGGCACTTTTTCTGGGGGTTGCTTCTAGTTGCTGTTGGGGGAATCCGACTGACGAAGTGTCTTTCAGTCAGTCGCGTGACATCCTCAGACTGGGGGCATTCTCGGGTGTCCTGAACATCAAAAATGAGGCCTTCAATAATTTTCTCCTGGAAATCCAGGTATGTGTCTCTGCCTCTGTTTTTTTTATAGAGCACAAATGAGTTGTGGATGGCCACCTGTAACAAATAAATGGCCACTTTTTTGTACCAGGGCTGTAAAACCTGGTCGCTTAAATCCACCCCCCCCATGTACTTGTTATATTCGGACACGCTCACTGGTTTGTGCTTGTCCGATGTTGCCCCTCTTTCCCTCACTGCCACTGTTCCTGCGGTATGAATCGTGCTTAGCACATACACATCTTTGCGATCCCTGAACTTGACCGCCAGCAATTCCTCAGATGCATAAGCACAGGAGTCCCCCTTTACCATGCGCTTCCCCACTAATTGCTGTGGAAAACCAATTCTGTTTTTGCGCATGGTACCACATGCCCCAGTCCTTGCAGCATGCAAATGCCTAAACAGGGGCACACTGGAATAAAAATGATCACAGTACAGGTGGTACCCCTTGTGAAGTAGAGGCTGCATTATCTCCCACACGATCTTACTGCTGGTGGAAAGATCAGGGGGGCATCCAGGAACATTTATTGTGCGGTCCCGCCCTTCATAAATCCTGAAGGCGGTGGTATATCCTGACCCGCTTTCACACAATTTGTAGAGCTTAACGCCATATCTTGCCCTTTTGGAAGGTAGATATTGGCGAAAGCTAAGTCTGCCATGGAAGTTGAGGAGGGATTCGTCCACACTTACATTCTGCTCAGGGGTGTAGAGTTGCAGAAATAAATTATTCAGGGAATTTATTAGCGGTCTTATTTTGAACAACCGATCCCGGTTTGCATCGGTACTTGGGGGGGCCTGTGCGTTGTCATTGAAGTGGAGGAACCTCATTATTGGCTCATAACGAGACCTGGGCATTACTGCAGAATATACTGGGGTGGCTTGGGCGGGTCTTGTTGACCAGTAAGACCTAATGGAGGGCTTTTTGACAATACCCATATTTAGGGTGAGCCCCAAAAATTTTTTTAATTCCTGCAAATTGGTGGGCGTCCAATCTCTGGCATGGGTGGATGAAGGTTTCTGCCTTATATATTGCGTGGCATATAAATTTGTTTTGTGGACAATCTGATTTAGGATGTCGTCCGTTATAAATAAATGGAAGTAATCCATTTGGACAAAATTTGTATTGTCCACGGTTATGCCAGGAGTGGCCGTAAATCCGTGGATTCTAGGCCCAAAAGATGGGGCAGGTGCCCATACAAGAGCCTGGACTGGAGGGACCAGGCTGTCCCGTGCTACAGCGCTACTTGGCCCTGCGCTTTCATGTTCTGCAGTTTCGACTGCATCAGGGACAACGTCCCCTGAAGATGAACCTGAAGTGACGCTGTCATCGTCACTACCTAAAACAGGTTCCATCTCGGACGCCATCTCTGATGCGGTCTCCGACTCAGACCACAGCATGGCGTATGCCTCCTCGGCGCTAAACAACTTCCTCGCCATAACGTAACTAACACTAACACTAACTAAACAAATGTTTTTGTTTTTTTTTATAAAACACACAAACTAACTGCTATATATATCTACACTACCGCTAACAAAAAAATAAACCGCTATTGCTATATATATTATATATATGTGGATATATATATAATTATATACTCCCTACCTGCCTATTCTAATAGAATAAAAGAAAGAAAGGTAGATAGATAGAAAAAAAGATAGATGGATAGATAGATTGTATAGATAGATAGAAATCTATCTATACAGAGAATGTTTTAGTGTAACTGTATTTTTTTTCACTGTATTCTTCTGGCAGCAATTCTCTCGAGTCTCTTCTTCTCCTCAAACTGAAACAATGTTTGAGGAGAAGAAAAGAGGCAGGAGATTTACTGCCAGAAAAGTCAAAATAAAACAAATGTGGTCGCTGTGATAGGTTTTCACAGCGACCACATGATCAGGGACCATCAGATTGGTCCCTGATACTCTGCCCAGTGCCCAGAGCTGTTGGTAACAGCGAGGGCACAGGGCTGTGTGCACGCGATCGCGTGCACACTGTTTTCTATGCAGAAATGCATGTGATCGCTGTGATTGGTTGTCACAGCGATCACATGTTCAGGGGCCAAAAGATTGACCCCTGACATTCTGCCCAGTGCCCATGGCTGTTAGCAACAGCCAGGGCATAGAGCTGTGTGCACGCGATCGCGCGTGCACAGTCTCTGAAGTGCGGCCGTATATATACTATACGCCGGACTTTAGAGACCCTGGCCGCTGGCCGTATATTTACGGCCAGCGGTCGGGAACCTGTTAAGTATAACACAGTGTCCATTAGGCTGGGTTCACACGACCTATTTTCAGGCGTAAATGAGGCGTATTATGCCTCGATTTACGCCTGAAAATAGGGCTACAATACGTCGGCAAACATCTGCCCATTCATTTGAATGGGTTTGCCGACGTACTGTGCAGACAACCTGTCATTTACGCATCGTCGTTTGACAGCTGTCAAACGACAACGCGTAAAAATACAGCCTCGTCAAAAGAAGTGCAGGACACTTCTTTCAGACGTAATTTGAGCCGTTCTTCATTGAACTCAATGAAGAGCAGCTCAAAATTTACGGCTGTCAGAGAAGCCTCGCAAAATGCGAGGAGGAGCATTTAGGACTGAAACGAGGCAGCTGTTTTCTCCTGAAAACAGTCTGTCTTTTCAGACGTAAATGCCTGCTATCGTGTGCACATACCCTTAAAATCAATGGGTTGTCTATGTAAAGCAGGACAGACAGGTCTTCCAGACCAAGAGACGCTCTCTGTTGCGGTTCTCCACTCTAGCCAAAAGTTTAGGATCTTAAATAGAGGACCCTCTCTTTTACCTCAGAATTTCCTGAATATATTTTCTAAACTAGACAACCTCTTTAACAAAACGATGCAACAAGATGGCATATGCTACCTATCACTGGAAGGATATCCCTTTAACGATTTTTCTCTTAATTTTTTTTAAATTATTACAGTTCCGCATGCGGCAAAGTGGGAGGTTGGGAGAATTCAGGAGGGGACTAGTTGTCTACACAAACATTCACAAGTACACATTAATGCTTCTACTTTGCAAATCATATTGCAAATCAAGTGTGAAAGTCAAGTTTTTCTGACAATAACAGTTTACTTTAGAGTATATTATTGAAGACTTATCTGTGCATTTTGTTTGCTAAGGTTCTTTCAAAGGTTGTTTATCCTTTCCTTATACAATGCCATGCATCTCGCAGATTGACTGAGCAGTTCCACCAGTAAAACACTAGCATGAAAGAAAGGGGTTACTATAAGAGGCTGTTCACAGTAACTTCTTAGTTAACCCCATCACGACTGCCATACGGCTATGCACATTCTAACGTCCGATGCCCCGTGCAGTTGTCACATATATAAACGCAGCAGCCAGGAACAGGGTTTAATGAGTGCAGTGCTTCTTCATTGTAAGCAGCGCTGCACTCTGTCTGCCGGGTCTTTGAGAGCCCCGGAATACACCCCCCTGTAAATTGTGGCACACACAACCCCACTGTAGATAGGATCACACACAACCCCCTGTAGATAGCATCGCACACGACCCCCTCTCTTGTAGATAGCGCCACCTAAGCTCCCTCTAGGAGCGGAATCCCCGGTCAGATGGCTCCTCATATTTGGACAGGGACGTCAGGGGCTCTCTCTAGGAGCGGAATCTCTGGCCGGGGATACCGCTACTGGAGACGCCCCTGGCACCACTATCCATATATGGACAGTGACATCAGGGCTACTCCTGGAGCGGAATCCCCGGCAAAAGCGCTGCCGACGCTCTGGCAGGGGTTTTTGCTCTTAGAGGAAGCCCTTAACGTCACTGTTCATATATGGACAGAGACATCAGGGGCTCCCTCTAAGAGCGGAATCCCAGGCCAGAGGGATCCCGCTCCTACAGAGAGATACAGTGGAACTATCTACAGGAAGGGGGTGCCATTTATGGGGTGTGGTGCTACCTACAGGGGGAGTGGCGCCATCTGCAGTGGGATGGTGCTATCTAGAGGGGGTGGCGCAATCTGCAGGGGGTGTGGTGCTATCTACAGGGGCACTGTGGCATTATATGGGCACTACCTACAGGAGACCCAGTGGCGCTATCTACACTTTGTGGAGAACTATGTGGGCACTATCTACAGTGGGAACTGTGGCACTATGAGGGCACTATCTGCAGTGGGAACTGTGGCACTAGTTACAGTGGGCACTATCTATGTGAGCACTGGCACGATCTACATTGGTATTGCGGCACTATCTATATGGGCACTGTGGTGTTTTCAGGTGGCTTGGACAAAAAACCCTAACGAATAAAATTCATAAATTTTTCATTTTCAACGTCCATGAAAAAAACAAATGGCAAATGGCGGTTAAAAACGGTCAGACGGCCAGGAAATAGATTCAAATTTCGAGACACACTGATGCAAACCAGCCATGATAAACGGACAGCTGATCCGTTGTTAACTGCCCTTTTTTATCGTGTGAATATAGCCTTATAGCCCTCTTCACTCTCCCCTCGCAATCCAGGGTGACGGAGAGAGAAGGCTAATTATTACAGAGCTGTACATCGTATATATTTATGTACATATAATATAGATAAATATATAGTAAATAAAAATTACAAAAAAAAAGTGTTCCCATTTTTTGTGATTTGTCTGCTCATAAAAAAATGTAAAACATGGAATTAAACTAATCTAGAATATGAAAGCCTCAT
Organism: Rhinoderma darwinii; assembly: GCF_050947455.1. Taxonomy (NCBI): domain Eukaryota; kingdom Metazoa; phylum Chordata; class Amphibia; order Anura; family Rhinodermatidae; genus Rhinoderma; species Rhinoderma darwinii. The sequence continues at coordinate 407,903,749 of NC_134688.1, forward strand.
AGGTCTTGAAAAAAAACAACAAAGTAAAAATAGTTGTGATATTCAAAGCAGTTGCAAAGATATTATCTTTTAAAGAAGTGCATATCAGAAATGGAAAATTTGACCTGGACACCGGGGTATCGACAGGTTAAACAGCAGTGAAGGAACATGGAGGACTTCACTTTCAGCATGGCTATCGGGACAATGAGGGCGACTCTACCTGGCCGTTATGGAGACACTCATGTCTTTTATAGGGGCACCATCGATGGCTCTGTGATTGGGCACTTCGGTGTGTGTATATACAGTATACACATTACCGTTCAAAAGTTTGGGGTCACCCAGACAATTTTGTGTTTTCCATGAAAACTCACACTTATATTTATCAAATGAGTTGCAAAATGACTAGAAATATAGTCAAGACATTGACAAGGTCAGAAATAATGATTTTTATTTGAAATAATAACTTTCTCCTTGAAACTTTGCTTTTGTCAAAAAATGCTCCGTTTGCAGCAATTACAGCATTGCAGACCTTTGGCATTCTAACTGTTAATTTGCTGAGGTAATCGGGAGAAATTTCACCCCATGCTTCCAGAAGGCCCTCCCACAAGTTGGATTGGCTTGATGGGCACTTCTTGCGTACCATACGGTCAAGCTGCTCCCAGAACCGCTCTATGGGGTTGAAATCTGGTGACTGCGCTGGCCACTCCATTACAGATAGAATACCAGCTGCCTGCTTCTTCCCTAAATAGTTCTTGCATAATTTGGAGGTGTGCTTTGGGTCATTGTCCTGTTGTAGGATGAAATTGGCTCCAATCAAGCGCTGTCCACAGGGTATAGCATTGCAAAATGGAGTGATAGCCTTCTTTATTCAAAATCCCTTTTACCTTGTACAAATCTCCCACTTTACCAGCACCAAAGCAACCCCAGACCTCACATTACCTCCACCATGCTTGACAGATGGCGTCAGGCACTCTTCCAGCATCTTTTCAGTTGTTCTGCGTCTCACAAATGTTCTTCTGTGTGATCCAAACACCTCAAACTTCGATTCGTCTGTCCATAACACTTTTTTCCAATCTTACTCTGTCCAATGTCTGTGTGCTTTTGCCCATATTAATCTTTTCCTTTTATTAGCCAGTCTCAGATATGGCTTTTTCTTTGCCACTCTGCCCTGAAGGCCAGCATCCCGGAGTCGCCTCTTCACTGTAGACGTTGACACTGGCGTTTTGCGGGTACTATGTAATGAAGCTGCCAGTTGAGGACCTGTGAGGCGTCTATTTCTCAAACTAGAGACTCTAATGTACTTGTCTTGTTGCTCAGTTGTGCAGCGGGGCCTCCCACTTCTCTTACTGCTCTGGTTAGAGCCTGTTTGTGCTGTCCTCTGAAGGGAGTAGTACACACCGTTGCAGGAAATCTTCAGTTTCTTGGCAATTTCTCGCATAGAATAGCCTTCATTTCTAAGAACAAGAATAGACTGTCGAGTTTCACATGAAAGCTCTCTTTTTCTAGCCATTTTGAGAGTTTAATCGAACCCACAAATGTAATGCTCCAGATTCTCAACTAGCTCAAAGGAAGGTTTTATAGCTCCTCTAAACAGCAAAACTGTTTACAGCGGTGCTAACATAATTGCACAAGGGTTTTCAAGTGTTTTCTAATCATCCATTAGCCTTCTAACACAGTTAGCAAACACAATGTACCATTAGAACACTGGAGTGATGGTTGCTGGAAATGGGCCTCTATACACCTATGTAGATATTGCATTAAAAACCAGACGTTTGCAGCTAGAATAGTCATTTAGCACATTAACAATGTATAGAGTGTATTTCTGATTAATTTAATGTTATCTTCATTGAAAACAACTGTGCTTTTCTTTCAAATATAAGAAAATTTCTAAGTGACCCTAAACTTTTGAACGGTAGTGTATAAAACCAGTCAGCCATAACATCAAAACTACTGAGAGGCAAAGTAAATAACATTATCTTGTCACACTAGCGCCTGTCAAAGGGTAAGATATATTAGGTATATATGTGTTGGAAGCCGGAAAAATAGGCAAGTGTAAAGATCAGAGCGACTTTGACAAGGGTCTATTGTAATAGCTAGACGAGTCAGAGCATCTGCAAAAAGGCAGGTCTTGTGGGGTGGTCCAGTGATGCAGTGGTTAGTACCTGCCAAAACGGACAACCAGTGAACCGGTAACAGAGTCATGGGCGCCCAAGGCTCATTGATGCGCATTGGAAGAGAAGGCTAGCCCATCTGGTCAGATCCCACAGAAGAGCTAATGTAGTAAAAATGACTGTAAAAGCTAATGCTAGCAATGATAGAAAGGTGCCAGAACACTTCGCATCACAGCTTAACATGGGCCTACGTAGCTATAAACCGGTCATAATGCCTATGCTGATCCTTGTCCACCACTGAAAGCACTTAACATGTGAGAATCAGAACTGGATTGTGGAGCAATGGAATAAAGTGGCCTGGTCTGATAAATCACGTTTTCATTTACATTGTGCGAATGGTCAAGTATGGGCGCGTTACTTACCTGGGTCAGAAATGGCACCAGGATGCACTATCGGAAAAAGGCAAGCCGGCAGAGGCATGTGCAATATTCTGCTGGGAGACCTTGGAGCTGCCATTATTGTGGATGGTACACCCCTTCATGGCAAAGGCATTCCCCATTGGCAGTGGCCTCTTTCAGCAGGATAATGTTATCTACAACACTGCAAAAAAGTGTTCAAGCATTTTTTTGGGGAACATGACAAAGAGTTCAAGATGTTGATTTTGACTCTAAATTCCCCAGATCAATCTGATCGAGCATCGGTTGGATGTGGTAGAAAACAAGATGTCCGATCCATGGAGACCTCACCTCACAACTTACAGGATTTAAAGGATATGCGGTGAATGTCTTCGTGCCAGATACACAGGACACCTTCATGGGTCTTGCGGAGTATATGCCTCGACAGGTCAGAGCTATTTTGGTGTCACGATGGGGACCTACACAATATTAGTGGTTTTAATGTTGTGGCTGATCAGTGTATATATTAAGGGATCTCTGGTTGAGGTTGAGAAGTCAAAAGTGAATTTTCTAGCACTTTGTAGTATACTTCTACTGTGATAATGGAAACCACGGCTGCAGTTCCACGCTGTGTCATGTTTACACACACGCACATTTAGATAGGGGTCTCTATGGAGACCGTACAGTGGTGTATGTGTAAACAAAGCCAGCACGTCCATACCGCTGCGGTCCACAGATCTCATCTCTGAATTTTCATCAGCAGTATATTGCGCAGTGTCAGACCATTCAGAGCTTAGTTGTACTTAATGTCATTTTTTGATAATTGGAGAACCCCTTTAAGCCCCTTTATATTGTAGCTTCTAAAGTCAACGGCAAAGCTTTCATCAGAATAGCTGTATTATATAAGATTATAGTTAGCACAAGTACAGTGAATGGTATATATTTATCTGATGGCAACTATCACTCCACCGTGCGATTATACTGCCACAGAAGTTGCCGTTATTTCCCCGTCTAGTAGAAGATGTTATATCAAATTGAAAATTTTACAACAAGCTTCTTCGATCATCCAATATTTTTTTTCTAGCAAGGTGCAAATGAACAAAAAAAAAAAAACACACAAAAAAAATACACAATACAGAATCTTTCCCGACAATAACTAGAGAGATGGCTTTCTAGATTTTCGGCCATCCGGCTTTCATAGTGATAAGGGATTTCAAAATAAATAAACAAACGCCAAAAGGTTTTTCCCCAGTACAAGCGACATTGGTCTGCCGACTGTCAGCCCTTTCCATCAACTGTTCATACATTATCTTCTATTCAGATGCAATGTTTTCATGTAAAATAAATGTACTTCCAGAACACAACAAAATACATGAAAGGCAGCCCTATGCTACTGCAGTCAAAATACATGTTATCTAACACTGCGCTGTTAACCCTTTACTAACAGGGCCAGCATTCTGCAGGTAGAGAGAGATAGAGGTAGCTAGAGTCATCTATGACATCTGACCATTGTATCTAAATGTTTTATCATGTTCAAGAACGGTTGACAGCATAATAGTAAGAAAGGTAGAAAGTCCTCAACGCACAATTGTAGGCAAACGATATAATAAAACAAATAATTATATAATAAGACCCAGCCCCTAAAAAATGAAAAATAAATTATGAATTACATGGTTGACAGAAACCCCAAAAAAACTGCAACCCATGTAAGAGCAGAATACAGCTAATTTGGATATACTGTACAATGTCATCATCCACCATTGGTAAAGGTAGAATTTGGATAGAGTATTCTCGAAGAAGGGGGTATACCAGTATAACGTTATTATTGTTCTTTAATATTGCAAGAATGCAGTCTGAGTTCTGCCAGCTAGGACATCCAGCTTTGGGAAATAATTAGGCATGAAAATCCGTCTTTGAGAACAATAGCACCACTGTCATGGTGAATAAGGGAGTCTAGGAGAAAACGACAGATCTTGTGATTTTATATGCTGTTCTGAATTTTAAATAACTTTTATACATTTCTAAACATTCATGAACAAAAAGCGCACCCTTACTAGAGCGGATTACACATTAGCAGAAGTGAACAGATGGTAAAATATCTACCTGTCCTCAAAACCTACAGGTACACTTACCTGTGGAGAGTTATGTCATAGATATTATTAGATAACAATAGGTTGTGAACTCAATATTTTATTTATTTTCATATTAGAAAAGGGAAAAATAGTTTCATCTCGTGGAGATTTTACAATGTGCTGGAAAAACTAAATTCTTCTGACAAAATGCGAAAGAATTCTGGCACAAATTGCTCCAAAAAGTTGATGTTTATGCCATGCACTAGATTTGTTACCTGTTTTAGACACTTTTTGTGTCTTACGAGACCCTTTTCAAAAGTGTCTAGAAAAGAGGTGTGGCTATGTGAAGTCCTCAAATGCACCAAATTTATTGATTTACCACATTTTACTGCAAAATACTGGGCTAAAGTAAGCCAACAAAGAAGTGGCGTAAGTTAGAGGAAAGTGTAAAAGTAACAAGTCTATCACACCGCGTGTGCCACTGTGACAAATTTGACGCATCTTCTGCCTGTCCCCTCTAGGTATATGCCATTTTTAGTGTAGACAATATTCATAAATCTGCCCTCAATGTGTGATCATGGACTCATGACCTCCCTCTGATAATCCTATTAATTCGGGCCAGAATCAGAATGTGTAAGGTTGACCATACGCAACAACTGTTAATATAATCTGAACACCAATTTAACTGCCGATATATGACCATTCAAAGAATAATACCAGACAAGCTGTTCTCGGGGCAATAGCTAAGCTTCCCATAGTTTTTACATTGCTGCCGGCTTGTCGCCCAATGTTCAACAAGACCCACGGTCAATCTAATGTCTATGGAGGCTATTGAACACCCCCAAGCATTAGTTCTTGGACCAAAATTGAACTTGGACTGGATTATTTCTGGCTTTGTCCGATTAGGCACTGAGGTACTCACTCCTCCTGTCTGGTAGGCATTAAATGAGACCTACCAGAAGAAATATATAAAAGACCATTCAGTGTCTACGAAAATGTGTGAAGAATGTTTTACAATAACGTAGCTCTATGCTGAAGTTTTATCACTTGAAATCAAAGGCCCAAAGGCAGTGATTTTGGACGAAAAAGTCTCGCTCGCAGTCCAATTTCCAATTTATCCTAAAGATGTCCAATAGGAGTGGAGGTCTGTGAAGGCCACTTGAGTTTCTCCACACCAAACTTATCACACCATGTCTTTATGGACCTCACTTTGTGCACAGGGGCACAATCATGATGGAACAGGAAAGGGCCTTACCCAAACTGTTGCCACAAAGTTGGAAACATACAATTGTCTAAAATGTTTTTGTATGCTGTAGCATGAATATTACCCTTCACTGGAAATAAGAGACTAGCCCAAACCCTAAAAAACAGCCCCAAGTCATGATCCATCTTCCATCATATTTTACAGAAGGCACTATGCATGCTGGTAGGTAGAATTCTCCTAGCATCTGCCAAACCCAGATTGGCCCATCAGACTGCCAGATGTGATTCATCACGCCAGAGGACACATTCCTACTGATCTATATTCCAGTGGTGGTGTGCGTTAAACCATTTCATCCGACGCCTGACATGGTAATCTTAGTCTTGTGTGAAGCTGTTCAACCATGACAACCCATTTCATGAAGCTCCTGACACAGTTCTTGTGCTGATGTCACTTTAAGAGGCAGTTTGGAACTCTGTAGTGAGTGATGCAATAGAGGATAGGCAATTTTTACGCACTTGAAGGTCACGCTCTGCGAGTTTGCATGGTTACCGCTTCAAGTCTGAGCCGTTGTTACGCCTAGATACTTCTACTTCCCAATTATAACACTTATAGTTGACCGGGGCAGATCATAAATTTCACTAGCTGACTTGTGGCAAAAGATGGCATCCTATGACAGTGCCCCGTTTAAACTCCTAGTACGACCCTTACTGCTACCAATGTTTGTCTATGGAGATTACATGGCTGTGTGCTTGATTTTATGCATCTGTTTCCAATGGATGTGGAAGAAACACCTGAATTCTATAATTAGGAGAGGTGTAACACATACTTTTGGTGATATAGTGTATCTCAACATAGAATAATATTAAATTTCCTCTGATAGGTATCCTTTAATATGCAAATTCACTGATGTCAATTGTAGTATCAGTAAAACCTAAGATATACATTTGTTCTGCCTAAATATAGACAGTTTATTCTGTAGAGGAGGTGTTCAATTAATAGAAACGGTGTTGAGCTGCTACTTACAATTCTCTATGAATAGCTTTCTGCTTATTTTGTCCTATTTGGTTATTCATTAAAAGTCATCATATTCCTGCTATGTTTTTTATTTATAGATAGCAGTATGTTCTTTTAATACAAAATTTACCGGCTAATATGGTACAAACTATCAGATGATCTACGGTGCAGAGAATGAAGTGAGATATGCAGTCTGCTCCCATCTGAAGGTGAGCACAATTTACAGCTACTGCCAAAGTGATTACCAATTGCAGCCTTATGTGTCTCCCATATATTGGGAAAGCTTTCATACCATATAGTATTACCTTGCCGGAAAAAGACTTGGCCACATAATCGTTCAATAGTACAATAAGGTAAATCAATTAAGCCTGATAATTAATTATTCATATAGAGCCAAGGTAAGCAACGTGAAGGACTCAATGTATTGTCATTAAACTTTCAGGAGGTATAGAAAAATCAGTAGCGCATATGCTGCATACCTGTATATCCACCTGATAAGAAAGATAATCACCAGTAACTAAGTAGTTCACCCATACGCGTCTGATTGCTGGGACCCCACCGATCGCAAGAATGGGGGTCTTGAACCCTCCATTCCTCCCCCCCCCCCCCCCCGGAATGAGAAGGAGCTCTTCTGACAAACTGCAAAAAAGTCTCATGAGTTATAGCTGTTACTGGGAAATGGCTGGTATGGCAGCCACTACAGGGGTTATGACTCAGCTTTCCTGGAGTTATGCTTGACTTAAAGGGGTATTCCCAAAATCGACAATTATCACCTGTCCACAGGGATCACTAAAATCCCAGACCAGCTGTTCCTCCTCACTGCCCGATAACAGTGAGGAGTACTTTGAATGGAGTGGCGGTCGAGCATGCGTCTGTCGCTCCATTGAATGTCTATGGGAATGACGGAAACAGCAGGACACTGTACTCTGCTGTTCCGGTCAGTCCCATAGACTTTGATTGGAGCTCAGCACACATGCTGGAACGCTGCTCCATTCAAAGTACTCCACACTGCAATTGATCTATTGACCTTGGGATCTAAGCCATTAGAAAGAGGAAGGAGCCTCCTCTGTCACTCCATCGCCCCTCCCCCCTCGAGATTGCGTTGACGATGGTTGTAATGGCAGCCTGGTCCCTATTGAAGGTCCCCAGGTCTACCATGTTTCTGCTCTTTTTATCAAGCCCTGCCGGAGGCAATACACTGCAATACATAGGTAAAGCAGTGTATTGTACCAGCCATCAAACGATCACTTGTTCAAAGGGGGACTAAGAAAAAAAGTAAAAAACAGTTTAGAAAAAGGTATTAGTAATGTGCAAAAAATAAAAAAATCTTAAAAAAAAGTTATAACCCCCCTTTCCTCTTAGGGCTTATTCAGACAAACAAGATATACGTCTGTGCAACGCGCGTGATTTTCATGTGTGTCGCACGGACCTATATTAGTCTATGGGGCTGTGAAGACAGTTGCGTGATTTTTACGCAGCGTGAGTCCGCCTCGAAAAACTCACGACATGTCCGTTCTTTGTGCGTATTTCTCGCATCATGCACCCATTAAAGTCAATTGGTGCGTGAAAATCACGCGCACCACACGGAAGCACTTCCGTGGGACGAGTGTGATTTGCGCAGCAGCTGTCAAACTATGAATGTAAACAGAAAAGCACCACGTGCTTTTCTGTTTATAAACATCCAAACGGAGTGTCATAATGATGGCGGCTGCGCGAAAAGCACGCAGCCGTGCATCATACGGGGCTGACACACGGAGCTGTTAAGTGCCTTTTGTAAGACGGAACTATTAGAATACAACATTATTTATCCCATACGTTGAATGACGTGTGAAAAAAAAAAACGCCAGAACTACTGTTTTTTTTGGTCACGTTAAAGCCTTATTTACACGATCATGTTAAACGTCCGTGTGACAGCCGTTGAAACAGCGGCCGTCCCACGGACCTTTGTAATTCAATGTGGCCGTTCAACCATCTAGTGTTTCAACGGACCGTGTGAAGGGTCCGTGAGAAAATAGGACATGTCCTATTTTTTCATGCTTTACGCATCCCTTCATAGACTCTCAACTATGCGGGATGCGAGACACGGATACACGTCGGACATGAAAAACTGCTGTTTTTCACGACCGAGATACATAACGCTCGTTTAAATAAGGCCTAACTCTCAAAAAAATGAAAAATAAAGTGATTAAAAATTTTGTATGTGTCCAAAAATGGTACCAATGAAAACTGTAGCTCGCCCTGCAAAAACACATCCTCACACCGCTCCATCGATGGAAAAATAAAAAAGTTATCGCTCTCAAAATATGACATCAATAAAAACGAAAACTATATAAATTTAATAATCGCCATAATTGTATTGACCCACAGAATAAAGTGAACATGTCGTTTGTACTGCATAGTGAATGGCGTAAAAATTAAATACAAAAAACAATAAAGGAATCACGTTTTTTTTCCCTATTCTGCCCCACAGAGAATTTTTCTCAGTCTGCCAGTACATTATATGGTACATTAAATGATGCCGTTAAAAACTACAACTCATTCCGCAAGAAACAAACCCTCATACGGCTATTAGTACCATACCAAAAAAATAGAGCTTATAGCCAAAATTATTTAAAAAAAGCATGTAAATATAAGACTAGTGCAAACAATGTAGTATTGTAGAGCACAACATGGAAGTTACTGAATGAAAAATGTAATGGATTTATAGAGACTGTACTGGCTAGCCACAGAAATTATATGTAAATTCTAAACCACAGTGGTTCTATCCTGATGGACCCTGATGTCCTCTAATATCCCATACACATTAAACACTAGTAGAGGTAGGGAGAGGCAGAGGGAAAAATCAATATCTGGAGAAAAATGTCAGAAAAACAGCCTTACCCATTACAGTAAGAAAGGGTATCAAAAGCCCGTGTTGGCTCCGCCACAAAGACCCCAACGCGCGTTTCGCTTTGAGTGCGTCCTCTTCTTTATAAGGGTCCTGTGGTTGGAAAAACCTCAGATACTAGAGCGAGAGATTGGAATAGGTAAATTGTAAATGGCTCTTATGTGGACATTGGTTGGCACTATTGGGTACACAGTGGCTGTTATAGGGGCATCGGAGTGCTTTGTTATGGCAGGAGGGTAGGTAAATCTGGCATTGTGTCGTGCATCATTCGCACATAGTCATCTTATTCTTGGGTTAGTGGTACCTATAAGACCTGGGTTTACACATTAGGATTTTGGGTGTCTATTAAACAGACATTCTAATAATTCACTTCAATTTTGGGACAAGGAGCCATAAGGAGCAACCCCCTCCCTGGGAAACAAGGGGTAGAGGGTAGGAGTAGTGAGGCTAGGTAAGACAAAATGCTGCTCAGTTGGTAGTGGGGGACTTTATCCTTAAGACAAAAGGCAAATATGCGGTGGAAAAAACAGCAGTTGGGATTGGGTCTGGTGATAAAGCTGGACGGAGTTACGGGGATAAAAAGCAGGGTCAGGTGAGTGGTTTGATAGTTCAGGTTTTGAATTACCCACCCACTCTGGAATGCAAATAAGGGCACGGGAAGGTTTACATATCAGATGAAGGAGCGGTTTCTGAATCCGTGAGGCAGAATGTTGACATTTTACCCCGACAAGGGCGTGGTTATTGGTGGGCATACGGCGGGCCTGGCATGGCCTTGCAGAGACCAACAGTAAGTGGGTGAGGGCATGCCTGTGCGGCTAGTCCTCAGAAAAGTCAAAGGTCAGCTATCTGCAGGCGTTGGCCAGCTGGTGGAGTGCAGGTGGGTGTGGTGTCACCAATTAGGCTGGGCTGCACAAGTTGTATGGCTCCTCAAGTTGTATGGATGGTGCTAGCCCCATCTTTTTTGCCAAATCCTTGTTGTCTTGCGTTATTTATGTGGGTTTTGGTTTTAGCATTGTGGGAGGGGGATTTAAAAGTATGCCCCTTATGATTGGATCCAATCATTTTAAAAATGTTCACATATGAAATATTGCACAGTTATTATAAGGCTAGCCAAGCCTTGCCCAATTTTACTAAAGAGGTTGTTTGGTTTAGAAAACCCATTTTCAAATGTCATATTTGAGAATTCTGAGTTGAGAGGAGAGTCCTGTGCCCAGCACCCTCATCTCTTAGCCAGAGCAGGTAGAAACATACATTACAAGCCCATTGTTTTAAATAGATACTGTGTAATACTTAATATTTCCTGCAGTTGTGCTGCAGGGGAATTAAACACTTGACGCCTTTTTTTTCTTAATAATTTCAAGCTTTAGTGTCTTATTAAACACAGAGAATACAAATGTTACACTGCAGCCATACTCAGAAATAAAGCTAGTAGTCTGGTATTTGCGGAGTTTAATATAATATAAAATAGAGAGCACCTAGAAAGCATTTTTGTGTTTGAACCTATAGCTGTAGGATTAGGATTATATGTGTGCCATGACGGCATCAGAATTTATTTTCTCTCCTACATAGAGGCCCTAAAGCCATTAAAACTTATGCACATGACAGATATATATATATATATATATATATATAAAAAAAAACATTACTAAGGCAGCCATTTAAATGTGACATATAGGAAATGCACATTAAATGTTATTTTCCTCTATGATACTTTGGTGCATTTAATACAAGATTGCGGTGATTCATCTATTTTAGAACACGAGGGGAAATGTAACTTAGGTTCAGTCTTCTTAATGTATGTTTACGACACACAGGAATGAATTGTGTACTTAACCTTGTCCTTGCCAGTGCACCGAACGCACTCAGATCTACAGTAATAAAAATGTATCTTATTGTATTTTCTGTGGCAATGAGCTTAAAAAACATATTGATTGATTCTACAATCCTCACGGCATATCTAAATTGTTCGCACTTTTTTAAACTACAGCCAAACCTATATAGTTAGGCTTCAATGGGGTTTACCCCAGTCTCCCCCAAACCATAAAGATGTCCCAGGTCCTGAGATGTATGCTGCTATTTGGTTGGGTTCTGACAATAAACAACTGATATGGCAGTCTCTCTGCCTGCCTTAAAGAGTAACTGCCGTTTCAGCAAACTTTTGACATATAGTGACACGTCAGAAGTTTTGATCGGTGGGTGTCTGGGTGCCAAGCGTACTAGGATTGCCAACCACAGCTGAAGAGGCAAAGCGCTTCTATGATCGCTTCTGCCCATTCATTTTAATGATCGGTGGGAGACTCGGCACCCGGACACCACAGATCAAAACTTCTGATAGGTCATTATGACATGTTCTGATTGGTATACTTAAATGACATGTCATCGTGACCTAAGCATTATTGAAGGGATCAGAAGATCAAACTGTGAAATCCCCTAGTTGGACAAAGAAAAAAAAATTCAAAAGAGTTAAATAAAGTTTATTAATAAAAAGTAGATTTTATAAAACTGTAAAAAAAAACCGTAAAAAATATATGTAGTATCGACACGATCGCAATGTCCCGAAAAATAAAAAGTCAACACATTAAACTGCATAATGAACGTCATGCAAAAAAACAGAAGGAACAATTTCCATTTCCCCCCCAAAAAATAATAATAAAAGTTAATCAATAAGTCCCACATACCCCAAAATAGTAAATCTTAAAACTACACCTCGTCCTGCAAAAACAATGCCCACATATCGCTACATCGATATAAAAATAAGAAAGTTGTGACCCTTGGAATGCGGCGATGCAAAAAATATATATTTTTATTTGAAAGCATTTTTAACCCCTTTTTGCTGCAGCCAGTTTTGACCTTCCTGACAGAACCTCATTTTTCAAATCTGACATGCCACTTTATGTGGTTATAACTTTGTAGTGCTTTTACTTATCCAGGTGACACATTGTATTTTATGTTAGTGGTAAAATTTGGTAGATACATTCAGTGTTTATTTGTGAAAAACACCAAAATGTATAGAACATTTTGAAAAATGTGCATTTTTCTAACATAAAATGTGTCTTATTGTAAGACAGATAGTTATACCACGCATAATAGTTACCAGTTAACATTTCCCATATGTCTACTTTATGTTGGCATAGTTTTTTGAACATACTTTTATTTTCAAGGACGTTACAAAGCTTAGAGCTTTAGCAGAAATTTCTTACATTTTCAAGAAAATGTAACTATTTTTTTTAGGGAACAGTTCAGTTCTGAAGTGGCTTTGAATGACCTATATATTAGAAACATCCATAAATCACCCCATTTTTAGAACTGCACCCCTCAAAGTATTCAAAACAGAATTCAAAAAGTTTCTTAACTTTTTAGGTGTCTCACAGGAATGAAAGCAAACTGAAGATATAATTTCTGCAAAAAAAATAAAGATATTTTGTAATTTTATTTTAATCCTTTTTTTCCCCTGTAACACAGCAAGTGCTAACAGAGAAACACAACTCAATATTTATTACCCTGATTCTGAAGTTTTTAGAAACATCCCACATGTTGCCCTAGTGTGCTACTTGACTGCAACACAGGCCTCAGAAATGAGGAGCACCTAGTGGATTTTGGGGCCTTTTTTTTATTAGAAAATATTTTAGGCATCTCAGTCTTGTGGTGCCAAAACGTAGGAAAACCCCCCAAAAAATACACCATTTTGGAAAATAAACTTCACAAGGAATTCATCTAGAGGTTGCAGTCAGCATTTTGACTCAACAGGTTTTTCATAGATTTTATTGGAATTGGGCCAAGAAAATGAAAACTTAATTTTTTTTCAATAAGATGTAGTTTTAGCTCATTTTTAATAAAGAATAAGAGAGAAAAAGCACCCCAACATTTATAAGCAATTTCTTCAGAGTATGCAAATACCCCATATATGGCCATAAACTGCTGTTTGGACACACGACAGAGCTCAGAAAGGTAGGAGCGCTATTTGATATGCAAATTTTGCTGGATTGGTTTCTAGACGCCATATCACATTTGCAGAACAGCTGAGGTACCAGTAGAGTGGAAACCCCTGTGAAGTGACTCCATTCGGGAAACTATACCTCTTTAGGGGTATAGGGGTACAGTGAGCATTTTGACACACAAGTTTTTTGATTAGCATTGGACAGCTAAATTAAAAGTAGTTTTTTTCCCCCAACAATATGTAGTTTTGGCTCAAAACTTTTCATTTTCACAAGGACTAATAAGAAAAAAAAATCACCCCAACGTCTGTAAAGAAATTTGTCCCGAGTACAGCAATACCCCATATGTGGTCATAAACTGCTATTTGGGCACAAGTTAGGGCTCAGTAGAGAAGGAGCGGCATTTGGCTTTTCAAATGCAGATTTTGCTGGATTGACTTCTAGGCGCCATGTTAAATTTCCAAAGCCCCTGAGGTACCATTACTGTGGAACTCCCCAAAAATTACTCAATACTACACCCCTTGAGGAATTGACCTAGAGGTATAATGAGAATTTTGACCCCAAAATTGAGCTGTGAAAATAAAAAAAAATAACAATTTTCCCAATAAGATGTAGGTTTAGATCAACATTTTTCATTTTCACAAAGAATAAAGGAGAAAAACAACACCAACATTTGTGAAGCAATGCCTCCCAAGTACAGTAATACCGCATATGTGGTTATAAACTGCTGTTTGGACATATGGGAGGGCTCAGAAAGGAAGGAATGCCATTTGACTTTTGGAGTGTAGATTTTGCTGGAATGGTTTCGCGGACGCCATGTCGCATTTGCAAAACCCCCTATGTACCAAAACAGAAGTGACCCCATTTTAGAAACTATACCCCTAAAGGGAATTTATCAAGGGGTAAAGTGAGAATTTAGACCCCACAGGTGTTTTTCAGAAATTATTATGCCCTTTTTACGATGCAAAGCACAAACTGCAAATGTAGGGCTTAAAAGGGATTGAGCACCATTTGGCTTTTGGAGCTCTGATTTTTCTTGGTAGTAGTTCCTTTTGAAGTTTTATTGGTATTTTATTTTATAATGCGGGGGAATATGTAATCTGAGCGGAGTACAACATGGCATAATAAGTGGTATAATAATAAGGTAAATAATAAAATGATCCATAGATGCTTGGTACGCTTTGATTTGAATCCTTTATGCACAGGCCAGTGTCAAACTGATGGATGGTGTCCTTTCTTACCCCCTTTTGGAACACACTGCATCTCTTGTGTCTTTTCCTCCTTTGTAGTTTGGGAAACTTTGCTGGGAAAGTGTTGCCCTGGTATAATACTGGCACCCTCGCTTCCAGCAGATGTGCTATGGCCCTTCCCTTTCTGGTTCCTAAATACTAGGGCCTTGATAACCGCTTCTTGAAACTAAAGGAATGTTCCCCTCTGGCCTGCACATCAGGATGTTTTTACTTACTAGTGCCATAACAGTTTTTTTTTTTTTTTATCATCCACGTAGCTGTATGATGTTTTTTTGGTGGGACCAGCTGTAGATTTTTTTTGTACTATTTTCGGGGGCATGCAACCTTTTGATCACTTGGAGGCGGGTCCTAATAGGCTTCCATACTTGGTAGACCAGGAGGCCATTGTTAGACCTCAGGTTGCCATACCAACCATCGACACAGGGGTGCTACAAACCCCTTAGATTTCACGTTCGCTATTGATCACAGCATCGAAGGGGTTAAATCAGCTGGATTGGAGGCTAGGTTTGAACTTGGCCATTACAGCAGGGTGTCAGTTGTAATATACAGTCAACACCAAGCGGTGATGTGCTTCTGATCCCACGCCATCAGCACGATGCAACTGTACTGCATTTTGCGGGAACCACCTCCCGACCGCTGTATGTATGTATGTATATATATATATATATATATATATATATATATATATATATATATATATATATATATATATATATAGCACATCGGGAAGGGGTTAATAAGTTAATGAACCCTAAAGAACACTATATAATAACTAAACCTCAATTCCGAACTGACCTAATATACCCTAATCACCTGTCTTCCTAAACCCTGCTTAGCTAAATATATTAATTATTGCAATTCATTTATATTAATTGTGGGGGAATAATTATAGGTTGTGCAGCCTTCTCTCTCCTCTGATCTCACACTGACAGGAGACAGGAGGGTTTTGTATAGACCTCAGACCCAGAGAAAGTTTGTTACTACAACAAACTTTCCCTGTGGTCGCTATGATTGGGACCTGAACCAATCAAGTCCCGATGAGTACACCCGGACCAGAGGCTGATAGCAGCAGTCTGTTCCGGGTGCTAGACGCGCCCTGGGGGACCCGATTGCCGACCAAAGTTTTAACATAAATTAACGTCAGCGCCGCACAAAGCCCTGCAAGAGCCGACGTTAATTTACAGTCATCGGTCAGGAAGCGGTTAAAGTGAAAACGTAGTAAAACATAAAAAAAACTAAACATATTTGTTAATTGTAATCATATCGACTCACAGAATAAATGTAACATGTTATTTACAACGTAAATTTTTAATGCAAAAAACAAATGCTGGACTAGCTGGTTTCAAATCCCTCCCCAAAAAAGTTTATAAAAGTTAATCAACATACTATATGACCCAAAAATGGTGCCACTGAAAAATACAACCCGTCCTGCAAAAAACAAGCCCTCATACGGCTATGACGACCGAGAAATAAAAAAGTCATGACTCTTGAAATGCGAAGATGAAAAAAAGAATGCTTAGAATGCTTTTCCCTACCCCTTTTTTCTCTTAAGCCTTTATTATATTAACTATAGAATAAAATTTCTGTAGTTTTAGTTTGTATATTCTTTTAAGGAGTCATCCAGTATGTGAAACAGCGCTGTCGCTCCAGGGGCACTCCCGGTGGTTATTTACATGCACATGGCATGTGACCGCTGCAGCCAATCAAAGGGCTCAGCGGGGCTCACTGGTGATCAATCTTATTTCTGGCATAATGCCAAAAATAAAACATATGGCCGTTGAGCCCTCTGATTGGCTGCAGCGGTCACATGCGATCAACAACCACTGGGAGTGCCGCCGCAGCGACAGTGCTGGATGGCTTGGGGCAAGGATAGGTAAGTATTGTTTTTTTTTGTTTATTTATTTCATTTCCAGTCCAAAATAAAAAAAATCACATCCCGGATAACCCCTTTAAAGAATATACAAACTAAAACTACAGAAGTCAGGTCCTGGAGAACTGAAAAGAAACAGTTGGCTGAAAATCAGACAATGAAACATGTCGTGCACCTTACAATAGTTTTTTTGCCGGCCCCCACAGGCTCATCTTGTAACAAACAGCAGCCCATGTCTGAAGGAGAGTAAACCTCATATATAGCAAGATCCATTACAAAGACATAACTCCTTCTGACATTAAGTGCTTGGCTGCAGCTACCTCCAGATCAGTACAGGACAGAGATAACGAAAGAGAGGAAGAGGAGGCGGAGGAAGAAGAACTATTTTACAGACAATCAAGAAATAACAACTAATTCTTCTGTCTAAAACCACAACCAATATCGTCTAATTGAGAGATCCCTAGTAGCAGAAAATACCATCAACTCAAAAGAAGAAGAAAAACATTATAGCTATAAAGAAAAGGACCCCCACCCCCATAAGAAAAGCATATAAAGAATATCATAAAATATCAATGTGACATGTAAGAACGGTCACATCATTGAGGGGTGAGGTTTAGTATGGGGGTCTTTACCAATATCTAGGATTCAGACTGCACTGATTTCAATAGTAAAATTATTTGTGGCTACCTCTTCATAGATAGTTATAGGATACAGAGTTGCCTAGAAGTTAGAGTAATCATCTTTTGAGGCCAGGACCCGATGTTCTAAGCATCAGGGGTTTATGTGGTTCTATGTTCATAGATCTAGAAGTAAAAGGCACAATAATAAGATAGTATTTACTAGAGTTTACTAAAGTAGACCAAAGTCTTAAAGGTGTTGTCCGGTTTCAGCAAATGAATGTTATTTTTTTTTTTTTGTATAATTAAAAGTTATACAATTTTCCAATATACTTTCTATAGTAATTTCTCACGGTTTTCAAGATCTCTGCTTGTTGTTATTCAATAGGAACATTCATTGTTTGCTTACAGTGGACACAATTTTGTCCATGGCCATGTGATGGACACACAGGTGCACATCTTGTTACAGTTCCAGTATGTGTATCAGAGCTGTGTCTACTAACGATCCCTGCACCTGTGTGTCCATCACATGACAATGGACAAAAACCGGACAACCCAATTAATGTCTCACAGATCCTCAATGTCAGAAAGATATCTGCCAAAAAATGGCTACCCATGGCTGGAGGTATATAGTCCATCATACAATCTTCCATTTATCCTGCATTTTAGAACTAATGATCAATTAAGACGACAGTCCCTACCTTCTTTAACTAGTCCCAAAACAGTCCAGTAAGTACACCAGGCTATATAAAAGCCTTTTCATGACGAAACTTTCAGGATATTGCCGACAGACATTTTAATTTTCAGCCTGCTTCTGCATATCCCAGCTTTGAAAAGTAATTGAGCTTATTTTATTGTTGACGGAGAGACATAATATAAGCCCAGAGCGCTCAAAAGCACTAAGTATGCACATTAACCATGCCGCAATGGCACAGAGCACTGGTGCATTAACATCCAACTAGCAGGCGCTATACTATACTCTCGTATACCATAGTGCTGGTAGTTCAGAGGACTTCAAGGAGTACAGCCCAAATTATTTATGTTCCACTGCACATCCAAACCCCATAACAGGACACAGGTGATTTATCATACCAATGTTAAATGAAAAGGGGCTGCCTACCTGGGTGGACAGTATTCTCACATAGCCTAAAGCAAACCACCAGACCATGCCTGAAAATTGGCATTAGGCTGCATACACATGACCGCTTTTTTCGTCAGTGTGCTATCCGTTTTTTTTTCATGTATATCACACTGACCCATTCATATCTAGGGCCCCATGCACACTGCCGTGTTTTTCACGGATCCGTGTGCACAAAACTCAGAGCAAGTCCTATTCCTGTCCGTGTTTGCGGCTCCGTCTCACCCATTCAAGTGTATGGGGATGTGAAATCCACGGGCGGCATACGGGTGCTGTCTGTGTTTTTGCGGATCCGTCGCTTACAGGCCTCAAAACACAAACGGTCGTGTGCATGTAGCCTAAAGGGGATAAGGTGATGCAGACGCATACTGCCCACACAACACCCGCAAATACTTTCACTAACACCAAGACATAACTCCCAGGAGGGACCAACTACAGTCACAAGTTCTAGGGACTATTAACCCTTCCCAACGTCTCTTAACCCACCTCTTTTTTTCAGGTGACATGTCCACATTAGCTTATTAGCATTGTATGTAGTGTATTAAAGTAGAACTACATACTAAAACAGAAAACTCAGCTTTTGGCCAGAGTCACAGCACTCAACATAACCCCAGATTAGAACTTACCCGAATGGCCGGCTTCTAGCTGAAGCCTGTACTGGCCACAGCATTATTACAAATGGGAAATAGTGTTGTGATCCACTCGGTAGTCAGCATAGCAAGTAGTCCAACTGTAGTGGCTGACAGTATGGAGTATTTCTTTAAACATCTGGGTGGGCTATATAGACGTCCCGGATTCTGCTCAATTTTTATTATTTTACCTGGGATTACACTTTAACGCTGCATTCATAGCAACAGAACCACATTTTTCTACTTTGCATATATGGAATGCAAAAAAAAAAAAATTTTTGTGAAAGACAGGTCACCTTTAAAATAAGAATTATTGATACGTAGTGAAAACATTTTACAAGAACAAACCAACAGATAATTGTTCCATCTTCCTGAGCCTCACCTCTCTATGATATCTGAGATCGCGCAGGCAAACATCAGCAGCCCTTCCGGCATCTGTAAAGCAACTGAACGGAAAATATGGGTAAAATAGATGGCAAAAACCAAATGATCTTAAAATCAGACAGTATTCTCCCCTGCACTCACATCATTGAGAGCCACACAAACACATGCCACGGGAGTCTGAAAATGTATCTATACATAAAACATTCTAGAAAAAAATAGCGAGTCAAGCTAAATAACAGGATTAGCGTCCAGTAGGAAGAATGCAAATGTGACATTTAAAGATCTTGAGCACATACTAGAGACAGACACTAGAGGAAACATATAGCTGGCATGGGAGATGTAATGTTCGAGAGGAAGAAAAATAAAGGATGAGAAACATCTAAGCAAAAGGGGAAGAGATAAGCTTTAGAATTACAAATAGCTCGAAAAAAAAGGCTCACTGTGAACAGAGAGACAGACGGCTCCGGAGCGCGAATAAAATAGGTTATTGTATAGACAAATTTAGCATTGCATCGGAGACCAACAGAGAAGAGAAGTAGGATAGGAAATGATCAGAGGGGAAGAGGAAACGGACACAGGACATTCATAGGCTAGTGGACCTAATGGGATTAGATGTACTCAAAGCATCGGAACACAGAATGACATGGCTATATAAAGGATACCAGGGGGAGATATTGTCCTATCAGGATGATTCAGTCCTCATTCAGGTACCTTGTTCTACCTCTCCTGGTGTCCCAACAACTGCACCATCACAAGTAATTGCTACATTGTTGTTACAGCACAATGTGCACCCAACAGCTCTTCACAATGTTATGATCCATCACAAAACTATAGAATGGGCCTGCTTCTATTGTAATAGTATAATAAAATATCATCTCTGGTCTATGAATTTTTGAGCTGATGTCCTGCTCTGTCAAACAATAGTAACATGTATATATATATATATATATATATATACACACACACATACACTACCGTTCAAAAGTTTGGCGTCACCCAGACAATTTTGTGTTTTCCATGAAAACTCACACTTATATTTATCAAATGAGTTGCAAAATGACTAGAAAATATAGTCAAGACATTGACAAGGTTAGAAACTTGTGGGAGGGGCTTCTGGAAGCATGGGGTGAAATTTCTCCCGATTACCTCAGCAAATTAACAGCTAGAATGCCAAAGGTCTGCAACTCTGTAATTGCTGCAAATGGAGCATTCTTTGATGAAAGCAAAGTTTGAAGGAGAAAATTATTATTTCAAATAAAAATCATTATTTCTAACCCTGTCAATGTCTTGATTATATTTAACTTCTTATATTATAGCACACGAAGAGACAGGTACTCCGGCTATGGGTTTCAGCAAAATTTTTCTAGAATATACATGATCCAATCTACACAATATTTTCCCTTTGAAGATCAGGAGTTCTGTTAACCCCTTATCGCAGAAAATGTAATTCACATATAGGCTTCCAGCTTTGTACTGTACTCTTAACAAGTGGCTTCACTACCTACGTGCTTTTTTCTACCACAATTCTGATCCGGTTTTTAATGGAAATATATACAGTAGGCAGTGAAGCCAAAGGTAGACATTGAATTTAAAGATGATATTATGAATAAAAGAAGGTTAAAGTTTATGTCATACGGTTATATACTCTTGCAGGTTATTAAAGAACAAACAAAATCTCCTTCAAATCTATACATAGATGCTGACTGCAAGTATTCGCTTATTTCCCATATTAGGTACTATATTGTAATTTTTATGTTAATTTATATTCGACACTAGAGTTAATATGAGCTGCATGAAGAACATGATTTTTGTACTCACCGTAAAATGTATTTCTTGTTGAATCCCATAGGGGGACAACAGCACTATGGGTATACACTCTTGTCACTAGGAAACTAGGTACACTAGGTAGGAAAAAGTCTTGGCTCTGCCCAGGCAGGCCATACCCTTTCCACAAACACTGGCTAATTCAGTTTGTACAAAAGCAGTAGGAAAAAAGAAACACAAACATGTTCCATGGTTCTGGGAGAAAAACAAACAGAATTAAAGGTCCCGAGCCTAGAACAACAAAAATTAAAAGGGGCGGGATCTGTGTCCCCCAATGGATTCAACAAGAAAAAGATTTTAGGGAGTGAAAAAGTTTTCTGGTTAATCATTGAGGGACACAATATCATGGGACATCCTAAATCAGTCCCAGAGGGTGGGTTAATAAAACAAATTAAAAGTACAGCCTTGCAAACCACTTAACACACACAGCTGCCTGCAACACTTTGCGACCCAGACTGGCATCAGCAGTGGCCAAAGAATGAATTTGGTAAAACTCAGCGAAAGTTTGCACAAAAGCCCAGGTAGCAGCCTTGCAGACTTGAGCGTCTGAAGCTTGTTGTCTAACCACTTAGGAGGCATCAACAGCTCTTGCAGAATGGGCAGTAACCCAAAAGAGAGGAACTTTACCCTTGGTCTGACAGGTTTTTTCAAAATCACAGACTGGATCCAACATGCAATAGTGGCCTTGGATGCTGCCAAACACTTACGTGACCCTTTAGGAATAACAAAAAAAAAATAATCAGAGCACCGAAATGACTCTGTCACAGCCAGATCGGTTCAGGCTGCTCTTACCAAATCACCAAGGCAATGTCAAGTCTTTACTTTGGCTGAGATGGGGAGGGGCAAAAAGAAGGGAGAACATTCTCATTATTAATATGGAAGGCAGAGATTGCTTTTGGTAGAAAAGATCGAATATTTGGGACACCACCTTATCCTTATGGATGAGCAAAAAAGGTGACTTACAGGACATGGCAGTAAGTTTAGAAACCCGGCTGATGGAGGTAATGGCCACCAGAAAAGCTATCTTCCAGGAAAGTAGTCGAAGTGAAATGTCTGTCAAAAGTTTAAAAGGAGGCACCTGAAGAGTTCGGAGAACGAAATTAAGATCCTAAAGCTCAATGGGATGTCTGAAAGTAGGAACTGCATGCACCACAGTCACAATCCGTGGGTATGTGGACCCACTAGGCCGCACCGCCGTAGCAGCTGGCCAACAACAGTCCTAGTACAAGAGTACCTTTAATAGTCCATGTAATGGAGGCTAGGCACAGATGAACTTGCAGACACCAGACGTGGTGTATTCAGCAGGCGTGACAGGTGGCACAACACGACTAACACTCTGAGGCCCCATGCACACGAACGTAAAAACGGCCGTATTCACGGGCCGTAATTACGGGCCCATAGACTTCTATTGGCCACGGGTACCTCCCCGTATGCTTACGGGAAGGTGCCCGGGCCATTGAAAAATATAGAACATGTCCTATTTTAGGCCATAATTACGGCACGGGCAGGCCCATAGAAGTCTATAGGGCCTACGGGAGACTACGTGTGTGCACCCGTAATTACGGGAGCGTTGCCAGGCGACGTCAGTGGATAGTCACTGTCCAGGGTGCTGAAAGAGTTAAACGATCGGCAGTAGCTCTTTCAGCACCCTGGACAGTGACTTCCGATCACAATATAAATCAACGTGTAAAAAAAATAGAAGTTCATACTTACCCAGAACTCCCTGCTTATTTCTCCAGTCCGGCCTCCCGGGATGACGTTTCAGCCCATGTGACCACTGCAGCCAATCACAGGCTGCAGCGGTCACGTGGACTGCTGCGTCATCCAGGGAGGTCGGGCTGGATGTCGAAAGAGGGACGCGTCACCAAGACAATGGCCGGGTAAGTATGAATTTCTTTTACTTTTACCTCGGAAAGGGCTGCCCCTTCTCTTTATCCTGCACTGATAGAGAGAAGGGGCTGCCGATTAGTGCAGTGCAATTTTGCAGCGAAAACGTGCCCGTAAATACGGGTGGAATACTGGTGACACCGGACCCGTATTTACTGGCACGGGTTCGTAAATACTGCTGCAATACGGGTCGAATACGTGTGACCAAGGACCCGTATTTACGCCAGCAAAATACGTTCGTGCGAATGAGGCCTAAGGCACAGGAAAAAATATAGTATGGGATACAGGTAGTAGGGCATGGGAACAACGGGAACAGGCTAACATTAAGGAACCATTTGCTAAGACTAACATGGGTAAACACAACAACACTCAGGCAATGAGTGAAAGGGCAGAGCCCCTTTTATAGTCCAGGGTGATCATGGGCTAATTAGAAATTATTTTCATGTGCGTGCACTGGCCCCTTAAGGCCGAGGCGCGAGCGCACCCTACGGGACCTAGTGAAGCAAAGCGGAAGTGAGTGCTGGTGTCTCCTAGGAAGGAGATGCCGGCCAGCACTCCCAGAGTCATGGCCGCAGCCGTTGAGGGGTGAGTAGGAACAACGCTCTGCGGCCATGGCCGTTACAACCACCTCCTGCAAACAAAGAGTCTTCGCCTGAGCATTAAAACCCAAAGAATGGAAGGGGCAGAGGTCTGACACCTCAAGGAAGAAAAACCAAGTCCCTGTTCAGGACCTGATTGTAGGAAGCTCTAGGTGTGGGACATTTCTCTGGGCAAGAGTGGAAGTGTGGAGGGAAGAAATTCAGCATGTTGACTGTGATGACCCCATGCCCTGGCCATGTAAGTTAGAACCTTGTGGTTGAGATGAGATGCAAAGAGATCCAAATCCAGATAGGTCCAACTTTGGCACAGTTGATGAAATATCTTTGGGTGGAGAGACCACTTTACCGGGTCTAGTCTCTCAGTTGAAAAAAATCTACGTCCCAATTGTCCACCCATGCTATGTGAACAACTGACAGCGCTACAGTAGGATCCGAGAGGGTTCAAACAGAGTCGCTCAACTCCTGGTGCCATCCTGGTGGTTCAGATAAGAAACCACGTCGGAGTTGTCGGTATGGATCCTGACCGGCCGACCATGAAGAAAAGGGGCCAGGAAGGGAGAGCTAGGAAGATTGCCGTAAGTTCCAAAATGTTAATCTGTAAGGACATTTCTTCCTACGACCAAGTTCTCTGAAAACTGCACCCCACCCGGACAGACTTCGTCTGTTGAGATAACCAACCACTGGAGGTGAGAAAAAGAACGACTGGTTGGTGAGGTCTCACACAATCACAACTCATGACGGACCAGAGAGGTCAGGAGAAACAACTTGCCAGTGAGACTTGAGACTTGTCCCAGCGCAATTGCCCTCTGGAGGAACCTGGACTGTAATTGTGAATATAGAACCGCCTCGAAGGCCGAAACGATTTGGCCCAGCACTTGCATAAAAAAACAGATAACCGGCGAAGAAGAGCCACTTTGGTTAGAATTGTGGCTACCTTGTACACTGGAAGCAAGACCCTTGCTGTTCTAGTGTTAAGTATCATTCCTAGAAATTTGTGACCACTGAGGATTTTTCCTCGTTGATGATCCATCCAAATCATCTTGAGAGATCTAGAGACTGAATATTGTCCTCTCTGAAGGGTGCGTTCACCAAGGGGTCGTCAGCAACTTTCCTGGTACAGAGAAGCACCATGAAAGTCTCCAGGACATTGGTGAAGACCCAATGAGACGTGGCGAGCCCATTAGGGAGAGCAACAAATTGGAGTTGTGGAGAAGCCACCGTGAAACAAAGGAAACATTGGTGGTCCTTACGATGGGGATATGGAGATATGCGTCCCGAATATCAATGGACAAGAGGAATTCTCTCTGTTCCAGCGATGCGATAATCAACCTCAAGGATTCCATGCGAAACCTGCAAATGTGAACAAAGCACTTCAACCTCCTCAAGTCCAGGATTGGACGAAGAGATCCGTCCTTCTTGGGAACTGTTAAAAGATTAGAGAAGAACCATTGAAATTATTCCAGCTAAGAGAACCGGGACAATAACCTTCTGCAGAAGAAGGAAATGAACAGCCTAGGAAAAAACAAAAGCTCAATCCAAAGCAAGCCGGAGTAGAAAGAGAGATTTTAAAGCTTCCTCCTGGAAAAATTCTATCTTGTATCCCGTAGACACCACCTTTCGAACCCAGGCATCATCCAGATGAGCGAGCCATGTCTATTGAAAAGAAAGAAGTCTCCCCCCCCCCCCCACTCGGACATCCACCACGAGTTGGGAGACACCTGTGTCTAGTTACAGCAGAGTCCCTAGGGCCTGGGCCGCGGATGCCAAGCCGGTCTAGGCTTAAAAGATTGACGTCTGGAGTCGCTGAGCGGGTTCGTCCTCCTGTCTGGTCTGAAAGAAAATTATCTTTTCGAAGAGATGTTAGGAAAGGTGCAAAATCAGTACGACCGGAGAGAAGGCCGTGTGCAGCGAGGGCAGTTCTGCGGTAAAAAAGACTTCTTACCGCCTGTAGGCCCAGAATTAATGTCATCCATATGTTATCCAAAAAGTCTGCCACCTACGAAGAGAAGACCAATCTGGACCTTCTTGTAAAGCCTTATTAATATAAGCGTTTCTTGTCAGTGTGCTGTCCATTTTAAAAATGGAAAGGACACTGTCCCATGCAATTTAATGACGCTATTCATGTTTTTTCATGAAGTGTGTCTGATGCGAGAAACTCACTGCATGTCATATTCTGGTCCATTTTTACAGACCAGACTCGCCCATTAGAATCTATGGTTGCAAGAAAAAAACAAATAGTACACATACAACATTATGTGCTGACCGTTTCTCACACATCAATTCCTAAAGAAATGCAGAAAAAATGGCCTTAGCTTGATCCGCTGCCCAAGATCTGTGTCAAACCAAGCGCCAAAAGAATTACCAGAAGCAAGGGCACTGAAACGGGCTGCCTCAAGGGAGGCCTCAAAAATCAACTTTAACGCATGGATAAATGGAGAAGCGAGTTCAGTTAACTCCTGCTGCGGCGCGCTTTGTAGGATGCTGTGGTTCAGCTGCTTCCCCCACACTGAGCAGGCCTTGCTCACCTAGGCGGATGCAACAGGCCGGGCGCAGAGCGGAGCCTGCAACCACAAAGACAGATTTAGCTTGAAAATCCAACCTCTTGTCCAGAGGGTCACTGACAGTAGCAGCCTCAGCAAGAGGAATAGTAGTGGTCATTGATAGCCTATCAATAGGTAGATCCACAGAGGGAGACAGACCACGATGACACCAAATCCTTCTGTAAAAGAAACAAAGTATCTGCGTGCTTGGAAACAACAAGATGTCTGTCCTGATGGTTAAACTCCTTGATTAATAATTTAGCAAATTCACTATGTTTGGGAAACATAACTTGTGGCGCCGCTGGCTCTCTAACGGTGTTTCTTCCTGAGCAGGGGAGATGGGGTTATCCCTTACATGCAAGGTGTCTCTTACAGCAGTGATCCCCAAGCACCGAGCCACGGACCAATACCAGGCCGCGGATCATTTGGTACCGGGCTGTGGCATCTGATATCCGCCCCGGTGGCCAGAATACCAGGCGAAAAACCGGACCAAACTGTGGTGCAGTTTTTCACCCAGAATTTCCTCTGCGGAAAACTGCTAAGCATTTAGCCGGCCTGCTAGCAAGCGGCCACCTGGGATGACGTTTCATCCCAGGAGACCGCTGCAGCCAATCACAGGCGGTCAACATGGGATGAAACGTCATCCCAGGAGGCCAGCCCTCTAACGTCATCACGGCTACAGCGGTCACATGGGATGAAACGTCATCCCAGGAGGCCGGCCTGGAGGAAGAACACAGACTTCTGGGTAAGTATACGTTTTTTTTGTTGTTCTTTTTCGGAATTGCGTTCTTGCGGCGGAATCACTGCGATTCCGCTGCAATGAACGCAAAAACTGCTATTTGTTGTGGGTTTTATTTGGTGTGTATTCAATAGGGAAAACTCACAAACAATAAGCAGCATTTACGCAAATACAATTGACATGCTGCAGAATAAAACTATGCACCGCATGTCAATTTCTGTTCTTCCACTCACTATTTACGCAGCGTGTGGATGAGATTTGTTTTATCTCATCTACTTTGCTGCTACTGTATTATGCTGTGGAAATGACGAATTACTTTATGGAAAATCCACGGTATTTACGCAACGTGTGAACTGACCCTAACCGCCCCAACCGCAATGCCTCCTCAGTAACCTCACATTTCTAGTGGGGTTACTGCCACTCCAACTGGCAAAGCAAAACATTTAAGTTAGGTGACCGTCAGAGTGGAAGAAACAGAGCAGAGGACTGCCGAGTTGACAGCTAAGGAAGGAAAATAAATAATCAAAACTAAAATAAAAAATAGCAGCAGACCGAAATATCAGGTCATGTCTGCCTCCTATGAGACTAGGCTAAAAACTGTCTGTGGGAAGAGTATAACCTGCCTGGGCGGCACCAAGACTCTTTCTTGCCTAGTGTTGCAAGAATTTTTACAAGAAAAGGCTGGTAAAAAGTAAAAATGATTTATCTCCTGCTGAAATTTCAAAGTTTTTCGGCGTAGAAAAATACATGATTTAAGCTTCCCATTGACATCAATGGGAAAGCACACCGTTAGTGCGCGTGTTTAAAAAGAAACACGTCACTTAAAAAAAGAAGCTCATGTTCAATTCTTTAGCGTGTTAAACGTGCCAAAAATGCGCCTAATTCCCATAGTTAATTGAAGTCCCAATTTACACGCTAAATAAATGCGCCAAACGCGTACAAAACGGTGGGAATATGGTAGAATGTGGTCCACTAGGACCACATTCTATCAAATTGAGAAGCTTGCAGTAAACCAATAGGTTTGCATTCCCATCAACAGCAAAAAAATGCAACGAAAACGTGTAAAAAAACGGCTGTAGTTTAAAAAGTGCTTTACAAAAACACTAGCGTTTTTGACACATTTACACATAGTTGTCTTTTTAGTGCCATGTGAACAAGGCCTAACCATAAAGTGTAAGTGGTCTTAGTAACAATATAAAAAAATACAAAAAAACACAACAGGTAAAAATTATTAATAGCATCCCCAAAAATACTGTACATTATATTACCACTCTATGTATAGTGGAGAACAAAGTATTGCTTTAAATCAGTGGTGCCCAACAACTGCTCCACATTATACATTTGACATGGTGTGAAGTGGGTTAGTTACAGTACACTATGTGAAGGAAAGTATCTCTCCTAACACATTTATGTCAATATCTTTCCAGTCCTTTGATTCCAATCAATTCTTCGAACATATGTTTGTGAATGGTCTAGAAATTCTACTACTTATCTTGGAAAACTATCACATTCAAATAGGCTTTCATAAGGTTTGCCGTAAGTACACATACCCCTTTTGGCTCCGGCTTGTTGAATTCTCCATATAGTCTTGGGAATTTCAAAATTGTAGTTTTCAGGCAGCACGGAGATGGCTTCCAAGAGTAAGGTATTCTGAGAGATTTCATATGGGATTTGGTTGGCAACCCGGCGAACTGGCGGACGACCTGTGGAGAAATGAAATTTAGTAGTTCTTTTTGTGGAATATTTTAGTTTTTACACTAGTTTTGGATTTGTGGACAACAAAACAAAACCATGTCATACCATGCCGAAAAAGGGGAAATAAGAGGCAAAGACAAGAACATGTTGTTTGAATGAAGACTAACGTAAAATAATTCAAGGAAACAAAGATAAGAAGTGAAAAAAAAGTCACAAGACACACCAGGGAGATCACACACCGCTAATATTTTTTCCTACGTGAATAGGTGGTCCACTAGGACCAAATTCTATCAAATTGAGAAGCTTGCAGTAAACCAATAGGTTTGCCTTCTCATCAACAGCAACTCACCTAGGTTTCACAAGATATATTAGATTTCTGGAATGCAAAAGTAAAATAACAGTGCTCCTCTAAGTTCGTCTGTTCAGTGCAAGTTATATATAGATCACATTTCTAAGACTTGTATATACCTTTTACGGTTGTGCTATAGTAGGCACAACTCTAGTGTATGCATCAAAAAGAGATCATCGGCCGGCTGCTCCAACCCCCTTCCTACAAGCCACCGGGGTTAGTAGAGACAAAATGCAGGATGGGCACCAGGCAAAAGAAGCATGTGCATTTACTGACAACATATAACCTGACCAAAGGTACCTGTAAGGTCTACAAGCAAGTTGCCAATAAAAGAGATATACAAGATGTGGAAATTCTGGATCTGGTCAGCTCGGATCATGCACCGGTCGCACCTTCCCCAAGGGGAGTGGATTTCTATGGAGGTTTCCTCCCTTTTTTTTTAATAAGGATGAGAATTTTGTCAGCCTGTTGAAAGGTGTGTGGTCGGAATTTATAGATACTAATCACTCACGACAAGGCACCCACATTCATTTTGCTGGAATGTGCCGTTCAAACTTTTGTGTTTCTTATGTATTGCATATATGTGGGGTTAGTGACGGCCTGCATTTTTTTTGATCTTGCCCTGGGTGATTTTAATTAGTTTAATGCTGGTTAAGCATTAGCTCGTTAGGTACCAACCTTATTGAGGGCACCTTGTCGTGGCAGGTGGGCTCACACAATTTGATCAAAATGTGCGCTAAGAACCGAACTATTGTAAGCAGATTAGATTTAGTAATGCATATTTATTTACACTTAGTGATTTAGGTGGCATTGGATGTTCGCAGTGTGCCGTTGCCATTTTCTTGTGTGCTGTATAAATTTGCAGTCACAGGCGTTCTTGCACCTGTATACACGTTTTGTTTCATTTTGCTGGAATGTGCTGTTCAAACTTTTGTGTATATTTATATATAACGGAAACCATAGCTTTCCGTTTGCATTAACATTGATTTCAATGGTAACGCATCCGTTGCAAATGGTTTCCGTTTGTCACCGTTCTGTAAGGTTTCCGTTGTTTTGACGGAATCAATAGCGTAGTCGACTGCACTATTGATTGGTTTCCATTCATGGGTTCCCCTGACGGAAAGGTCAGACAGAACCCATGAACGGAACCCCGATGCAGATGTGAATGGAGCCTAACTTCAGAATGGCACTTATTAAATCTTGCCTTGGTTTTTGTCGACTTCTGTTTCCAACAGATCAGTTCTGGATTGCTGGGACTTTCTGCTGTCCTGGCACACAAAGAATATGTCTCAACAGACCCACCTGTCAAATAACATTTTTGACAAGCAGATATCATCAGCAGACTGACTGACAAAGAGAAAGTTACACCGCATTAGCTGCTCACATGTAACTTTAATTTTTTAAAGGACGAATCAGCACAAGATTGCAGAAGAGTTAAGCATATTAAAGGGGTTGTCTAGCTAAGAAAAGCGATTTTCATATACCCTATTAGATAATTCTGAGTTAAAATAGAGGGCTCCCCTTTTTAAGATCCTCATCTCTTGTCCAGATTGGAGAGCGGTTACAAAGAGTGCCTCCCACACTGGAGGACATGTCCTGTCCTGCATCAAACAGACAACCCATTGATGTGAATGGGCACTCTGTAATGCCTAATTTCCCCTGTGGTGGCACTGCAGGGAAATTGAACACTTGCTATCAGGTTTCCCTGCAGATTACAGTTGATCCTCAGGGATCACAGCATAGGAACACTTTGTGCGCAGCTTATTGTCAAGGTACCCTTCTAACAAGTAGGGACTGGCGAACGTGGAGAACCCCTTCAATGCTGATGTCTCTATTATAGGCGTACTGTGGCATTTAAAAAAAATCTAGCCATAGTATGCAAAGTATGCTTCATATACAGTATATTGTCCCTTCCCCAATCTCCAAGTCGGGAAACATTCTATTATAGACAAAAAGATACCTTGGCATGTTAGGCCAGAAATATATCACTTACCCAAAAATTTTTATTTGGTTTCTTTGTATTACTACAAGAAAACACAAGTACAAGACTGCATGAGGATGGAGTTTTGAAAACCCCATATACATATAGCGAAAAAAATTACGGGCATGCTGCGGTTTTGAAAATCTGCAGCATGTAAATTGTGTCGCAAGTTTGTAATGGATTTTCACCACATCTGAACTCATCCCATTTTGTATAACTCCAACAGCATCAGCTGCGAGTGTTAACCATCCAAGTTTAATATCTGAAAAGCAATTACGCTATTTCAATATCAGTCATGGTTGGAAATGACCACTCATCCCCCATTTTTGGACACCACCAACCAATGAATTCATTAATTCCCAACCAACTTGTAACGCAACAATATCAAATGAATTGCAATTAAAAAGTGAGAAGCCCAAAAAGAACGTGCCGAACGATCCATTTAGCAATAAAGAAAAACAAATATATAAATAACATTATTCACATGGGAGAACAATTAGATGAAAAAAGAAGGGAAACAGACCAGCTCAGTACGCGGAGATTGTCTATTTTATTGTGTTGTCGGCCTCCTCCCCTATATAACAAATGCTTAATAATTATGTTCATCTCGTCTCCGAAACTGTCAATAACCTGAAATGAGAGCGGCCCAATGCCTGATAATATCACAGACAATATGCAGAGACCCCCAGAGCACAATTGCAACAAACTAATATCGGAGCTGCAAAACAACATTACCTCCAAAAGAAAATCTGCATAATTAATTTCACTTTTGTACAAAATGAATTTAAACAAATGAATTTAGTTGGGAGGGGGGAGGGGGGGAAAGATAGCTGTCAGACGGGACTTGCTAAGCTCCAATTAAATGCTCAAAATCCTAATTAATTAACCCCTTCCCTTCTACAGGGAAATGATTGAGAGCTTTCATTTCAATGGGGGAGGGGAGGACACAAGAGAGACTTCGTAATTACCTGCATGTTTTCAACACTTGTAGACTTAGTGAAGAGTTTCCATCCGCCTTGCTAAACATCCATTTACGTACTTACCTTCCAAGAATATGGTTAATCCTCTTAGCCCCATTAATATATTACGATTTCCTCACACAAAATCCAGCTGTAATGAGTTCCACAGAATGGCTATGAGAAGAGGGATTTCAGAACACTGCCGGTACCCCCTTTTAAAGTCTACTGTATTCTTCTTTCGACTTTAGGTAGATCAATAACCAACGTAAAGCGGTACATAAGAACTACTGCTGGAATAAACAATTACGGTGGGTTCACACAGGGCAGATACACTGCGTAAAAGCACACAGCGTATCCGGCCTGGGCACTGCAGGGAATTCCAATTGAAAAACTGCACCAAACTGTGGTGCAGTTTTTCGGCCGTAATGACCGCTGCGGAAAATTGTACGTAAAAAAAAAAAAGCTTAATACTTTCATACTCCTGCAGACCGGCCTTCTGGGATGAAGTTTTATCCTATTTGACTGCTGCAGCCAATCACAGGTCACATGGGATGAAACGTCATCCCAGGAGGACAGCCTGGGCGAAGAAGCACAGAATTCTGGGTAGGTATAAGGTTTTTTTTTCTAAGTTGCGATTTTTGCGGCAGAACCTCAGCTTTTCCACCACAAAGAAATGCAACATCTGCTAAAAATCAGCGATTACGCAAATACAATTGACAAGCTGTGGATTAAAAAAACGCACTGCAGGTCAATTTCTGAAAGTTTTTTCCGCTTATCATTTACACAGCCTTGTGGATGAGGTTTGTTCAAATCTCATCCACTTTGTAGCTACTGTATTATGCTGCAGAGTTTCTGCAGTATTTCCGCTACGTGTGAACTTACTCGTAGGCCGGATTCACACGAGTGTTATCGCTCCGTGATATACAGACCGTATGCCGGCAGTATTTCCTGGACCTAACACACTGCAGGGAGCCGGGCCCCTGGCGTTATAGTTATCTAGGAGTCACTGCCTCGCTGCGTGAAAACTGTGATTTGGGGAGGTGCACAGGTATGGGGAGGTGAAAGGTTCTCTTTAACCCCTTCCCGACATTTGACGTATCCATACGCCAAAGTCGGGTAGGGGAAGTATGGAGCGGGCTCACTCTCCATAAGATGACGGTGTCGGCTGTATGTTACAGCCGACACTTCAGAGTAACTAGCGGCATCACGTTCGAGCGCGATCCCGCTAGTTTAACTCGTTAAATGCCGCGGTCAATACTGACCGCAGCATTTAAATCATCAGAAAGAGGGGCGCGACCCCCTCTAACAGCTCATCGCGCCCCCCGAAACGCAATCGCGGGGGGGGGCGATGGTTGCTATGGCTGCCTGGGGGCTTAATGAACTCCCCCAGGTCCGCCATCTTTGTACACCTATTAAGCCTTGCCTCCGGCAGGGCTTAATAGGTGCCTGTCAGAATCACGATATACTGCAATACATTAGTATTGCAGTATATCGTGCAAGCGATCTAACGATCGCTGGTTGAAGTCCCCTAGGGGGACTAATAAAAAAAGTAAAAATAAGTTAAATAAAGTTTTTTTTGGTGTAAAAAAATAAAAAATATTAAAAGTTCAAAAAACCCCCCTTTTCCCATTTTCCCCCTAGAGCATAGTAAAAAATAAAAATAAAATAAACATAATTGGTATTGCCACGTCCGTAAAAGGCTGAAGTATTATAATATATAGTTATTTAACCCGCACGGTGAATGCCGTAAAAAAAAAAAAATTGCAAACGCCAGAATGTCTATTTTTTGGTCACCTCATCTCCCACAAAAAATGAAATAAAAAGTGATCAAACCGTCACATTTACACCAAAATGGTATTATTAAAAACTACAGCTTATGCCGCAAAAAATATGCCCTCATACCGCTTAATCGACGGAAAAATGAAAAAGTTGTGGCTCTCGGAATTTGGCGACGGAAAATAAATTTTCTTTTTTACATGTAAAAGTAGTAAGACATAGAAAAAAAACTATATATATTTGGTATCGCCGTAATCGTATTGACCCACAGAATAAAGTTAACATGTTGTTTTAATTGCACAGTGATTTCCGTAAAAATAGCGCGCAAAAAAACATGGAGGAATCGCTGTTTTTTTTCATTTTTTCATAGTATATTATACGGCAAAATAAATGGCGCCACGAAAAACTACAACTCGTCCTGCAAAAATCAAGCCCTCATAGTACTATATCGACGGAACAATAAAGACGTTATGGCTTCTGGAATGTGGGGAGGAAAAAACGAAAATGAAAATCTGAAAGTTGTTTACGACGGGAAGGGGTTAATACTGT
This sequence comes from Rhinoderma darwinii, assembly GCF_050947455.1. Taxonomy (NCBI): domain Eukaryota; kingdom Metazoa; phylum Chordata; class Amphibia; order Anura; family Rhinodermatidae; genus Rhinoderma; species Rhinoderma darwinii. The sequence continues at coordinate 407,938,132 of NC_134688.1, forward strand.
ACACAACAATATCGTGTAGGCCTTCAAAGCAGCTGATTGACACTGCATGCTGTTATTTAGTCTATGATCTACAAGTACACCCAGATCCTTCCCAACAAGTGACTCTCCAAGTTTAACTCCCTCTAGGGAGCACGCAGATTATTAGTACCCAGATGTATAACTGCCAAGAGGATGCCCAAACACTCAATGTGTCCAAGTAGGCTTGGAATTTATGAACATTTTCTATAAACTGTATAATAGTAAATAGGTGCTGCAACCGATAGAGTAGGGGTCCACTTTGAAAGAGGTCGCCGTGAAGTGGCAAGTGGGCTTATACAGTTTGACCAAAATGAACCTCTTGTTCATGTTTATAAATTATGCCTAGCGGCTCAGATCCAACGTATACATTGTGGATTGTGCGGTCCATGTCTAGTTTCTCACAATGCTGATAATAGTAAATAGCTTGGTGTCATCTCCAAAAATAGAAACGGTGCTACTTATCCCATATTCTATATTAAAAGCTATTGTCTTTAATTAAATTAATGTATTTAGTGTTTAATTTCCAAATCAATGTAAGATTTTTTTTTATTTCTACTTTTTTAAGATGCAGATTTTATGTATCCATAGCAGCTGTATCGTTCTGTCTCAACTGATTCCGTCAATTGAGCTGAACTCACGGCTCTGCTGAGAGCGGGTTATCTATCCAGCTGTTATCTATCACATCTAAGTGATAGATTATAGAACATGTCTTATCCCTGTTCATTTTTGCAGACCTGTGCCGCTATTCAAGTCCATGAGTCTGCAAAAATGAGGGACAGCACACGGAAGTCTTCCGTGTGCTGTCAGCTTATTGCAGATATATAGATAGGAAATCTGACCTTCATATGGGTGCAGACCGGTGCATACGAATGACACGCGGAAACACAGCCGTAATATACAGACATACGGAACGGTTGCGGAGGCAACTCGGAGGCATTACGGGCCCAAATACCGACACTAGGATCTGTAGTTTGCGGCAACGGTCGTGTGCATAAGGTCTAAAGAAGTTTTGGGGATTTACTTTGACTACCTGCCTCTTAATTTTGTATTTTTACTGAGTTTATTACCTTTTTACAGATTTCATGAAGTTCTTTGCAATTTTTAAAGGCTAAAGCTGAAATGAGGGACAGCACACGGAAGTCTTCCGTGTGCTGTCAGCTTATTGCAGATATATAGATAGGAAATCTGACCTTCATATGGGTGCAGACCGGTGCATACGAATGACACGCGGAAACACAGCCGTAATATACAGACATACGGAACGGTTGCGGAGGCAACTCGGAGGCATTACGGGCCCAAATACCGACACTAGGATCTGTAGTTTGCGGCAACGGTCGTGTGCATAAGGTCTAAAGAAGTTTTGGGGATTTACTTTGACTACCTGCCTCTTAATTTTGTATTTTTACTGAGTTTATTACCTTTTTACAGATTTCATGAAGTTCTTTGCAATTTTTAAAGGCTAAAGCTGAACCTTCAGATTATGTTTTTTTTAAATCCTTTTATTTTGTAATTTCTTGCCCTTTTTACAGAAGCCATGTGAGGTTTTTTTTTTTGTTTTTTTTATATTTAAATTTTTTATTGAATTTTCCAACAATACAAAAGATATACGTCTGCACAGATAAGCAATACATTCCATGCTATATTATAAGTACTTTACAGACCATAAAAGGGGAGGGGGAACATGAAAGAGGAAATTGAACCGGGTAATAACCCAAGGGGGGGGGGGGGAAAGGAGGGATGTCATTGGTACATCCATAACAAGCATTACATTTCACTTACAAAGGTATAACTTTAACCTCTTACTTCACAGTGAATCCTGTCACACAAATTTACGGAACCTTTTCCATGGATGCCATATCTTGAGAAATTTATCTCTCGAATGTGAGTTCCAATGAGATAGCTCCTCAAACCTATAGATCTGATCTACCCTCGCAATCCAATGATCCAAGGATGGAACTGTGTCTGTTAGCCAGTGTAGGGGTATTAAAAGCCTAGCCGCCACTATCAGTAATTTGAATAAAGCAGATGGGACTACCGGGACTGAAGAATCTGCAACCGAAAGTAACGCAATTTCCGGTGATACCGGGATTGCTCCCTTACACACAGAGTTACATATTGAGAAAATTTTCCCCCACCATTCTCTCAGCGGGGGACATTCCCACCACACATGATAAAAAGTGCCTCTGTCCCTCTTGCAACGCCAGCACGTATCTGGATGCGAGGAGCTATACATGCAGGTCTTATCAGGTGTCCTGTACCAACGGGATAATATTTTATAACTGTTCTCCTGAATCTTAATGCATCTGGATGCTTTGTGTGGGGCGATCAATATTCGGGATATTTCAGCCTCAGAAAATTTCCTTCCCAGATCTCTTTCCCACAATCCTATGTAGTATGGAGGTCTAGTTGCAAGAGGGACAGATATCCTTCTAAAAATCTGAGAAATACACTTCACCGGCGTGCGATTCTGGGAACATAATGTTTCAAACCAATTAGCTTCTCTATGAAACGAGGTGGACCTACAACAAGTAAGAGTAACAGACTTTACATATGCAAGAAGTAAAAAATTCCCCTCATTAATCGATAATTTAGACAGCAGAGCAGAATGTGAAATTAGACAACCCTCATCATCTAATAGCTGAGCCAGCGGTATCTGAGAGCTGCTGACATGTAACGGAGCACTATCCCTCACTGCTTTTGTGGCTGCCCCTATAATATCTCTTACCTCTATCAGAGGAGATGGCAGCTGTATTCCCCCTAAGCTAGCTACAAACCCTTTCCAAACTGAAAGTGTTGCCCGTGTAAAGGGATTCGAGGGGCCGCAATCCGAAAGCATAGAGGGATCTATAAATACTAGAGTCCTGAGTGGTGACGGGGAGAGTGCGTTCTCCAACGGCACCCACAGTTTATGTCCCGGTGCTCGTACCCAATCAAGCACCCTAGCTAAATGTATTGCTCTATAATATTGTTCTGGGTCTGGGAAACCAATACCTCCTGTTCTTTTTTGCCGAGTCAGAATGGCTCTCGCGATACGCGCCCTTTTCCCCTTCCAGATAAACTTAGCAAATAATCTGATTATACGAGAGAAATATAGCCGAGGAATAGCTACTGGCAATGTTTGCATCAAATAAGTAAGCTTAGGCAGGACATATGACATAACAATGTTCTTTCTACCAAACCAAGACAGATAAGGCAAATCTAATCGTTGTAACATGTCAGGTAAAGAGGACAGGAGTGGTAAAAAGTTCAGGGAGAACAACTCGTCACAATTTGCGCACATCTTTATCCCTAGATAGGATATATGGGGTGACGACCAGTCAAAGTCCGAATTAGCCCTCAGTTTTTCTCTACACTCTGGCGACACCGCTATCCCCATTGCTTTTGATTTACTTGCGTTAATCAAGAAATTGGAAATGTACCCAAAGGAGTCCAATACTTCTTTTACTTTTGGGAGTGCAATAATAGGGTTCGTGACAATCAATAGCAGGTCATCTGCGTAAGCTGCTACTTTATGTTCCACCCCCCTTACCCACATACCCGCTATATCTGACTTTAAACGTATAGACTGCATCAAAGTCTCCATTACCATGACAAACAGCAGGGGGGAAAGAGGACACCCCTGCCGGGTGCCATTGCTAATTTCAAAAGGGGAGGACAGGGCCCCGTTTACAGTAATAACTGCCGAGGGGGATGCATACATTGAAAAAACCGCATTAATGAATGGTGTAGGGAGGTGGAATGCCCTCATAGTCTGTCTCATAAAATTCCAACTAACCCTATCAAAGGCCTTCTCCGCGTCCGTGCTGAGAAGGACTGTTGGAACCCTATTTTTTTGTGTGTGATGTAATAAGTGTAGTACTCTCGTAGAGTTGTCCTTTCCCTCTCTTTGCATTACAAATCCGACCTGATCTGGTGAAATAATGTCAGGGAGGATAAGTTTTAAACGAGATGCCAGCATCTTTGCTATCAGCTTCAGATCTGTATTCAAAAGTGAGATAGGTCTGAAGTTAGCACAGATCGTATGGTCCTTCCCCTCTTTGGGTATGAGGGAGATATATGCCCTTGACATATCTACAGATAGAGGTACTCCTTCAGTGGTAAGATTTGCAATGCGTAGTAAGCGAGGGAGGAGAATCTCTCCGAAGGATCTATAATATTCTATAGATAAACCATCTGGCCCCGGGCACTTCCCCGCTGGGGACTGCTTTACTGCTGTCTCCAGTTCAGCCAAAGTAAATGGTTCCGCCAACACTTCCCCCTGCGTCTCGGAGATGACCGGAAGAGAGAGAGAGTCTAAAAAAGAGGATATGAGCCCAGGTCTCTCTGCCAGACACTCCGAGGGTAGTGATTTCTCCAAATTATAAAGATTATGATAAAAGTCTCTAAACAAAGAAGCTATTTTAGGAGCTGAGTAAGTCAGACTGCCATCAGGTGACTTTAACATATGGACATGATTGTTAACCTGCCGCTGTTTGACCCTTTTGGATATGAATTTAGAGGCTTTGTTGCCATGAGCGTAAAAATTTTGTCGGGACCTCTCAAAATATTTAGCCGACGAAGCGTTAAGTAAGTTTTTAAGCTGAGATCTAAGGTCGTTTAGTTCAGTCAAATGTCGGCTAGCCAGGGACTGCTTATGAATTTTTTCCAATTTCTGGATCTGGGACAGAAGTACCTCAACCTCTCTATCTCTTTCCCTTTTTATATGAGAACATATGCTGATCAGGTGCCCTCTAACAACGGCTTTGTGAGCGTCCCAAACCACCTGGGGGGACGAGTCTGGTAGAGCATTTAGTCTAAAATACTCTTCCAACTTTTGTTTGACATTCTCCTTTACATCTCCTCGACCTAACACCGAGTCATTAATCCTCCATCTTGGCGATCTACTTTGTGTGTTAGCTATCTGTAATGACAGAAAAACCGGTGCGTGATCTGAATGCACTCTGGAACCTATACTTATGTTACTACAATGTTGAAGGTTAGTTTTGTGCAGAAAAAAGTGGTCTAATCTTTGATAGGAATTATGCACATGGGAATAAAAGGAGTAATCCACCTCCGTGGGATGAAAACATCGCCATGCGTCAACCAGGCCACGGTCCTCCAAATAAGTTTTTACCCTCTTCAGAGCTCTGTATGATAAAGCCGATTTTTTAACGGATGAATCCATTAAAGGATCCATAACCAGGTTGATGTCCCCTCCTATAATAGTCATACCCTCTGCCACGGAGTCTACTACCAGTAGCACCTTACTCAACCACAATACCTGTCCAACATTAGGAGCATATAGATTTACAAACGTGACAAATTGAGTGCCTATCTTCCCTTTCAATATAATAAATCTGCCCTCTGGATCCAGAGTGGTAGATAAACAGACAAATGGTACATTTTTTCCAAAACCCACACTCACCCCTCTGGAGGCCCCATTATTGCTACCACAATGAAACCATACTGGAAAGTGAGAAAAGGAAAGATTTGGATAATGATCCTTCTTAAAATGTGTTTCTTGCAACATAAGGACATCACATTTTGCTTTCTTCATAAAAGAAAAAATTTGGCATCGCTTTGAGGGGGAGTTGCAGCCCTTCACATTATAAGATACTATCTTCAGAGTAGCCATATTACATAGCAGAGGTATATTACGTTATCACATCCCCAAATCAGACAGGCAAGTACCCAACATTTAAACTTTCTACTACCATATGAAGGCGAGCCAAGAGATACAACCCACATTCTCCATAGTACCACGGGACCATAGATAAGGCACACATGTGGGACGAAAAGTACCAACGACAGGACAGGGAGGGGAAGAGCAAACAAAAATAACATAGATAACAAAAATAACAAAGATGGGGGACAGTACCCCACAACTGAGAACAAGAACAATAACGGTTCACACAGAACCTTCCACCGGGGGGAATCTGGTAAGTTAACCATATATCGTCACAATCAGCTCATCTAGCCATAGCAGTCCACGCCATGGCCGAAATAAAGACTAAATTGGGATAAAGCATGTTATCCCGCCGTTATTCAAGGCAGTTCCTCTCTTTCCCCTGCTAATCTGCGCGAGCCCAAACGTCCCGATTTCTTCTTGCTACGTTGACGTTTAGGAGCTGGGACATCTTCCCATGGTGTCAAGTGGGCTGTAGCAGGGAGAGACGTCAAATCCAAGACCGGATCCCAGTCTTCTATATCCAGTGGTTCTATATCCAAGTGCGCATATACGGACTCCAGATCCGTCACGGATGAGACCAGCATACGACGACCTTCATAGAAGAATGATAATCCAAACGGGAATGTCCAGCGATACATGACATTCTTATTCCTTAAATGATCAGTAAGCGGCTTCAGAAGACGACGTTTTTGAAGGGTACTAGATGCCAGATCTTGATATATAGAGATAGCAGAACCTTGTAAAGTAAGGGCATCCGTGTTTCTTGCTTTAGTCAGCACAGCGTCCTTATCCGTGTAGTTCAAAAATCTGCATATTACGTCCCTCGGGGGGTCTGAGGCATTTGGTTTAGGGCGCAAAGCTCTGTGGGCCCTCTCCAAAACAATGTCCGCATGTGTATTAGGGCCAATCAGCGAGCGGCAAAGTCCCTTTATAGTTTCCATAAGAGCATCCGCAGTGATGGATTCTGGCACCCCTCTAAAACGCAGATTGTTCCTGCGGTTCCTATTTTCCTGGTCTTCTAGGGCCCGGAATACTGAATTAAAGTGCTTTTGACACGAGGAGAAGCATTGTGTGACTGCCGTGTTAAAATCAAGCATTGCCGCCTGAGTAGCTTCCAGCTTCTCTACCCTTTGCCCCACTTGCCTCATATCTTGCTTAATGTCTGCCAAATCTCTAACCAAAGGCTCCAAAGCCTTATTAAGTACCTTTGTGAAGAAGTCTCTAGTGAGTGGCAAGTCTGTCGAAGTGCTGCCTGCATCGCTGCTATCATCTGCTGCTCCTGCAATATCTTCTTCCCGGGAGCGAGAGGAGGACGGCGCCATCTTGGCCACATGGCCGCCTGCACCCACCGGCCCTTTTCACAAACTTCTCCATGTTTCCTTGAGCCCCGAGTGTTCTGGGGGGATCCTGGTCGTCTCTGGACTTACTGCCGCCGATCTTGACCATGGCTGGCTGTAACACGCTAACTTATGCGATAAATGAGCTGTCGGTAGTTACGGAGCTCAGCAGCACACGTCCATTCAGGTCTGCCGCTAGCTCCGCACCCCGAAGCCATGTGAGGTTTAATGTTAGGCTCTGCTCGCATCTGCATAGGGTCCCGTTCTGACGTTCCGTCGGGGCTTTCCGTCAGAAAGGGACCCTGAACAGACGCAAACTGATTGATTTCAATGGTGATGGATCCAATGCCCAAAAAAACATGCGGTGCTCATTTCTGGGCATTTTTTCACTGCGTTTTTTTATCGCACTCCTTGCATTAGCTTCTATAGTCTTGGGGAAAAAAACACGGAAAAATACATACAGGCAGTTCAAAATCTGGCTAAAATTCCTGAAGGCATTCTGAGGCAGACTTTTTCTGCATGTAAAAAAAAAACTCTGTGTGAACAGGGCCTTAGTATTCAGTCTTCTGCCAGGTGAAGAGCATCAAAAACACAGATAAAGTAATGAAACAGTCTTTCAGATTCTACATATAAACCCGAGAGAAAAAAATACAAACTTCAAATATAAGATATTTAACCAGACTTTCAACAATAGATGTAATGGAAATAATATCCTTGAGCTGTATAATTACACAAGACACAATAAAAGGATTTCCTATATCAGACCAGCAACACTGGGTGTCTGAGATTAATTAAACCTGACACTAGTAATGTATTCAAACTACACTATAGATAATAAACCATAACAAAGTATAACAGCGGAAAGAAGAAAAATCCATACTGGGCCTATGTTATGAATGACTATCACAGAGCAAAAGTAGCCTTGCTACCCGTAGCAACTTCTTCCAGTGTTTCCAGTCATGTCGCTTGTTCCTCTCCACTCCTCACAATTGTTATAAGCTTATAACTACCACTGAAAAACGTCAACACAAGATGCAAATTGTATTGAGAACGAAAATAAAAAATGAGACTATTAACTATTGCAAAGTTCTTAAACAGGACCTGCCACCTCTCCTGACATGTCTATTTTATTAAATACTTGTATTCCCCATGAAATAACAATTCTGGAACATATTTTCTTAGAACTCTGCGTTGTGCCGTTCCTCTGTTATTCCTCCTAGAAATGTATAACTAAATTGACAACTGGGTGTTACCATTCCTTTTGTGAAAAGGGGTTGTCCTTACAGTGTCTCACTGTCAGCACTGATTGAACATTGTCAGTTTGTGTAGGGACACACCCCCAACTGGTAACACCCAGTAGTCAATATATTCATAAATTTCTAGGAAGCATAACAGAGGAACAGTTCTAAGAATAGATGTTCCAAAATTCTTATATTATGAGGAATACAAGTATTTACTAAAAACAGACATGTCAGTAGAGGTGTCCTCTTAAAACAATGTCTATCTTTTTCTGGGAAAAGAGAGGGTCAAACAACTCAGCCACAGTTACCACTCCAAGATGAGGGATGAGGCTATTCCAGGCATTCGGCTGACAGATATGCGTATGCCCAGCTTTAGACTCTGTTCACATTATTTTCAAGACTTTCAAGTCTATGTTTAACTATAAAGATTTTAAAGAGAAGTTGTTTTGGCATCCAGAAACAACTCGTAGGCCTTATTCACACGAACGTGTAATATGTCCGTGTGACGGCCGTTAATACAATGGCCGTCACACGGACCTATGTAATTCAATGTGGCCATTCAGAGTTTTTCACGCAGCGTTTCTGTTGTGTGAAACTCACTGCATGTCCTATTCTTGTGCGTTTTTAGTGCATCACGCACCCATTGCAGTGAATGGGTGCGTGAAAATAACGGACAGCACACGGACACACATCTGTGTGCTGTCCGAGATTCACGCACAAGTTCATAAGAAATTAAGTAAAAAAAATATTAAATAAAATAAATGTGCACCAACAGTGACATCACCCACTGATACCACACGGAACACACACGGATGACACACGGAACTGCAACGCATGACAAACGGGTCAGTTTTTTGCACACGCAGACCGGACACGTTCTTGTGATTAAGGCCTTAGGCTATGCTCAAAATAGCGCCACGGGAATCCATGACGCTGTGACGGTTTCGTCATCCGACTAATCCAAGCAGTCACTGACGCAACCGTATGAGTTTAATAGGGTCCGTGAGTGGGTTCCGTCATTTTTGACAGCAAGAATATCTATGGAAACCCCTCTGAACAGTAGTGTGAACAGAGCCGTATTTATTGGTCATTTTTTAATCCTTTCGAATATGAAATTGAATGTTTAGATGTTAATGAATACAAGCATTTAGCAATAATGATAAAAATATATAAAAAGCTTGCCCGGTCTGGACCAACCTTCATTTAGCAGATGCCCTAGTGACTCATTATCAGTTGTTATCCCTGTCGGAATCACTAGCTATTGTTCATTTTCCCTGCAGAAAGTGAAGCACTACATCCAGCTGACTAAAATCAATGGGCATCCATTGATTACAATGATGACGGCGGTCCTCGAGACCAGATAGCCGCACTTTCAATGGCTAACAGAGGGGGCTCCAGTATATTCACTCTATATAACATTTTTAAAAGGGTTGTGTAAAGGAGACAATCAGTGTATTTCAGGCATGACGGTATTTACAACGCATGGTAAATTTAGTCAGATTGACATAAATTCGTGTACATGACAAATTAAGGCTAGAAACTGAGCGTGCATATTTATTATTGATTTACACCATGAAAGCTCAAACAGAATTAACAAAAGCTCAATGACCTATGTGATAAAGTTAGGCTTCGTTCACATCTGCGCCAGGGTCCCGTTCCGACGCACCGTCTGAGCTTTCCGTCGGAACGGGACCCTGACTGACACAAACAGAAACCAAAGGTTTCCGTTTCAATTGATTTCAATAGTGACGGATCCGGTGCCAATGGTTTCCGTTTGTCTCAGTTGTGCAAGGGCTCCGTCTTTTTGACAGAATCAATAGCGTAGTCGACTACGGTAATGTAGGTGACAGTAATGCTTTTTATTTAGAAAAACGATCTATTTTAAACCACTTTATGAGCGATTTTAGCTTTATGCTAATGAGTTTCTTAATGCCCAAGTGGGCGTGTTTCACTTTAGACCAAGTGGGCGTTGTACAGAGGAGTGTATGACGCTGACCAATCAGCGTCATGCACTTCTCTCCATTCATTTACACTGCACTAGCGATATAGTTATAGCATTATGTACAGCTACATACACAAACACTAACATTACTGTAGTGTTCTGATAATGAATATACATCACTACCAGCCTGGACGTGATGTGTATTCAGAATCCTGACACTTCTGAATCTTTTCTGTGAGATTCCAGCAAGGCAAGCGTAATTTCGTTTGAAATGACAGGTTACATCGCATTCTCACGAGATTACGCTTGCCTTGCTGGAATCTCACAGAAAAGATTCAGAAGTGTCAGGATTCTGAATAAACATCACGTCCAGGCTGGATGATCATGCGTATTCATTATCAGGATTCATTATCACTGTAGTAACGTTAGTGCTTGTGTATGTGGCTGCACATAACGATATAACTATATCGCTAGTGCAGTGTAAATGAATGGAGAGAAGTGTATGAGGCCTCATTTACACAAGCGTAATATACGTGTGTCGGACGCGCGTGCTTTTCACGCGTGTCGTACGCACCTATATTACTCTATGGGGCAGTGCAGACGATGCGTGAATTTTGCGCAGCGCGAGTGCGTTGCGTAAAACTCACGACATGTTCTATAATCGTGCGTTTTTCGCGCATCACGCACCCATTGAAGTCAATGGGTGCGTAAAAACCACGAAGGTCGCACGGAAGCACTTCCGTGCGAACTGCGTGATTCGCGCAAGAGCTGTCAAACTGAATGTAAACAGAAAAGCACCACGTGCTTTTCTGTTTACAAACATCCGAACGGAGTGTCTTAGACATGAGCGAACCGAACTTTACCGGGTTCGGCCGAACTCGTTTTGACCGAACAAGGCAGGAGACAGTCACTGTGCAGGGTGCTGAAAGAGTTAAACTGGTTCAGCACCCTGGACAGTGACTTCCGATTCCAATATACGTGAACGTGTAAAAAAAAAAAAAGTTCTGACTTACCGATAACTCCCGGCTTCTTCCTCCAGTCTGACCTCCCGGGATGACAATTCAGTCCAAGTGACAGCTGCAGCCAATCACAAGCCAAGCACAGGCTGCAGCGGTCACATGGACTGCCGCGTCATCCAGGGAGGTGGGGCCAGCTGTCAAGAGAGGCGCGTCACCAAGGACGCGTCACCAAGGCAACGGCCGGGAAGTTCTCGGTAAGTACGAACCTCTTTTTTTTTAAACAGGTTACTCGATATGGTGATCGGAATGCACTGTCGAGGGTGCTGAAAGAGTTACTGCCGATCAGTTAACTCTTTCAGCACCATGGACAGTGACTGACGTCGACTAGCCTCATCTCTATGATGGCGGCTGCGCGAAAATCACGCAGCCGTGCATCATACACGGATGACATACGGAGCTGTCAAGTGCCTTTTGCGCACGCAAAACGCTGCGTTTTTTGCGCGCGCAAAACGCACACGCTCGTGTAAATGAGGCCTGATGCTGATTGGTCACTGATTGGTCAGCGTCATACACTCCTCTGTACTACGCCCACTTGGTCTAACGTAAAAACACGCCCACTTGGGCATTAAGAAACTCATTAGCATAAAGCTAAAAATCGCTCATAAAGTGGTTTAAAATAGATCGTTTTTCTAAATAAAAAGCATTACTGTCACCTACATTACAGCGCCCATCTCCTTATGTAGGAGATAGGGCACTTATAATGTGCTGACAGAGTCTCTTTAAAAACGGATGCTGGCCCTTACAAGGGGACTCCTTAGGACGCGGCTAACAATTGACAGCGCTGGTGAGGCAAGGGCACAATTGGTTCCCATCTCCGCCATTCGGTGCTTTTTTGTGATGTAGGCGGTGCGATGACGTCATCGCACTGCCTGTGTCGCTCCACTGGAGAAGTCCTGGTCAGAAGAGACAGGTGAGAGTGTGGACAGGTAAGAGTGTGGCGGCGCTCTCTACAGAAGGTGGTGTGTGGGGCTATCTAAATGGGCAGTGTGGCACTCTGTAGGCATTATCTACAAGGGACAATGTGGCACTATCTACATGGGCACTGTGTAACGCATTATGTGGGCACTATCTACAGTGGGCACTGTGTGGCACTATCTACATGGGCACTGTGGCATCAGGGGGTTGGGACAAAAAAAACAACCCTGACAAAGGAAATTCATCCGATTTCTTTAACATCCATGAAATGGATGAAAGTTTGGAGACACACTGATGCAAAATTAAAAAACTGATATTTGATCTGTTTTTAATGGAGATTTTTTAGGGGGGTGTCTGTGTCGCTATCTGCAGTTGAGATATGTGGCACTATCTACAGTTTCACACGCCAGTCTTAATAAAAAGAAAGTTGGAGAAAGATGCAACACATTTATTTAAAGGCTAACGCCTCTGTGTCGCATCTTTCATGCACCGTCCATTCCCCCATCCCCTCTTCGTATCCCCTACGGCTCTCTTATATGGACAGTAATGTCAGGGGCTACTCCAGTCCCGAAGTTCCCAGTCAGAGCACTACCAATGCTCTGGCAGGGGACTCTGTATACATATATGGACATATATGTAACATTAGGGGCTTCCCCAGGGACGGAATTCCCGTCTTCAGCCTTGGGGAAGCTCCCTGAGGTATACGTTTAACGTATACGTCTGAAATATGCCATACAGTGGCACCCATCAGACATAGGCTCCCATGTTTTAAAAAAAATGCATACCGCATGGTATATATTTGTTTTTTTGTAGAATCCCTCGGGATGGACTAGTCTAGACTACTACGTAATTCCATCCTCCAAAAAAAGGTATGCCGACCTATAGCAGCCCGATGGAGGCCGAAAGGACATTATTTTCGCCTTCATTTGGCTAATGGTGCCTTATGGACACGCTAAACGTAGGGTAAAAGCGTAATGTAAATCAGGTATTTACTAATAACAGACATGAGTAGAGGTGTCCTCTTAACCCCTTAACACTCAGTGACGTACTATTTCGTCATGGAAACCGCCCCGTTCGCGCTCCGTGACGGAATAGTACGTCACAGGAGTGACTGCCGTCCTCCCGACACATACAGGAGTAGTGACAGCTGCTGTCTCGTACAGCAGTTGCCGCATCTCCTACAGTGGGGACCGATCACGGTGTCCCCGCTGATTAACCCCTTAAAAGCCGCGTTCAATAGTGATCGCGGATTTTTAGGTGTTAAGCTACCATCGCCGGCCTGCTACACGATATCGGCTGGCAATGGTGACTATGGCAACCGGACACCTAACAATGGCGTCCGGCTATGCCATCGACGGAAGCCTAGTGGGTCCGGACAAAGTGCTCCATGCACTATGCTTGCTGTCAGTGAGTAGCTGACAGCTCTAATACACTGCACTACGCATGTAGTGCAGTGTATTAGAATAGCGATCAGGGCCTCCTGCCCTCAAGTTCCATAGTGAGACAAAGTACTAAAGTAAAAAAAAAAAGTTACAAAAAAAAAAAGATGTGTAAAAATAAGAAAATAAAAGTTTTAAAAGTGATAAAAGTAAAAATCCCCCTTTTTCCCTTATCAGTCCTTTATTATTAATAAAAATATATAAAAAACAAATAAACTATACATAATTTGTATCGCCGCGTCCGTAACGGCCTGAACAACAAAATAATTACGTTATTTCTCCCACGCGGTGAACGCCGTAAAAGAAAATAATAATAAACCGTACCACAATCACAATTGTTTGGTCACTTCACCTCCCAAAAAATGGAATAAAAAGAGATCAAGAATTCGCATGTACCTAAAAATGGTCCTGATCGAAACTACAGTTCGTTACGCAAAAAATAAGTCCTCGCACGGCTTTATTGATTGAAAAATAAAACAGTTCTGGCTCTTAGAATAAGGCAACACAAAAAGAAAATGATTGTTTACAAAATTTATTTTATTGTGCAAACGCCATAAGACATAAAAAAAACTATAAACATCTGGTATCGCCGTAATCGTATCGCCCCACAGAATAAAGTGAATGTGTCATATATAGCGTGCGGTGAACGCTATAAAAAAAATGGAATAAAAAAAACAATAGTAGAATTGCTGTTTTTTAGTTACCACGCCACTTAAAAATAGAATAAAAACTGATCAAAAAGTTGCATGCACCCCAAGAAAACTACAATGGATTCCTCAAGGGGTCTAGTTTCCAAAATGGGGTCACTTTTGGGGGGTTTCCACTGTTTTGGCACCACAAGACCTCTTCAAACCGGACATGGTGCCTAAAAAAAAAAAGGAGGCCTCAAAATTCACTAGGTGCTCCTTTGCTTCGGAGGCCGGCGCTTCAGTCCATTACCGCACTAGGGCCACATGTGGGATATTTCTCAAAACTGCAGAATCTGGGCAATAAATATTGAGTTGTGTTTCTCTGGTAAAACCTTTTGTGTTATAGAAAAAAAATGTATAAAGAGGATTTTCTGAGGAAAAAAAATAAATATGTAAATGTCCCCTCTATTTTGCTCTAAATGCCTGTGAAACACCTAAAGGGTTAATAAACTTTCTATATACTGTTATGAATACTTTGAGGGGTCTAGTTTCTAAAATGGGGTGTTTGATATATAGGCCCCTCAAGGCAACTTCAGATCTGAACTGGAACCTAAAAAAAAAAAAAAATGAGGCAATACTTTGCTTCTTACATTATACTGATAATGAGCAGTGCCCACCCTGAGATGACCCCAGTTTTGACCGTTTGTATAAACAGAGACCCCTATTAGACCGTTTCAGTGCCCGGTTTTCCCAAGCATTCACCCCCGAGAAGTGTATTTCTATTGATGAGTCCTTGGTAGATTTTAAAGGGAGGCTTCAATTCCGCCAGTACTTGCAGAGTAAGAGGGCAAGGTATGGCGTGAAGATGTATAAGCTGTGTGAGAGTGCATCAGGGTATACCAACAGATTTAGGATATAAGAAGGGAAGGACACCAGTATTCAGCCCCCAGAATGCCCCCCCCCCCCTTACTGGGAGTTAATCCAAAAATTGTGTGGGATTTGGTGCACCCACTGCTGGACCAGGGTTACCACCTCTACCTGGATAATTTTTATACCAGCTTCCCACTCTTCAAGTGCCTCGCTTCCAGAAGTGCTGCGGCATGCGGCACTGCTAGAAGAAATCGGAGAGGCCTCCCTAAGACTCTGCAGGGCAAACAAGAAGGGGTGAGAGCAGGGCACAATCCAGCAGCAATATATTGTGTGTCAAGTACAAGACAAGAGAGATGCCACACCAGTACCCATGTACCTGTACGAGGTACCAGTACAGAGACCCCCAAACCAGACTGCATCATGGACTACAATAGGTACATGGGAGGGGTGGACTTGTCAGATCAAGTCCTGAAGCCCTACAGTGCCATGCAGTGTGGTATATGAAGCTGGCCGTGCATATCATTATCAAGAACCTAATCTTTTGGGACCAAGAAGGGGGACACCCAGTACTTCTGGAAGCGAGGCCACACACATCGTAGCAGGGCAGCACTTTCCAGAAGAAGTTCCTCAAACTTGCAAGAAGGGAAAAAGTCAAAAGAGGTGCAAAGTCTGCTATAAGAGGGGGATAAGGGAGGACACAATATATCAATGTGACACGTGTCCCGAAAAACCAGGGCTCTGTATGAAAGTGTTTTAAAATTTACCATACATCCCTTAGATTTTTCATCTACCCTGACGCACTCCGCACAGCTTATCCCCCTCATCTTTCCCTTCTGAGCCCTGCTGTGTGCCCAGGCAGCAGATAACAGCCACATGTAGGGTATTGCCATACCCAGGAGAACCCACATTACAGTTTATGGGGTGTATATCTGCGGTGGCGCATGCTGGGCACAATATATTGGACACTGAAATGGCATAGATATATAGAAAATTGCAAATCTCACACTGCACCATCTGCTGCACATTATCTTTTACACAGTACCTGTGGGGTCAAAATGTTCACTACACCTCTAGATGAATGTCTTAAGGGGTGTAGTTTTTAAAATGGTGTCACTTCTCAGGGGTTTCAACTGTACTGGTACCTCAGGGGCTTCTGCATACATGACTTAGCACCAGAAAAGCTCCAGTAGGCCAAATGGAGGTCGTTTCCTTCTGAGCCCTCCCATGGGCCCAAATGGCAGTTTATCACCACAAATGGGGTATTGCCGCACTCAGGACAAATTGGGCAACAAAATGGGGTATTTTGTTCCCTGTGAAAATAAGAAATTTTGATCAAAAATGACATCTTATTGGAAAAAATGTAATTTTTTTAATTTCACAGCCCAATCCAAATACGTGCTGTGTAAAAACTGTGCGGTCAAAATGGTAACCACAACCATAAATTAATTCCTTGAGTGGTGTAGTTTCCAAAATGGGGTCACTTCTGGTGGGTTTCCATTGCTTTGATACCTCTGGGGCTTTGCAAATGCGACATGGCAGCCGAAAACCAATCCAGCAAAATCTGGACTCCAACAAACACATAGCGCTCCTTTGCCGTTTGGGCCCATGGGAGGCCTCAGAAGGAGTTTATCACCACAAACGGGGTATTGCCGCACTCAGGACAAATTGGGGAACAAAATGGGGTATTTTATTTCTTGTGAATATAATAAATTTTATCAAAAATGACATCTTATTGGAAAACATTGGATTTTTTTAAATTTCGCAGTCCAATTCAAATAGGTGCTGTGAAAAAACTTTGTGGTCAAAATGGTAACAACAACCATACATGATTTCCTTGAGGGGTGTAGTCTCCAAAATGGGGTCACTTTTGGTAGATTCCTACTGTTTTGGCACCTCAACACCTCTTCAAACCTGGCATGCTGCCTAAAATATATTCTAATAAAAAAGAGGCCTCAAAATGCACTAGTTGCTTCCTTGCTTCTAGGGCTTGTGTTTTATTCCACGAGCGCAGTAGAGCCACATGTGGGACATTTCTAAAAACTGCAGAATCTGGACAATACATATTTATTACTGTTTCTCTGGTAAAATCTTCTGTGTTACAGGAAAAAAAATTAATAAAATTGAAATTCAGCAAGAAAAATGAAATTTGTAAATGTCACCTCCACTTTGCTTTAATTCCTGTGAAATTCCTAAAGGGTTAAAAAAAACTTTCTAAATGCTGTCTTGAATACTTTGAGGGGTCTAGTTTTTAAAATGGGGTGTTTTATGGGGGTTTCTAATACATAGGCCCCTCAAAGCCACTTCAGAACTGAACAGGTACCTTAAAAAAAAAGGCTTTTGAAATTTTCTTAAAAATATGAGAAATTGCTGTTTATGTTCTAAGTCTTGTAACGTAGAAGAAAAATAAAAAATGTTCAAAAAAACAACGCCAATCTAAAGTAGACATATGGGAAATGTGAACTAGTAACTATTTTGGGTGGTATAACCGTCTGTTTTACAAGCAGATGCATTTAAATTCAGAAAAATTCTATTTTTTCAAAATTTTCTCTAAATTTTGCAATTTTTCACAAATAAACACTGAATATATCGACCAAATTTTACCACTAACATGAAGCCCAATGTCTCAAGAGAAAACAATCTCAGAATCGCTTGGATAGGTTTAACCATTCTGACGTTATTACCACATAAAGTGAAATATGTCAGATTTGAAAAATGGGCTCTGAGCCTTAAGGCCAAAACTAGGCTGCGTCCTTAAGGGGTTAAACAATGTCTATCTTTTTCTGGGAAAGGAGAGGGTCAAACAACTCAGCCACAGTTACCACTCCAAGATGAGGTTGTCACCCAGCTGTTCCAGACATTCGGCTGACAGGTATGCGAATGCCCATTATTTTCAAGACTTATTTTCAAAAGACGCCCATGTCACTTCTTGGGACGTTTTTGGAGGCGTTTTTTCATTGACTTCATTGAAAAACAACTCCAATAACGGCCGTAAAATACGCCGCGAAAAACGAGAGTTGTTACAAAAACGTCTGATAATTAGGAGCTGTTTTCGCTTGAAGGCTATGTTCACACGGAGTATTTTGCAGGCAGAATTTCTGCCTCAAAATTCCGTCTGGAAGTTTGAGGTAGATTTTCCTCTCCCTGCACGCCGATTTTCGCTGCGTTTTTCGACCGCAGCCATTGGGCGCTGCGGGCATAAAACACCGCAAAATACACTTTCTCTGCCTCCCATTGAAGTCAATGGGAGGTCAGAGGCTGATACGCCCGAAGATAGGGCATGTCGCTTCTTTCTCCCGCGAGCCGGTTTTACTGGTCGCGGGAGAAAACCGCCCCCGCCTCCCATTGAAATAGACGGGAGGCATTATCGGGCCGTTTTTGACGAGCTTTTTGGCGCGGTTTCCACGTCAAAAAACTCTGTGTGAACTTAGCCGAAAACAGCTCCGTATTTTCAGACATTTTTGGTTAAGTGTGTGAACATACCCTTAGGGTATGTGCACACACACTAATTACGTCCGTAATTGACGGACGTATTTCGGCCGCAAGTCCCGGACCGAACACAGTGCAGGGAGCCGGGCTCCTAGCATCATACTTATGTACGATGCTAGGAGTCCCTGCCTCGCTGCAGGACCACTGTCACGTACTGAAAACATGATTACAGTACGGGACAGTTGTCCGGCAGCGAGGCAGGGACTCCTAGCGTCGTACATAACTATGATGCTAGGAGCCCGGCTCCCTGCAGTGTGTTTGGTCCGGGACTTGCGGCCGAAATACGTTCCGTCCTTTACGGACCGAACATGCTCGTGTGAATCCAGCCTTGGGCTATGCTCACAATAGACGCTGTGACGGTTTCGTCATCTGACTAATCCAAGCAGTCAGTGATGCAACCGTATGAGTTTGATGGGGTCCGTGATCCGTCATTTTTGACAGTAAGAATATAAGAGCAATAGTGTGAACGGAGTCTTATTTATTGATCATTTTTAATCCTTTGGACTATGAAATTGAATGTTTAGATGTTAATGAACACAAGCATTTAGCAATAATAATATATAAACAGCTTGCAGGATCCCTCGGGATGGAATAGTGTAGTCTACTACGTTATTCCAGCCTCCAAAAAAAGGTATGCCGACGTATACCAGCCCAAAGGAGGTCAAAAGAACACTATTTTGTATCCATTTGGCTAATGGAGCCGCTAAATATAGGGTAAAAACGTAATGTGAACCTGGTCTAAGGCAAACCATTTTTGACATTTTGCTCTTTAATCTTTGTTGTTCCAAACTTATGGGAATGGAAGAGATAGGACTAGTTTATAAAACATAAGATAAATTACTTTCTAAAAATCTATCATTGTCGGCTAAGAATCCCTATGAGACGTGGCCCCAATGTACAAGAGGGCAGTTATATTCATTTCTCTCCTATCCTTTTGATTATCCAAGCGGATGTGAGCATTTTGCCAAGCATATTTTTATTAGACAAGTATATCAATAAAAACAATTCACTGTAGAATAAAAGGCAAGCACGCCGGTGTTTAAAGGGAAGCCCAGTATCTGGATTTCAAGATGGTGATGCGCCAGAAAAAGATGAAACCTTTTTGAAGAAATGTTTTAGTCCGTGTAAGAATTAGTGCCAAGTATTTAAAGGACCACTGTCATTTCATTTAACTTATGACATGACGGAAGAGGGAATATGAAGCTGAGTACGGTTTCCCTCCAGACCTCTCAAAATTGATCGGCTTTCATCAAAAAGCCACAGCTATCTGAAGGGGGCCTTAGAAGACCGTCTGTCAACAGTTTTCACCTACACCCCTTTACTTGGAGAAGAGAGAGAACATGCAGACAGGAGAAGAAGGGAAACAGCGCTCATCCAAGTGCATGTGTCTATTCGTTCTAGCAATCGGTGGGGGTCTCAGCGCCTGGACCAATACAAACATTTGACATGTCAGAACTTTAATGAAAGTGGCCCTTTAAATGCTGCTTAGCTAGAACTTTTGCAAGGGCCCTACTTGTAGCAATGACAATGTTATTAGGAAGAGCGACAGAGGAATATGGCGGTAACATCCCTCAGGGTTGGTACGATAACCGAGTTCTAGCCACATTTTATATGAGATCTGTGCTCAGGGAATTACAGGGGTTTCCCATCAGGGACATTTTCCTGTGGAAACGTCATAAATGTCAAATAGATGCGCCTCTGGGACCCGCACCTATCTCTAGAACGAGGCCCCCTAAACCCCGTTCTACCGCTCTGTGTTGCGGCTGCAGCATGTGATTTCCGACCATGAAGAAGAAAACCACGTAGCTCACTGAGTTACACTGTTTCCGTACCTCCCATAGTAGTGAATGGCAGTTACGGAAGCAGCGAAGCATGCAAGCTATGCTGTTTCCGTAACTACCATTCAGTTCCATGGGACTTACGGAAACAGCGCAGCTCATCGAGTTATGTTTTCTTCTTCATAGTCTGAAATCACACGCTTCAGCTGCAACACAGAGCGGTAGAACGGGGTTTATGGGGCCCCGTTCTAGAGATAGGTGTGGGTCCCAGAGGCGCAGATCAGTGTTTGGTGCAACTTTTAGATAATAAATTTTTTTGAGATACAGCTGCTTTGTATCCTGTATACAGAGAAGAAGTATCTAGCGCTGAAACCTGTATCTGTCATGTCAGCGGCACTGACGGGAACGGTAACAGCGGGTCCTGTGTGTCTCTGACACCAGGATCCACCTGATGTACGGCATCTTAGGGCTTGTTCACACGTAACGGAATTGCTGCGTATTTTCCGACTGGAATTGCAGATGGAAAATACGCAGAATTTAGTAGCAGCAAAGTGGGTGAGATTTAACAAATCTCATTCACACGCTGTGTAAAATTTCCGGCCAGAAATTCACCTGCGGTGCGTATTTTCCGTAACGCAGCATGTCAATTCCTGCTACGGAGAGTTGACTGAGTTGCTGCGTTTTTCAGAGGAGATGTCACCATCTCCCAGCATTGGGAAAAAACGCTGCAAAATCTGCACCATTTTCTGCAGTAAAAAAACGCAGGAAATGGTGCGGTTTATCCGCTGCGGAATATCTGCTAGTTTTAACGTAAACACTGCAGAAATTTTCTGCAGCTATTCCTTTATGTGTGGACAAGCCCTTATTTTGTAACGCCCTTTAATGGGAATCTGTCAGCAGTTTGCAACGGGGAAAGGCATTGTAACGATGGATCATGGATCATGCAAGCTGCGTGACAGCAGCCAGGG
Source organism: Rhinoderma darwinii (assembly GCF_050947455.1). Lineage (NCBI taxonomy): Eukaryota > Metazoa > Chordata > Amphibia > Anura > Rhinodermatidae > Rhinoderma > Rhinoderma darwinii. Next base: position 407,959,442 of record NC_134688.1, read on the forward strand.
TTGCAAGTGTCACGCTCTGCTCTGAGTGACAGCTCTACCGTCCAATCAGGAGACCGCTAGAGACGTAACTCAGAGCAGAGCAGGGTTATCTAAGGAGAAGCACTTGCACATCCAGTGATCGCCTCGGCGCTTGCGACTGAAACACCTGGGGAATTAAAACATAACAGGTATTGTTACAATACCTTCCCCTATATTCTTGACAGATCATGATTACGCAGGGATTTGGAGCGCTTTATGAGAAAATAGATATTTTAGGAAATGGATTAGAGCAGAACAAAACGACGTGGTATTAAAAGGTGGATATTCTCCTGGTGGACTGCAGGGGAAAAGGCTTTGTGCCCACTGAGGATGCTTGGGTGTCTCCTAGAGGGTGAGCGCTCTGTAGTGGCTCTCCAGCTGACAAGGTGATCATTGCTCTGTATGCTCGGGATAGGATTTGTCCAAAGTAGACAGAATTATACAGAATGATGTGGGTTCAACCTGGGTACTATTTATTATATACATTAAAGTTGTTGGAACTGGCATGGCCCAGAACAGTATAAAGAGATTGTTACTGCCAGTGCCCACTGACTGTGTAGGCACCCAGACTGTAAGAAGAATGTCAGCGCCGGAGTGTTATTCATGTGGCAGAGCTGCGGTACAGCAGATGGAGGGTGACATGTCATGACTGCTCTTTTCAGGCGTCTCCATATGTCATTGTCAGAGTAAACATACACTGTGCGCGGTAGGATCTGTGTAATTCTCCTGACCTGCTTTTACAGTCGCAGCCGGCGTCAGTGCTCCAGCGGTAGCTGCGATTCCAGTTCCATCTTTCTTCTTTGCCTCTAGATCGGGTACCGTTCCTGCATTAGGTTCTCCTGTCAGTTCCGCCATCACAGCTGTAAACACACGTGTGCACGAAAAGACAGCATGAATCGATTCAAGAAACAGACTTCAAAGCCGCACGCCGAGCAGTCAATGCGCAGTATCGGTACAGCGGGACGTGCGCCTCTAGTGGAGTGCTTGTGTCCCTGTCTCTGGTATCATACACTGACGATTTTCTTTCTTTGGAGGGTGTGAAAAGCCTTCAACCCTCTGTGTAACAGCAATACAAGAGCAGGAACCCTCTTGCAGAAGTATTTTGGCTTTATGACATTGTTTTTAGCCAGAGAAAGGGGCACTGAAGCCACGATTTCATGCGATGGTGGTCGGGATTGTAGGAAGTTGGACATCAAGTGGATTTCTGTGATAATCACAAAAATTCCAACATCACGTCCATGGTCAAAGTCTTGTAAAGCCATAGTTTTACATTGCATCTGATGTTGCATGATATTGCAATGCGTCGTGGAGCGCTGCAGCCCCTAAATTCTCAGGACCTGTGGGGGTCGGAGATTGGACCCCTACTGCTGATGGCATATCCTAGGGAATAACCCTTTAAAATGGGAATAACCCTTTAAACTGCCACTCTATAATTTAGTGATTTTAAGCCGTCATAATCTGACAATCTGACCTGTCTGCACTGTCTTTGCCGTGTTTTTCGGTCATTGAGCACCGCGGGCAAAAAACACTGCAAAAACCGCTTTCTCTGCTTCCCATTGTTGTCAATGGGAGGTCAAAGAAACGCAGGAAGAAAGAGCAGGTCTGGTAGGTGGGACACGTGCAATCACTTCTCTATTAAAATGAATGGGAGGTAAGGAAACCAACGTGTAAAGACGCGCTTAGGTCGGGTTATCACGTAGCGTAAACGCTGCTGGATTTCTGCAACGGAATTCTGTGCGGAGATTCCACAGCATTTACAGTAGCAGAAAAGTGGATGAGATTTTGAAAATCTCATGCTCATGCTGCGGAAAAAAACGCAGCGTAAACGTTAATAAATTGGCCTGTGGTGTGGAATTTAAATCTGCAGCATGTCAATTTATGCTGCATTTTTGTTGATTTTCTGCTGCGGGTTTTCCCCCCATTGAATTCAATGGGGATTCAAAACCCGCAACAGAAAGCCAAGTTTTGCGGTTCAATCGCAGCGATTCCTCCGCAAAAATCGCAACTCAGGAAAAAAATAAATCATACTTACCCAGAACTCCCTGCTTCTTCCTCCAGTCCGGCCTTCTGGGATGACGTTTCGTCCAATGTGACCGCTGCAGCCAATCACAGGCTGCTGCGGTCACATAAGCTGCTGTAGCATCATCCAGGGAGGCTAGACTGGACGGCAAAGGAGGGATGCGTCACCCTGATAACGGCCTAGGTAAGTATGGACGTTTTTGTTTTGTTTTTTTATTTCTATGTTTTTTTGTTTTCGTAGATAACAAAAGTTCCTCAACTTTATGGACGTTCATCAACGAAAACAAAAAACGCACATTAAAAATGCACCAAAACTCAGTGTGAACCCAGCCTAAGACTTCATGCACACAGCATATTACTGGTCTGAGTCTTCTATGGCACCTCCACATGCCTCCAATTTTATACGTTGGCATGCCCCATCAGACGCTGTATTATGGAGATATACTGGCACCTTATGGCATCACACAACATGCTTCCAGCTCTGTAGTACATAGCTGCAGGGACTGTGTGTGCCCTCGAGCACCTGGCTCGTGCATGAGATGTAACTTTCGTTCACTGCACATGCACTGCTAGATCCCAAACCCTTATATTTAAGTTATTTATTTATGAGAAGGTAAGTTTCAATTTAAAAAAGTAAGAAAAAGTAAAGTAAAAACTGTCCCAGCTGTGGAGCTACAACCTTCACCATTTACCAGGTAATAGCTTTGCCGTCACCTCTGATCTCATAAAATGTAGCTGGAGGTGTGCGTGTGTCTGGATAAGGTTGAAACTCTGAATTTTGAGATCCAGCAGCTCTGAGGTGAATGCTCCATTTCTAGAGGAGTAGATGTGCTATTATAGGAAATTGCTCTACAATACATAGTGAACATTGAAGCACCGATGCCTAGTAATATAATCAACAGCTTTAGGCCTCATTTACACGAGCGTAATATACGCGCGTGCGACGCGCGTGCTTTTCACGCGTGTCGTACGCACCTATATTACTCTATGGGGCAGTGCAGACAATGCATGAATTTTGCGCAGCGCGAGTGCGTTGCGTAAAACTCACGACATGTTCTATAATCGTGTGTTTTTCGCGCATCACGCACCCATTGAAGTCAATGGGTGCGTGAAAACCACGAAGGTCGCACGGAAGCACTTCCGTGCGAACTGCGTGATTCGCGCAAGAGCTGTCAAACTGAATGTAAACAGAAAAGCACCACGTGCTTTTCTGTTTACAAACATCCGAACGGAGTGTCTTAGAGATGAGCGAACCGAACTTCACCGGGTTCGGCCGAACTCGTTTTAACCGAACCCGGCAGGAGACAGTCACTGTCCAGGGTGCTGAAAGAGTTAAACTGGTTCAGCACCCTGGACAGTGACTTCCGATCCCAATATACGTGAACGTGTAAAAAAAAAAAAAGTTCTGACTTACCGATAACTCCCGGCTTCTTCCTCCAGTCTGACCTCCCGGGATGACAATTCAGTCCAAGTGACAGCTGCAGCCAATCACAAGCCAAGCACAGGCTGCAGCGGTCACATGGACTGCCGCGTCATCCAGGGAGGTGGGGCTAGATGTCAAGAGAGGCACGTCACCAAGGACGCGTCACCAAGGACGCGTCACCAAGGCAACGGCCGGGAAGTTTTCAGTAAGTACGAACCTCTTTTTTTTTTAAACAGGTTACTCGATATGGTGATCGGAATTCACTGTCGAGGGTGCTGAAAGAGTTACTGCCGATCAGTTAACTCTTTCAGCACCCTGGACAGTGACTGACGTCGACTAGCCTCATCTCTATGATGGCGGCTGCGCGAAAATCACGCAGCCGCGCATCATACACTGATGACACACGGAACTGTCAAGTGCCTTTTGCGCACGCAAAACGCTGAGTTTTTTTGCGTGCGCAAAACGCACACGCTCGTGTAAATCAGGCCTTACACCCAGAATAGTGGCACGTGTACTTTTATTAAAGTGTCTCTTTCTTGAAAAATGTGCTAAATGGGTTTTTCCAGGATTGTGAGGATTTTGTTTACATAATGCATCATATAGTTAAAAAATAGACAATCTACTAATAGACAACTTACTAATTATCTGTACGACCATTCACCAATTCTGCAAACTTCAGCAAAACCCTGTAGGTTAACAATGAGGAGACATCTGCACTGCTATTACATACAGTGGTCACATATTTTTGTAACTACTTAACTATATTATGCAAAGAAATAGCCTAGACATTGAAAATCCCACAGTGGAAAGATATAGATCAAGTACAATGAGCAATTGCACACTATTTCTTCATAACAGCCAAACAGCTGGCCAATGTACTCAGTATATAGTCTCAGGTGCCAAGTACACTTTAAAACAATTCTGTCCCCAAGATTAAGGTGAAGCTAAAATATTAAAAATTTAATTTTTGAGCATTTATTAGATAAAAGGACAGTACCACACTGTATCCAGGTAATTAGTGCTATACAGCACTCAGAAAAATGGTGTATACCAGGGGTTCTGAAGCCTAACACTAGTTACCCAGACCAGTGGCATCGCTGGACGGATCCCCGGGAGACTGCCACATTAAATTGTATCTTCGTCATCAGATACAATTGAATACTAAGGCGGAGCTGAGAGCTATCAGTCCCCTGCTCTGCCAGTCACAAGACTACAGGCCACGTTAGGCCTGCAGCCTATAAGGCGTTGGGACAGGATTCCTGCACAGTCCGGCGCAATGACGTCACTGTCTCGCGCTACGTAGGGGTCCCCTCTCGGCGTCTCATAAGCTGCAGGTCTAAAGTGGCTAAGGAGGCCTGCTGTGAAGCTCTGTTGGTCGCATGACGTGGCTAGGTGGGTACAAGTTTTTTATTTGTTTGGGGGGCAATATTTCTTAATGGGGGCACTATCTACAAGGAGGGTGTGGCTCTATCTAAAGTGGATTGTGTGGCACTGTACAGGGGGTTGTTGTCTGGCACTATGTATGGGGAGTGGCACTACAGGGGCAGGGGTGTGGCAGTATCTGCGAGGGGCAGGTGTGTGACACTGTCTACATGGATTTTGTGGCACTATCTACAAGCAACACAGGCACTATCTTCAGGGAGGTGTATGGCAATATCTACAGAGGGCACAGTGTGGCACTATCTTCAGGGGGGTATCCGGAATTGTAGAGCACTATCTATAGGGGCATTGTGGCAGGTAGACCTTAGATTTCTGCCGAAGATCCACGGGTCTGAATTGCCTATGGCAAATCCCACACGTATGAACAAAGTCTTAAGGTTGGTGTTCAGCTTGGAAATTCACCTGACAGCAGACCCAGGTAAATGGACCTTTGCTTAAACATAGTTGAGTACCCCTGGAGTATACTTTGCCGCACAGGACCCATAATATGCCCAGGTAATGGGACGAAGGACCCAAATAATTATTGCCCTAGAGAGCCTGAATAAATATTGCCATATAATGCCCACATAAATCTTGTCAAACAGTAAATAATACAATACAGTGCCCAGAAGAATAGTGCCATAAAGTGCACAGATAGACCCTCACAGTGTCCAAATTATTTGGGCCATACAGAGCCCAGATAAATACTACATAAATTACCTGTACCCATAACCTAATTACTTACAGTATGGTGTCTCCTCCTAAGCAGTGCTGTTCTTGGACTCTTCCCCTTTTACTATCTAACCTGCTGCTCACTGTTCAAGAGAGTTCATTAGTGAGGGTGTCAAAGCCATCTTAAAATAGCATATATTGGGAGCTTTATTTCAGGACCCTAATCAGCTCTTTGGGAGTGGGGGTATTTCTTAGGTGCAAATGGAACCACTAGCTTAAATCATTTAAAGTGTAACTGTCGTTTACGTTTTTTCTCCCCATGAATCAATATTACAAACGAATATAAGAAACTTTTTTACTATATCTTATAAGAGAAAAATGCATCTTTCTCCACTTATCAGGCTCTCCTCTCCCTTCTCCTGCACTGATCACTCACTCTCATTTCACTGCTAAAATCCATATTCAGTGAGACCGATATAAAAAATGCTCACTGAAAGATCAGGTTAGATCTACCCATAGAAGTCTATGGAGAAGGAAGGGGAAGGACGATGGAGTAGATGCTGAGAGACACAGACAGATGCTGCTGCTTCTACTGTAGTAAATGTTTTACTAGAATGCAGCACTGGGCTAAAACTGTAAAATACTTACTAGAAGCAACATGGAGAACATTACACAGCAGTACTGAGCAGTGTAGCTGTGAGCCCAGCATTGGGGTGAGATATAACACTTACTAGAACCAGCAGCAGCATGGAGCAGATTATAGAGCAGTAAGAATCAGTGTAGCTGTGAATCGAGCGCTGGGGTGAGATATAACATTAAAAGCAGCAATGTCTGTCTGTGCCTCCTTCCAGCAGGTCCCTCCTCCTCAGGTGACAATTTTTGTTTAACAATAATTTTCTTATATTAATATATTGCTAATCATATCATCATGTTATTATCTTATATTTTAATATTATTGTACTGAAATGCAGTCATACCTTCAGAACCAGATATCAATTTGGATTTACTTTGTAATGTATTTCTTGTTCCTATTACATATTTGCCATATAATGTTATTTGCATTTATCATCACAGCTTTCTCTATGTAGTATCTTGTTTTAAATTCATAGGACCATCTAAGAAAGTACTGCCAGGAGGCGTTCTGGCTTCTGAGTCTTGATCCTGCAGTGCGAGAATGGATAGGTGCATAGTAGTATTATCAGCATATCGGTAATTGAAGCAAAACAAGTTTATAAGCTTTTTTTTTTGTGAGAAGCAATGTAGTGAAAATGGAAATACAAAAAAGAGCCATGCTGTGAAAAATACTCAAAGATTAAGTGTAGAGAAGAGTTGTTTGCATGAGTCAGTGAAGATTGGTCCGCAGTATATCATAAAATTTCATTGCAGATCAGATCCTTTAAATTATGTTACAGGTTGAATGGAAGGAAACCTGAACTTATAGATTCTCAATTACTTGAATGGAAGTAAGCACTAATGCCATGAACCACCCCAACAAATATAGGCGTTCTACAGTATTGAGCAGCATAAACGGTGAAGGGGAAGCAGCGCTCACTGGAGTGCCGTGGCCCCCTTCAAACAGCTGATCGCCGGAGGTGCCGAGAGTTTGGTCCCACCACTCAAATATTGATGGCCTGTCCTAAGGATAGGCCATTCATTTTCTTTTACTGTAAAACCCCTTTAACATCTTGTAGCTATGAACAGATCACTACTGAGAACCTCTGTTATGCTATTTAGATGTGTCTGCTTGAAGAACAAGCCAAAAGATCTAATGTTAAAGAGGTTGTCTGAGATTAGAAAAACATGGCTACTTTCTTGCAGAAACCGTGCCACACCTGCCTACAAAGTGTGTGTGGTATTGCAGCCCAGTTCCAATCACTTCAATAGTGCGGAGCTAAAATAGCAAACACAACCCATAGACAGGCATGTCGCTGCTTCTGGAAGAATGTAGCCACGGGTTTCTAACCCTGTACAACCCTGTTAAATGCTAAGGACAGAGGCGTAGCTAGAGGTTTAGCATGGGAGGGTCAAAACACATCTGAGTGGGCCCCCAACGCATGTTTACAACTGCAGAGGCGCATTCGGCTTGCAGGGGCGTAACTAGGAAAGACTGGGACCCATAGCAAACTCTTCACCGGGCCCCCCCACCCAGGTGCCAAAAGCAGCCCCCTTTATAAATAGTGCCCCCTGTAGAATGTGCCATACAGCCCCCCTGTAGACAGTGCTGTACAGCCCCGCCTATAGACAGTAGTGTCACACAGTGGCGGATTAAGTAGACGATGGGCCCTGGGCTGTTACCCAAACTTGGGCCCCCCTTGCGCACCGCCGCCCTGCCGCGCCGTAACTATTCTTAAAACTACCTTTTTGGGCAAGCATTAACAAATGGGTGTTACGGATTCCCCTTGTCACAGGGCTCTGTGCCTACATACTGACAGTATCACACTGTGCAGGGACACATCCTCCTGACAAGGGGAATTGTCTATCAGTCCTGTACTGCAGAAAGACTTTTTGTGAAATACAAGGATTTCCTATAACGAAAATGTCAGGAGAGGTGACAGATTCTCTATAAATCTAGTGACTCACATGTGACGACGTCTCAGATTCTAGTAGTTTTTTTTCCTCTTTTCTTCTCCATCAGGTCCAGAGCACATGACGACTTCTCCCGGCCATGACTTTCTGCAGAAAGATGTCTTCGACTCCTCACTTTTCCAACATTTCCACACCTATAAATGAAAATAAAGTTATCATGGTGCCACATACTGTACCCCTAAATATAATAGCACCAAACACTGCGCGCCTGAATATAATAATACCGCACACTGTAAAACACCACATACACACAGCCCCCTGTACATAGTGCCACACACAGCCCCCTGTACATAGTGCCACACACAGCCCCCTGTAGATATTACACACCCCCCATAGATAGTGCCACACACAGCCCCCTGTACATTGTGCCACACACAGCCCCCTGTACATAGTGCCACACACTGCCCCTGTACATAGTGGCACACACAGCCCCCTGTACATTGTGCCACACACAGCCCCCTGTACATTGTGCCACACACAGCCCCCTGTACATAGTGCCACACACAGCCCCCTGTACATATTACACCCCCCCATAGATAGCGCCACACACAGCCCCCTGTACAAAGTGCCACACACAGCCCCTGTGGATATTACACACCCCCATACATAGCGCCACACACAGCCCCCTGTAGATATCACACATCCCCCCCGTAGAGAGCGTTACACACAGCCCCCCTATAGATACAAATGAATATCCCCCCAAACGGAAATCTTAAGCAAAGTTTCCATCACCATTGAGATCAATGGTGATGCAAACGGAAGCTCAGGTTTCCATTTGCCTTTCCGTTGAGGGGTTAACCAGACGGAACCCCTCAGCGGAAGGGCAGCGGTGATGTGAACAGGGCCTTAGATACACGGCCCTAGATACAGGGCCCAAGTGCATGTGTGATACTGTTTGTTGGACCCTGTATCTAAGCCTAATGTAGGCTTAGATACAGGGTGCAGCAGACAGTATTCTTATGCCATATAAGCTGGGGCCCTGTATCTAAGCCTAACACATGGTAGGCTTTAAAGGTTGTCCAGTCCCTAAACATTGATGGCCTATCCTCAGTATAGGCCATCAATAGCTGATGGGTTGGGGTCAGACACCCGGGACCCCCGCCAATCAGCTGTTTTGAAGGGGTTGCGGCCGCTCGTACGAGTGCTGCTTCCCCTTCATTTCCCTCACTTGCTCACACTGTGAATCGATGACACGTCCGTGTCGGCGATTCAGTGTTAGAAAGTGACCGGAATGAAGGGGAAGTAGCGCTAATACGAGCGGCTGCAACCCCTTCAAAACAGCTGATTGGCGGGGGTCCCGGGTGTCTGACCCCAACCCATCAGCAAGACAATAAAATTAAACTTACCTCCTCTTCGGCCGCTGGTCCTCCATCAACTGTCGGGATGCTGTGCGCGGCGCATAGCATTGTGACGTTATGTGCTGTGCACAGCGCTGTGACGTCAGAACCTCTGATGCGCTCCAGGAAGAGGAGGGGTAAGTACTGTCAGTTACTATAGTAACAGGGGCCCGTGTAGTTTATTACATAGGCCCCAGTTACTATAGTAACTTTTCATTGATGTGTGAATGTGGCTGCTGCTAGCACCGGTGCCCCCTCCTGTGCTAGTGACGCCACACCGGGGCATGAGGGGGGCCGTGCGATCATATCTGGTTCGGTCGACCATGGGCCCCCCGGGAGCCGTGGGCCCCGGGCGGCCATCCGAACCGCCCTAATGATAATCCGCCACTGGTGTCACAGCCCATTTGTAAGTAGCACCCCCACCTCCCCCTTGTAGATAGTGCCATACAGCCCCCCTATAGATATTGCCATAAAGCCCCCACTGTATATAGCGCTATACAGCTCCCGCTGTATATAGTGCCACACAGCCCCCCCCTTAGTAGAATGTGCAGCACAGCCCCCCTTTGTAGAAAGTGCCACACACAGACCCCTGTAGATTGCACCACACTCAGCCCCCTGTAGATAGAGCCACAGCCCTCCCCCTTGTAAATAGTGCCATACAGTTCCCCCGTTGTGTATAGTGGCACAAGGCAATGGCGCATCCGAGAAAGGTGTATCAGCCAGGGAGATGTCACTCAAACATGGAAAGGTCGGTTTGGAGACAGGACTATGTGACTCTTCAGGATAGCGGCCTGACCCTCTAATGAGTAATTAGCATATAGTATGCGTCGTTTTAAAAGTAGATTTTAAGAATTTTGCTACATCTGAAAAAAACATACAAGGGAATGTTTGGAAATATTGTCAGGTCATGTATTACCGCATGGTGGCGGTTCAAGGGGTTAAAACTACCTGACAGATTCCCATTAAATATACAATGAATTGAGAACAATTCCATCTGCCCTGCAATTTTGTTATTATAAATATATCCTATATAAACTACAGATCCAGAACCAAGCTCTGACGTATAAACAGTACAACAACTAAGCTCAGTACATAAATACAGTACCACAACCAAGATCAGTACATAAATACAGCACTAGAACCAAGGTAAGTACATAAAGACAGCACCAGAACAAAGCTCAGTACATAAATACAGCACTAGAACCAAGCTCTGACATATATACAGCACCAGAACAAAGCTCAGTACATATATACAGCACTAGAACCAAGCTCAGTACATAAATACAGCACTAGAACCAAGCCCATACATATATACAGCACCAGAACTAACCTCAGTACATAAATACATCCCCAGAACCAAGCTCAGTACATAGATACACAGAATCAAAACCAATCTCATACGTATATATAGCACCAGAACCAAGCTTAGAACTTACATACAGCATCAGAACCAAGATCAGTACATATATACAACACCAGGACAAATACAGCTTAATTTAGTGCAGCCTCTGCCGTATAGGTTTGTAAAGCGTAAAACTACAGCTCCCAGCATGGCCGGAACAATGGTGAGGATATGCTGGGAGATGCTGTTTCACAAAAAAAAATCATATCATAATCATCTCGCTGTAGATCATACAGTTACTACAGTGCTGATTAGAGGCAGAATAAACATTTACATTAAGTAACTCACCGGTGACGTCTCAGATTCTAGTTCTTTTCTTCTCCCTCCGGTCCAGACATCTATGATGGATTTCTACCGGACATGACCCATTTCTGCAGTTTTCCGCTCAGATGTCTTCAGCTTCTCACTTTTAAAACATTTCTGCACCTATAAACAAAGTTAAAATTCTCAACACCTCTTGCACCTCTAACTATAATAGTGCCATACACTGTGTCCCTGATTATAATAGTACCATACACTGTCACACACACACACACACCGTGCCCCCTGTAGATAGTGCCCCCATAGCCACCGTGCTGCCCTACATATAGCTTCCCCTATAGGTAGTGCTCCATGTATAGCCCACCTCTGTAGACAGTGCCCTACATATAGCCACCCTGTTGCTAGTACCCCACAGGTTACCCACCCCTGTATATAGTGTCCCACATATAGCCCACCCCTATAGAAAGTGCCGTAAAAAATAGCTCCCCTATAGATAGTGCTCTACATATAGCCCAACCCTGTATAGTGTCTCACATATAGCTCCCCCTGTATGTAGTGCCCCACATATAGACCACCCTGTAGATAGTGCCCCACATATAGACCCCTCCTGTAGATAGTGGCCCACATATAGACCCTCCTGTATATAGTGGCCCACATCCCCACATATAGACCACCCCTGTAGATTGTGCCCCACTTCCCCGCATACAGACCACCCTTGTAGCTAGTGCCCCACATCCCCACATACAGGCCCCCTATATATAGTGAGAAACCTCAGACTTCCGGGGTCTGCACAGTTAATTAAAAATGAAAGGAGCGCTGGTCAGGTATGCGCACAAGCGCTACCGGTGCACAAATAATTTCTATGGAGCTGCTGACCGACCCCGGAAGTCCGAGGTTTGTCATGGAGAACTTCGGGGGACTTTCCGTCATAGCTGCCCCCATATAGTATAATGCCCCCATAGTGGCCCCCACACAATATAATGCCCCTATAGTGGCTCACACACAGTATAATTCTCCCATAGCTGCCCCATACCCTCTTTAATGCCACCATAGCTGCCCAGTGCCACCCACACTTTATAATTCTCCTATAGTGCCTAATAAAAAAATAATAAAATAATTACTCACCTATCCCTGTTCTATCTCTTCTACTCTGGTCTGTGCTATGCGTGGCTCGGTGCAGAAAGGCATTATGAAGTCACTGCATCACGACTGTCTGGGCCCAGCCGCTTACAGTCAACGTTACACAGTGAATGCTGAAGCCGACAGCTGACGGCTCCTTGCTCCAGCATTGTATTCAACTATATCTGGGTCCTGAGGATGCAGATACAGTTGAGACAGGGACATGCCACTGTGGCCATCGCAGTGGGCACTGGGCCATTGCCCCGTTTGCACCCCCGCTAACTACGCCTCTGGCTAAAGCCTTTGTTCTGTAGCAAAGCTGCGATCACTACTCATCTTTGAATGCGGACTGCATTTCACACTAAAACCAGTGGTTTCTGTGGCGATAAATTTCTCTAATGCAAAAAGTTGTCTGTTTCTAAAATAAACCGATTTCACTTTATTTTCAAGTTACTCCAAGCTACAGTATTTCACACCATGTAACATCATGTCAGGGTATACGGAAAATGGGAATTACTTGACAGTCCTCTTGGACAGAGAAAAGAGGGTGAGACGAAACCTCCAGCTCACCTTTTGTATGTGGATTTTACACTTTGGTCACCGCACGGATCCTCGCGTCGGCACGCGATGTGTAGACAGTAGAGAGGCAAAACAGAGTGGATCCAGCATTGCTGTGAATAAAAAGGAACTAGTTCCAAGTTTAATGGAGGTATTTTAAAAATTAGGATCAATCTGGATGATGTCCTAGAGTGCTTAGGAGAGATGTGAGAAGATTGGCAAAGCCTACGCGTTTCAAACGCTTCCTGCGTTCTTGATCATGGCTCTTGGACCATGGGGCTGACATTAGAAAACTGCTAGTATCTAGGAGGAACAATTAAAGTAACCTCAGTTAAAAAATTCAAGTTTAATTTACCATTTTGAAAATCCTCTCATATATCTACTAGGCCACAGCTAAAGCAGCGCTGTTATGAGCCACGTGTTAGAATATATAGAGTCCATGAATATTGACTACAGATGTATTGGGACATAGTGATGCACAAGTAGTATACGGCTTTGGCCCTGTTCACATTACGTTCTAGCCTTCTGTCGGAGGTACACGACGGAGGGCTATAACGTATCCCACTGTTTCCTACCTGAAGCTCTTTGCCTGGGGAAGCTCCTGACATCACTGTCCACATATGTCAGGAGCTACAATGCTGCAGTCACCGGCCAGATCTTTGCAAGAAATCTGGCCGGGGACTCTGGTCCTGTGGAAGCCCCTGACGTCACTTTCCATATATGGAGAGTGAAGTTAGGACCTTTTGAGATGCGGAATCCCTGGCCAGAGTATCAGCAATGCTCTGGCCGGCAATTCCGGCTGTGGAGAAGCCCCTGACGTCACTGTCCATATATGCACAGAGCATCGGAAGCCCCCTGCCCGGCACTCTAGAATTAGGAAGCTCCTGATGTATACATTCCAAGTAAACATGTGACGAATGCCGTACAGTGGCATGTCAGCTATAGGCTCCCATGTTAAAAAAACAAAAATGTACAGGATCCCTCCGGATGGAATAGCGTAATCTACTATTCTATTCCATCCTTCAAATAAAAAAATAAAAAACTACTGACATATACCAACTGAACCGAGAACAAAAGGACATTCATTTGGCTTTTGTCGAGCAAATGGAGCCCTACAGACCCAATTACAATGTAAGTCGTGAGAGCTTTCCCAATGTACATGCTAAACATAGGTTCAAAATTTGATTTAACTGGTTGCCGACACAGGACGAGAATGCTCGTCCTGATCGGCGAGTACTTGGCGCATTAGGACGAGCATTCTTGTCCTGTGTGACAGCCGTCTGTGCGCGCGATCGAGAGCGGGGCAACGGCTGTAATACACAGGCACGGCCCCGCTCTGACAGCGGAGAGAAACCTCCTTCTCTCCACCATTAACCCTTTGAATGCCGCGTTGAAATCTGATCAAGGAGAGGGGACTGCACTTTGATCGCGTCACAGAAGATAACTGTGACGCGATCAAAGCCCACAACTTGTATGGCCAGACAACACAGGGTCCATTGAAGGACCCCAGGGCTGTCTGAACTTATTGCCCGTTGTTACGGCATACTGAGGTACAATCAGTACACAGGCTAATGTACTAGCATATAGATCTATGCCAGTACATTACAGTTACAAAATCAAAATGGTAAATCCCTTTATGGGATTAAAAAAAAAAGTTAAAATGAATGTAAAAAAAATGAATGATAAATAAATAAAAAGTAAAAAAAATACACAGAAACAAACATTTTTTTATAATAAATAAACATTTTAACATATAAGTCCCAAAACATGAAATAATATAGACATATTTGGTATCGCCACGACTGTAACAACCTTTACAACAAATGTATAACATTATTTATGATGATCGGTGTATGGTGTAAAAAACTAAAATATTAAAACTGCTGCGGAACTGCTTTTTTGTCTGCATTTTCGCCAAAATAAACATTTCTAGAAATTAAACGATAATGTATTTGTACCAAAAAATGCTACCTACATAAAGTACAACTCGTCCTGCAAAAAACAAAGTCTCATACAACTACGTCATATAAAAAATAAAAGAGTTATGAGCGTCGGGATGCAAAGAGGGAAATATAAAAAAAGTGTTCTGTCCTCAAGGTAAAAATTGGCCGTGTCCTTAATGGGTTAAACAGGGCATTAGACTCTGTTCACTTCATGTTTGAGCATTCCTTCGAAGGTATACTGTAGGAGGATTTCCAGATGTATACCTCCTATCGAAGGCTTCAATGTATGCCACTGTATAGGCATACAATGACATCCATCGCCTGTCTGACCCCATAGTAAAAAAAAGTGGGTTTTTTTTCTCTTTCAGATTCTGGATGATTTTGACAAGGAAAAATGTTATGCCTCTAACAAATTGGAGGCATACAAATGTACAGAACAGCGCAATAGACTGCTATGAGGACCGTATTACAGCTCTGCGCAATTTAAAGCTTGTAAGAAAGCCTTAATTCATCCATGTGCACTAGCCCTAAGGCTTATCCTTTTGAGCAAATGGCTGGAAATATGCTGTAACATCTGGCATGATAGCAATTGAAGGTGATTCCAGCTCAGGTAAGAATCAAGTAATTTGGAAACTATGGGGCCGTATTAAATTTGTATTTCTTGGATGTGAACAGTAGGTTACCAACCTATCTGCAGGGAAAGCTGTGAATAAAGCTGGCTGAGGCCAGTTGTACCTCGTTTTCTTGTTGTCTTGCCACTGTGCATTCTTCCACATCAGCCATTTTGTCACACTACCATTTTGTCACACTACTAATTGTCTTGGTTTTGCAAGGGCTAGCCAAAATGTATGTTGAAGTGGCCCATTCAGACAATGAACTAGAATGTGGGCTAATCTGTTGAATATTTATTTTCAAATGATAAAAGGGAAGAGACTGTGATACATTGATATTTGTTATGCTCTGTTCACATCTGTGCTCGTATTTCTATTATGCTATTCTGTCATAGGAATAGAATCACAGAGGTGCCGGATCCGTCGCATGACCGATACCAATGGCGACAGACAGAACCAATTGACTTTAATGGTTTCTGTCACGGTTTACGTAATTTGCCAGACAAAATAGCGCTGCATGCTGCACTATTATGTCTGGCAAACATGACGGAATCTACGATGGAGGCTCCAAATGGAGCTTCCGACGCAGAGGTGATAACAAGCTTAGTATATATTTGTTTCCTTGAGTAATTATTCCATAAACTCCTCACACATCTTACAATTACATTTCTTTTTTATTTTTATAGCTAAGTGAACTTCTTTTTTTAAGTTTTATTTTTGCAATTTTAAACAAAACAGAAATAGGACCAAAATATGGCCAACTTGCAGTTAAAACAGTCATTAAGAGTCAAAGATTCATCCAATACAGATATAAGTGTAAGGCTGGGTTCACACAACCTATTTTCAGGCGTAAACGAGGCGTATTATGCCTCGATTTACGCCTGAAAATAGGGCTACAATACGTCGGCAAACATCTGCCCTTTCATTTGAATGGGTTTGCCGACATATTGTGCAGACGACCTGTAATTTACGCGTCGCCGTTTGACAGCTGTCAGACGACGACGCGTAAATTGACTGCCTCGGCAAAGAAGTTCAGGGCACTTCTTTGCAACGTAATTTGAGCCGTTCTTCATTGAACTCAATGAAGAGCAGCTAAAGATTTACGAGCGTCACAGACGCCTCGCATAATACGAGAAGGAGCTTTTACAGCTGAAACGAGGCAGCTGTTTTCTCCTGAAAACAGTCTGTCATTTCAGCCGTAAAAGCCTCTTCAAACCGGACATGGTGCCTAATAAAAAGGACGTCTCATAATCCACTAGGGGCTCCTTTGCTTCGGAGGCCGGTGCTTCAGTCCATTACCGCACTAGGGCCACATGTGGGATATTTCTCAAAACTGCAGAATCTGGGCAATATGTATTAAGTTGCGTTTCTCTGATAAAACCTTTTGTGTTATAAAAAAAATGGTATAAAGAGGATTTTCTGACAAAAAAAAAAAATTACATTTCACCTCTACTTTGCTCTAAATTTCTGTGAAACACCTAAAGGGTTCATAAACTTTCTAAATGCTGTTGTGAATACTTTGAGGGATCTAGTTTCTAAAATGGGGTGTTTGATAGGGGTTTCTAATATATGGGCCCCTCAAAGCAACTTCAGAACTGAACTGTGACCTAAAAAAATAAATAAATTAGGCAATACTTCGCTTCTTACATTATTATGATAATGAGCCGTGCCCACCCCGAGGTGACCCCAGTTTTGACCGTTTGTATAAACGGAGACCCCTATTAGACCGTTTCAGTGCCTGGTTTTCCCAAGCATACACCCCCGAGAAGTGTATTTCTATTGATGAGTCCCTGGTACATTTTAAAGGGAGGGTTCAATTCCGCGAGTACCTGCCGGGTAAGGGGGCAAGGTATGGCGTGAAGATGTATAAGCTGTGTGAGAGTGCATCAGGGTATACCTACAGGTTTAGGATATATGAAGGAAAGGCCACCCCAAAACCAGACTGCATCCTGGACTACAATAGGTACATGGGAGGGATGGGATTGTCAGATCAAATCCTGAAGCCCTACAGCGCCATGCGGTGAGGTATAAGAAGCTGGCCGGGCACATCATACAGATGGCATTGTACAATGCGTACGTGCTACATCGATGTGCAGGCCAGAGGGGAACTTTCCTGGAATTTCAAGAGGTGATTATCAAGAACCTAATCTTTAGGGTCCAAGAAGGGGGGGCACCCAGTACTTCTGGAAGCGAGGCCACACGCATCGTACCAGGGCAACACTTTCCAGGAGAAGTTCCCCAAACTGGCAAGAAGGGAAAAATTCAAAAGAGGTGCAAAGTCTGCTATAAGAGGGCGATAAGGGATGACACAATATATCAATGTGACACGTGTCCCGAATAACCAGAGCTCTGTATGAAAGAGTGTTTTAAAATTTATCATACATCCCTTGGTTTATAATTTACCCCAATTTTACTTACCCTGATGCACTCCGCACAGCTTATCCCCCCTCGTCTTTCCCCTCTGGGCCCTGCTGTGTGCTCAGGCAGCTGATAACAGCCACATGTAGGGTATTGCCATACCCGGGAGAACCCACATTACAGTTTATGGGGTGTAGGTCTCCAGTCAAAATGCTCACTACACCTCTAGATGAATGCCTTAAGGGTGTAGTTTTTAAAACGGGGTCACTTCTTGCGGGTTTCAACTGTACTGGTACCTCAGGGGCTTCTGCATACATGACTTTGCACTAGAAAATCGCTTTGATACGAGTCAGGAAATATTATAAATTAGATTCTAATTTATAATATTTCCCAGTGCTGGTCACTAGATGGAGCAATTCCCAAAATTGCAGCATTGCATGTGGTAAAGCAACCACATTGCTTTATGCTGCAAAATTTGAGAAAACTCACTCGCTCTAGTGAGCTCTCAGAATCCCCCCCTCCTTTATCCTGGCTAGTTCCGGGAGAAACGAGGGGATTGAACGGTCAAACCTCCTACACTGTGTGTCGCCATTTTTTTAGCTAACACACAGTGTAGTAGGTTAACATACACTAGTAAACACACAGTAAAACACTTACATACATAGAAATAACTTACCTGCTCCAGCCGCCGCCGCTCCCTCCGGTCCGTCCGCTCCGTCTGCTACCTCCCGCTCCAAGTGCACAAGTCCGGAAGCCGCGACCGGAAGTAGTAATCTTACTGTCCGGCCGCGACTTCCGGTTCACAGGAAAATGGCGCCGGACGTCACACAGTTCAACTTGGACTGTGTGGGAGCGGCGCATGCGCCGTTCCCACACAGACGGCGTACACCATAGTGGATGGAACGGGCCCTGTTCGCATTCACTATGGGACTGTATGTGCCGTATTCCATGTCTGTATGTGTCATTAATTGACACATACAGAAATGGAAAAAAAATTGCCAGCCCCCATAGGGAAGAAAAAGTTCAAAAATAAAAAAAAGTAAAACACAAACACACAAATAAATATTAACTTTTTTAATAAAACACTAAAATCAAACTGATGTAAAAAAAATTTTTTTCGTGACACTGTTCCTTTAAGGGGTTAAAGGGAATGTGTTGCCAGAAAAACATGTTTGTTTTTTTTTAATTAAACATTTAGTGTGTAGGTGATTAAACATTGTTCAAATTTTTTTTATTTTTTTCACGAGTCAGGAAATATTATAAATTAGATTCTAATTTATAATATTTCCCATTGCTGGTCACTAGATGGAGCTATTCCCAAAATTGCAGCATTGCAAAATTGGGTAAAAAGCCCTCGCTCTAGTGAGCTCTCAGCATCCCCCCCCTCCTTTATCCTGGCTAGTGCCGGGATAAACGAGGGGTTTGAACGGTCTAACCTCCTACACTGTGTGTCGCCATTTTTTGATCTAACACACAGTGTAGTAGGTTTACATACAGTAGTAAACGTACACAAACACGAACATACATAGAAAGCTCTTACCTTCTCCTGCCGCCGCGGCTCCCTCCGCTCCGTCTGCTGCCGCTGGTCCAAGTGCACAAGTCCGGAAGCCGCGACCGGAAGTAGTAATCTTACTGTCCGGCCGCGACTTCCGGTCCACAGGAAAATGGCGCCGGACGGCGCGCATTTCAAATTGGACTGTGTGGGAGCGGCGCATGCGCAGTTCCCACACAGACGGCGTACACAGAAGTGGATGGGACGGGACCCGTTCGCAGTCCCTATGGGACTGTGGCTGCCGTATTCCATGTCTGTATGTGTCGTTAATCGACACATACAGAAATGGAACAAAAAATGGCAGCCCCCATAGGGAAGAAAAAGTGTAAAAATAAGAAAAAGTAAAACACAAACACACAAATAAATATAAACGTTTTTAATAAAGCACTAACATCTTTAACCCCTTCCCTCTTTAGCCACTTTTGACCTTCCTGACCGAGCCTCATTTTTCAAATCTGACATGTGTCACTTTATGTGGTAATAACTCCGGAATACTTTCACCTATCCAAGCGATTCTGAGATTGTTTTCTCGTGACACATTGGACTTTAAGTTACTGGCAAAATTTGCTCGATATGTTCAGTATTTAATTGTGAAAAACACCAAAATTTAGCGAAAAATTGCAAAAATTAACATTTTTCTCAATTTAAATGTATCTGCTTGTAAGACAGGCAGATATACCACACAAAATTGTTGCTAATTAACATCCCCCATATGTCTACTTTGGCATCGTTTTTTGAACATCCTTTTATTTTTCTAGGACGTTACAAGGCTTAGAACTTTAGCAGCAATTTCTCACATTTTCAAGAAAATTTCAAAAGGCTATTTTTACAGGGGCCAGTTCAGTTGTGAAGTGGCTTTGAGGGCCTTATATATTAGAAACCCCCAAAAAGTCACCCCATTTTAAAAACTTCACCCCTCAAAGTATTCAAAACAACATTTAGAAAATGTCTTAACCCTTTACACATGTCACAGGAATTAAAGCAAAGTAGAGGTGAAATTTACAAATTTCATATTTTTTTGCAGAAATAAATTTTTAGTACAATTTTTTTTATAACACAGAAGGTTTTACCAGAGAAATGCAACTCAATATTTGTTGCCCAGTTTCTGCAGTTTTAGGAAATATCCCACATGTGGCCGTAGCGTGCTACTGGAATGAAGCTCCGGCCTCAGAAGCAAAGGAGCACCTAGAGGATTTTGGGGCCTTATTTTTGTTAGAATATATTTTAGGCACCATGTCAGGTTTGAAGGGCTCTTGCGGTGCCAAAACAGTCAAAATCCCCCAAAAGTGACCCCATTTGGGAAACGACACACTTCAAGGAAATTATCTAGGGGTATAGTGAGCATTTTGACCGCACAGGTTTTTTACAGAAATTATTGGAAGTAGGCCGTGAAAATTAAAATCAACATTTCTTCAAAGAAAATGTAGGTTTAGCGATTTTTTTTCTCATTTCCACAAGGACTAAAGGAGAAAAAGCACCGTAAAATTTGTAAAGCAATTTCTCCCGAGTAAAACAATACCCCACATGTGGTAATAAACGGTTGTTTGGAGACACGGCAGGGCTGAGAAGGGAAAGAGCGCCATTTGGCTTTTGGAGCTCAAGTTTAGCAGGAATGGTTTGAGAGGCCATGTCACATTTACGAAGTCCCTGAGGAGACAAAACAGTGGAAACCCCCCACAAGTGACCCCATTTTGGAGACTACACCCATTGAGGAAATTATCTAGGGGTATAGTGAGCGATTTGACCCCACAGGTTTTTTGCAGAAATTATTGGAAGTAGGCCCTGAAAATAAAAATCAACATTTTTTCAAAGAAAATGTAGGTTTAGCTTATTTTTACTCATTTCCACAAGGACTGAAGGAGAAAAAGCACCACAAAATTTGTAAAGCAATTTCTCCCGAGTAAAACAATGCCCCACATGTGGTAATAAACGGCTGTTTGGAGACACGGCTTGGCTTAGAAGGGAAAGAGCGCTATTTGGCTTTTGGAGATCACATTGAGCAGGAATGGTTTGCGGCGGCCATGTCACATTTGCAAAGCCCCTGAGGGGAAAAAACAATGAAAACGCCCAAAAAGTGACACCATTTAGGAAACTACACCTCTTGAGGAATTCATCTAGGGGCGTAGTGAGCATTTTGACCCCACAGATGTTTCATAGAATTTATTAGAATTGGGCAGTGAAAATAAAAACAATCCTTTTTCTTCAATAAGACGTAGCTTTAGCGCAAATTTTTTCATTTTCGCAACAAATAAAGGAAAAAAAAGAACCCAACATTTGTAAAGCAATTTCTACCGAGTACGGCAATACCCCATATGTGGTCATAAACTGCTGTTTGGGCACACGGCAGGGCTCAGAAGGGAAGGACCGCCATTTGGAGTGCAGATGTTGCTGGATTGGTTTCTGGGCGCCTGTGGGCCCAAAACAGTGGAAACCCCCCCAGAAGTGAACCAATTTTGGAAACTACACCCCTCAATGCATTTACCTAGGGGTGTAGTGAGCATGTTAACCCTGCAGGTGTTTTGTACAAATTAGTGTGAACTCGATGTTGCAGAGTGAAAATGGGATTTTTTTCCATAGATATGCCAATATGTGATGCCCAGCTTGTGCCACCATAACAAGACAGCTCTCTAATTATTATGCTGGGTTTCCTGGTTTTAGAAACACCCTACATGTGGCCCTAATCTCTTGCCTGGACAGTCGACCAGGCTCAGGAGTGAAAGCGTACCATGTAAAATTGAGGCCTAATTTGGCGATTTACAAAGTATTGGTTCACAACTGCAGAGGCTCAGATGTGAAATAATAAAAATAAACCCCTGGGAAGTGACCCCATTATGGAAACTGCACCCCTCAAGGCATTTATTAAGGGGTGTAGTGAGCATTTTCACCCCACAGGTCTTTTCCATAAATGAATGCGCTGTGGATGGTGCAAATTAAAAATTTATATTTTTCCCTAGACATGCCATTCAGTGGCAAATATGTCGTGCCCAGCTTATGCCACTGGAGACACACCCCAAAAATTGCTAAAAGGGTTCTCCCGGGTATGACGGTGCCATATATGTGGAAGGAAACTGCTGTTTGGGGACGCTGTAGGGTTCGGATGGGAGGAAACGCCATTTGGCTTTTGGAGCGTGGATTTTGCTTGGTAGTAGTTTTGTTTGGAGTCTTACTGGTTTTTCCGTTTATAATGTGGGGGCATATGTATGCCGGGCGGAGTATATAAGGGGCATAGTCTGGTGGTATAATAATGGGGTAAAAAAAAAACAATAAAATATTCCATAGATGTGTGTTACGCTGTGACACAATCCTTTCTGCACAGGCCGGTGTCGCACTGATATATGGCGTCCTTTATTATCCCCCTTTTGATCCACACTCCGCGCCTTTGTAGTATGCGGAATTTTGCTGGGAAGTGTTGTCCTGGTATAATACGGGCACCGTCGCTTCCAGCGGATATGTTTGGGCCCTCCCTTTCCTGGTTCCCTAATTTTAGGTCCTTGATAAATCGCCTCTTCAAACAGAAGAAATGTTCCCCTCGGGCACAACTGCATATTTTTTTATTTCCTGACTTATTGGAGCCATAACTAATTTTATTTTTCATAGACGTAGCGGTATGAGGGCTGGTTTGTTGCGGGACGAGCTGTAGTTATTATTGGTACCATTTTGGGGTACATGTGACTTTTTGATCACCTTTTATCCTATTTTTTGGGATGTCAGGTAAACAAAAAAACGCAATTCTGGCACAGCTTTTTTCGTTTTTTTATACAGCGTTCACCATGCGTTATAAATTACATGTTAACTTTATTCTGCGGGTCAGTATGGTTCCGGCGATACCTAATTTATAGAACATTTTTATGTTTTACAACTTTTTGCACAATAAAATTACTTTTGTAAAAAGAATGTATTTTTTCTGTCGCCAAGTTGTGAGAACCATAACTTTTTTATTTTTTTGTCGACGGAGTTGTATGAGGGCTTGTTTTTTGCGGGACGAGCTATAGTTTTTATAGGTACCATTTTTGGATACGTGCGACTTTTTGATCACTTTTTATTCTAATATTTGTAGGGCAAAGTGACCAAAAAACAGAAACTCTGGTAACGTTTTTTACGTTTTTTTTTTACGCTGTTCACCGCGTGCAATAAATAATATAATATTTTGATACCTCCGGTCGTTACGGTCGTGGCGATACCAAATACATATGGTTTATTATTATTTTTCAATAATAAAGGACTTGATAAGAGTAAAAGGGGGATTGTGTTTTATTTGATTACTTGAAACTTTTACTGTTTTCAAACTTTTATTTTTTGCACTTTTTTTTACACTTTTTTATACTTTTTTTACACTTTTCTTCAAGTCCCACTAGGGGACTTGAAGGTCCAACGGTCAGATTTTTTTTTTCTAATACATTGCACTAGCTATGTAGTGCAATGTATTAGATCTGTCAGTCATTCACTGACAGCAAGCCGATTAGGCTTCGCCTCCCGGCGGGGCCTAAATCGGCTTCCGTAATGGCAGAGCAGGAGACCATTGTGTCTCCTGTTGCCATAACAGCAGTCGCCAGTCCCGATTGCCTGTCAGGGCTGGCGATCTGCTAGTAACCGCTACGATGCAGCAATCGCTTTCGATTGCTGCATCGAAGGGGTTAATGGCAGGGATCGGAGCTAGCTCCGGTTCCTGCCGTTACAGGTGGATGTCAGCTGTACAGTACAGCTGACTTCCACCGCTGATGACGCCGGATCAGCTCCTGACCCGGCGCCATCTTGCCGGCAGCTACGGAAGCCGATCAGGCTCCGCCGCCGGGCGGATCTTGACCGGCTTCGGTGCTAGGCAGACCGGGAGGCCAGTATTAGGCCTCCGGTTGCCATTGCAGCCACCGGAACCCCGGCAATTTCATTACTGGGGTTTCGATGAGCTGTAAACACCTTAAGTGCAGCAATCGCGTTTGAGCGCTGCACTTAAGGGGTTAATGGCGGGGATCTAAGCTAATTTCGGTCCCCGCCATTACAGCCGGATGTCAGCTGTAAGATACAGCTGAGATCCGGTAATGATGGCACCGGCTCAGCTTCTGAGCCTTTCCCAAACATTCGGCGTACATGTACGGCAAGATGCGGGAAGTCAATGCTTTCCATGACGTACATGTACGGCAAATGTCGGGAACGGGTTAACATATTAAAAAAAAATTTGTGATGACACTGTTCCTTTAAAGAGCTTGTCTAAGAAGTAGGTAGAATCATTACCGCAGTCAGTTCCGGTAGTTTAACATGAAACTCCCTCTGACATCACAGAAGCCAATACCGAGGCAGATCAAGGTTCCCGAGAAGGGAATTAAGAGGCTCCATTGCCCTTAACAAAGTCAATCAGGATGAACGAGCAGTCTAGTGCTCTGCGTTTAGTCGCATTTCCCCCTGGAGGCGGTGATTCTGTTTCCACTTCTGACACCAGAAATACTAAACTCTGACACAGGATCCCTTCCTGTAGGGGGCACCTCCAACTCTCTTCTGAATCTGGTAAGGTATAACCCTTCCTACGGTTGAAGATCAGGCACTCCGGCTATTCAATACACTTCCTCTGGAAGTATTTCCCGTACTGCTCCTTTATAACAGGTCATCCTAGATGCCTCCTTTCTACAATTCCTAGAAGGAAAGGTATCAACGTCCTATTCTCCAGAAAGTAGAAAAGTCAAATAGGAGACAATTACATCCATAGAAATGAGATGTCATGGCCTCCCTAGTCTTGAAGGATGCATGCCTTCATATAGAGATTTTTTGAGAGGCAGAAAAAATGGCAAAGTAGAGCTGTGTAGATATGAGGCAGTGTCAAGCTCCCGGCTATTCACAGCTGTTTTCTTCAGGATCTATTCGGTTCCTCACACCTTTTCTATGGTGGTGACCGCAATAGTTGCCTGTAGGAACACAGGGGATATCTGTGGTTCCATACCTGGACGATGCATTTGATGCGCCACCTTCAAACCATTATCCAATAATTCCAACGCTGATGGTTAAGAAATTGTCAGACAGTGGTCCAGCAAGAACAAGGACGTTCTTAGACTTTGTCTAAAATTCCCAGGAGATATTCTCCCTTCCGCCTGCTTGGCAGGAAAGAATATTAGCAGCGGTGAGGCTTATGTTCATCTCAGCAGCTGCAGAGGCAGTTCTTTGGGCCTTAGGGCACTGGCGACCCCTCCAGAGAGAGATCCAGATCCAAAAGGTAATACAGCCCGGAGTGGTTGAACAATAGATGCACCCTGTCGTTCCAAACTCATGAATCCATCAGATGTGGAAACATCTTAGGGACGTGAGGTGCCTGGTTCAGAGAATTGGATCTTGTTGATTACAGATGCATCTCAACTAAGTTGGGAATGCTCCTACAGTGGTAGACAGACTGGGCCTCAAAGAGTCCCCTCTAGTGTTCTATATCCTTGATCCTATAGGAACTCAAAGAGGCAGGGTGGTACCCAATCAGAACCCCTTCTCAGGAAGGTGGGAAACATTTTGATATGAGCAGTGTTGAATCTGCCCATCCTCTAGTGTATATATGCAAGGCTCCGACTGAGTCAAAGGCTAACAGTCCGGGAGCAATGTCTCTGAATCTAGAGATCTTCAAGCAGATCACCAGGATGTGGGAAGAGATCGATCTCATGCACAAAAGGTTTAGCGCCAATGTGGAAACATTCTCTTTGTAAGGGTGACAATCCCTTGGAAGTGGATGCCCTGACCATCCCTAGGAGGTTCAGGCTGGCCTACGTTTCCCTCTGATTTCCTTGATACCCAGGGTATTGATGAAAATTAGGCAAGACCAGGCCACGGTAAAAGCCATCATACTGTTCTGGCCACAGAGATCATGGTATTCCCACCTCATTCAGATGAGTCGAGGGTGTTACTGGAGTCTTCCCACAGTGCAGAACTTGGTGTCTCAGGGCACTCAACTCTGCCAGACATTCAACCTGACAGCCTGAAGGTTGACCAGCTCTTTTAGAAGCTAAAGGGCTCACCAATCAATTCATGAAGACCTGCCCACAGTCCTGGTCTGAAAGCACCAAGAAGACTTACACAAGGGGCAAATTAACTGTTTCAGCTTTATATTCCATTTAAGGAGTGGATAGTTGCAACCCGTGGCTTAACAACATCCTACACTTCCAGCAGGGAGGATTCAGGAAAGGACTGAGTCTTTCGACCTGGAAGGTCCAAAATTTAGTCCACGCCGCATTTTTGGTAAGATCCTGGTCACAAGAGCTCTTAGTGAAATGGTTCCTGAAACGGTCTGCTAAATGAGACCAGTTATCCTCAGATCCTATTGCAAAAGGAGACTTTGCATTAGTCCTAAGAAGTATATGATCAACTACCTCTGAACCTCGGGAAGAGGTCCCACATAATTAGCTTTCCTAAGAAGTTATTTCCTTCAAGGCATAATCAAGGGCAGACAAAGGCGGTGGAGAGCCCCGTGTAGGGGGTGGTGTGTGTGTGTGTGTGGGACCCCATACTCTCCAATGGTTTACCATGGTACACTAGGTTGTGTCATTCCAACGGTGCAGTGTTAGATCTCCGATTCATCTGCATAAGTCTAAAACTACTCTACTAGAGCAGTGGACACCTCTTGGACTGAATAAAGTCTGATCCCGCTGGATCAAATTTACTGTGCAGCTTGGATCTCGCACTTAATATTTATCAACCATTATGGGCTGAATTTTGGTTCTCTGAAGAGACGGCTCTTGAGCTGTCAATCTTGGGTTCCACCAGTGAAGAGGGCCCTCTCTATGGGGTTTCTTCTTGCTATTTCCCCATTATTGTGCTGCTGAAGGACGTAAGGGAAGAGTAGATTTCTAACGTTAATCTGTTTTCCCTAAGACTGGGTTCACACGAGCATGTTACGTCCGTAATGGACGGAACGTATTTCGACCGCAAGTCCCGGACTGAACACACTGCAGGGAGCCGGGCTCCTAGCATCATAGTTATGTACAACGCTAGGAGTCCCTGCCTCACTGTAGGACAACTGTCCCGTACTGTAATTATGTTCTCAGTACGGGACAGTAGTTTCATGGACAGCACACGGAAGCATTTTTCCAATATATTGCTAGGAAACGCCTGGGAAATCCGATAACATGACCTTCCTATGTGTGTGGACTTCAAAATACAGATGCCACACAGAAAAAATACGGGAGTAATATACAGACATATAGAACAGTTGCGAAAGCAACTCAGAGTTATTACAGACCCAAATACGGACACCAGGATCCAATGGCCGAGTGCATGAGGCCTCACTGACAGTTTAGGGAGCACTAGTATAAGGCTTCTTTCACATCTGTGTTGGAGGCTCTGTCAGGGGCCTCACTTGTACCGGAGTCAATAGCGCATCATGCTGCGCTATTGTGTCCGGTAAAATCACGGACACCCCGACGGAACCTACTAAAGTCAATGAGTTACGTCGGCCGCCGGCGATGTCCGTTGTCCAACGTAACCGTTGCTTCGGTTATTCTCTTCTTTTGCTCTTCTGATGGAGCAGAACAACAGAATGTCACATCGCAGATGTGAACGAAGCCTAAAGTATACTATCTGTTTTGACCAAAGTAAAAAAAACAAAACAGCACAGCAGCTGTATTTACTTTGTCTCCAATTCTTTGTGAAAAGAGCTGACACGTCAAAACTAAATGTCAACATTTTGTAGTAGTAACTTGTAACAAATTACTTCCAACTGCGCCAAAACATCTCCAGGTACAAATGCATCATTCACGCACTTTATCCAAGGTCTGTGCTAAAATGTATAGTTTTAAAGTTACAAGAATAAAATCACAATATCTCCTTAGGTCTTGTTCACACGTGTTTGATTTAACACAGATTGTGGCACAGATTCCACGTGAAATCTGTTGACAATCCACATCTAATGCATGTGAATAAAGTTTCCGCAACCCTGTTCACATGCTGTGAAAAATATTTGCACATATTCTTGCCTGTGGTGTAAAAAACAAATCAGCAAGAATAAGTAGCATGATACTTGTTCCTGCGAGTTTTGCACGGAAAAGCTGTCGGATTTCAATGCGAGGATTAAACTGCACCTCCGGGGCAAAAGATGAGGCAGAGGTCCTCTAACATGATCAACTTTTCCTCATTCCTTCTCACAGTATAAACACCGGCACTCGTCCCCATATTAGCTCCTTGTAAATTAAGCAAACGAGCGACGATCAACGGGGTTTCTCGTTGATTGGTGTTTGTTTACATGGCCCATGTCGGGCCATGTAAAAATACCCTGAGTCTCGCACACACAATAAGGGACAAAAACCTCTGCAGCCTCCTCTCCTCATAGAAAGATTGTAACATGACCCCTCTCCTCTCCAGTAGCGGATTAAGTAGACCATAGGCCCTTGGCTGTCAACCAAAGTTGGGCCCCCCTTCTTCACCTTCGCCCTGTAACTATTGTTAACACTTCCTTTTTGTCCAGACATTAACAAATGGGTGTTACGACTCCCCTTGTCAAAAGGCTGTGTCCCCACATACTGACAGTCTCCAACCATCGCTGACAGAATCGCACTGTGTAGGGACACATTCTCCTGACAAGGGGAATAGTAAGACTTATTTGTCTATCAGTCCTGGAATACACAAAGACTTTTTGTGAAATACAAGGATTTCCTATAATAAACATGTCTGGGGAGATGACAGATTCTCTCTATAAATCTAGTGACTCACAGGTGACGACGTAGTTTTTTTCCTCTTTTCTACTCCATCCGGTCCAGACTTCATGACGACTTCTCCCGACCATGACCCATTTCTGCACAATTTGGCACTCCGATGTCTTTGGCTCCTCACTTTTCCAACATTTCCACACCTATAAACAAAGATAAAATTATCATGGTGCCACACACTGTGCCCCTAAATATTATAGCACCAAACGCTGTGCCCCTAAATATTATAGCACCATAGACTGCGCCCCTGAATATAATTGTGTCAAACACTGTAAAGTAAAGCACCACATACACACAGCCCCTGTGAATAGTGCCACATACAGCCCCCTGAACATAGCGCCACACACAGCCCCTTAGATTGCATCACACACACATCCCCCTGTAGATTGCGCCACACACACACACACACACACACACACACACACACACCCTATAGATAGCGCCACCCCCCCTGTAGAGAGCGCCACACACATCCCCCTGTGGATAGCGCCACTCCCCTGTGGATATAGTGCTATACGGCAATCCCCCCTTGTATATAGTGCTACACAGCACCTCCCCCTCCTACTAGCTGCCCCATACAGTATAATGTTCCGCTTAGCTGTCCTATACATTATAATGTGTATGTACCAAATAGAAAAATAAAAACATAATTACTTACCTATTCCCGTTCCCACGACGGGTGGAGGATGCTTCTCCTCCTCTGCACTGTCCTGTGAGTGACTCGGTGCAGACAGGCGCGATGATGTCACTACAGTTGGAAACGGGTCCATCGTTTTTTAAGATTATGTTAGGGATCTGCCAGGTACTTCATCTAGCTACACTCCTGGGATTAATCAATCCACACCTGAGGCCAGACCTGTTCGACTGACACCTTCTCCCACCAACCAGGGTGGCAGGCTCAGGAGTGGGAGAGCCTATCGCGGCCTGGTCTCTCGGAGTTAGCTCCGCCCCCTGCCCTTTATTACCTGCCCTGTGCTCTCCCTCAGTGCTTGTAATTCTTTTGGATTCCTGGCCCCACTGCTGCTTGCTCCAGCCTGCTTCTGCCGTGCTTCTGCCTTGCTGAATTTTCCCTGAATAACCGGGTCAGTAACTCGTCAGGGGTCTCCCCGTTTTTCTGTAATTTCGGGTTTAACCCTAGGTTCTCCTCCGTCTCCCCTGGTTGTTCCAATAATCCTGAGGTAGAGGAGGTTCATCGGGAACTGTGCACTGTCTGGGCCCAGGTTCAGAAGAACCTAGAGGCGTCCCAGAGCGCACAAAAGATTCAGGCGGATAGTAGACGTTCTGCTAACCCCCGGTTTGTCGTCGGGGATTTGGTCTGGTTGTCGTCCAGGAACTTGCGCCTTAAGGTCCCGTCCAGGAAGTTTGCTCCCCGATTTATTGGACCTTATAAGATCATTGGAGTCCTCAACCCTGTATCCTTCCGTCTGGAGCTCCCCCCATCCTTTCGCATACATGACGTCTTCCATGCCTCCCTCCTTAAACGCTGCTCCCCGTCCTGGTCCCCCTCGAGGATACCTCCTGTTCCCGTTCTCACCCCTGAGGGGGTGGAATTCGAGGTGGCCAAGATTATGGACAGTAGGATGGTCCAGGGCTCCCTCCAGTACCTGGTCCATTGGAGAGGATACGGGCCGGAGGAGAGGACTTGGGTACCTGCCCGTGATGTTCACGCTGGGGTATTGATCAGGAGGTTCCACCTCCTCTTCCCCACTAAACCGGGTCCCCTTAGTAAGGGTCCGGTGGCCCCTCATAAAAGGGGGAGTACTGTTAGGGATCTGCCAGGTACTTCATCTAGCTACACTCCTGGGATTAATCAATCCACACCTGAGGCCAGACCTGTTCGACTGACACCTTCTCCCACCAACCAGGGTGGCAGGCTCAGGAGTGGGAGAGCCTATCGCGGCCTGGTCTCTCGGAGTTAGCTCCGCCCCCTGCCCTTTATTACCTGCCCTGTGCTCTCCCTCAGTGCTTGTAATTATTTTGGATTCCTGGCCCCACTGCTGCTTGCTCCAGCCTGCTTCTGCCGTGCTTCTGCCTTGCTGCAGTTCTGCTTGACCTGCTTTGCTTGCCCTGGCTTGCTTCTGTCTCCGTGTCCGCTCGGGTGTACTCACTTCGTCCTGGTCCTGACTGTTCGTTCGCCGCCCCGTTTCCTCGTGGCGTTCCGTGGCTACTGCCCCTTCCCTTGCGTGTTCCCTGTTTGTCTTCCTGTGCACTTAGCCAGCGTAGGGACCGCCGCCCAGTTGTACCTCGTCGCCTAGGGCGGGTCGTTGCAAGTAGGCAGGGACAGGGCGGTGGGTAGATTAGGGCTCACTTTCCCTTCACCTCCTTCCTGCCATTACAGATTATGTGCGGTTCGCCCATATGATGATCCGCCATTGCTCCTCTCCCACAGCTTGTCTTATACAAATGTTGAGGATGAGGGACTGTAACATGAACCCCCTCTATTTCCACCTCCTCCCTTCTCACATCATCTCACACAGACACTGAGTGATACTGCTGCAGCATCCCCCTTCCTTTCTTTCCTATCTACTTTTAAATGTTTCATGATGGAAGGATTTTTTTTTAGTAAGTGAGAAGATTTCTGAATATTAATATGTGCCGGAAAAACAGGACACTAGAAGGGGAGGAAGATGCCACTCCGCCACTCACAGCGGTGGTGTGTCCCGGTTTCAACTGTATCTGCATCCTCTGGACACATACAGTTGAATCCATTGCCGGAGCAGGGAGCTGATGGCTCCTTGCTCCAGCATTCAATATGCAATGCCAGCTCCAGCTGTGAGCGGCTTTATGCAGACAGGCGCGATGTAGTGACGTCATCGCGCCTGTCTGCACAGAGCCGCACCCTGCACAGAGCGGAAGAGCAGAGGGATATCTGCCACTCGTCGTGGGAACGGGTCTAGGTAAATATATATTTTTTTTTTATTAGGCACTATGGGGCATTATACTGTGTGGTAGCAACTAAGCGGGCATTATACGGAGTATGGGGGCCGCAATAGGGAAGTATACTGTATGGGGCAGCTTTAAGGGCATTATACTGTATGGGGCAGCTATGGGGGCATTATACTGTTTGGGGCAACTATGGGGCATTATACTATCTGGGCAGCTATGGGGGCATTATACTGTATGTGGGCAGCTTAGGGGTATTATACTGTATGTGGACAACTATGGGGCATTATACTGTATGGGGGCAGCTATGGGGGCATTATATTGTGTGGGAGGCACTATGAGGGAATTATACTGTATAGGAGCAGCTATGGGGGCATAATACTGTATGTGGGC
Organism: Rhinoderma darwinii; assembly: GCF_050947455.1. Classification (NCBI taxonomy): domain Eukaryota; kingdom Metazoa; phylum Chordata; class Amphibia; order Anura; family Rhinodermatidae; genus Rhinoderma; species Rhinoderma darwinii. The sequence continues at coordinate 407,991,661 of NC_134688.1, forward strand.
AGATATGGGGCATTACACTGGGAGGCACTATAGGGGCATTATACTTTGTGGGGACAGCTATAGGGGCATTATACTTTGTGGGGACAGCTATAGCAACATTATACAGTGTGGGACAGCTATAGGGGCATTATACTGTGTTGAGTAGAGCTATGGGGGCATTATACTGTGTGGGGCAGCTATAAGGGCATTATACTGTGTGTGAGGGCCACTAAGAGGTAATTATACTATGTGGGGGACACTAAGGGGTTATTATAGTATGTGGGGCAGTGGCTTAGCTATAGGGGTCGCAGTGGTCGCAGGTGCGACCGGGCCCACAAGCCTGGGGGGCCCGCAGGGCCCTCGTTGGCATGCAGCGCGCTAATACAAAGTTTGTACGTGCCATGATGCCGGCACTTCCTGGTTACGGGCATGATTTGTTTAGACGACAGTCACATGGTACACTCAGTGTACCATGTGACCGTGACGTCACGAAAGGGAGCGTTCCAGCCACTGTGGAAGAGCCGATGCGGAAGAGCATGGAAGACTGCAGGTGAGCTGCAGAGGGGGACCGTAATGTATGTGTGTTGTATTGTATTGTATTGTACTGTCTGTTGTATTGTACTGTCTGTGTTTGCGGTCAAGAGAGGGGCTTTAAATTACAGGCCCCCCTCTCCTCTCTCCACCGCAAACACAAACTGCTCAACACAATACATTACAAACTGTGGGTTGCACTCCCCCTGGGGGGTCGTGTGAAGACCTCTGGGGGGTCGCGAGCCACTCACCGAGGTTCTGCTTCCAACTGTATTCGCGTCCTCAGGACGCAGATCCAGTTGAATTTAATCCTGGAGCAAGGAGCTTACGGTTCCTTCCTCCAGCATTCACTGCCGTGAGCTATTAGCGGCTCGGTGCAGACCGGCACGATTTAGTGACGTCATCGCGCCTGTCTGCACCGAGTCACTCATAACACAGGGCAAAGGAGCAGAAGGATCACCTCCTCCACCGGTTGTGGGAACGGGGATAGGTAAGTAACTTTATTATTTTTCTATTATGCACATATGGAGGAATTATACTGTATAAGGAGGGGGGCTGATATGGTGGCAGCTATGAGGGGCATTACTGTATGGGGGGCTGATATGGTGGAAGTTATGAGGGGCATTATACTGTATGGAGGGCTGATATGGTGGCAGCTATTAGGGACATTATATCGTATGGGGGCATTATACTGTCGGGGGGGGGGGGCTGATATGATGGCAGCTATGGGGGCATTACACTGTAGGGAGACAGCTATGGGGGCTTTATACTGTGTGGGGGCAGCTAAAGGGGGCATTATACTGTATGGGGCATTATACTGTGTGGGGCAGCTAAGGAGGGCATTATACTGTGTGGGGGCAGCTATGAGAGGCATTATACTGTATGGGGCTGCTATGGGGGCATTATACTGTATGAAGGGCATTTATGGGGGCATTATACTGTATGGGGCAGCTATGAAGGCATTATACTGTATGGGGGCATTTATGGGGGGCATTATACTGTATGGGGCAGCTATGGAGGCATTATACTGTATGGGGCCGCTATGGGGGCATCATATTTTATGGGGGCATTATACTGTGTGGGGACAGCTATGAGGGGCATTATAATGTATGGGGCTGCTATGGGGGAATTTTACTGTATGGGGCTGCTATGGTGGCATTATACTGTATGGGGCTGCTATGGGGGCATTTTACTGTATGGTGGGATTTATGAGAGGCATTATACTGTATGGGGTCTGCTATGGGGGGCATTATACTGTATGGAGGCATTATACTGTGTGGGGCGGGGGGTAGCTATGGGAGCATTATACTGTGTGGGGGGCAGCTACGGGGAGCATTATACTGTATAGGGGCAGTTACAGGGAGCATTATACTGTATGGGGCAGTTATAGGGAGCATTATACTGTATGGGGAAAGTTACAGGGAGCATTATACTGTATGGGGGTAGATATGGGGGGCATTATACTGTGTGGGGGCGGCTATAGGGGAAGTATACTGGGGGGGCTGTTGGGCAAGGCGGCTGGCCATAGGCGTGGCAGGGGGGCCCAAGGTGAATTCTTGCACCAGGGCCCATGAGCCTTTAGCTACGCCCCTGATGTGGGGGCAGCTATGGGAGCATTATTCTGTGTGGGGCAGCTATAGGGGCATTATACTATGTGGAGAACACTAAAGGGTTATTATACTTTAAAGAAAGAGAAAAAAAAGAAAAGAAAAAAAAAGGTTATTATACTTTGTTGGGGCCCACTAGGATGTGGTTCACCTCCCCCCTTCTAAGGCCTCATTCACACGGCAGGGTTTCCCGGCCGGGTGCCGGCCGTTCATAAATCGGCCGGCACCCGGCTGCATTAGGAATAATAGACCCCTAATGGGGCTATTCACACGACCGATTTTTTGACGGCCGGGAAAACCGGCCGTCAAAAAATAGGACATGCTCTATCTTCGCCCGGGTACCCGGCCGCCCGGCTCCCATAGAAGTCTATGGGGCCGGATATTACACGGCCATCACCGGGATGTGTCCCGAGTGATGGGCGGGTTTTCCGGAGCTTGCGCTCTATCTCCTCCTCCTCCTCACAGCGCAGAGTGCATGTGAGGAGAAGGAGTTGATGCCATTCGGACGAATGGCATCGCTGTACACTGTGTGGCAGGGCCGGGGTGTACAGCAGGTGGAAGGGAGCGCTGCGCTGGCTCCCTTCCCCTGCTTGAAAAGCGCCCTGGCCCGGCGACACTTCGATGGCGCCGCTAGCAGCTGCAGCTGCAGCTGCTGCAGCTGCGGCTGCTACTACTGTAGCGACACCACTATAGCAGAGCAGGGAGGTATCTCCCCGCTCTGCTATGTGCTAGCCGCACTTTAGCTCCTTGAAGGAGCGGAATCCCTGTGTTTTCGGGGATTCCGCTCCTGGACAGAGCGCTTGATGTCTCTGTCCATATCTGGGCAGTGACATCAGGGGAAACTCCTGAAGCGGAATCCCCGAACACATGGGGATTCCCCTTCAGGAGTTGCCGCTGATGTCACTGTCCGGATCTGTCCGGCCCGGCACGGATGCAAAACTTAATGCAAACCGGCCGGGCAAAATGGCCGATTTTACCGGCCGACACTCGGGCTCGGGAACGACCCGGTCGTGTGAATCCCGCCTAAAACTCTAGCTATGCCTCTAATAGGTACGTTTTGAAATCCTAAGGCCTCATGCACACGACCGTATTTTTGTCCACCCGTAAATACTGGCGTAAATACGGGTCCTTGGTCACACGTATTCGACCCGTATTGCACCAGTATTTACGGGCACGTTTTCACTGCAAAATTGCACTGCAGTAATCGGCAGCCCTTCTCTCTATCAGTGCAGGATAGAGAGAAGGGACCGCCCTTTCCGTAATAAAAGTAAAAGAAATTCATACTTACCCGACTCTTGACATCCAGCCCGACCTCCCTGGATGACGTGCAGTCCATCTGACCGCTGCAGCCAGTGATTTACCTGTGATTGGCTGCAGCGGTCACATGGGCTGTAACGTCATCCCAGGAGGCCGGACTGGAGGAAGAAGCAAGGAGTTCTGGGTAAGTATGAACGTCTTTTTTTTTATTTTACAGCTTTATCTATATTGTGATCGGTAGCCACTGGCCCTGGTGCTGAAAGAGTTACTGCCGATCGTTTAACTCTTTCAGCACCCTGGACAGTGACTATACACTGACGTC